>NC_140938.1:16648315-17848315 GCF_014529385.1 Adiantum capillus-veneris
GTGGTGACTAGAGCTTAAGCTCAAAAAGCTGCCAAAAAAAATCTGACTAGGAGAATCATAAATTGCATGTTCAAATGGAATTTGTGAGCGTATCACTGAGGACTCAAAGGAAATCATGACAAACTAATTGAGATAAAATGAAAGCAAAGAGACTGAAAGAGCCGCCTTAGAAATTGAGTTATAACAAACTAGAGAGCAACTAAAACAAGAAAAGGAAAACTGGGAAAAAACAGAAGGGGTGGTGTCATCCAAGACATCATCGAGAGGTTCAATCCTGGTTGATAAAGTTATAGAACCTTTAGAGGATATATTAAAAGCTTACGAGTCTAGACTAAATACCAATTAGACATTAGAACAGAGATGATAGACATATCCAAACCCAAAAATTAAGAAACAAAGACTTCAAATGTGCAAAAGGCTAGAGACAACTGAAGCTCTATTGGAGCCAGAGAAATAAGACATCTTGAGGTAAGAAATACTAATCCACAAAGAGACAAAAAAATTGAGCATAAGAATAATGAAAAAAAGGATAAAATGAAGCCTAAAATACAAACACCATTGAAAAATAGGGTAGTGGTGAATACCATAGATGACCGAAAGTCACAAGTGATGATACCAATTACTGGGGTGGAAGAGCCTTGGCCACAAGCCTCATGGGAAATGATAAGAAATACGAAGGATACTAGTGCAAGTCTTATACTACACCTATCACTAAAATCAACATAGATCATGACCTAGGAGATATACAATCTTTGTATGGTGACACTGGAATAGAAGCATCCATGGAGAGTAAACTGAAACATTGAAAACATAAGAGAATACAAAACAAAATCAAATGTTAGGGTATTTCCCTCACAATGGAAGTCAATGCCAAAGATGATGGACACTAAAAGCCTGCATGAACAAATCTCAACTCATATGCAGTGCAAGATAATTCTCACTGAGTTGTTACAGATTAGACTACATGAGAGGTGGGAAGAAACTTAGAGAAGATGGGATTGAAAGTTTCTCTGCAAGACATTTCCTTAGATGATCAAATGGATAAAATGACACAAGACAAACCAAAGGTGAAACCAATACATGTTAACAAGTGGGTGATTATGGTGAAGAGGAGGAAGGAAATGCCACCTTGCTAGTGAAACATAAAGGGATAAGAAAAATTGCTATACTTGATAGCGGGGATGGAGTGGACATTGCTACCAAAGAGATATGGGAAAAATGGGGTAACCTAATTCTCAAAAACAAGAATGAAATTATAACTTATAGATGGTTATGTTGAGAGACCTGTAGGTATGTTGGAACAGATTATAGTAACCTCGTGTGGGATAGAGTATGAACATACCTTTGTAATAGTGGCTTTTGGCAAGAGCAACAACTTTGATGTCATTTTATAGAGTACATTTATGCATCAACTTAAAATGATACAATATTGGGGCTATGACCACATCTACTTGAGACACAAAGAGATTACTATGAGGAACAATGTAAAAGACCATAGCTACAAAGATGCTAGTTGGACTTCTTTGGGGGAATTTGACTCAACAACTGTCAACGAGTAAGAGATACATGCATGGCTATAGAATAAAGCAAATCTTTGGATGTGTGGAGCTTCTGCGTGTGATAGCTTTGTGAGAGAAGATTGTATCCTAGAGAGACTAGTAGAGGATAAGGATTATATCCCGGAACCATTTCCCAAGAAATTGTTTGAACCTTTTGGTTGGAACCATATATTGTCTACTCTAGATGTATGTGTAAGCGTGGTAACCCCAACAAAATTTTGTGACAAAGAGGGCACCCTTCCAGATGGTGAGTGTTATCATGGAATTAGGGTTAGAGACCGGGGACCTGGATACACAAGAAACTTTTGAGTGCAAATGTATAGTTGATGAGATTTCCATTAGAGATTTTAGTGAAAAAAATGAGGAAGAATTCTAGGATGAGTCTAGGTTTCACAAGAGATTGAACTTCGAGAGATGGATTCAGATGATTAGCTAGCGATGAGTAGCTTTAAAAACAAAACAAAACCAAAAGAAAAAGAGACGATCTTCTATGAATTTTCTAACCAAAAACTCACAAGAGAAGAAAGGAAACATATGCCTCTCACAAGGAATAAAGCGTAGTATTTCATGCTCATAGAAGCAACAAATTGTGTGTTAAGGACGAGATTACAAGAAGATTTACAAACCTACTTCAACCAAAACAGAAAGTTATAACAAATGAAGTAAATCAAAAACCAAAGGCACAACTAAAATTTCATCTAGGATGACAAAAATTGAGCGTAAGCAATAATATAAAAAATTGAAACAAACTTGAAAGCGATTTGCACAACCGAGATGGGATGGGTAATGGAATCATATAGTGATCAATTTTATGTACTTTATCACTACAAGAGATACACAATACAAGATCGAAAGATAGTAGTTCAACATCCAATGTAGGAACTTAAGGAACCATGGACATCATATGATGGTCCTGAGAAAGCCAAGCACATAGATTTAGTTGAACCGGTAGAGGAATAAAAATCGGCATATATTTCCATTGACCTCACTGAAGAGGAAGAGGAGCTCTTGTAGCCACATTAAAAGAGTATAGAGATGTGTTTGCATGGTTCTACAAGGATGTTGGAAGATTCCAACAATATATGTGTGCTCCAATGAAGGAGATGCTCGATAGGTTTTTGAGCCCTTATAACATAAAAAGGTTATAATTTTCCCACGAGAAAACCCTTAGATCCTTGTTCACTTTTATTTATGTGGAATCTGGGCTGTAAGCTTCCAAGTTGTATCATAAGTTGAACAATTTACATAGATATGTTACTTAGTTTTGAAGCAACTTCAACCTTTGTACATATAAGACCCTTAGCTAGGGTATAAAAGGCAACATTGTAAGGTTTTGAACACTCAATTCTTATTATTAAAAATAAGCAGATAAGGTTTTTTATGTATGTTGGGAGCACTCTCATGCTATCAAGATTTCATCTCTTTGCACCTCATTGTACTGTTACCATATCAATGAACCGAAAGCATCAATGTGTTATTCTCGAGGAGCTATACACATCAATATCTACATTGCAAGTGTTTTGTGAGATTCGAACGTCCACTCCACGACCTTCCAGGTGACATATCTCACTATTTGAGCATTGTTTTGAAATCCCATCAATTACATTAGATTCCCAACACTAAGGAACACCTATTAGGTGTGTCCAACATCAAATTTGATGACCTTTACTTCTCTACTAAAAAAATCACGTTTTTTTCTAGTGTGTAGATTTTAGGTTTTTTGGTCCAAAAGTGTTTTTGACCTAGTAAGGAATGTGCTATTGATCAAAGGTGATTTGCTATTGCTTTTGCATGTGTAAGTGTGAATGGATCAGAGAGGTAGAAATCAAATTTTCCATAGCTAGAGAGTTTTAGACTGTTTCCACAAGAGGTAGAAATTAAATTTTCCATAGCTAGAGAGTTTTAGACTGTTTCCACAAAGTGTATCGTGTTCAAGCCTCTTGGTATGCCTCCATGCCCTAGTCGAGTCACCTATTCCCTAGGATTGACATTATAGTCTTGAGATTGTCTCGTTGTGAGATGTGACATATGTTGTAAAAAGCCCCCTAAGACATTGGCGTCTGTTGTCGGGCAAATTCGTTGCTCACAATTGCTAGCAGAGTGAGAACGAGGCCAACAAACAAGATGTCAACCAAGGACGGAGCTTGACCCGTAGGCGCGTGGAAACAAATAGATGGGTTTCATTCATCTACTCGACCTTCTATGGACAATCCACTAACAAGGAAAACCAACTTAAAGCACACTATGTTTGCACAAAAGCTATCTTACCTATGATGGCTACGCTCTCCAAAACAAGACCTAACATAGTCATCACTAAAACTCAAGGGATGACCTCTACACACCTAAAGGAAACTACCCTAAAGTTTCTAGCCCAATTCTCTACCTGTAAACACTTGGTGCAGAAATTGTGTATGAAGACATGCTAAAAATTACACGTCACCGATTCTAGACGTGTTTAAGTCTAATGGGTATTTCTACTTGCCGTGAACGCAATGACATATAGAAATCTGTAATCGAGTGCACGGTTAGAGAGAAAACTCACCTCGAAGCTTGTGGGAGAGCTCTTCGTGAAGAGACTGAAACCGTGCAAGCTTGGCGTTGGTGTGTAGCTCTTGCCGTTGCTAACACAAGGGTGAAGACACCTTCACTCTCTCACACAAACCTCATGGCACACTTAGTTGAGCTCAAAAATTGATTACTTCAAAAGTTGACCTTAGGGTTACAAAAATTGGCTTTTAACGTCAGCCTTGGAGGTTCTAACTTATCAAAATCATCTCCTACTTTCTACCATGGGTTCGGCTAATCCGTATATTTAGTATATTACAATCTAAAAAATCAATCGAGTCCCAAAAAATAATTACACTGAGTCTGATGGAATAAGTAATACAAAATTGGGCTATTCCCATGTTTAGTGGTTAACTCCCGTGTCCTATTGTTGTAGTAGTGTTCTAGGCATTTGTGTCAATGGAGCCCGTGAGGCTTCAATAGCTTTAAGTATGACTCATATCTTATGTTTCCCAAGGTGATTGTAGGGCTAAATATCCTGCTGTCATAAGTGAAGAAGCCGGTGTAGAAGGCTTCCTCAAAGGCTTGCATGTGATAGCTTAGCAAGAACATTAGCCTTTGGTAAAACAAGTGTAGAACCTCCAGGGATGGCTGCTTTGACAAGTCATATCTCATCCTGGTTACAGTGTCACCCGTTGATAGTAATGTGGAATCCATTGCATTTGATGGGGCGAACACGTCAAGGCAAGCCATGAGGGTCTTGCATATTCTTCGAATCATAATACACGTTAAGTCCGGAGAGTCAGTGAAAGTCTTAATGATTCCCTTTAGGGTTTTCACCATATAAGAAACACCTATTCTCTCTCCCTCCTTAGGTGGTGGCATTGATGGGTAGTTGAGCCAGGTAGGGTGTTTCTTCAGTAGTCTAGCATGGTTTCCCCAAGTGCGTACGTGAGGTATAGGGAAAAATAAAGTGTCATCCCTTATGTTCTTTCGGGCTTCCACCAAGTATTGCAAAAATCTTGTGTACACTTGAGGAGACACCCTTTTCTCCATTTTGGTTGGAAAACCACTATCTTCTTGGTAGCCTCTGGGTCCTTGAGATCCCCTTCATATACTGGCTCTATTGCTTCTACTTCCATTCTCTTCTTTATTGACAAAACTTCATATTGTAGGAGAGGGTAGGGGACGGATGGCTGCATCCACTCTTCCCTAAGTACATCTGTGGCCTTGGACTCCAATGGAGTGAATCATTCTCTTTTCCGATTCCAAGGATGTTTTTTGGTCCTTCGCTGTGGATTGTTCAATTAAAGTCTAGAGGTGTGCCTCCTCTTTTGCTATCAATGGTCGTTCTCCTTCTCTTTGTGAGTGTAACTGTTCTTCTAGGTGTTGTAGGTCTTCTATACCTATGGGGATATCCATGGGATCACTTTGTGCATTGATGCCCAAGTTTCTAGGCCCTTGCTCCGTCTCTTGTGTTCTTGCCTCTTCTACTTCTTGTTGGAGCTCCAATAGTTGTTGTTGTGCAAGGCTATCCATTCTTGTGGCCACCTCTGCTTGATCTATTAACAACTCTTGCAGATTCTCTAGTTGGAGTTTGAGCTATTCGTTTTCTTTTTTTAGATCTTGTTGACTGGCCATCAATCTTTCTTCAGCGGCCAAGGAACCTTCTGCCATGTGTAGTCTTTGCCTTTGTTCTAGTCATAATTCCCTCTGAAGTCCTACCACCTGGGCCTCCAAGGCTTGTATAGACTCGTTGTCTACTTCTGCACTTGTTCGTGCAACCCTTGGGGTTGCTTTAAGTCTTTGGATTGTCACATCTTGGAGCTCTAACTTGGCTTGTAGCTCCAGTACTTTGTCTTTAGCCAACTCCAACTCGTCTTCCCTCCTTTCATTTTCTTCATGTAAACTCTTGACTTTGGCCAAGATCTCTGCCATCTGCAGTGTAAGAGTATCTCGTTCTCTCTCTCCATCCCTTAGCATTTTAATGAGAGTTTCAAGCTCTCATTCTGCCATCTCAGCTCTTTGATTTTCTATTTGTAGATTCCTTGTGATGCTCTTATACTCTTCCTGCATATTGCCTTCCATGGTGCGTAGCATGCTGTTTTCTTCGGCAAGTGTGAGAGACCGCATTATGATCCTGTTGAGTATTTGATGGGCGTCTCTCACATCTTCTTCATTTGCAGCTATTATGCTTCTTGCCGATGGTCTAAGGAGTGGGCCAAAAAATGGAACTTGGTGGCCCATGCTTAGCAATACTCCTATCGGAGGAGGTCTCCAAGGGTGATCCATTGGCCCTCCATTGTTGTACAGGTGGAATCTGTACCAACCCTAGTACTTCAAGTTCTGGTGATTGCACTTCTGGTGGTCTTCTTTGTGTGTCTTGGTCCATAAGATTTTCTTCAGCCTTTTTTTTGTCTTTTGTAGCCCATGGTGGTATATAGGTGGCATACACAGCCGCAGACACATCCTCAAAATGAGTATCTAGCTTTGAGGAGGTCTTCATAGGTGCATCTATTTTTGTGCTCTTTCTCTTCTGGCATCAGTTGAGCTTCGGATCTCTTTTTTGGTAAATCCTTCTGTTGAGATGTCGGTGGTTTAGGGCTTGTCGATCGGATGTGTGCAAGGGGAGATTCTGGTGGGGTTGCACTCTATTCTTTGGTCTTGACATCTTCTGTCTCTTTCTTCTCTTCTTGAACTTCAGGTTTCTCTTGTTATTTCTTCTTCATAGTCTACACCTCGTAAGGGACAAATGGCTCAAGATTTGTTGCTCTATTACTCGCTATGTCTCTCCGTATGCCCTGATATAATGATCGAACCAATCTTTGAGGGGTCGAGAGGAGCTACCACCCACCTTCGTAGGGTCTTGTACCCAATATTCTTCAAAGTCTCCCTTTAATGTCTTCTTCTGTATCCTCTTGCACGGTCTTGAGCTTTTGCTTGAGCCGTGTAGAGACAAGTGGGGCTACTGTTGCTGGAGTCTCTTCTTCAACATCCTCTTTCAATCTCAACCACTCATTCTGTGTGGGTTGTTCTGGCCATCATCCTCTTGCTCCTATTGCTTCATAGGCAATCCTTGTGAGAACTTTTGTCCCACCAATGTACTTCGGCTAATCTGTTCCCATTCCAACCACTTGCTCATGTAGATACTGGACAAACTTTATATCTTTGGGCATATTGCTTCTCAGTGTCCATGTGATCATGGTGGCTACTGCATGTGGTGGTGTGGTACACTTTTGTGGTCATCTTTTGCAAGCATGAAAGTATTGGTTGTAAAGCTTACAGATTTTTGCAGCCCTCGGATTCTCTAGGTCTTCAAAGGTGGGACTTGTCTTCGTGTGAGCGTAGACCTTCACATAATGTCTTTGTTGTCTGATAGAGCTTCCCTTATTGTGGAGTTCTAGAGCAGCTGCAGCTTCCCTTATTGTGGAGTTCTAGAGCAGCTGTAATGATTTGAGGGGTATATACCACCTTAGTCTTCTGGCCATCCAAAGCAGTAATCACTTGCCGTCTTTCTGAATGGAGTTGGCTATCTCGTAGACCCTCAGTGTCCACACTTGCTAGTTTTGCTGCAAAGAAATTATGTAGATCGGACCTCTCTAGGTGGTTGAGGATGCCTTTCTTGCTGGCATACTCACTGAGCTCTCTAAGGATCATGGGCACATTTACTGTATTGCCCTGCGGATCTCTGAATGTACCTTGGTAAAGTTTGATTCCTTCATCTTCCAGTGTGGCTTCATCTATCCAAGCTTTGGTTGGTTTTAGTGTTTTGTCAGGGATAGTGTAGGGTTTTGCCCCGCTGCAATGATGTCTTTCAAGGACAACATCTTCTTTGTTGCTGGTGATTTGATGGCTTCCATTGATCTTGTGGGCACTCCAAGTGCAAAAGTTAGTGTTGTTTATAAAATCTGGCATTTACTCAGTTTCTAGCTATCCAAATGACTTCAAATTTTAAACACAAGCTAATCAGGGCCTAAGGGTGCTATGCATGTGGTCAAAAATGCATTTTGGGTGCAGATTCATGTTGTAAGACATCATACGTATATGATGTCTAAGTGCTCAAAATGGATCGATTTTTCATATGTGCATAGCTGTAGCAATTCTAGATTTTGGAGCTGGCGTTGCTATCACCACCAAAAAAATGGGGGAAACCCACCTTGAGGGCTCCTAGAATGACATTGCAACTAACAGATGGGTACATGGAAAAACCCTTGGGACTTCTAGAGAAAATGATTGTTACTTCTTGCGGCATTGAGTATGAGCATGCCTTTTCCATAGTTGACTTTGACAAGAAGAACAATTACGACATCATACTTGGACGACCATTTATGAGACAACTTAAGATGGTTCAAGACTGGGGATATGATCATACATACCTCAAACACATGGAAACCACGATGCACATAAACCTTAAAGACCATAGCTACAAAAACATAACCAAACCCCAGCGGAGGAGTTTGATTCAGCTACAATAGTTGAATGTACCCAACATTTATCCATATAAGTCATTTCAGTTATTTTGCAAAGTAATTGAGATTCTCAATTTTGTGAGTCATCATGAGTTTATCAGAGCAATCGGATTGAAAATCGGGTTCAGGTATTTTAAAAAAAGAAAGAGATGTGAGTCAAAATTAGGATACTTCTTTCTTTCTCTCTCTTTCTTTACTCCTTCTCCTATTCTTGAAACCCTCCCAGTATTCTTAGCACCGCCCCTAGGGCCTATATAAAGGACCCTTCTCCTAACACTCTCATCACTCTCTCAAGCATCTCCATCTCTCAAAGCCATCTGACGGGTGCCGTCTCCCGATTTGTGAACTCTCTCTCTCTCTCTCTCTCTCTCTCTCTCTCTCTCAAATTTCTCTCTCTCCTCTCTCGCTCCACTCCACTCTCTCTCTCTCTCTCTCTCTCTCATCCAACAACACGCTTTTTTCTTTTCTCTATTCCGAACTATGGCCCGAAGCGTGTAATGCGAAGTTCTAAGGACGCCCATGCGGTTGTTTTAGACTAATTCTCATATCATATTTATGGTTTATTGATCGCTGTGGAGGGTCCCCTCCACCCCCGCCGTATCAACCAGCGGATTTGATGGTGAACCTGGTGGCCACTAGATCTATTGCGGAAGCAAACAAAATGGTTCATGGTTCGACTAGCGGACGATCTCTCATCACAAAGTGAGTCGAGTTCGAGAGCCTACTAGCAAGGAGATCTAGCTCCACCTCGCAGGGGAAGCGTTCTTAAATTATCTAGCGATCCTAAGACCCACCTTCCAAGAGGAGAGAAAACCCGAGTGCCTTTTTCCCCATGTTTCAGAGGCACGTACTCTTGAGATTTCACCACTCTAGGGCCAATGAGTGTTACTAATATCGAAGTAAGCACTATGGGTACAGAGAGTTCCTGACCAATCGGGACCACCCATCTCATAGGCATTGGCAACCTGAGCCAAGCCCCCACTTTCCACCCCCACACTCACACTTCCTTGTGTGTCCTAATTACTACCACAATGGTTGTTCAACATAAAAATTCCTTGATTAGATTCCGAGTCACAATGTTCGTTAAGACAGCCCTTCAACCAGTATTGCAAGCGGCACCAAGACATTATTCTAGTAAAAATTCTACTCAAACTTATTCATTAAAATTCCAATGTTCTGGAGGTACAACATCCCCCCTCCAGCGAGCTCCTCGTTGTCGCCTAGCTGCCCATACAACTAGGTACGTCCACCGCATAGAAAGCACGACATGGACATTCCCACCGCTTAACCAACAGACGTGGGTTCCCACCGCTTAACCAGCAGTCGTGGGTATCCACCGCTTAACCAGCAGACGTGGATTCAAGAGCCCTTAACCAGGAACTCTGCCCCTGTGATCAGGAGGGGGTTCATGACTAATTCAACATTGGAAATAGAATGAACATGCCGAGCTAAATTTTCCCTAGCAGACATTCTTTCCTATTGCAAACAGTATATCCATCAATCATTTCTTTCCTACTTTAGACTTTAATATACAAATGAATTCAATTGTCGAGGTTTCCGTCGGATTTCTCCAACATGTTTGGGGATGTGTTCATTCCTAGCTAAACGTATGCAATGCTAAATTAAACAACTTGAATAAAACTGTGATCTACCTCTTCCATTTCTTCTTCATTGGCTCGTGAGATGGCCGGTGCTTGTTCGACCATGGGAGCTTTTCCTTTCCCATTTGTATTGCTTGTTCCCGCCTCGTGGTCACCACCGAAGCGAGTTCTCTTAACCGGGGCCATTTTACTCACTACTTTAAATGATAAACTTGAAGAAAAGAGCTAAAGTCCGAGAGCATCATAACAACCAAATGGCAGATTAGAATTATTAAAGAATCCTCCTTAGGCAAGAGATTAGATTTTTCCTTCGAGACCTAGCAATTTTATGGGTAATTCCTTACTTACCCTATGGGAAATGGCTCTAAGGCTAATTACTTGGCTTAGATGATTAAGAAATTCAGAATTTTACTAATTGATTCACGAAAGAGATGAAGTAAGCAAGCTCATTCATTTTCCTAGAGCAATATGAAGATGCAGAATTGTTGCAGGCATGTGTGACATAAAATTCTCTTCTTAATGGCCTAATGACGGATTAATTTTCAGCCTTAATCACATTTTAATGTGGGAGAAGATTGAGTCTACTTTAATTACAACACTATTGAGTGGTAAAAGAATGAATTTCATCAAATCTACACTATTACTGGCTGACAATTTATTAACTATGCTGCCTAGAGAGAGAATCTTTCCTAATCATGCATTAATCCTTGGTTAAGGATGATGAATGGCTGCATAATTTAGCTAATTGAATGATGATTATGTAATGGAGTATAGCTATGGAGATTTATAGAGCAGCTATAGGGAATTATAGCCAGGATTAAGCATAGTAGCTAAGGAATTTGGAGAATAAAGATGAGAATTAAGAAGAGCAGTAATTAAACCATGATTACCGTGATTAGGGGCTGAGAATCCTCTGATTTTTCTGATCCAATGAATCCTCAAGATGAGAATTTCGGCAGTACCTCCTCCCTCCTTGCTTCTCCTTCAAAAACTGTGTGTGTACCGGCAGCACCTCCCCAAGGTGTGTGTAGGTGTGTGTGTGTGTGTACTGGGTGTGTGTGTGTGTGAGCATGTGTGTGTGTGTGTGTGCGTGTGTGTGTGCATGCCTTTAAATAGGCCTCCTCAAGCTGAAAATCGATTTGTGCTGCTATAAGCATCTGAGTGAGCATCTGAGTGAGCACTCAGTCCTTGCATGGCAAGTCTAGTTGCCTACCCACCAAGTGTCCAGTTGGTTTAGTTAACTGGTTCTCACACTTAGTTGCAAGCTTGGAAACTTTCCAAAGACTCCCACAAGGCAAGAGGGTGCCCCCTAGCTGCTAAAGATGGTCTGGAGTGGCCTGGAACTTGTTCCCACGCAGCCCCGGGCCCCCGGTGCCTCCCTGGACAATTTTATGAAAAATTGGTTTTAGGCTAAAACGGGCCATACGAGTCGGATTTTGATGCCGTAAATTGCTATACTGAGCTCTAACTAAGGCGTACTGGACCGAGTACCTGCCATATTTAGCAGCTCCCCGGGGTTCGAAAATGCATTTTTTTCAAATTTGGGGTACAGGTGCAGATTTTCGAGACGGTCAAAACTAGACGGGTCGGGTGACCAAAAACTTACTATATTTGGAAAATTTTCACAAAAATTATTTTAATTCACATTTCGAAGCTTTATAACATTCTTAACATCATGGCACTGACAGAATTCGGAAAACTGCTAAAAATAGTAACCATGGACCAAAAAGGAATTCCAAAGATCACGTCAAGGTAGCAAGATCAAGTCCCAAAGGCAAAGACTCATAATACAAAGAATAGAAGTCACCAAAGTGTATACCAACACAAACAACAGGGTCAGTACAAGAAAGCTATCAAGCAGATTTGGGCCGAAAAGATCAATTGACCAAGGAGGAGAAACTAGAATTTAATTGTAACCCTCCAACCACATATTAAACAAAAAGGAAGCCAAAACCAAACTCTTGCCAAAGACAGATATGGGTACCAAAGAAACTACTCAGCATTCACAACCACCATACCAAAATCTGGATTCGAAAGCAACAAACTCAAGAACTGCCAATACACAACTTCTACAACCGACAAAATGCAAGTTCTAATCAACTATATATCGACGGTTCAGTGGTGGAGACCTAAGAAAAAACAATCACAGATACCATTAGACTGAGCAGACTTGCTTCCCAAACTCTATTGACAATCAAAGAAAGAGCAAGAATACTTGAGAGCTTACTGTTCAGACAACTTCCCCACGAGCATACATCATTGCAAAGCTTCAACATCGACATGGTCGTCCAAGAGGACTTCGACTAGGCACGGGGGAGGAACCAACACGCTACAAGTGTAAAAAGGGCACTGTTTTCCTTGAGTTTATGGATTTTTATGTTTGATTGTGATTATTTTGATGAAAGTTGAACATATATGTCCTAAAATATTGAGTAATAACAAGATGACAGAAGACAAACACCAAGATGATCCTCTAAGTGTGTGTATATAAATTAGAGGTTTTTAGTAAGAAAAAGCGAGAAAACAAAGAAATCCGACCAAAAATACTACATATTGATGTATATAGTGGGTTATGATGATATTACCTAATTGTCTCAAATTTTTGGATCAAATTAGATATTTTTCTTTATTTTTAATTGTTTTTTCAGCCAAAAACAAAGAAAGATAGAAAAAGGAGGTGAAACGACACTTTGGCGAGCAAAAGAAAAATATAGGAGTGGTCAATAAACAATTGACAACTTATGGTGAAGACGGGGTGCAAATATGCGAAAAAGTTGCGAAAGCCAAATTGGAAGATCTTGGGCTAATTGACAAAATTTTCAAAAACAGAGCAAACGGAGTCCAAATAAAGAAATTTCTGAGCCTAAAGTACATTTCACAACAAGATAGGAGCACATGTCAAATTTGGTAAAAAGTGGTCTCGGAATCCCGATATAAGTTCTTTTGGGCCCACTCAATAGCTCATTTTCACTATTCACAAGTGAGAGACAGCTTGAGAGACCTAGAGCGATCGAATCTTTTGCGACTCTGTATGACGCACACAACACACCGATCGGCGCCAGATATGAGAAGTAGGCTTGTTATCATGAGTTTTCTTGTCCTACACTCTCTTTGTCGCGAAAAATTTCAAAAATCGACAATGTAGCTTCGCGAGAAAGAAATCGAAAAGAGCCCGTAACGCATCATCCATCCAACGGGTTGCTACGAGATTTGATGGGGGGTTAACCCTAAGCTAAAAGAACACATTGACAACTTCCAATGCAGGTTTAGGTAAACCGGAAAAACCCTAACTTCTTTGGGCACGACAAAGACTGATCGGGAAAGAATGGCCAAAACGACGCAAAACTTCAGGAGAAGATACATCTCAAGCATGTTTTTAAGTCAAGTAAGTCTCCGCCTGAATCCACCATCAAAAGTGGGTCAAAACATGGGGCAAAGCTTCGGGGTCCGCAAAGTGTCATTTGGGCCTCACGGCTGAGATAGAGGTCCGTTTTCCACCAAACTTCACAGGCTTCATCAACATATCATCAACAACCAATACATAAAGTCAAACATCAAGAAAAACTATCACCGGTAGTCTCCTCAACAAAAGATGCTATTTGAGTGACAAATCACCAAATGTGGCATTTATGAATCCAAAGGATTCATTATAGCCATAGAAGGGTGCCTAAGGACATCCACATGCGAGGGAAATAGAGATCAAGAAGAATCTCTAAGTCAATGGGGCCACAATAGAGAAATCCCTTTTGAAAACTGAAATATCAAGCAGGGAGTTTCAAAACTGATCACGTGACTTTTTAAAGTGAAAAATAGCTAACAGGGCTTAAGGCACAATCACAAATCACCTCAAAGCATCAAAATCAGTTTTTATCACAGCAGACTTCATACGCGTATGAAGTCTCATAGATAGTTTTTGCACAAGAAACACTCTCATGAAATCATGACATCATTCTGCATACCCTCTAGATGCAATACAAAAAATTTCATGGAATTTGGAGCTTTTTAGGCCCCCAAGAACCAAAAAACGCAAAGTCTCAGCCTAATCTCAATATTTGGCTTTAGACTTATAAAAAATGCTCCAAATCATGTGAAATTTTGTGCACAGCATAAACTTAGCCCAAATATCTTATGACTATGCTAAAAAATGCATTCTGTGCAAAGAGACTTTATACGCGTATAAAGACTAACTCTATAATAAGGGAGTACTGCTCACAAACTGATCACCCAAGCCTATAAAATATATCATGCCAAGCCTCTACACCAAATTTGGACCAAATTGTGAATGTATTGGTCATCACTCACTTCAGTTTCAAAAACAAAGTGTCTTAGCCTGAATTATGGCATTAAGCTCAAGAACTCTTACCCAATTTCATGTGTGCACCTATCACAGCCTTATAAACATCATGGACTAGGTCTGCAACAAATTTGGATCAAGGATTCCCAAGTAGAATTTATATTTAGTGTGTATAAAGTCTACAAGCCTTGATATAGCAGGCTAGCTGGGATTTTAGGCTTTTAGCACTTGGAAAACATCATCATGAGCCCTCTAACACACATCAATCACAACTGGAGGTGATATGACCTTCATCCAATCAGAAAGCTAAACATGTGTCATGACATCTTTTGAAGCCTTTCTAACACAATTCACAAGCCCAAAGTCATAACAAAGTTCATGGACACTTTACACAGGCCATACAACACCAGCCTATGGATTTTCTAACTGTTTTGCATCAATAGTCTTTATACGCGTATAAAGTCTAAACTATTATTTGAGAGCCCAACCAACAATTTCTCAGCACTAATTTGTGCACCATGTTACATACAATGCATACCTTCTATTTGGACAAGTTTGGGCTAGATAATGACCATTGGTAGTACAAAATCAAAAATTCCTCCTATGGAGTATTCTAGACCCCATCCAATTAGTCCATATCCAAATGGGAATCAGAATTGATATTGGGTGTCCCAATCACCAAAGGAAGCTCCAGAAGAAGCCAAGGCCAGAAAACTCAATGAAGACGTATGAAGTCTCATAATGGTTAAACGATGGATTAGGGCAAAACTCTACACTTCAAGGTGAAATCTGACTCCAGACTCAGAAGGAGAATCCAAAATCCAATTTCACTGTCATAGATGTGTATAACATGCTAATGACTACTTACAGCCAAGGTCTGAGTCATATCTAACACATTAGATTTCATACGCATGTAAAGTCTCTCTGATGTGGAGATGAACCTAGAGATCAACATTGACCAATCTAAGCCTCAACAACAGGATTATGACTACACTTACCCAATTTCATCCCATTTAAGCCTCAAATACTCAGAAGTGAGCCCAAATTCAGTTTCAAGTCGGCAAAGAGTCAAATGGTCATAGCTGGTCCAAACAACATCCAAATTAAAATCAAGACATATATTCCTGAAGTATATGATAAGTGTTGTGCTTATGTAAACTATCACTTTGTTTTGAGCATTTAGACTTCAAATGCGTATGAAGTCTCACAGCATCAATCAACACCCAAAAGCAATCATCATCCTATGCATTGCACCCTTAGGCCCTAGGTAGCCTGTTTTTCAATTTAAGAGTCATTTGGACAGATAGAAACTAAGAAAATGCAAGATTGGCTAATCACTTGAAGTGTCCGCGCAAGATCTATGGAGTCTAATAAATCAGCAGCAAAGAAGAAGAGCATGTATGTAAAAGGCATAATTGCGACCAGTGAACCATATACACTGCCAGAGGAGACACTCAAGCCAGCCAAGGCCTGGATAGACGAGGCAAGATTAGAAAAGGAAGGAGTTGAAGTGTATCAAGGCACCTTCAAAGACACACAAGGCAACACAGTGGATATCCCAATGAATCCACAAGAGATGTTAGAAATGGCAAACAAAGAAGATACCCTTACCCAGCTAGAAAGAGCGGACCTTCATAACTTCTACATGGCTCCACCAACAGGTGTGGATGTTCAGAGAGTATATGAGCTATTCAGCTCTATTCAAAAAGATGGAAAGGCAGTGATAATAGGTTTGGATGGCCAGAAGACAAAAACTCTAATCACACATCAAACCATAGCAGATGCACTTGGGCTCCACAACAGGGGAATCTCAGTTAGAGAAAGAAGAGACCAGGTGAAAGTTTATGCACAAAAGAAGTTTAATCGGACATTGGAAAATCTGGTGGACCCATGAGCTGGAAAGATATGCAAACTATACAACCAATACTTTCAAATTTGCGGCAAGAGGCCACATAAATACACAACTCCTCCTCATGCAGTGGAAACCACTATAACCTGGGCTTTGAAGAGCAGTGTACCAAAAGAGGTGAACTACGCTCAATATCTGCATGAGCAGGTGATTGGCATAGGCATGGAAAAGGCCAAGTACATTGGAGGAGGAGAAACCTTGACAAAGATTGCATATGAGGCAATCGGAGCAAGAGGACATTGGCCAGAGCCACCAACACAGAATGAGTGGTTCAAGGTAAAACCTGATATTGAAGATGCGCCGGTAAAAGCAACATCTCTGCCCATCACCACGTAGGCTAAGAAGAAATTTGGAAATAGTGCCAAAAGACGAGCCTGTGGAGCCACTAAGGAAGAAAGGGAAAGCATAAGCCAGGGAATCCAGATCCAAGGAAACAGAGTCAAAAAGCTGCTCGTATTGAAAGATTGATAGAACAGTTTAGAGCAGAAAGGGTACTAAAAGGAGATTTCGAAGAATACTGGGTGCCAGACCCAGCCAAGGTGGGAGGAAGCTCCTCTAAACCACTAGAGGACCAATTTGACCATTCATCCGGGCGTATGAAGAGACGGAAAGGGTACTTGATCAACAAAAATTAGAGCCTTTCACGATGGAGGAAATCGAAAACATCAAACAGAAGCTGAAAGAAACATTAGAACATGAGAAGAAGGATCAAGAGGAAGAGCAGAAGAAAGAGGAAACATCACCTTCTCCACCAAGATCTCCCACACCTCCTCCGAGCTCAAAACCATCTACACCCGAATCTCAATCTTCACCAAAAACAACAGAAGGGGCCACATCTACACATGGAGATCAGGAACATAATGAAAAAAATACTTATGAAGATCTTATCCAAGCTGGATATACTATGGCAGAAGCTTCCATAGTGGTATATGGTACTCCGAACCCACCATGGGCTGCAAGGAAAGAAGAAGAAAGACAAGATCCCCCAAGAAACAGAGAAAGAGATGATGAGGCGGAAAACAGAAGGTAGACCATGGATCTCAACAAAGAACTCCAGAGAGATACTCACCACAATCCGGAGTGCCAAGGATGGTTCAATTCCCCACGGTGCCTCAATGGAGACTCTTAGCTAGCCCATTCCAAGCACCACCGACACCAATGCTAATCAGTATGAGTTATCAGGTTCCACTAGCTGGTCCAATCAATAGACCCACAACTTGAAACCTTGTCACAGCAACAACTAAGAGCCGCTTATCAGATACTTGATAGAGTCAGGACGTGGTCTCTTGCCATTGCTGAAGAGAACAACATGCTGCGTACCAGGCATGACAACATGCAAACAGAACATGAGAACCTATCAAATATGGTACAAGATACCCACCTGAAGGCTAAAGAAGCAGAAAAAGAGCTCGACACTCTTACTGCAACACTAAGGGAATCTGAAGGCAGACAAGACACTCTCTTGCTAGAGATAATTGAAGCATCGAGAGCAATCAAGACTCTCCAAGAGCAAAAAGATCAGGCCTTGGATGACTTAGAATCAGCAATGGATGAAGTCCTAGAGTTGAAGGAAAAGTCAGAGCTCCAAGACAAGACAATCAAAAGACTAAGGGCTACACCAAGGATCAAGAGAACAAGTGCAAGAGCAGACGCCCAATTCATACAAGCATTGAAGGCACAAATCACCACCCTACAGAAATACTGCATCTAGCAAAGACAAAGGATGCATAAGGGAGAAGAATCTTCAACCGCCGAAGAAAGAATGAGAGCAGAACACATAGTTCTTCAGAAAGAACATGAGGAACTTCAAAAGAGCCTGGAGACATTGCAAAATCAAATGGTTGACATGGCCGAGAAAGCAACTCAACAAGACACATTGACACAAAGACAGATCGCTGACTTGCAAAAGGAAATAGCGGCTTTAAGGACACAAGAATCAGAATCAGGGCATAGTGAAATAGAAACAAATGCTAGAGATGAGCCCATGGAAATTCCTGAAGGGGCCAAGGGCTGCGGCAAATGTACTTAGGGAGGAATGGATGCAACCCACACTCCCATATCCTCTCCTAAAGTATGAGGTAACATAATCAGGAAAAGAGTCAAAGAGGAAGCCACAAAGCCGGTCTATGAAGGAGATGCCAAGAAGATGGAGGATACAGGTAGAATAGTGGACTCACAACCAAGATGGAAAAAATCTTGGCTCCTAAAGTACCCAGTTTTTTTGAAATACTTGGTGGAGGCTCCAAAGATTATCAGAGATGACCTCCTAATTTGCCCAGTCCCTCGTGTTCGCACTTGGGCAAACCATTTCAAATTCGTGAAGGCTCGTCCCAACTAGCTAAACTACCCGTCTATGCCTGCATCCAAATCAGGAGAGAGAATATGTGTCTCTTATATGGTGAAAACCCTGAAGGGCACCATTAAGATCTTCACAGGCTCTCCAAATTTGACGTGCGTCATGACCAAAAAAATCTGCAAAACCTTGTTGGCTTGTTTTGAAGTGTTCGCGCCTTCTAAAGCGACGAATTCTACACTCCTCTCAACGGGCGACACTGTCACTGCAATGACATCTGATCTGTGAAAACAACCATCTCCAGAGGTTTTACATCTACTGTATCAGAGAATCATGTTTCTGGCTAGCTATCACATGCAAGCCTTTGAAGAAGCTTTCTACACGGGATTCTTTACTTATGATAGCAAGATATTTGGCCCAGCGTGGTCACTTTGGGGAACATCTGCTACTAATCGTACCTAAAGCTGCTAAAACGACCAGACTTCCACTAACACAAGAGTAGCTCTTACTAAAGTAAGATCAGTCATGTCAGGAGGACATGGACGCGGAAGGGGGAGTGTTGACAACAAGATATAGAAGAGGTTTCCCAATTACATTATACTACTATTTTTGGCACCTTTGTAATATTTGAGCTGCCAATAGACCTTGTGGGAATGAGCCTCTATGGAGGAATGTATATAATTCAACTTTTGTAACCTAAACCCAACTTTTTGGAATTAATCAAATCGGTTTTAATCACCAGTGGCGATGGAGTTTGAGAGAGAGAGAGAGAGAGAGAGAAGAGAGAGAGAAGAAGTGTGACTTGATCTCTTTGCTACGCGCGCTACGGAAGTCCCATTGCTGAAGTGACACCACCACTGCATTAGCAACTGCAAGGGCTTTCCTCTGACACAAATAGTGTATGATTTTGACGACAACTCAAAGAGAGCACCTACAAGCTTCTGGGTGAGTTCAAGCTTCTTCAAAGCTCTCACCATCTCAATGATTCTCTTTTAATTCAATACCCCTCTTCCTTCATCAAATCAACTCATCCTACCCATTGTAAATGTATCACTAACAATTCTAGTGATTATTACCACTAACAACTAACTTCTCTTGTAAAAATGCACCCACACTATCAACATATGGAGTAGGCAACCGCACAAGTAAACCAAATTCATTCACTCCCATGGAAATTTCTCTCCTTTCACCACATCAATAATTCTCTTACTTGAGCCCACATCCATGTGACTCAAGAGAAAAGAGAGACCCCATTATCATTTGAAATTCATAAAAATTCATAATCCTTGATCTTTCCTAATAAAATTGATTAGGCTTTATCCTAATCAAGGCTTCTAAAACCTATAAATAGAACCCATTCCTCCTTGTAAAAGACATCACTATACCATTGCACACTAGATTGAGCGTACCACACGCCAGTTCTATCTTGGTTGTAAAGAGAGAGTAAGCTTTCTATACACCATCACCTTGGTGCATCGAAAAGCTTGAGCTAGTTTGAGTGAGTGCGAGTAGAAGATATTCTTCCTACCATTGTTGTATCTACCCCAACATCAATAAATTGGTAGTTTTGGGTGCAATTCATGTCCAAAGGCTCACGCTTCTCCTCCAATTTGGCTTGGCAAACTCATTCAGCTTCATAAGGTGACTTGTTTCATTGAAGGTTGTTGTTTTGTTGCTTGTGATTCATTGGCTATTGTTTGGCTACCATTGTAAGAGGGTGGATGGTGAGAGGGCTCCCATAACCCTAAGACAATGTGCTAGTGATGCTATAACCAAATCTTGTCACTTGATTCCGCAAGCTCTAAGTTCCTTTTTGTGCAAAATATAAAGTTGAAGCTAAGTTGTACACCATCTCTCTCTCTCTCTCTCTCTCTCTCTCTCTCTCTCTCTCTCTCTCTCTCTCTTTAGTGTGTGAGAGTGTTCCATTGGTGTTAGGGTTAGTGTAAATTCCTTGCTTGTTTGTGGGTTGCTCTAACGATTCTCCTCTTTTGCGTCCTAGTTCGCTCTTAAACTAGGTGGTGCCCCTTGTGTAGTTGGGATTTGGCTGTGGGTTTGTTGTTTTGGTTTGTGTTGTGTTGTGCCCCAGCCCCATTGAGCAGCACGGGAGCCTTGAAGGGTGTCTAGAGGTTGCTCTTCTTGTTGCCCGCCCCAGATCGCCTCAATTTTGGTGCCCCCACTGAGGACAGGCTTTGTGTATGTTTTGTGAAGGCTCAACCTTTAGCATAATCAAGTAGCTTGCATGAATCACGAGAATTTGTATGATCCCTTCATTCCCATTGCAAGGCAAAAGGTACACATAATTGTTAGTACTGAGTTGCAATTTCAGCGAGTAATTCGTAGAATTTTAGGTCCTCTTAGGTTGGTAGAGATAAACGCATCAATAAATCCTTTTATTTTGCCTCTCATTAGGTACGACCTTAGTTTGGACGTCTATATTTTTGTTTTGTTTTAAGAATTAGGTCATGCATAGACCATGGATAATGGCCCAGGAATACAGGTTTTTCCCTTTCATTTCACTCCACACATTAGAGTAAACATTGCAATTAGTAGAAAAATCCATTTTCAACAACGTATGGTATTCATGTTTGGTGCCCAAAGAGTAGGAGAAATTCTCGCGTCACCAAACCCTGTCATTCTACCGCTTATTGATTATCATAGGTCATTTGATGTGAATATTTTTATTTTGTTGTAGAATAGATTGCAATTTAGAAAATATTATTGTGTAAATCTTTTAAAGAAAGAAAAAACAAAAAACGCGTCACTTTGAAATCAATTCAATGGAGAGCCAACGCCAAATGTCTGGATATCCTCTTTCTTTGGAGAGCTTGGAGAGGAGCAGAATTATTTCTAGCGAATTTCAAGATGTCTTGCCGTATCAAGAGGATAGTAACTGATCAAGAACGTGTAGAAATGTTTGAGGTGGTCCTTAGGAAAGATGATAGCACTTGGTTTGACTCTTTGCCTGAGGAAGTTAAGGGAATACACGGAAGTTTTGAATCGTTTCAAGAAATACTTCTTTGATCCCCAAAACACTCAGAAATTATGGCAAGACATTGTTTCTCATAAGCAAAAAGACTTAGATGACTACTACTTGTACAAGCAAGAGTTCCTACGTCTTTGGGCTCTATGGATACGAAATGTTGCTAACCTTGGTGATGGTGTAGAATTTCTAAAGAAGGAGAGGTTCATAGCCGGACTCTTTCCTGACCTTAAGGTAAAAGTTGAGGGGGGTGCACCTGCTACCTTTGATGCAGCTGAAACTAGGGCTGCTGAGAAATATAGGAAACTCAAGTGCTTAAGGGGGGAGGTTCCAATAGAAGGTCTTAGACCAAAGGTAAGTCACAAGCATCAACATCTAAGGAGCTTCTTCCTGAGGTAACGGCGGAAGTGATTGAGAAGTTAAATGAATCTTTAAGCAGCTTGTTAATTCACCTTGCACAAGCTGTAGGTCCAAAGGGACAAGCAAAGAAGTCTGAAGAGCGAGACCACGACCTAGGAGAGTCTTGCAATGTTGGAATTGCGGTGAGTCTGGACATGGGATGTATAATTGTCCTTGGCCCGTGGGGAGCCAGGGAGACCTAACTTGAATCACCCAGTGATGAATGCAGGTGAAGGAACTAGTCAGCAACCACGGCTTATACAAAGGCCAAATGGAGCAAGACCACCTCCACAAGGAGTGGAAGGAGTTCCACCTTTGCCAGACCCAAACGTGCATGTGGTAGAGGTGACAAATTCAAGAGAGGTTGACATGGAAGCAAATGGCATTAAGCGTGGCCGAGGAAAAGGTAAGGAGAAAGAAGGTGTTACATCACAAAGTGACCATGGACGAGAAAAGAAGGCAAAGGAGACCAAGGAAGCCAAGAGGACTCGACGTTGTATCAACCTCCAAGACTTTCCTCTTGGACATGGAATGGCTCCATACAACCTGTTGGAAGACATGAGAGGTAAGGGTCCTGATATCTCATGGCCTCAATTTCTTGCATTATGTCCACAAGTTACGAGGGATTAAACAAGGGCAGTTAGCACTAGGAGAAAGGTAAAAGAGAGTGTGCCTGTTGTAAAATTGCACAAGCTGAAATGAATGAGGACATTACACCTGTGCTAGTGACGGGAGCAAAGCGAACCCCGAACCCCGACGGCCTCTAAATCGCCGGGGACCGAATGGAGCGCCTCGAGCCTGTCATGGTAAAGCAAACAGGGGGCACCACCTAGCTTCAGCGGCTAGGATGCAAACAACACACCACCATAACAAAATTTTCATCCAAGAGAGATGGATGCTTGGGAGTAATGATGAAAAGGAGAGGGAATGAGATCAAGTGAGAGAGAGAGAGAGAGAGAGAGAGAGAGAGGAGGGGGGTATGCGGCTTAGTACTTAGGCATCACAAGAGGATGGCGAATCCGCACACCCTTCACCATACACAAGCTCACTCCAAAACACAAGACTAGGTGGCAATTCCGCACACCTCACATGGGCAAAACGTTGCAAGAAAACATACTCACAAAACCTCAAGCTTTATTTAGAGAATTAGGCGATGAAAATGGGAGCATAGGGTAGGGAATGAGAAGGGAGAGAGTGGTAGAGCACATGGCGGATAGGTGGGAGTTGATGGCGAAGACTCGCACGAGGATTATGGCCATCATCCTTCATTTAGTTGCCCTTCATCTTCCATAGCCAAGGGTGTAGAGGTCATGCTCAAGACAAGCATGGTGATTGCGGTGATGGTGATGGTGTGGGTGTGTGTGTGTGTGCACTAGGCACACACAGTGCATAGTGTATTTTGGTGATGTTGTGTGTTTTTGTGTGATGGGTGACCCCTCTTTATATAGGGGAGGAGGGAGGGGGAGAAATTCTAGAATTTAGAAATGAAGAAATCATTATCTACATAGGCCATGTGACTGTGGGCCCCACTTGTCTGGCTGTGTGTATATGTGCCAGAACAGCAGTCTCATGAGAGAGAGATGGGTTGATGAAAAAAGTGAGAGGTGACATGGAGAATAAAGTAATTACAAGAGGGGAGAGAGAGGAGTGTGTTCAGAGGTGAATCTGTGTGCAGATGTGTGTGAACACAAGAAAAATCAGGTAACCACCGGGTGGGGATGGGTCTGTGGCACCTTTTTAGTGAAACTGAGTGTGTGTGAGTGTGGGGAGGTTATTTAGTACAAGACAAGAGACATGGCGCCCTTTAGAGAGAGGGGGGGGTATTTGGGTCATGGGATATGATAGGAGAGAGAAGGGGGGGTGGGGTTATACTATTTTGGAAGATAGGGTAAGTTGCATGTGAGTTAGGGTGCATTATTGGTGAGTTAGAATGCATTATTGGTGAGAGGTGGTGGTAGCTTGAGGGGAGAGGGAGAGGACGGAGAGAAAGGAGAAAGGACAAGGGAAGAGAGCGGGGTTGACCTTTTGAGTGGAGGAGTAGAGGAAAAGGGACACATGGGGGGCAACAGTAAGAAGAAAAAGGAGGCAAGGTGGGGGATGGGCTGCCCGCAGGCATGAGGTGGCCTATTTTACCTTTCTCATATATTTACATAATCATACTTTATTTTTTTCTTACTTTTTTCCAAATGTCTTTTATCACTCCCTCCCTAAGAGGGGGTTTTCATGGAGTGGGGAGGAGAGAAGAGGGGTATGGGAGCTTGGCTTGTGAAAAGCCCCATCATTAGCCCTCCCCTTTGGCTAGAGGCATTCATGTCTCTAGCTCATCTGTTTGATCATTATCGTCGGAGGTGGCGGTTGATGGTGTGTCCTCATCTGGAATGTCAATAGGTGGAGCCTGGTCAAATCGAAGAAAATAAGGTTTAAGTCGCCAACCATTTACCCTGGTTTTATGAAGTTTTCATCAGCCTCCATAAGCTGGTAGCTTCCATTGGCATACTTTTTCCTGACGATGAATGGACCTTCCCATCGGAGGAGGAGTTTCTTATCCTTGCGCGTGTCGAAGCGATTGTCGTAGCGGAGCACCAAACATTCCTTTCTTCAATTATTTTTTCCGGAGATGCTCGTTCAAGCTAAGCCGTCTATGCTCTGCTTGTGCTGCATAATAATTTATTGCTTCTTCTCTGTCCAGCTGCAGTCTTTCCAAGTTGATGATGTGATCTCTCAAATGCATGTTGGGCTGTTGAAGCTGGCTTGCCATTACTCTGAGACTTTGTAGTTGCACTTCAATGGGCAAGATTGCTTCGTTACCAAATACTAGATGATACGGTGTGAATCCCAAGGATGTACGAAATGAAGTTCTGTAGCCCATAAAGCTGGTAGTAGATACTTATCCAGTCTCCAGGATGATTGTTTACCTGATTGGTAATAATTTTAGAAACCATTCCATTTACCTTTTCAACTAGGCCATTACATTGAGGGTAATATGGTGAAGAGTGCCTCCTTGTATGCCCAGTTTCTGCATTAATTCTCCTACCAAGTCTGCTCTGAAACCTGGCCCTCTATCAGAGATGATCTCTAAAGGTTGTGCCAAACCTACAGCATATGTGCTCGTAGATAAATTTAGCTACTCTACCGCTGTGATTCTAGTGGTGGCTGTAGCCTCTGCCCATCTAGTCATGTAGTCGTCCCCATGATAATGTAAAATTTTCCTGAGTTGGCCCTAGGTAATGGCCCATGGCATCGATACCCCATTTTTCAAATGTGGCCATATGAGAGAATAGGTGTCTGAGGTTCAGGCATAAGTGACCTAGTGCCGGCCTTTTGACACAACTTACATGTTTTGCACCAGTGGTGTACATCACGGTTGAGGCTAGGCCATATGAAGCCTGCCTGCAAGATTTTCCTACTTGTTATGTCTAGGGCAAAGTGACCACCACAAACCCCGTCGTGACAGCTAGCAATTACTCCCGTGATTTCTTGAGAGAGAGGCACCTTCCTGAGTATTTGGTCCTTACCCTTACAGTACGAACCGTCATTGATGAGTTGATACCTTGTGGCCTTCCGCGTCAGCCATTGCTTCTGTCCCTTTGTTAAATCTGATGGGCATTCCCCTGTTTCCAAAAAATGCATGATGTCAGGCAAGGCATCACTTTCTTGAAATAGAGGGAGCTTTAGTTTTATTGCTCCAACCACCACTTCCTGTAGTCTTTCACTTGCTAGGGCATGTGCTTCTTTGTTTTGAGCCCTTGGGATATGGTGTATTTGAACTTCTTCACACTTACCCAACAAGGTTTTTACACCACTTAAGTGAGTCCTTAAACTAGGATTCTTGCATGTCCATGCTCCATTTACTTCCCTTACCAGAAGTAGAGCATCCCCAAATACATTAAGGCGTTGTACACCTTGCGAGACGCACCATTGTAGACCCTTGGTTAGTGCTGCATACTCAGCTTCATTGTTAGAATGTGAATCTAACAATTGGCCCAACGAAAATACCTTTGTCCCTTTGTCATCAAAGACCACTATGCCTGCAGCTGCTTTGTCGGACGCTCGCTTGTAGGCTCCATCAAAGTAGAGAGAGTATGCTCCTTCTATCATCGGTGGTACTGGAGGTAATCGAACTTCTCCTTCCTTAGATTGCTTCTCCTTCCTTTCAAAGACTTGGTAGGTCATGAGTCCCCCCAAACTTGCCCTTGTCGTGCTTTCTACCTGTACCGTGTAGTCAAACTCTTGCAGACGAACTAGCCATTTAGTAATTCTAGCAGACACATCCATGTGTTGTACAACATAGGGAAATATTTCATCCGTGGTTAGAATCACAAATTGCTTAGGCAACAAATATGACCTAAACTTTGTAGTTGCAAATCTAAGAGCTAGGACTAAGTGTTCCACATGGGTGAAACCTTTCTCTCCTGCTGTCATCATTCGACTAGAGAAGTAGATTGGCCTCATGAAAGATGTCGTCGTATCCTTTTGAAGTAGCACAGCCCCCAATGAGTCATCACCAACACTTGAGGTGACATAGAATTTTTCATCCCACTTAGGTGGTGAGATAGTTGGCAGAGTGGCTAAGACCTCCTTTACCTTGTTGTAGTGATGTTCGCTTTCCTCGTCCCAAGTGAAAGTTGATCTTTGAGTGAGTTGTTGCAGTGGTAGAACAAGTTGTGATAGTAGATGTATGAATCTACTTAAGTACCTCACCTTCTGTAGAAAAGAGACCAGTTGACGTGCAGTCACTGGTGAAGGTAGGGCTATGAGTGCGGACACCTTACTTGGGTCGGCGTTGATACCTTTTGCTGAAATTTCATGGCCTAGTAGAATGACTTTACTCTCCCCAATGTGGCATTTATCCACATTTAATTGCCCACCTAGGCTCTGCAACCTGGCCAAACCTTCAGTTACCTTTTCTAAATGTGAAATACGGGAGCTATATATACAAAAATCATCAATGAACACTCTTATGGATGTTCCAAAGAACGGTTGAAAAACATATGTGACATATCTTTGGAATGTGGCAGGTGCATTTGTGAGACCAAATGGCATAACCCTGTATGCAAAACAACCCCATGGCGTGATAAAAGTGGTTTTTAGCTGATCTTCCAAGGATATGCGTATTTGAAAGTAGCCAGAATAACCATCACAGACGATATAGCATTCAAAACCCGCTACTTCATTCAGAATTTCATCCAAGAAAGGGAGAGGAAAGTGGTCTCTCTTTGTAGCTGCATTTAGTGGTTTGTAGTCAACACAGACCCTCCACTTACCATTCTTTTTAGGCGTCACCACTACGGGTGACACCCATTCTGAGTTTTCTACAGGATAGATGAATCTCGCCTCCAACAGTTTCCTTACCTCGGCCAAGAGTGCCTTTTCTTGTATGACCCCCAGTCGTCGTAGCTTTTGCACAACTGGTTTTACCCCTTCCTTCAGCTTAATATGATGTTCCACCACTGTAATGCCTGTGATTCTTTCATAGTTGTCAATGAACAGGTTAGGAAATCCCATCAACATTTGCAAAAAACTATCTTTCTCCTCAAGTGTTAATTCCGTAGACAACATACCCTTCAACCTACTTCCTCCTAGGCCAGGTGATTTTCTCTCCTCTTCATTGGGTTTCCCTTTTGGTGATGGATCACCAGTTGTGCTTACCCTTTGTGGATCCTTCATAATGATACCCATCACATCAATGGAACTGTCACTTTCATCGGTGGATGTGGTCTCCTCCTCAGAACTGGAAGATTCGCTAGTGGTTTCATCTGCCGATGTTTCCAGATTCATTTGCTTCTGCTTGCCAATCCTCATGTCGTAGTAGATTGTCTCCCCTTTCTTACCGTCATGCGTAGAAGGCCAGTACCCCAGTCCTGTTTTGCCTTCATGGCCATCAACCATGGCCTTCCCAAAATTAGTGGATAGCCCTCCCCCTTAGTAGGCATTACAAAAACATCTACCTCTACCTCAGTGTTGAAAGCTTTGATTTTCACGGCACTTACCACACCCACACACTTTACTTTTGCGTTGTTTGCCATCTTTGCCTTGCATGGAGAAGGCTTGTCAACCTCGAGTCCTAATCGAAGCATCATAGCTTCGTTCATTACACAGATTTGTGCACCTCCATCAATGTAGGTGTTTCCAACCCTCTTTCCTTTTATGTTTACGTCGACAATTGGAAGGATGTCATCCATGTTGCATCCCGAAATTGCTCCGGCTACCTTTGTTTTGGAGCGTCTTGTACTTACCATTTTAGACCATTGTCGCCTTACTTTTGGTGCAAGATGTAGCAGCTGTGGCCATGTAATCTTCGGTCCTTGCTCTGCCACATCCAATGTTAGATCATAGGGCTTAAAACTTTCCCCTAGCTGGAAGTCGGTGATGCCCAATTTCCGTCGTGGCCTGGATGGCCTCTTGCTAGTTTCTCCTCTCATGCTTCTCTCATCATCTGATTGTGTAGCTTTCTCCCTCCTAGCTCTTTTCACAGTCATGGCTTCAAGTGGTTCTAAAAAGGTTACCTTCTCCTTACCCTTGTCCCTCTCCTTTGCTCTGGGTGGATCCACTACTATGGCTTTTCCTTTCTCTTCTAGCCTTATGATGTTTACAGGGCGATCAGGTGGTGGGGCTGGTGGAAGAGGTGGGATGGATGCTTGTAGTGGTGTCTGGGTGGACGTAGAATTTGTGTTGGTGGGGTGGGGGTGCTCGGGGTGGGGTGTTCGTACGTAGCCGGGAATCTACCTTTCACCTTCTCCTCGAGAAGTGGCCATAAGCCATGCGTGAACCGATTTTTTTAGGAAATCGGGTGCAGATTCCCCCTAGCCAGTGACTCAACCCACCGTTCCCACAAATCCACAAATTTGGACTCATAGGTGGCATATTCTAAAAGACCCTCCTGCTTCAAGTCTCTCAACTTGTCCCACAACTTTTCTGAAGTGGTACCTCCCCCAAAGCGCCTCTTAAAAGCGGTTTTTAAGGGTTCCCAGTCATCCTTGGTTGCTTGTGGAAGTGCATTGTACCATGATCTAGCTTCTAGCTTCATGAGATGCTTAAAGATTCTAACCTGGGATTCATCCGTATCTTTGTTGCTCACTACACATGCTACTTCAAAGTCATCTAGGAAGTCTGTTACCAAATCCTCCCCCTTCTTTCCTTTAAATGTTGGAAATGCTACACTTGCCATGATTACTGAGAGAGATCTAGAAAGACACACTGCTTAACTTGCAAAAGTTTTTTTCTTCTTTACAAGGAGGCATGTATACCCTCTTATACTAGGACATAGATTAAAACTTCAAATGGTACATTGCCTTGTACCAAAGGTAAGACAAATGGTTGATCTGATGCCAGAACCTCCAAAAACTGCTCCCCACCCGCATGGTGTCAATGACGTGCTGGTAGTGAGCCTTCAAATCCAGTATTACCTTGATTGAGCGTACACGTGTTGGTATGTGTGATCTGTCTTGAGGTAGGTTGTATTGATTCATGTGAAGCTTAGAGGTGCTTAGTCACTGTCCAAGCTTGTGGGAGAGGGTGGTGTTCTTTCCTGAAACAAACTTAGTAGATCCCTAGTTTCTCTAGTGAGAGTGTGAGCCAATGCTTCCGTTATCTGTGCTGCAGCATCAGGTGCGACTTGAAAACTGACTGTGATAATTACCTCGGTGATTTGAGTTACCCGATTCTCAAAGTAGAATAGTGTTGATTCTCTATTGTGTAGAGCTCCTTCCATTTTGTTGTTGTGGGTTGGTTGTAGGTTGTGGACATGGTTTCGACCTTCTCCTTCTTCTTCTTGGCACTTGGCCTATGTATATCCACTGGGTTTGGCGTGTTGGTTGACTCTCCCACTGCAAATCGATTACCGTTACGCCTGGCACTCGAGCTTCGATGGAGATGCGGAGTTCGTCTAGTTGTGCTTGGAGATCTTCTTCTTCTGTCGTCCAATTAGCAAATCCTGCTAGCCATTCATCCATTCACAATAGTTTAAGGGTTTCAGTCTTGTAAACTGAAGGGTTTCATGAAAAGATCCTCCGTGGGGGCACCAAATGACGGGAGCAAAGCGAACCCTGAACCCCGACGGCCTCTAAATCACCGGGACCGAATGGCGCGCCTCAAGCCTGTCACGGTAAAGCAAACAGGGGGCACCACCTAGCTTCAGCGGCTAGGACGCAAACAACACACCACCATAACAAAGTTTTCATCCAAGAGAGATGGATGCTTGAGAGTTAGAATGCATTATTGGTGAGAGGTGAGTTAGGGTGCATTATTGGTGAGTTAGAATGCATTATTGGTGAGAGGTGGGGTAGCTTGAGGGGAGAGAGAAAGGAGAAAGGACAAGGGGAAGAGAGAGGGGTTTGACCTTTTGAGTGGAGGAGAGGAAAAGGGACACATGGCGGGGCAACAGTGAAGAAAAAGGAGGCAAGGTGGGGATGGGCTGCCCCGCAGGCATGAGGTGGCCTATTTTACCTTTCTCATATATTTACATAATCATACTTTATTTTTTCTTACTTTTTTCCAATGTCTTTTATCACTTTCTCCCTAAGAGGGGGTTTTCATGGGGTGGGGACAAGAGAAGAGGGGTATGGGAGCTTGGCTTGTGAAAAGCCCCCATCACTAGATTGTTACATAAAAGGGAGATTGGTTAGGAAAGGTCTAGTGGATGGGGGTGCACAAATTTGCATCATGACAGAGAGACTCATGCAAAAACTAGGCATGCATATCCATGAGACACCTGAAATTAAGGTCAAGATGGCAAACAATAGCGTAGGCATTTGTAAAAATGTTTTTGTGGAGGCCTTTGGCATTAAGAAGGCAGTGGATTTCTATGTTATGTCTACCAAAGGAAATGGTTACCCATTTATCCTAGGGAGACCATGGCTAATGAAAATGCGAGCTTTGCAAGATTGGGAGAGTGGAAAGCTAATTTGCAGGAACGACAATCATAAGAAGGTTGTCTTTGACATGAAGGAGCAACGCCAAGAGGAGCTCCATGAAGAATCATCTCAAAGTGAGACGGAAGAAGGTTGGACCGATAACACTTCAGAAGAAGAAAGTAGCGGCAGCATTACTGAAGAGGAGTCTTCCATCGAAGTCATGGGGGTAAGGTTTAAGCCAACCAACCAAGAGACCTCTTGTCAAGGTTTGGAGGAGGTAGGTTCCCAAGAGAACCAAAAAGTGGAAGATGAAATAATGCTAGAAGGTATGCTATCTACAACACTTACAAAGGATGAAAGAGAGGAGTTCAAATGTGTGCTAAGGAAATTTCCTAGGCTTTTTGCTAAAGACTACACCGATGTGCGTGGAGTAGATGCTGTTCAACACAAAATTGAGTTGAAGCCAGAGCCACACCTAAGGCTCAGAAGCTACGAAGGCTAGGAGTCATCAAGGAGCAGGCTTTACTCAAGGAGGTAAGAAAGCTTCTAGCAGCAGGTTTCATTTATCCATGGAGAATTCAGAGTGGGTCTCTCCCATTGTTGTCACTCCTAAGAAAAACGGAAAGTGGAGGGTGTGTGTGGATTACCATCCACTCAATGAGGCAACAAAAAGAGATCACTTTCCCCTCCCATTTCAGGATGAGATACTAAATGAGGTAGCTGGTCATGAGAAGTACACTCTGTGTGATGGCTACTCAGGCTACTTTCAAATAGGTATCGCATTGGAAGATCAATTGAAAACAACCTTTATCACTCCTTGGGGTTGTTATGCTTTTAGAGTCATGCCATTTGGTCTGACAAATGCTCCTGCAACATTCCAACGTTTCATGAACATGGTGTTTCAAGCATTCTTTGGAAAGTCAATTAGGGTGTTCATTGATGATTTCTGCATTTATAGCTCAAAATCATTGCATCTACAAAGGGTAGAAGAAGGTTTAAAGAAGCTCTACGACATGGGAGGTCAACTCAACCCGACAAGTGCCACATAGGTGAGGATGAAGTGATCTTGCTCGGTCACAAGGTTTTCTATAAAGGCATTGAGGTGGATCCTTCAAAGGCAAAGGCTCTTATTGAGCTCCCATCACCGAAGAGTCTTAAGGAGGTCATCTCTTTCATTCAGAAGGTGAAGTATATATCACGCTTCATTCACTTAGCCTCGGAGTTGCTTCATTCTTTGCAAAAGTGACACAACAAGTAGAATTTGCATGGTCTGATGAGCTTGAAGAGTATTTTTTAACATTAAAGTCATTTTGTCAGAGCTACCAACACTCATGCCTCCTTGTTGGGAGTACACATTCTTTGTTAGCTCTAGTGTTGGAAGGGAAACAATTGGTGCTGTGTTGCTACAACAAGATCCCCACAGTACAAGGATGCGACCCCTCTACTTTGCTAGTAGGGTCATGAATGCTTTGGAGAGAGACTACACAGAAGCAGAACTCATGATGCTTTCTCTCATGTTTGCGGTGAGAAAGTTTAGATCCTACCTGCTACCAAAACCTTTTGTAATTCTCACTGCAGAAAATTTGTTCCCCTTGGGTGTCATCTCAAATGAATCTTAGTTACTAGATCTCAAAGTGGATTATGGATTGCAAGAGTTCCAATACTCTTTCAAGGTAGAAGATAGCGTGCGTGCACAATTAGCAGGGATTCTCACTTATAGGGTACAGAGAAGGAAATTAAGGTGCCTCAAGTAAAGACCCTACCATTGCCAACACCAAAAAGTATTCCCAATGATTTTAACTTGTTCTTTGATGGAGCTTTTCGATGAGCCACAGGGAAAAGCAGGGGGAGCAGGGGGAGGGCTAGTGTTGCTCAACCCAAGTGGAGAGGTGGTCATGAAAGAGAAGGTCAATCTAACAGGTTCAACTAGCAACAATGAAGCAGAATACGACACACTACTTCATGGTTTGAAGATGTGCATTGGCCAAGGGATAAAACGTCTCATGGTAAAGGGAGATGCACTTCTCATTGTTAAACAGATTTTAGGCATTTGGGCATGCAAGAATGAAAGCTTAAGGACAAAAGTTCATGCCATTCGTAGGATGTTTAATCAGTTTGAAGAAGTGCAACTATATCATATTCCGAGGAAACAAAATGAAGATGCCGATTTACTTGCACAACAAGCAGTTACATGTGTTGAGAGAGAAGTGCAGGTCATCATGGTGGCAGCAGCTGTCAAGCAACCGAGATACCAGGGATTGGAGTCATTGGCTCCCATTATTGGCTACATTTTGGAGGGTGAGTTTCCACAAGACTTCACGAAGGCTCAGAAGAGGAGACTCATGAAGAAGGCAAGTTTCTATCTCTTCCTAGAAGGCTCCCTCTATCAAAGAGGGAAGGATCAAGTGTGCAGAAGAGTACCAACTATCGAGGAAATTCCAGCCATTCTAAAAGGTTTGCATGAAGAGGCATGTAGTGGTCATTTTGCCCAAGAATCAACTGTGAAGAAGATTTTGCTTGCGGGGTATGTTTGGCCAAGCTTGCATGTGGATGTTCAACATTGGTGTAAAAGCTGTCACAATTGTCAGATAAATGGAAATAGAAGGTTGGTGCATGGCCCAAGGCAAATAGTTCTTGCAAATGGACCCTTTGAAAAGTGGGGCATTGATGCTATGGGTCCTCTGCCTAGGACAAAAAATGGTAAACTCTACATTCTAGTGGCTGTAGACTATATGACTAGGTGGGTGGAAGCTCAAAGTGTGGCAAGAGTGAATGAGAGGACAGTTAGCAAGTTTGTGTACAATCACATTTGTTGCAGATTTGGCACACCTTTGGAGATTGTTTTTGATAATGGTCCAGGGTTTAGGAAGGGCTTGCTCACAGAAGTTTGTGAAGAGCTTCACATTCTACATCGTCATAGCACACCATACTACCCACAATCAAATGGTTTGGTGGAGAAGGCTAATGGTGTCATTGCAGGAATCATTGGAAAGATGGTGCAAAACAAGACAAAATTATGGGATGACTTCTTGGATGGTGCCTTGTGGGCATATCGAACCACATATAGGGAAGCCACGGAGTTCACACCATTTCACTTGGTCTATGGTCAAGAGGCTTTGCAGCCTATCGAGCTCAACATTCCAAAAATGCAACTTCATGGCAAAGGAGCACAAGATGATCAAGAGGTATGGATGGATCGACTTCTTACGTTAGTGGATCTTGAGTGAAAAGAGAAGCAGCATATGAGTGCTACAAGAGGAAAGCCACACAAGCGAAAGAAACGCACGACAAGAAACTGAAGGACAAAGGCATCAAGGAAGGAGAGCTTGTGCTAAGGTATGACAATCGACGGACAAAGGCCACTGTCTCATATCTCGTCAAGGACTCTGAAGCACTCTCTTTGGAAAAGATGCTCTATGATGGTACATGAATATGCCATCATCCTGGGGGAGGGCTAATGATACCGTTTTTCGGCTCTCTATAATTGCCATAGTAAGTTACTCCACCCTACCAAATTCACCCAAACGCTATGGCTATCCCTACCATTTCACTGTACATAGGCATGTGTGAGTTAGGGGCTTTTCCCATATCTTCTTAAAAACCCTCAGCTAGCTAGTCACTGGGCTAGTTGAGCCAAAAAAATAAAATAAAATAAAAATAAAAAGTATATTACGGCCTCTTTGTGTGTAAATATTCATTTTATATATGGCCTAAATATAGGGATTTTTTATAATTATTTTGGTATTTTATTTAAATATTTCTACTTAGGTGTGTGTTTTATTAAACCTATGTACACCTTCTTTCATCCTCTTACACCATAATTATATTTTTTGCCAATATGTACATACTCTAACCTCATATTTTTCTTTTATACAAATCACTCCCACATTTTCACCCTCACCCCCGTGAAAACAAAAAATTGATTTCTACTCATTGGTTACGTTTATTATATTATTTACTTGCATACCTTTTCCTCTTTCACCCAAAATAATTCAAGGAGGGACCATATCATATGATTCCAATATCTTTTCATATCCATAACTCCTCCATATTTTTATTATTATTTTTACTCATTATTCTAACACCATGTGCTCATTGAGCTAAAGCCCATGAATAGTCCATACACTAGTCCCACCATGTATATATTTCTTTATTCACCAATAATCCTCCTCCATGCATGGGTCAAGGGCAACTTGGATGCTTGTATTATAATATGACAAAGGAGGGGCTCACTCTTGATGCATTGTACAAATTCAACAAAGAGGGGGCCACTAAAAGACTTTTGCAGGCATAAAAACAGGCTTTTTGGTGAAACTTTTGGCACCTATCTCCACTCCGAATTTAGAGCGTGTCAAAGGAGAAAATGTATCCCACGCTCTGAATAATCACCTCAAATTTTTTCATGATTTTTGGAGCTACCAGCGGTGAGCTATGATTTTTTGAGTGGACCCCAATCTGCCCACTTTTCTCACAAGTAGCCTTAGTCTTCTCTCACCCTTCCACACACTACTCACACTCTTACACATCCCTCCCTCTCCTTCCCTCACTCAAACCTGCAATTTCCATGGCTTCTCCCACCCTCTTCACCATTACCCTTCTCTTTCATCCCTATAGTTCTTTTATGAACCTCTACATACATACACCCTCTCCATGTCTCTCTCTATTGCTTCTATGTTACAATTTCATTTACCTCTCCTAAAAATATCTAAAATTTAGCATCTTAACCATGATAGCTTCTGAAAATTGAGGATTTTTCATCAAAAAATCCTCTTTTCATCGTGGTGGTCAACCGTGGCGGCGGCGTAAAGAAGTGAAGAAGAAGAAGAAGACCAACGGTCATTTTTTCAAAGACAATCTACACAAGGGTGAGTTCAAGCTTCTTCAAAGCTTCACCATCTCAATGATTCTCTTTTAATTCACCCCTCTTCCTTCATCAAATCAACTCATCCTACCCATTGTAAATGTATCACTAACAATTCTAGTGATTATTACCACTAACAACTAACTTCTCTTGTAAAAATGCACCCACACTATCAACATATGGAGTAGGCAACCGCACAAGTAAACCAAATTCATTCACTCCCATGGAGTTTCTCTCCTTTCACCACATCAATAATTCTCTTACTTGAGCCCACATCCATGTGACTCAAGAGAAAAGAGAGACCCCATTATCATTTGAAATTCATAAAAATTCATAATCCTTGATCTTTCCTAATAAAATTGATTAAGCTTAATCCTAATCAAGGCTTCTAAAACCTATAAATAGAACCCATTCCTCCTTGTAAAAGACATCACTATACCATTGCACACTAGATTGAGCGTACCACACGCCAGTTCTATCTTGGTTGTAAAGAGAGAGTAAGCTTTCTATACACCATCACCTTGGTGCATAGAAAAGCTTGAGCTAGTTTGAGTGAGTGCGAGTAGAAGATATTCTTCCTACCATTGTTGTATCTACCCCAACATCAATGAATTGGTAGTTTTGGGTGCAATTCATGTCCAAAGGCTCACGCTTCTCCTCCAATTTGGCTTGGCAAACTCATTCAGCTTCATAAGGTGACTTGTTTCATTGAAGGTTGTTGTTTTGTTGCTTGTGATTCATTGGCTATTGTTTGGCTACCATTGTAAGAGGGTGGATGGTGAGATGGCTCCCATAACCCTAAGACAATGTGCTAGTGATGCTATAACCAAATCTTGTCACTTGATTCCGCAAGCTCTAAGTTCCTTTTTGTGCAAAATATAAATTTGAAGCTAAGTTGTACACCATCTCTCTCTCTCTCTCTCTCTCTCTCTCTCTCTCTCTCTCTCTCTCTCTCTCTTTAGTGTGTGAGAGTGTTCCATTGGTGTTAGGGTTAGTGTAAATTCCTTGCTTGTTTGTGGGTTGCTCTAACGATTCTCCTCTTTTGCGTCCTAGTTCGCTCTTAAACTAGGTGGTGCCCCTTGTGTAGTTGGGATTTGGATGTGGGTTTGTTGTTTTGGTTTGTGTTGTGTTGTGCCCCAGCCCCATTGAGCAGCACGGGAGCCTTGAAGGGTGTCTAGAGGTTGCTCTTCTTGTTGCCCGCCCCGGACCGCCTCAACGCTTTGTAGGCTTTCATAAGTGCGTCTAGAGGTTCATTCAACTAGTACTAATCTTCCGGAACTTGCACTCTTTGGTATCTTTGTCTCATTAGGCTCTCTGGTCTCAGGGTTCTCCAACTCAAGGTTTGTTTGGCTCTCTAATCTCACTAATCTATCCTTGGTTTGTTTTTAACTCCTCCACTAGGGATGTCTGTTCATGCTTCTTTCTAGCTTTCATATGTGCCTTCCTAGCTTTCTAGGTATTTTGTTGACTTTTTATTCATAACCAAGCACATTTGTTTTAGGTTCCTCAATTAACGGTTCCTCCCTTGCTTTATGAGACTGCACTCTTGTGATGACCTGTATGGGTATGAGCATTTCATTTCCTGAACCGCTGCTTGATGGGATCACCCCCACTATGTTTAATGTAGTTTTCACTGTTTTATCTGGGTTTTTCAAACAGTCACTAATCAAATGAGTAATCTTGCAATATGGACAATACACATTCACTCTCATGATCTCTATGTGAGGACAATCTTTCATAAGGTGGTCACCACCACACTTGTAGCACGGTCTTAAGGGTTGGTGAGGTGCTCCTAGAGCCACTCTCTGATGATAGGCAAGTCTTGGTCATGTTAACCCCCCATTGGCTATGAACAACGATGTGCATTTATCCAAGCTGTATCTACCTTCTCCAAAAACTTGAGATGCTGTTGGTGGTCCAACATTCCCAATCATGATCCAAGGTTCATGTGCTTTTGGCTCTTTGGGTGGATAGTATGTTGAACTAACCCCGTACTTGGCTCTTTGTAATACATAGGCACATGCACTAAATCTTGTTCCTTCAATTACTTTATAGTGGGTGTATATCTGATGCCACTGGTCATGTTCTTGGAATAGGTGGTTATTGCCCCAAAATTGTCTATGTCCATTCAACCCCTCGTGGTTCTTGCAAACTTCCTACTGCATACCTAGGCATTGGTGGTACCTGAGGAGTTGTGCTTGGGCTGGTGGGGCATAATATCACTCTCTCACATACCCTTGTTGTAGTAACACTCTTCCATAGCATGATTTGTCTATTTTTGCTCAATGGCACACCACGTAGGTTGCTTAGCCCATGGCTTGGAAAACGGGCTTGCACAACTTCCTCAACAAGTTTCTCTTGATTCATCGTTACCTCGCTCTTTTGTGCTGATTTTATAGACTTAGCTCCGCTTTGTTGTGATGATGAGTCATCATATAAGTCTTTGTAGTCGCCTTCCTTGTAGACATATGCAAATCCTTTTGAAGATCTGCATTTCTCAGCCCTTGGTTAATTATCAGTATGAGTCGGGACCGAGTCGGTAATTCTTCCATAGGGAAAACTTTTACATAGAGTTTCAACCTTAAGGCTGCCTTTCTCATGGATTCTCCTTCTTTTTGCTTGAACTTATGGATTTATGAGACTGTGTTATGAGTTATCCATCTTTGAGAGAATTCCTCAATGAACTTGTCAAATACCTCCTCCATTGATTCAAAATCTCTATGTCCAACAGGGTAGAACCAGGTGGTGGCATCCTTCTCTAAGGTTAACCTTGCGAACTGTGTGGAAAAGTCCTGTACTTCCTCAGCCTTGACAATATGCACAAAGGCTGCCACGTGGTCCCTTGGATCTTTATTTTCTAAATATTTCTTGTTAACCCATTTTTGGACTTGAGAGGGTCTGATCCTCCGGTGATCAACCATCCTCAACATAGGATCCTCTATTCCTCCTCTATAAGACCTTTCTGGCTTGGGATATGGTACATGTTTCTCCTCTAGAGGTGCTCCTAATCCATAGTTCTTCACTGGTCTAGCAATTGTTCGTTCTTCTGCTTGACTTCTTTCTTCTCGTTCTATTTGTGATGCTTCTGTCTTGATAGGATTTAGCGTTCTCGTCCTACTCTCATTTTGGTATTGCAGATGGAGTGGTGGTTTTGGTGGTGGTTCAAGCCCTGACTTGGCTTGATATCCACCCCCTTTTGTATTTTCATATGGTGTTGCAAACTGTTCGAGCCCGCTTGAAATGTAGTGGTGATGCTTGTGAGCTCTGAGGGTTAGGCAGTGGTTGTTTATTTGATTTTGTTGTGGTGTCGTAATCTCTGAGAAGGGATTTGTAGACTTGCTTGGGGTTTCTATGGGATTTTGCTTCCCTACTGAAGCTTGTGCCATCAATTCTTGCATTATCACTCTCCCTATATCGTCTGGGTGAATTGGCTCATATTCTTGTTCGTACTTATATAAAAAAAATGGTTTCGTGTTATCGACTCATATGAAAATAAGTCCATGCTTAACTTGTTCACATGGGGTTCCATGCATCGGTAGTAAGAGGTGACGTGTTTGTAAATCCAATGTTTTCATGGATTGTCATAATTCTTTTCAAACTCACTTTTGCCTACCTCCTAAACTCACTTTTTCGGAGGCCTACTACATTCTTCATGACAAGAGAGCCATAACCATCTTCCCTTTTGCTACATTGTCTCCATATTGATTGTAATTTTTAGGACAAATGGATTGCTAGGATATCAACAAAGGCTTCTGGAGGAGTAGATTCTTAGTTTGAGCACTAAAATCGGTCTGCAGACATCATATGTGTATGATGTATGTTACTGATGATTCCCTCATAATTGACTCAAACTTGAACCATGCACTCTCCATGATGTTTTTGATTCAACCCTGGGCCCACTTTGAAGTTCTAACCCCTGTTGGTAAGTTAATCTCTCCTATGTAGGCCTTGGTTCTTGCTGGCTTACCCAAGAGGTTAACCAGGTCAAAATTAATCCAAATTGGGTGAAACTTGGTCCTTAGGCTTGCCTTGAGATGTTTAACACCTTTGTAATCTTGTTGGTAGTTTTGGTCACTAAATATGCCCCTGAGACATCATACGCGTGTAAAGTATGTTCACACTACTTGACTAGCACTTTATATCACCCTCAAAATAAGATATAAGTAGACACCAATGTTCCATTTTCCACCATAGATTCTTTGCCTCCTTTTGTGTGAGATGAGATGGGCATCCAATCTTCCATCTCCACTTGCCTCCTTGTAGTCCTCATGCAAAACACTTCCATTGCTTGCATCTCATACCTGCAACAACACATCATTGTGGTTGCTTTTCCTTCTTCCTCAAGCTACACTTTGAGAAAAGACACAAGTGACATCCTCTTGCCACACTTCATGGGGGAAAGAGAGGCTGATGTTTTCTTGACTTTGGCTCCAACAAATGTTGTAATCTCCATGTCCTTTGAAAAGTTGTCCTTGCCTCTTCCATGGCTGGTATTTTCCTGATTTGAGACCTTCATGTAGGTTTACTCAACTTGATTGTATCTTCCTTAAAGACTAGTGATTGTGTATGTTGAGAACCTTCAATATTATGCACATAGGTGGCTGATTTCCTTGCAAATCAAATTGCCTCTTCCTTCACAAAATTGTTGTAGTTTTTGTGTCTTCCTTGATCCTTGTGTTGACGTATGGATCACCTTGTCCTCCATTATTTATCTAGAAACATAGGTTCTTCTTTGTGAGCTCCTTCTTTGGCTCCTCCCAAGACTAGCTTGTCTTCATTGGTAGTATCTTTGGCTTCTCACAAAAAATGTGGCGAGGGGTGATTTTTGCACTAATTCAAACTCGACCTCTCTCTAAGAACAAAGTGCATAGTTAATGCTTTCAAGCCAGTAAAACATTTTGATAAGCTCTAGAGCCTGCGTATGTTATTAGAGATGATAACTACTATCAAGTGGTGCTAACAGGTGGTAAAGTCATGGAAATGTGTTGTCAAGTAAATCTTATTGAAGGTGAAGTGTTGGAAAGTGCTATCAAGTGTTTTTCTTTGGTGAAGTTGTTGGTGAAGTGGTAAAAGTAGTGCTGAGTGGTGATGAAGGTCCTTTAAAGTGTTGTCCGTTGGTGCTAATTGGTGGTAAAGTGCTGAAAATGTGCTTTCAAGTGGTGCTAAGTGGTTGATAAGGTGATGAAAGTGTGATGTCAAATAGTGCTTATTGGTAGTGAAATGCTGGAAAGTGCTATCAAGGAGTGTTGTGTTTTGGTGAAGTGCTGAAAAGTATGCTCATTGGTGTGGTGAGGTCTATAAAGTGGTGATTTTGTAGTGGTAAAGTTCTAGAAATGTGTTGTCAAGTAGTGCTTATTGGTGGTGAAGTGCTGAAAGTGCTATCAAAGGAATGTTGTGTTTTGGTGAAGTGCTGGAAAAGTAGTGCTCAGTGGTGGTGAGGTCCTATAAAGTGTTGCTAAGTGGTGCTTTTGTGGTGGTGAAGTCCTAGAAAAAGTGGTCACTTGGTTAAATTACTCTAATGGATTGAGTACAAACTATGGTGTAAACTTTGAATGATCACATAGATATAACTTAAGTTCTCCTCTAGGGGCATTGCTATGTAGATTGTTCAAATACCTGCTCTTCTATGGGAGATCTTTTGAGCATTGCACTGGCCCATCGTGTTCACCTTCCCATGGCCAAAAGAAAATAAATTCATCATCATCTCGATTCCAGTCATAATGAAGAATTGGGCGTCAAAATACAATGGCTACCTTGACATGAATTGTGAAGCAGCACCACCAACCACACCCAGTGTCACTTGACACTATAGCCTTGAATTTTTAGCCACTCATTGTGCAAAGAAAAACATTGTTGCACAAACAAAGTGTCATGGGTTTTGTCATCAGAGACGTAGAAGTGACTCATCTTTTGAATGGCACCAAGTGCATCACGTAAGTATAGAATGTGAACCAAAGTTGTGACCTGAGTTGAATACCAATGCATTGACTGAATCTCATTCTGCACCTGTAGTCCTCTACAAAATATACTACAGACGCCACTACATCATTAGAAAAGTTATCCAAACATTCCTTGAGTTGTTGAGCTTGTCATCTGTAGACTAGACATAATTGTGTTTGAAGAAATTCATTGATTTCCTTGAAGCAAGGAAACAAAACACATCGGACTGACCTACCAAACCATGAGGTCCTTTTGGGATTTTGTGTTACCTTTCTCATTCACTTCCTTCATAGGAACCTCATCAAAAATCTTCAGTTATCCTAGAGATATCGTCACTCTGTTCTCTTGGACACAACAACACCTATCAATGCCACGATGTTTGTCAAGAACTTGGGAGACCTTGAAGCATTTATAATCATCATGGGACAATTGGAAGCACTTGGATGCACTAATAGGCAATCATGAGCAGTTGGAATCATTTATCAATCTCAGTCAAGCACAAAATCGCATGGTTAAGTACTATAATGGACTACCATACACACGAAAACAATTGGAGACACCTTCAAGCTGTAAATTCATTTTGAAAAGATTACAAGCACATAGTAACGCATCTAAATAACACTAGTAGAGCATTATGGCACAATCCCAAGATGTTCGGGCTGATATACCTGAGGTGAATGGAGTAGATAGCTGTTTCAAAAATAGCTTATTTAATTGAATTAGGTGTCTTCACCTCATATAATGTATGACAAATGTTAGAGAAATGACTCTCTCAATTGTTTTTGATGTGGGTTGCAACACTGAGAATGCTGGATGAAGGAGGAGTTATTGTAGAATCTTCTTTTGATGTGAGGGCCATGCCAGGGATCACCGGTTGTACCATCTCCAAATGGATACACCGTGATCTCGAAATCCCTCCCACTTGAGACTAACACCAAGACAAGACTCCTCCTGCTCTTCGATGCCAACTCAAGGGGGTGATTAAAATTCACTTTCTCTCATATGGATCCCTTAGCCCCGAAGCACCATTGCTTACCGGTCCAACTTTCCAATCAAAGTCGTCAGACTAAACTCGAATTCCACCTTCCAGGGTCAACTGGTGGGAGTTCTCTAGTTCACCCTTGGTTCAAGTTCAATAACGCTTTTTTCTTGGTTGTGGCCAAGCACAACAGTCAGAGCGTTCCCCTAAGATGAGTGTATTTAATAGCTACCCAAAACTCATTCCCAGTTGATCTCCACTCCGTAGATCGGAATCCTTTTCCTCAGATCTTAACTTAATGGACAACATAAAATTAGGTTCAACTTTCAGGCCAACAATTAACCCTCGAAAATCCACCCTCCCACCGAATCGTTGGTAAATGCACCTTCCCAAGGTAGTAATATGATACTATAAAAATTATTCCAATCATGTTGAATCAAGATTTCAAGCATTTGAAAGTAGCATGAAATTGCTGCATACCCTTGCAAGTGTGCCTTTATAAGGTTGTTCCCACCTTTTTTTCCTTTTAGAATATTTTACTTCCTTTTTCCTTTAGTATTAGTAAAATATTAGTTATCTTTCAAGAAATCACCTATACTACTCCAAGCATATCCCTATCCTCGTCCCAAGACTTGGGTACCATACTCCTCCGCCACGTGTGGAGACGACGCCTTGACACAATTTTCAATTCTTATTTTTCTTTATCTTGTGTGGGAAAGGCTTACAAAAATAATATACTCTAGATTCTTTTTAAATCAATAATCTGAGAAGTGGAGCAAAGGTCCAGCGAATGAGGACAATTACAGAATAGCCCGTTTAGGTTATTCACCTTTCCAAGGTTCCCTTTTACCAAACAATTAGAAGAGTTCCTTAATTAAATCACATCCTCCTTCTTATCATGATCCCTTCATGGATCCATTTTCCTTCCCCCTTTTCCGTCAGCATCAGGCCTACCAGACTAGGCCGATTTCTAGATGAATCCACGGATCCCTATCACCCAACCGAGACTCACTCTCATTCAATCCCATTTCTAGGGCAATGAATGAACTCGAGCTCAAAACATAGACCAACGGTTATCAATCCTAGCCAAAAAGGACCATCCCTTGTTGTATCCCACAGGTAAACACCTACATCGGCCTTTTCCAAGCATATAAGACAAAGTTCACTCTTAAATCTTCTATGTTATGCTAGGGCTATCCATGTCAAATCTTCTCGATAAAGTTCCTAAGAGTGGACATGCTAGTATAGTGAAAAATAATCATGCAATAGTGTATGAATGATTAACAAATTCTTCTTTAAGAAGGGATTTAGGCATACCTTTGCTACCGTGGAGAGGATTAATTATGTAGCTAGAAGAGGCTTATGGTTTTGGGACCTTCCAATTGATAAGAGATGGGGAAAACCTTAATTGGAAGGAAATTTCCACTTCCAAAGAAAAACTCCTTTGATTAAGATAGAGCTACCCTTCAAACTTAACTCTCCTTGAGAGAATTAGTATTAACTTTATGGGTATCACTAAACAAATCTTACACACATGCTCTTTTTCTCTTTGAAAGAAGAAAAATCCTATTTCTTAAATTTAAAGAAAAACTTGTGAACATTTCATAAGATCATTTTTTTAGAGTAAATTATAATGCCTTTGAATAAAATGATTAATTCCAAAAATTTCCAATACTTCATTGCCCGTGATTATGTGGCAATTATCTCGTGCATCTTAAAAATAGAAAAATATATTTCTGGTGGGGTTTAAGGATATGTATAGATATTAGTCATCATCCAACATGCATGCTATTCTAGTAGATCTCCAGTCACCTATGGTTAAAGAGAGTGATTTCTACTTTCTCTATGCCATATTAGTGTAGTAATCTAGAGAACGGAACTTGAAATATAAGTATGATCTTCAGTAACTATGGTTAAAGAGAGTGCTTTCTACTCTCTCTATGCCATATTTGCTTGGTAATCTAGAGAACTTGAACAACGAAACTTGAAATAACATCAGGATTAGTTGTTAGTAACATGGTTAGTTATGATTAGTAATGAACAATAATTAGAGGGAAATAACAAAATTAAGTAGTTATTTCTTCTTCCCAACCAAAAGGCTTGCTTATGGAAAAATGAGAGCTTAAGCATAAATTTATGTAAGCATGAAAGTAGATCACTTTCAAGCAAATTCAAGAGCATAAAAAGAACAAGAAAACATCACCTTAGTGTGTGTATGGTCTAGTCTTCTCCTTGCTTTGGATGTAGTTGGCTCTTCGCTTTGCTTGTGAAGACCCCAATTTGGCTATGAGAAAAATGGTGAGAGGCAAAAGGAATTCAAGCTATGGAAAGTTGAGAATTAGGAGAGATGAGGGGGAGAGAGTGTAGTGTGAAGAAGAAGATCAAGCTTTGACAAACTTTGAAATGGATATAAAGCTAGAGAAAATGCAGCACCGCGAAACTCTCCATTGAGTTCATGTAGCGGGAAGAGAGCTACCAAAAGGCAATTACTCAGTTGAAGGAAGAACTTAGCAAATCTCAAGAGGCTACTAATTCTCAAGCATCCACATCATGGGAAGATCAACCACACACAACAATGGGAGATACAAATGCCTTGCAGTTTATGAACTTTGAAGAAGCCAACAATCAAGAAGGCAATCTCCCAGAGCTTGTGATTACCAAGAAGAATCCAAAACCTTTGCTCCACCCAAAAGCTTAACTATAGATCAAGAGTCCCGCTAAAGAAATAAGTGGAAGATAAACAAGAGCAAATATGGAAATAAGTTATGCAATGGGAGGAGAGGATCATGCATTACATCAATGTTAATTTTCTCACACTAGCAAAAATATTAATGAAGAATGGCATCACCAGGCTCTTCCCTTCCCACTCATCAATTTCAAAGTGTTACAAATCAAAGAAATATTTCTCAAGGATATTGCAGCCAACATTACAATGGTACATCCCAAGTGGCATGAGATCTGGTTGAACCGACACCCCAGATATCTCATCGGATACACAATGCATCACCGAGTATACAACAAGATCTTGTGTAGTGTCCCGTTCCAATAAGCAGGCAACAACACTCTATCATACAACAGAAGAGGCCAACCTGGATAAACTATCCAAGGTTCCCACCACCACCGAACAAAAAATCCATTTAAGATTACATGGTGGAAAACCTCTCATCAACACTCAATCTTCCGTAGAATACTATACTTGGCTTGAATTATGTTGGTCAAGATCTTGAAGATACTCTACTTACATGCCTACAAACTTTCATCCCACAGAGTAGACAGATCACAAGGACTCAACAACATGCAAAGAGGACTAAAGCCAAAAATCCCAAACAGTACTTAGCACCCTGATAAGTAGCTATGTTGCAAATGACACAACTTCATCATTAATGAGAAATCCCATGAAAGTTTAAAGATTGTCAAATGCACTTCCTAAGCTTTATCATTGAGCCAATTAGCTAGGAATCCATTTCTTAAACCTTGGCTAAGGTATAAAATCCAAGTTTTGTAACTTTTGATCTACATTTTTGGATAATGAAAATGAGCATACGTTGTAGTACAATACTATGAGTTCTCTATTTTTCAAGTGTTTGTGTCTCCCTCATGCGGTGTTGCATTGTGATTTTGAGCATACCAATGCACTCACAGGGGGAAAGATCTCCCTTTCTATGTAAGTTTTACGTGATGAAGTTGTGGTTTTAGTCGTGCCTGTCTACTAGCTATTTTCGTTCCCTACACACAATACACACATCCAAATTGGTTTTGGACCATAGAAATAGATAGATCACGTCTTAAGGAAGCTATAGAGTGCTCAAAGACTCTAAAATCGACTTGCCCAAAATAGGTTGTTTATCTTTGGCAGGATTTGTTTTTAGTGTCAAAAATGACTTTTGAGCATATGAGAATGTTGATGATACTCTAGTAAGTGTCATTGCATTTGGAGCTTCATAGCTATACAAATTCATCGGGTTAAGCTTGTGGTAAGGAAGTGGCTTTTGATGTTTGACACACATCTAAGACCGATCTAGGTAAGAGTACATTAGAATTGGGATTTCCAAGAGATTAGCTATCTCTTGTAGCCTCCATGCACTAGTCGGGTTGCTACGTCCCATAGATTGACATTTTATGTCTGTGGTTCTCACTTGCTAGCATTGATATGGTGAGGTTTTTCAGTCGGCCGAACTTATGCATCTAATGTTGATAGCTTGATGTGTGCCATGATTTCTACACATCCAAACATTGCATTTGCAGTGGGAATAGTTAGCAAATACATGTTTAATCCTATTAAGAAGCATTGGGAGGCAGTGAAAGTGGTGATGTGATATTTGAGTAGTACAAAGGACAAATGCTTATGTTTTGGATCAAGGAGGCATGTGTAAAAGGATACATAGAGTCTGATAATGTAGGGAATGTGGGCAATAGAAGGTCCACTAGTGGCTATGTTTTCACATTTCTTGGGGGTGGAATATCATGGAGATATCATTTGAAAGACTACATTACTCAATCAATCACTGAGGCAAAATATTTAACCACCTCTAAAGCTTGCAAAGAAGCTATTTGGCTTGCTTTTCTAGTAGGAAATTTGGACATTAATGCCGAGATTTTGATGTTGCATTGTGACAATTAAAGTGCTATTGAGACCAAGTTTCATTTCATTCGGGATATGCTTGAGAATAAGTGCATCCATAGCTTGTCAGGGTGAACAACATGACAACCTTGTTAACCTTCTCAGGAAGGGTTTACCTCCTGGTATATTGCATACCGTCATGACTTGATGGGTTTTGGGTAGTGCCATCAAACCCTCCGTACCTTTCTTTGCTTATTGGCACATTGGCCTTTTAAGTGGGAGGTTGTTGGGAATAAAGGCCATTAGGCCAATACCATCACACCTAACCACTCACTAATCCTAATCTCATTCTTTCTTATTGATAATAAAGAATGATAAGGAGCTCATACATAGTGTGAGAATTAGCTCCACCAACAACATCTCTCTCTCTCTCTCTCTCTCTCTCTCTCTCTCTCTCTCCTCTCTCTCTCTCCTCTTCTCTCTCTCTCTCTCTCTCTTCTCTCTCTCTCTCCTTCTCTCTCACTCTCTCTCTGTATTGATTAGATGTTATGCAAAATATTTCCTTGAACATCAAAAGCATATGGCCTAACACAAAATAAGGCCTAGCCCATTAAATTTTGAAAGACCTCCTATTTTGTGTTGTGAGAGTGCACTATATTGGTGAAGGCTATGCATGTTACACTTGTATCCTCTCCTCTCACCACTCAAGGATCCTCTTCTCATGAATTGAAAGGGAATATTCCTTGCATTTTTGTCTTCAAACCGTCAAAGACTCTAAAGCTTGCCACACTCTGCCAATGTAGCATTCCTTTCAAGCACCTACCATACATATTATAAAATCAGAGCATTTTGAACATGAGGAAATTCCAAGAACAAACAATACAAATAAGGAAGCTTCTTTTGGAGTCTGGACAATTGTGCATACTAGTCTACTTCCTTATTGGCAATGTTTCTCAATATAGTTTAAAGATAAGAACCTTGATCACTTTGTTTTGTGATTTTAGCTCACACAATTCTTGGACTTGTGATGGAAATACGCTATAGAGATCTCTTATCAGGAGGCTTACTTTATCTCTTATTGGGAGCCTTAATTGCTTTAATTTCATTGGCGATCCCAGTTTTATGCCTATCTATGGTGATACGGTTCCAATATCTTGATCTATCAGAAAAGGAGAGCCATAATTTTATGACTCTATTGGTGACATCTTGCATGAGACTGCAAGGCGATTATAGGAGGATAAGTTGCAAAGATGGTAAAACTTATGTATGTCACAACTTGGTGATGTGGCATGATGCTACTAGATTGAAAGAGAGAGGAGAGCTTGTGAACAGAATGGTCAACCAGATTCAAGTCCAAATTGAGCACAAAATGTGGCACAATTCGTGTGGAAAACATTTTCCGCACATTGCTCATGTGGTAGGATAGACACTGAGAGCTTTTGCGTCAGTTATTAAAAGATTCACTTTAGAGCTTTTGAAAGCATATTCTTTTGGGGGCACCTTGTAAAATTGAGGCCAAGGCGCTTTAAATATGTGCCTATGGATATCCTTATACACGTGCACAATGGTAGTTTGAGACCTCCTCGGGAGCTATATATCTAGCTAAGAGCATAATGAAACAAAGTACCACAAGTAGACACCTACCTGAGAGGCCAATACATCAAGTGGAGAACTCCTTTCAAAATGTTGAGTTCTCTTTCAATTTCAAGTATGTTTATTATTATGAAAGAAGAGCAAAGACAAAATTAGATTTTGACCTTTTATCAAACCCTTTTTTACTAAAAGAATATTCAAAAAGGCTTGTGGCACCAATGCTCCAAGATTTTGGACATGCTATGAGACATACAATATGCTCAACATCCTGCTACACAAAAATCAAGCAAATGAGGAGTTTCTATGAAGAAATTCATGATATTAATGCTTGAATCAATTTATAGAGAGGACACCTTAAGCTTCATGAATTAGGTTTTTAGTTTCATGTTTGATAATCAAAGGCTTTCTTCCTCGAGGTTTTTATCTCTATAAATATGGTATCATAGAAAAATTTAGACAATGTGCATGTCTCAATGGAGGATGCAAGCAACCCTATGCACATTCAGTATTGCTACTAAAGATTGTTTCTAGAGAGTAGTCTTGGTGGGGGAATTTTTTCTTTCTCTTTCCCTAAGTATTTGGTCTCAAAAGAGGAGGGAATATTGGCCATTTATCAAGTTGAGCCTAAAGCTCATGTGTAGCACAACCTTTGAATTACTATGTTTCCTCTTAGCAATGGTAGCTTCTTTTCATCATTTGAGATGTGAAAGTTGTTTGCTTTTGATCATGTTGAGGCACATCATCTTTAAATCTAGTAGAGACCATGATAGTTTTTTCCTTATTTCTACCATGTTTACTCATTTCTTTTCCACTGGATATCATCTAGACTGCTTTTTCATCCATGAGCTTAAGGGTCATTACATACTAGTATCTCACTATCTAGAGCTTCTACTAATGGGAATCTCTCTATGCTAGCTCCTTATCCACTAATCTAAGTAGTTGTCTTGCAAGTTTGTATGCATTTGGCTATATAAGCCACCTTTCCATCAAGTACATTGGGCATTATTATTGTTTTGGTGATCATTAATTAGCTTCTCTCTCCTTGGTTATTCTCTCTCTCCCCTCTCTTTCTAAAAAATATAAGGCTATCCAAGTATGGCACTGCTATCAAGATATTCTCCACCACTAGTTTAGTCTCTATGGAAAGGGAAGTTGAAGTCGCAAGGAAAGAAAGAGTCCGAAAGACAATTTACTAATTATGATCATGGGCATATTTGGATAGATCCAAGCTGACATTTTGCATCTGTCCTTAGCAAATAATATTTTTCAACATCTTTAACTCACTAAAATGGGAAACAAAATTTGGACTACTCTAGTTAGGCAACCTCATTTTATATAAATTCACATCACAAGGAGTCTTGTCTAATAGATTATAGTTCATATACACAAAAGGATGCTTGCAATATCATTATGTATTTAGAGCATGGAACTAGGGAGTAATGTGATTCTTCAACACATAAATAACTCACTCTGAATAGCCTCATACTGCATGAAATTTTGTAAATAAGATGCATGCTATCATACTATATGTGTTAGCATATGTAGTTTATTTGAATAGTAAGTCTAACACTATTTGCTACAATACTATTATGCGCATGCTAACATAAGCATGGATTTATTTTATGCGAGCTATGCTATAACTTTGCCTACTAACTATGCTAGTTAGCATACCTACCATGCATGTTACAACTCACAAGATTACTTCCAATAGCTTTCCATGTTATAATCCTATTACGTGCATTCTAACATAAGCAATGCTTTTTTTTAATGTGAAGTATGCTATAAACTTGTCTACTAGCTATGCCAATTAACATACCTACAATACTATTATGTGCATGCTAACACATCATGTGCTTGTTGACATAAGCAATAATTTCTTTTATGCGAACTATGCTATAACCTTGCGTACCAGCTATGCTTGTTAGCATTCCTACCGTGCATGTTAACTACAATAATATTCTAGCATGCTTCTTAACCTATGCCCAATACAATGTGTTCTTTCTTTTAGCATATACAAGATGCTTTTTAGCACATACAAGATACATGATGGCGCATGCCTATGCTAGTTAGCATACTTGGGGATTCTTGATAGCACATGTTTCATGCCTAATCCAAAACTTTGCTTTTTACCATATGTGGAATGTTTGTGAGCACATGCCTTGTGCCCATTACCCCTATTTTTATTTAGCATACACATGATGCTTAATAGCATACATGGGATGTTCATTAGCATATGAAGGATGCTTAACAAAACAAAAATGTCTTGTTTGTTACATAGGCACATCAAAGCAAAGATTTGAAGAGAAAGAGTACGTAGAAAACCTACGTAGGCAAATAGCTTCTCTCAAAAGTATGCTAGCTAGCAAATGCCGATCTAGGAGTCTATGCTAACTAGGATACAAGCTCTTTGTTGAAGTATGCTCAACAATACAACATTTGTTTTCTAGGTAACATACATATATTCCAAGTAGCATTGGTTTTTAGGTAGCGCACATAGTTTAGAAGTGTATGCCAGCTAGACGAGTCCTATTGCATGTATGCTTCTTTTCATGAAGCAGCATATATGTATGCTAAGTAGCATACATTCAAGATGAAATACATCCTACTTAGCATAAAGATGCATCTTTGGGTACACTTCTCTAGGTATTCTTTGGCTAGCCATGTACATTGGCCTCCTTTAGGGAATCTTCTTCTATCTGATACGATGAAATCTTGGCTAGCTTTGCCTTCATAGTTTTCTTCTTTGGAGCTCCCAAAGTGGATGAGAGATTCTAAGTCAAAATCATCAATTACGGTTGTAAGCCTTCTTCCAACAATTCCCAACAAGTAGAAAAGCTAATACAACAATCAAGGTACAATAAAAACAAAATTCTCGATAGAATGTGTCAGCTAAGGGGATTTTGCTTATGTGAAAAGATGTGTAAAATGTGCTTCAATCATGGAAGATTGATCTTAAGCACGCCTAAGATAAACTTTGCATTTTATTGTCATTTATGCCCTCAACTTGCTTTATATAGCTTCTAATATGTAAGTTAAGGTAGGTGATGGCCCCGGTTCTGTATCTTGTAGTGTTGATCCTGGTGAAGTTGGTTGTCCCTTTTTGAGTAGAGCTTGATCTGGGTCACTAGCCTGTGTTTGTGGGCCCATTGAAGGTTAGTAGAAGTCGGGCAAAGTGTATAGAGTGCCCCTCTTGACTTTGATGGCAAACATATCAATATTTTGCACAGAAGTGCAAAATGTCACTTCGCGGTGGTAATATGGTTATTTTGCCCTATCCTGATGATGCGATGGACTTTGATGCACCCCAAATTCTCTACAGTTCTTCTACATGATGGCCTCTACACATGGGTCAATTCTGGTCAAATTCTGAAACTTTTATCTTCGGCACGCCTAAGATACTAGATCAGGTTTTTGGTCAAGTTTTGCACTTTGGAGCTTGCTATTGTGTTCTCATACTAGAGGTGAGTCTATGGTTCAATTTTGGTGTAATTTGGATGTCCGATGTGGTCGGTGTAAGCTTCCTTGTTCTCAAAAATTCCCAGATTGCCCTGTGTTGTCCGGGCCCTATGGCTTTGATGGTGGACAAAGTGGTAATCAAAATGCTTTTTGATATAGCTAGGACCTTACCCCTCATGATTGGAGTGAGTAAGAACCGACAGATTGTGCATAGAAGCGTGCAAAAGGTCCAAAAACCACTAGTTGGAGCTCTCTCTCAAGGGACTAGAATGCAAATGAGAGTAGCAATGGCCTGAAGGACTATGCATACTTGGGCTTTCCTGACACCCCCCATCGTGTACCTACCCATTGAGCCAAGTAGCCTTCACAACATATATTGGGATCCAAATTTTTTGAAAAACAAGGCCTGAGGACCTTTCTATTGGTGAGTCGGAGTGGCCGTCAAACTTTTTGATCAAAAATACCCCAACATTTTTATGGTCGTTCCATTGAACTTCAAGATTTGGCGTTTGAAGTCAAATTCCAATTATGACATTCCTACTTATTTATTTACTTATTTTGAACCTTTATTAGCTTTTATTAACAATAATTGAATAAAATTATCCCAACCACTCATAAAACTTTCATTCCTCGCTCAAAAATATGAAAATACTTCTAATTTGATCATTTGGCCATATTTTTGTGAATTGCTCCATTTTGATCATCTTTTTGGCTTGAAAACACACAACAAGAGTAAAAGTTGTAATATTTTTGGCTTTTATGAATTGTATTTACAATATATACACACACCTAGGGGTTATCACCTAGTTATCAGGGCATCTCATCTAATTTTCCCAAAAAAACTTACACATTAACACAATTACTTTAAAACATTGCCCTTTTCTCTATCAAGTTCATATGCTTGGGTTGACATCTAGAATGTCTCCCCCCCCCCTTGCTCAATTTTTTCAAGACAATAGGATACATCCCAATTTGTGCAATGTATGGCGATAAAAATTATGTCTATGCATGGCCAAGATTGGCCCTATCATGCTATTGATGTCTATGCATGTAAACATACTATGTATTGCAAGAGGTGGGTCTTGAGTAGTGTACTCAAGGGTTGTTGATGGAGAGGTATGCTATGTTGGAACTCTATTGAAGAGTAAATCTTGTAGTAGTTGAGCTTGTTGTTTGATTGTGTAATACACACAATCCGTAGCAGGAGTATTGAAATCAGTGGGCATGGTTGTGGATGATGGAACCCATTTGTACTTGATTGTGTTTGGTTTTGCATGGAAAATCTTGCTATAATTAGTCTTCAGTTTGGACTTGATGATAGGTTTCAGCTTAGGTTTCCAAACCCACTTTGTCATTTGTAATTGCAATCTTCATCGCTGATGTGGGTTGGATGGTGCCACAATAGGCTGCTAGTTTGTATACGTCAGCTTTTTAGGTACCCAGATTTGTTGAGGGTGATTGATGAGCTGACTTTTAGGTATCAAAATTTTCCTGGTTCACTGCATGTTATGACGGTGAGAAGAGATCTCTTGCAAAGCAGCCATTGTAAGTGAATCAGACGGCTCGTGTCTTGTTAACTAGAAGTCACCAAGACTTGCTTTCCATTATTCCTTGCCGTATGCAAATGGCACCTTTAGATGTCTTCCTTTAAGTGTAAGCTCAAAAATTTTGACATCCCAATCTTAGATTGCTTCTTAGGTACGCATCCATGGAACTCCCAATATTAAGTCTTTGTTCATATTAAAGTATGGGGGCAAAAGAATACATAAACAATGATATTCAAGTTGATTTTCCCTAAAGTTGGAGTTACTTTTTTGTTGCATCTCTTGACAGTAGACCAACAATCCTCACGTGGTTGAGTAGTTACTTTTTAATAAGTAGAATAGCTGACTGCATTGACTCTGGCACCTGTAGCTTCTAAGGCATTGACCATGTAATTCTCTTTCACATTCACTGTGACCCGCATATCAAGTCCATATAGCCATTCATCATCGGTCTCCACCTCATCATTTGCTACGGGTTGAATTAGAGGGTATTGAGGGGTAGAACTTGAGGAATTGAGTGTTGTGTTGCTCTCTTATTCAAAGCACAAATGCACGCTTCCTCTTGGGCTTCCTCGATCACCTGCTGTTTGAGGACATATCAAACGGGTGACCAACTGGTCGGACACATAGCCAGACCCCACATTTGTACTCTATTAGTTTTCTGAGCTAGTGTAGTAATACTCTATGTAATCCTGATTCCAGAGTAGTGGATCAATTCCCTGAGTTGTAATTCTGTCATGACAATTGTAAAGGTCCATGTGAACCGGCCACTGGCCATTTAGAATTCCCTAGGTATAAAGGTCAATAACCTTAATGTGAAAGGAGGCTTATCTTTAGAAGAAGAAGGGAGCTCAAAAAACGTACGCTCAAGCTATGAGCTGCTCCAACTTGTAATCATCGCAGTTAATGAATGGGTTATCTATTTTCAATCCTAAAATGTACATTGTGTTCCTCTTTCTTTGCTCTTTCATTCTAGTGTAAGCATTGTCAGTTTTGTTGTGGTTTATGCGACTACGTGTTAGTGAGTCTTAATTGCAAATTTGAGTGCTTAAATCACTGTTTTTAGTTGTTTTGACCATAGGAGAGTATTCTTACTGTTGGAATTAGGGTTGCAAAGAAACACACACAGCTTGGAGAAGACGAAAGGAAGCTCAAGGCACACAATAGAGAGTGTGTTTCTTAGTATGCAATGGAAAGATAGATAGCCCTAGAGTGATGGGCGTATATACAATGCACGGGGGAAAAAACCTCCTAAAGAGGGAAAAAATGCCCCGGCGGTCCTAGTGTGTTCACACATCACTACCACATGTATATGGTAACAAATCCCCCCTGGAGTGATGCGGTGAACGAGAGCTGGCACATGAGTAAAGGAAAGTGCCACAAAGGGGAGTAAGCCCAAAGCTTTGCGGAAAGCTTCAAGCTTCTCACGAGACAATGCCTTTGTGAAAAGATATGCAAGGTTGTCCTGTGTTGGCACATAAGCCAAGCTGATCTCTCCTGCTGAGAGCCTCTCCCTGACATAGTGGTAATGCACCTCAATGTGGTTTGTGCGAGCATGAAAAACTGGGTTCCTCGCAACTGCCAATGCGCTCTGACTGTCAGTGTAGATAGTGTTGGCAGTGTCGTGTTCAACACCCAAATCAGCCATAAGGCGTCTGAGCCATACACACTCAACTGTAGCTGTGAATACTGCCCTGTACTCAGCCTCACAACTCGAAGTGGCCACAGTAGGTTGCTTCTTGCTCAACCATGATATACATGAACTGCCAAGCATGAAACAAACTTGTGGACACTCGCGTGTCAAAACAACCAGCCCAATCTGAGTCCGAAAAAGCATGTAAGTCTGACGGCAATGATCCCCCCTTGGGATAAAACAAGCCAAGATGTAAAGTGCCACTAAGGTAGCGGAAAATCCTCTTGACAGCCTGCCAATGCTTAGACCCTGGGCTATGCATAAATCTACTGACCTGTGAGACTGCAAACTGAATATCTGGCCTCGTGTTGCATACATAAATGAGGCAGCCAACAGCAGTTTGGTAAAGAGTGACATCAGCAGGATTGCCAGCATCATGTAGACTCAACTTCAGAACCTGTTTCCATGGGAGTGGCAATAGGATTGCAATCCTCAAGTCCAAACTTACATAGCAATGTCTCTATGTAACTTTTCTGACACAAGGCAATACCACCATCACACTGCTTAAACTGTATACCCAAGTAATGATGCAACAACCCCAAATATTTCATCTTGAAAGTAGCATTCAAATCAGCCTTAAATTCAGCAATATGTCTCTCATTTGGTCCAGTGATCAGCAAATCATCAACATAAAGAACCACAATGAGAAGTACATCACCCTCACGCTTCACATACAATGTGCTTTCTGTTGGACTGTTACGAAAGCCTCGTTTAACCAAATGAGTGTCAGCTTTCTCATACCAAGCGCGAGGAGATTGCTTCAACCCATACAAAGCCTTCTTACATCTGCACACTTTGTCCTCTTGTCCTTTTATGACAAAACCGTGAGGCTACGTTACATAAACTTCCTCAAATATGTCACCATTCAAGAAAGCAGTAACAATGTCTGATTGATGTACATCCCAACCAAAATGAGCTGCCAATGCACATAGAAAACGCACAGTAGTCATACGACAAGTGGGAGAAAAAGTCTCTTCATAATCTATGCCTTTTTGCTGTGCATAACCCTTTACAACAAGTCGAGCCTTATGGCGATTGATCTCACCATCCGGCTTGCGTTTCAACTTGTAAACCCACTTCATACCAATGGCCTTTTTGCCAGGAGGCAAATCACATGAAGTCCATGTGTCATTTTCTATAAGTGCATCATCTTCTGATTGCATGGCAGCCATCCAATTTTCTAAATTCTGTGCTTCATCAAAAGACAGAGGCTCCTTAACATCATGTAAGCTAGACACAGCCAAAGCATAACAATCTGATGCATAAGATGCATGGCGAGATCCTGAATGAGTACGACTAGACAAAGGTGCATCCAGTTTACTGTCACGCAAAGTGTGCACCAGCCATTTTGGCATACCTCTAGCCTGCTCATTTTCAGCCCTTTCCTCATCAAGTATATCATGTACATCTGCATCAGTAATAGGCTAATCTAAAACATTTTCAGAAACCCCCATAGGCTGTACATTTGCCTCATTGGAACTTACATTCATATTTCCACCACTGATAAGAGGCAAAAAAGTGTCATAAATGTCCTGTGAGCTTACATTACTGTCTCTAGTACATGACAACAAGGGCTGAACAGAATCTTCCACAAACACTACATCCCGTGAAACCAGAATACGTTTTGTTTGCGGATGATACAACCTGTAACCTTTTCTTTCAGCACTATAACCAACAAAAATACATTTGACAGCCTTATCATCTTGCACTAGTGGCACCAAAGCATATGCCAGACAACCAAAAACATGCATGTGCTCAATAGATGGCTTTTTATCACGCCATGCTTCATATGGAGTAATAGACTGCAAAGCTTTTGTAGGACACCTGTTAAGTACATAAGTGGCACACATGATGGCCTCAAGCAAAAAAGAATGCGGCAAAGCTTGACTTTTGACCATACATCGTGCCATTTTCGTCAGTGACCTATTTTTCCTCTCAGAAACACCATTTTGCTGAGGTGTATAAGGCATTGTACATTGGTGTTTTATCACGACTAGCCAGAAATGCATTAAATTCATGAGACATATACTCCCCCCCTCGATCGAAACGGAGGGTGCCCATAGTACATTTCGAGACATTTTCAACCAAAGCCAAAATTGTTTGAAGCACATAAAAACTTCAGACTTCGCTTTAAGCGGAAATACCCATGCATGCCTGGAGTAATCATCAATGAAAGTCACGAAGTACAGGTAATTGCCCAAGGACGGAGTTTGCATGGGCCCACAAACATCACTATGCACAAGCTGCAACCTGCATGTGGCCCGAAATAAACCATCCTTTGGAAATTTAGAACCCTGCATCTTACCCAAAATACAGCCTTCACAAACATGTTTGACAGGTGCTTCAAGAGGCGGCAAAGAAGCAACCATATCAGATTTCTACAAACGCAGCAAACTGGAAAAATTCAGATGACCAAAACGTGCATGCCAAAGTTTTGCATCTGAAATAGCCCTTGAATCTGCAACAGCATTTGCAAAATTTTGTCCACACTTGTCATACAAAGTGAGCTTATACAGCCCACGGCACAAAAGCCCAGATGCAACAATTTCATCACCAAAACTGAGATCATGAACTGTACATCTGTCATCCACAAATTTGACTACATGTCCAAGTCTAGCAAGTGCGGATATAGACAAGAGATTCTTCTTGATCCTAGGTACATAAAGTGCATCAACAAGTGTGAAGAAACTGCCATTAGCAACAGTGAGCACAATCTTTCCAACTCCCTGAACTGGATAAGAGGCGTTGTTGGCACAAGTGACTGAATTCCCATGAGGGACAGACTCTAGAGAGGTAAACAATTCACGATGTGAGGTTATGTGGTTTGTAGCACCCCTGTCAAAATACCACACATGTGAATATGCAGCAACTGATAAGCATGCATCATGGACAACAGGATTGTAAGTGCACTCTGCGCTAAAAGCCCATTCTACATCAACAACAGCAACACAGTCTTCTTTCACAGAAGACTCAACAATGGCTGCATTTGTAGTTGAACCAGCATTTGTAGTGGAACCACCCTCTTTCTTCTTAGCCTCTTTGGCCTTCAACTTAGGACATGACTTGATCAAGTGATCATTGGATTTACAATAATGGCAACGCATCTTCTTTTTGCCCTTATCACCAGAATTTCCAAAAAATTGCTGCCAGCAAAAGCATTAGGAATAGAATTTTTGCCACTCGCAGCAGAACCATAAGAAGTGGCTGCATTGCTGTTACCACCCTTTCTTTGAGAAGCAATAAAATCTTGTTCAACTGCACGCTATCTAGTCCTGTTTTTTCTGGAAAGTGACTCTTGCAACAACAATGTGCATAATGCATCAAACTTGACAACTTCTGGATTTCCTTGGGTCATAAGTCTCCAAGTACTAGCAAAAGTCTGGTAAGAATCTGGTAAGGCATCAAGAACAGTATGCACAAGGGAACTGTCTGAAATAACTTCACCTGCAGAAATAAGTTGCTCATTGATATCCTTCACACTAGCAAGGAAAGTTTCCATATCATCTTCCTCATGCATAATCTTCGACTCCATCTCTTTACGCAGCAAAGAAATTTTAGCCTCATTGCGGCTTGCATAAAGACCTGCTAGAATATCCCAAGCCTGTTTTGCAGATTTTGCTGAACGAATGTGAGGAACAATGGTGCGCTTCACAGACAATGCAATCAATGCATGTGCTTGCGCATCCTTAACATCCCAACGAGCTTGTTCTACCGTAGGCAAAACAACTCTAACAACTGCAATCCTTGCAGCAAGACCTGCAACATCCTCAACATCGCCTACATCCTCAGAACCAGGATGTACATCAATGCCGTGCACAATGTTCCAGACGCCCTTTGGCACAAGAACATGTTGCATCATATAAGCCCACATAGGGTAGTTGTCCCCATCCAACCTGTCCTCGGCAGCAAACATCTTGAACACATCTGTGTTGTTGTCAGCCATGGTAAATGTTGCACTTGATGTGAAAACTGCCCGAAAATAGGAGAAACGGGGCGGGAACAACCTGTGCTATATAGCACAAACCGTAGAAGACTATAAGGCATCTGTTATGAAAAAAAAGGCACTCACAAAAATTCTGCACAAAATGAAGAAATAGCCTGTGCAGTACTGCCTGTAGTGGAAACGGAGGCCGAAATGAGCCCAAATCGAAAATCTGAGCAGACCAAGCTCTACGAGCTTGCCCAAAGTATTTGTCGACCTGCGAACGCTCGCCAAAGCTCACTGAAATCGGAGAAAGTGAGCAGGCGTGTGCTGGAGGAGCCGGCGACTAAGCCCAGGAGGACGTGACCTGCTCTGATACCAATTGTTGGAATGAGGGTTGCAAAGAAACACACACAGCTTGGAGAAGACGAAAGGAAGCTCAAGGCACACAATAGAGAGTGTGTTTCTTCGTATGCAATGGAAAGATAGATAGCCCTAGAGTGATGGGCGTATATACAATGCACGGGGGGAAAACCTCCTAAAGAGGGAAAAAATGCCCCGGCGGTCCTAGTGTGTTCACACACATCACTAACACATATATATGGAGATTTCGGAGGTCTTTTGGAGGGCCTTTTGGAAGAGAGAGGAAAATAAGCTCCTCCAATGAGAGAAGAGCCTACGTTACGTAGAAAAATAGATTGATATTAACAAAAATATAAAAGGTGTCCCTCTCCTCATATTATAATCTAGTGGTTACCAGATTCTTACCGTACTTTTTCTAGTACTTGGAGACTTATGACCCAAGGAAATCCTGAAGTTGTCAAGTTTGATGCATTATGCACATTGTTGTTGCAAGAGTCACTTTCTAGAAAAATAGGACTAGGCAGTGTGCAGTTGAACATGCTTTTATTGCTTCTCAAAGAAAGGGTGGTAACGGCAATGCAGCCACTTCTTATGATTCTGCTACGTGTGGCAAAAATTCTGTTCCTAATGCTTTTCCTAGTAGCAATTTGTCTAAAAATTCTGGTGATAAGGGCAAAGAAGATGCGTTGCCATTACTGTAAAGCAAATGATCACTTGATCAAGCAGTGTCCTAAGTTGAAGGCCAAAGAGGCTAAGAAGAAAGAGGGTGGCTCCACTCCAAATGCTGGTTCCACTACAAATGCAACCATTGTTGAGTCTTCTATGAAAGGAGACTGTGATGTTGATGTTGATGCAGAATGGGCTTTTAGCGCAGAGTGCCCTTACAATTTTGTTGTCCATGATGCATGCTTGTCAGTTGCTGTAGATTCACATGTGTGGTATTTTGACAGTGGTGCTACAAAGCACATTACCTTACACTGTGAATTGTTCACCTCTCTCGAGTCTGCCCCTCATGGGAATTCAGTCACTTGTGCCAACAATGCCTCTTATCCAGTTCAAGAAGTTAGAAAGATTGTGCTTATTGCTGCAAATGGCAGTTCTTTCACACTTGTTGATGCACTTTATGTACCTGGGATCAAGAAGAATCTTTTTTCTGTATCTGCACTTGCTAGACTTGGACTTGTAGTTAAATTTGTTGGGGTATAAAGCCCAATGTGGTCGCCCAGGTAAGTGGGCGGGCCGCCAGGTATGTACACATATTCTTTTGTAAAAACCTAATAAGAACTCACTATGCTCTACACATTACAGTACAGCGAGTTCACCATATCATCGTGCTCTTCTTCTCGCACTCTCTCTCGCGTCGCACTTCCGCTCGTACTCCTTCAACTGGTATCAGAGCTCAGATCGAGGCTCGGGGCAGCATTTGCAGGTAGCCAGAGTCACCTGCTCAGATTGGAGTGAGATTCGACAGGCGAAGACACGGCCCCAATTCCTGTGGGACGGCCCAAAGGTTTTGGTGTTCTCAGAATTTCATTCTGAGGTCATCTCGGCCACCGTTCGGCTTCGACAAAGATCTGCGCAGGCCATTTTCGACTACGTGGTCTTGGCGGGTGCAAATCCGACTCTGCAAATTTGGAGTTTCGGCCTACGACTACAAGTGTTGAGGATATCTGCACTTTCAGAGTGCTGATTTGTGGCTATCTACACAACGAAGGACGGCTTACAGTTCTTGGAGGCGTGTCACATACGACACGGGCGTATCTACACACAGACTGTAGGCGACATCCACCAGTTTATTAGGTAGCTTGTGTTTGCTGCTTGATATTCTAGATTTCATCCTGACATTGCAGGTACTTCCACATGAGATGTATTGTCAGAGATGATGTATGTCTGTTGAGGGTTTGCTGGTTGTGAGTCACGCAGCAAACAACCACCGCAGCGGTTACAGCATACAGTGGGGAATTTGTGGATGTATGACTTTGTGGGAAGTCTATGTACTGTCAGATTTACTGCAGCCTTTGTTGAGGGTCGAGTGAGGTTTTATTGAGCTGGGGGATTCTCGAATGTTGAGATCCTTTCGGTGATACAGGTCTTGGAGCGATCCCTCGAGCACCCTTAGATAGGCAGCTAGGATGTATTGACTGTGAGTTAGACAGTTGGGATTGCATCTTTGCTTTACTACCGTTGAGGCATTGTCGCAGTCTATGCTTACAGGACAGTGACACGACAGTGAGAGACAGTACAGGTGCAGGACAGGTGTACCCACAGCTTACAGTGTTAGAGAGACAGTGGTTCTTTGAGCTGTTTTTGGTCTGTTTTGAGTACACCAGAGCCATTTTACAAAGGAGACTCTGCCAAAATTTCTGCAGAATCTGAAGCTTTATTGGTTCATTTGACAGGTTGATATTGGTTCAGAAGATAGTTTACAGGGGAAACTCTGCCGAATTTTTCCCAGGAAAGTAAACTACTGTGAAGCGTAGTTATGGCTGGATCACAGGACACTGCTCTTTACAATATCAAGAAGCTGGATGGAACTAATTTCCCATTGTGGAAGAAGTAGATTTGGCATGTGTTGGTACAAAAGAAGCAGATAAAACCTATAAAGCTCAAGGGGATAAAACCAGAAGATATGGACGAAGATGAATGGAGTGAAATGGATGAATTGGCACTTTCTACCATTATGCTGACTTTGGCAAAAAGCGTTTACTTCAATGTAGCAGACGAGATGTCGGCTTATCAAGCATGGACAAAGCTGAGTGATCTTTATGAGAAGCAGAGTGCAGCTTCACAGTTATATTGGCTTAAGAAGCTTGTTGACTTGAAGATGAAAGAAGGAGACCCCTATGTCCAATCATCTGAATGAATTCAACACCATCTAGCTCAAGGTGTCAAGTTTGATGAACCTGTTAGAGCTATGTTCCTGTTGATTACATTGCCGAAAAGTTGGGACACTTTTCGCACAGCTTTGAGTAATTTTCAACCTCCAGATGGTTTGACCATAGCAGGTGTCGAAGGCAGTCTGCTTACTGAAGAAACCAACAGAAAGACAATGGACAAAGGCAAAGGAACAGCCTTAGTTGTCAGGGGAAGGACCAAAGAAAAGTACAAAGGTGGAAAGAGGGATCAGTCTCGTAGCAAGTCCCGCAGTGCTAAAGGCAAGAGTGACATAGAACGCTACCATTGTGGTAAGAAGGGTCACATGAAAAGAGACTGCAGAGAATGGAAAGCAGAAAAAGGCAAAGAGAAAGCAGAAGACCATGGTGAGAAGAACAAGTCCTCAGTGAAGATTCAAGAAATAAATGTGACAAACACTGTTGCAGAGGATGACAGTCTAGTGTCAGGAGATATCTACTTCTTGAAAAATACAATGGACTCAGCTCTTCTTACAGCATCTGATGGAAATGCACTGAGTGACTGGATTATAGACCCAGGGGCATCACTTCATGTGTCTCCAAACAAGGAGTGGTTTACCTCTTATGTGACCACTAAAGATCATGTTTGGCTAGGCAATGGGCAGACATGTGAGATCTTAGGTGTTGGAGATGTTCAATTGAAGTTTCAGAATGGCTCTTCTTTCACGCTAAAGAATGTGAGACATGTTCCCGCAATTACAAAGAGCTTGATCAGCACAGGTTTACTTGATGATGCTGGCTACGTCACCACTTTTGGACAGAACATGGAAGATATCCAAGGGTTCTATGACAGTAGCACATGGAGTAAAGTCTGGAGGACTTTACATGATTTATGTATCAAATGTCTCTAAAAATGTAATCAATGTAACCGAGCAGCCGAACGTTTTTTTGTGGCATAGCCGGTTAGGACATATGTCCAATAAGGGAATGGAAATCTTGTCTCGTTATGGTTATTTGCCTGGCTTGTCATTTAATGATTTTGAATTCTGTGAACATTGTCTGTATGGTAAGCAAACACAGCGGCCACATAAGCATAGAAGCAGTGGAAGAGATACACAGTTGGCACTTGTTCATAGTGATTTGTGTGGACCTATGCCTAACCTATCTCTAGGGGGAGCTTCTTACTTTATGACATTTATAGATGATTACTCGAGGAAAGTATGGGTTTACTTTCTCAAGCACAAGGATGAAGCGTTTAGTGTTTTCAAAACGTTTGTGACACTTGTGGAGAATCATAGTGGCAAGAAGCTTAAATGCTTACACACTGACAATGGTGGAGAGTATGTTTCAAAGGCCTTTCAGGACTTTTGTGAGTCAAAAGGTATAAAACGTGAACTTACTGCTCCTTACAATCCTCCTCAAAATGGTGTTGCTGAGAGGATGAATAGGACCATACGAGAGAAGGTTAGAAGTATGTTGTCTAATGCACAACTGCCAAATGGGTTTTGAGCTGAAGCTATATCAACAGCTGTTCATCTTATAAATAGATCTCCTAGCAAGGTTTTGCAGAAGGATTCAGTGGCAGAGATGGTATAGTCAGGCAAAATGCCCTCATACAAGCATCTCAGAGTCTTTGGCTGTGAGGCATATACTCATGTTCCAAAGGAATTTAGGAACAAACTTGAGCCAAAGAGTAGAACGTGCATCTTTCTAGGCTATGGTAATTCTGGTGAGATGGGGTATAGACTTTGGGATCCCGAATCCAGAAAGGTTATCCGCAGCAATGATGTTCACTTTAATGAAGCCAAATATCATTCTAAACCAGAGAGGGTTGAGGAGATTAGAAGAGTTGTCTTCCAAGAAGATGGACCTGCACGTGCAAGACAAAATGTCAAGGCTCAAGAGGAGCAAGGACAGGATAGAGTGGAACCACAGGTTGTGGCTGAGCCTGAGCAACCTATTGTGTGTAGATCTGGACGTATCATGCGACCTCCTGATAGGTTTGTTCCATCTATGAACTATGTCATGTTGACTGATTGCAATGAGCCTTCATGTTAGAAGGAAGCAGTGCAAAATGAAGGACTTCGGGAATTGGCAATTGGCCATGCAGTCAGAGATGACAGCTCTGCATAAAAACCAGACATGGAAGCTAGTTAAATTACCACAGGGCAAAAAGGATCTACCTTGTAAATGGGTTTACAGGTATAAGATCACCGCTCATGATAGTCAGAGATGTTGGGGTGCATTCCTGTAATACGTTTCATCAGTCGTTCGCTGATCGAACCATTTCTTTCTCCAGAGGGGTTGATTGTCAAGGATTGTTTCAATCTGAAAAGGTGTAACTAGGACCTCGCTGTAATCCCCTCTACTGTTTGGTTCAATTTCTGGGAGCATCTTTTTCTACCATAATCGAACCTCTTGCCGCATCAACGGTAGATCGATCATTTCGTGCCCAAAATTTTTTACAACCTCATCTGGAGTGATCATGAGGAGGGCAGCTGATTCCAGCACTTTCAATTCATATTGCAGATATGCCTTGTGCGGCGGGTCTTTGACTTCTGAGATCCAACGGTGAATTTCGTCTTTGGTCGACTCCGAGGTAGATGTCGTGGTTGGATCTGCAGACTCTTGCGTGCCTTTTCTAGTTCTTGTAGTTGCTATCTCCGTTTGTTGAGTTTCAAACTCAAAGTGATCTGATCTTTCTCCATACAAAGCAAGGCTTGTTGCCAAGGGCTTTAAGCAAGAACAAGGCATTGACTTTGATGAAGTCTTCTCTCGGTGGTCAAGATGACTACATTGAGATGCTTTCTTGCATTGGTTGCCATATTAGATTTGGTGTTGCACCAAATGGATGTCAAGACAACGTTCTTGCATGGTGATTTAGATGTGGAAATTTACATGCAGCAGCCAGAAGGGTTTGTTGAGAAAGGCAAGGAAGATTTGTTATGCCAGTTGTTAAAGAGTCTTTATGGCTTAAAACAATCACCGAGGGCATGGTACCATAAGTTCCACAAGTTTATGCTTTCTCAAGGCTGAGTTCGATCACTGTCTATATACAAAGAAGGCTAAGGATGGCAGTTGGCTTATCCTTATTTTGTATGTGGATGACATGTTGATTGCTGGCAAGCACTTGGAAGAAATTTAAGCTTTGAAGTCAAAGATGGCAAAATCATTTGACATGAAAGACATGGGTGAGGCAAGTCATATACTTGGTATGCGCATTGATAGAGATATGGTTGCTTCTTTGCCGCCTCTTGAAGCACCTATCAAACATGTTTGTGAAGGCTGTATTTTGGGTAAAAAATGCAGCGTTCTAAGTTTCCAAAGGATGGTTCAGTTAGGGCCACATGCAAGTTGCAGCTTGTGCATAGTGATGTTTGTGGTCCATGCAAACTCCGTCCTTGGGCAATTACCTGTACTTCGTGACTTTCATTGATGATTACTCCAGGGTATTTCCGCTTAAAGCGAAGTCCGAAGTTTTATGTGTGAGATCCCCAACCTGCCAATACCAAGATCGGGATGGGATCCTTGACAGGTCTCTAGGTCTGATAAAAATCAGAGTCTCTAAACAAGAAAAATCCAAGGAATAGACCTTTACCATTGATAATGGCTTGGGTCTATAGCCTTAGAAGAAGACCTTGTCCTGTCTCGCAGCAAAAAACGGGACAACGTATTAAAAGTCCAAAAAAAAAAAAACTTTTCGGCCCTATAACTGCCACAATTGGGCTATGGTATCCTCCAAACCACACTTTTTCCCCCTAACAGATGTGAGGGCACAACCGCTGGTGGACTCCTCTTCCAAGTGAAAAAGTTTTCTAAATGTTAGTGCGCAGGGATGGATAGTTACCTGATAATCAGGTCCACCCATCCATGATTGACAGCCTTAGTCAATCCCCACTTACCACCCTGCACTCACACATGATTCTTTTGTTATAATTACTACGCCACGTTCTTATCACAATTGAAATAATGATTTCTTTTATCCTTCATAACAGGATTTTATTAAAACAACCCTTGAAAACAGTATTGAAAACATTCTTTTAACAAACAGACATCTTTAAACTTAAGATAGGGTACTGTCTATCAAAACATTGTCCATAATAACCATGACCAGTACTCTTCTTGTCTCAAGACCACCTAAGGGTGAAAAAACGGCACCCATTCCTTATTCACAATCCGGAGTGGATAAACCCCCACCCAAGGTTCTGGGTGCCCATACACCAAACGAGTTTCCCATACAACCGAGCGGCTCCCCTAGGATAAAAAACGGTATCCTAACTTATGTAGAAACATCAAGACATGACACGGAGTAGAAACTCATCGTTCATGGGGGTAACTGACTTATCCGTGGCTAGAAAGCCATCATTATTCATCAAAATATACCAAGGAGTCGGAGGTGTCTTGAGACAAGCTGTCTTAAGGATGATCAATCATATCTTTCCTAATTCAACCAATTTTAACCCAAACAATTATTTTCTACATTATAAACAATGCACGCTGGAAGTTACCCTCCTTTTTTTTTGGGTCAATTATTCTTTTTCTTATTCTTACTCACTCCTTACGTATGCAATGTTAACTTATTAAAGAACTTAAACTATTTAAAGACTTAATTGAATAATGGGAAGCCCACCTAAAACTGATCGGCCATCTGTTGCTGCGCTGGCGCCTGAAGACTCTCCTACACAGGCCTACTACTAGGCCCAACTTCATCGTCGTCTGACGCTCTAGTTCTTTTTAGAGTTCTGCCCCCATCATCAGATGTAGGATTGGCTCGGGTCCTTTTAGGTGCCATAACTTCTTATCCTTATAAAAAGGACGTCTAACCATTAGGTAAATAATTCAAAATCTAAACTTAACCTTTGTATTCAATTGTAACCCATCCAAGGTTAAATTTATAGTCTCAATTGGTAAATTCTTGACCTAGTAATTTCTTATTTGCCTATATAGGCATGATAACTTTTTCCACCGCTTCCCTAAGGGTTTTCTAAGCTCTCCTAATTTTCTATATGTTTTTCCTCATTTTCCCATCGACTTTTAAGCTTGGAATCTACTTATTTTGGGCTTAATATTTATTCTATTTATTTTCTCTTAAAGATTTCATTTCCTCAGCTTTATATCATAGGTTTACACTTACTATAATTTTTCTAAAAACTTTTGACCGCAAAGTCTATTTACTTTAATTAATCTTTGGCTAAAAATAGGACTTTTGGTCAATTATAATTTCCTAACATCACTAATTAACTGTGGTATAATTACCACAAGTAGATAAGGATATTCTTGACCTTGGTAATTATCTTATTATTTTCCAACTTAATTATATAGTTTCCATCTTCAATTTTTAGCTAAAATTAGGATAATTTGACTTAAATAAATATTTATACTACTTTTCTAACCTTGACATAATTATCACCGTCTTTTTATCGTGTAATCTAGCTCTAATAAATAGCATGTAATCATATAGCATGATTTACTAATTTTCCCCTTTAGTTTTTATCTAGAAGTGGTATAATTTGACTTCGATAAATCTCTATACTACTTTCCTAACCTTGACATAATTATCACGGCCTCTTTGTCATATAATATAGCTCTGATAAATAGCATGTAATCATAGCACATGATTTACTAATTTTCCCCTTTAATTTATCCTCAGTAATAGTGGTTTTCTACTAGGATAATTATCTAAAATAATTATCTATAGTTATTATCACGGGTTACTCTAGATGTAATTTACCTCTGATAATTATCTCCAAACGTTTTAGGTTAATTTACTTTTTTTTCCTCTTTATTTTCCCCTAAAAACAATGTAATTCTACCAAGATAATTAGTTAAACTAATTATTTGAGGTTAGCATAATTATCACGGGTTTCATAAGATGTGATTAACCTTTGTTAAATAAATAAAAGCATTTTAAATCAATTTTCTATTTTCCCTCTTTTAATTTGTCCTAAAATCAGTGTAATTTTGCTAATATAATTAGGTAAACTAATTATCTAAGGTTAACATAATTATCACGGGTTTCCTAAGATGTAATTAACCTTTGATAAATAATTCAAAGTATTTAGAATCAGTTTTCTAATTCCCCCTTTTAATTTGTCCTAAAAATAGAGTAATTCTGCTAAAATAATTAGGCAAATTAATTTTTTGTGGTTAACATAATTATCACAAATTTTCTAGCATGTAATTAACCTCTGATAAATAACTCAAAGCATTGTCAATCAATTTGCTTATTTCCCCCTTTTAATTTGTCCTAAATATAGAGTAATTCTGTTAAAATAATTAGGTAAATTAATTATCTGAGGGTAACATAATTATCACGAGTTTCCTAGCATATATTTAACCTGTGATAAATAACTCAAAGCATTTTGAATCAATTTGCTGATTTCTCCCTTTTTATTTGTCCTAAAAACAGTGTAATTCTGCTAAGATAACTAGGTAAACTAATTATTTAAGATTAACATAATTATCACAAGTTTTCTACAATGTAATTAACCTTTGATAATTATCTTAAAGCATTTTGAAACAATTTTCTATTTTTCCCCTTTCAATTTGTCCTAAAAATAGTGTAATTCTGCTAAGATAATTAGGTAAACTATTTATCTGAGATTAACATAATTATCACGAGTTTTTAAAGATGTAATTAACCTCTTATAATTATCTTAAATAATTTTGAATCAGTTTGCTATTTTTCCCCATTTAATTTGTCCCAAAAACAATGCAATTTTGCTAAGATAATTATGTAAACTAATTATCTCAGGTTAAAATAATTGTCACAGGTTTTCTAAGATGTAATTAACCTCTGATAATTATCCTAAAGCATTTTGAATCAATTTACTATTTTCTCCCTTTTAATTTATCCTAAAAACAGTTTAATTCTACTAAGATAATTAGATAAACTACTTGTCTGAGGTTAACATAATTATCACGGGTTTCCTAAGATTTAATTAACCTCTGATAAATACCTCAAAGAATTTTCAATCAATTTGATTATTTTTCCCTTTATTTTCTCTCAAAAACAGTGTAATTCTGCCTAATTAATTATAAAAATTACTTACAAAATTATAAGATAATTTTTCTAGTTTAATGAGAGTCAAACACAGCTCTGATAATTATCTCAAATTTATCTAAACTTTATTAGTATAATTCCCATTAATTTATGATTAAAATGGATCATTTAAGCCCTAATATGATATAATAATTAATTTGCTTAATATCCCTAAGCTTAATCACAATAATCAGCAGAGAATATTTAACTAAGAGAGGATTTTTGAGTATACATAGTGATTAATTTTAATTTATAAAGAAATAGGTTAACCTAGCTTTGCTAATTAGGAAGGATTAGGCTAATTACCGTTTAATTAACCAACTAGAGCTTGAAGATCTCTAGTGATTTCTGCGTAGTGATCTCTCTAGATGAGAGGAGAGTGTGCCAAGGCTCCGAGTCTGTCTGAAATTGTGAAGCGAGGGTTATAGTTATAGGTTTCTGGGCACTCACAGGCTGGAAAATGGCAATAACTTGCATCCCAAGCAGCTCTACAGGTTAAAAAGCGCCCCCTGCTGCTAAAACTAGTCTAGGAGAGTTCATCATTACCCCACACAGCCCGCCAGATACACAGAATCGATTTTTACTAATTTCTCTAATTTTTAATGATGAAAATTGGAAATATCAGTAATTTCTAGAACCTTAGGATAAGAAAGTCTCTATTGATAATAATTATTGAAACCATCCAATTTTACTTAACTAATTAAATTCCTAATGTAATCTTTCAGAGCCCGTAACTTTTCCAGATTTTATCGGAATTTTGTTCTGAAAATTTCTAGCCGGGGTTTGCTGTGCTTAAGATTCCAAAAATACCAATATTTTCCACGATCGGACAGTTCTACATTGCTTTTTCAATAATCATATCATTTGATTAAGCTTTATACAATCTTTAAGGTTTCAGAAACTGGAAACCTTACATTATGTGCTTCAAACAATTTCTCGCTATGGCTGAAAATGTATCGAAATGTACTATGGGCACCCTCCGCTCCAATCAAGGAGGGGAGTATATGTCTCATGAATTTAATGCATTTTTGGTTAGTGGTGAGATAAAAACACCAATGTACATCGACGTATTACACCTCAACAAAATGGTGTTGCTGAGAGGAAAAATAGGTCTCTTATGGAAATGGCAAGATGTATGGTCAAGAGTCAAGATTTACCACATTCGCTTTGGCTCGAGGCTATCATGTGTGCCACTTATGTACTCAACAGGTGTCCTACAAAAGCGTTGCAATCTATGACTCCATATGAAGCATGGCATGATAGAAAGCCATCTATTGAGCACATGCGTGTTTTTGGTTGTTTGGCTTATGGCTTAGTGCCACAAGTGCAGCGCAGAAAATTCGATGATAAGGCTGTCAAATGTTTTTTTTTTAATTATAGTGCACTTCCCTTTACTCATGTGCCAGCTCTCATTCACCGCATCACTCCAGGGGGGATTTGTTACCATATACATGTGGTAGTGATGTGTGTGAACACAGTAGGACCGCCAGGGAATTTTTTCCCTCTTTAGGAGTCCTTTTCCCCCGAGCATTGTATATACGCCCATCACTCTAGGGCTATCTATCTTTCCATTGCACCTAAGTAACAGACTCTCTATTCTGTGCCTTGAGCTTCCTTCATCTTCTCCAAGCTGTGTGTGTTTTTTTGCAAACCTAATTCCAACAACTGATCCAAATTCAAAAAGATTTGTGGAGCAAGCTACAAACATCATAAGCTATCATCACACAAAAGATCAAGTCAAAAGTGGTGGAACATGGATCGCGATCCATGTTACCCAGAGGATTTTTTGGACAGAAAATTTATTAGCCTGTAGTAGCAGAGGCCATTGTGAACAAAAGTCCCCAAATAAATTTTGTCAAAAAAGTTCACAAATTGGGTGAAAAGAGCCAAAAAACACTGCAAAAAGGAAGACCCTAAAACAGACCTAGGGATTGACTTTTGCTCGACCTAAAGTGATCCAAATGACATAAAAACCATATAGCAGGGATCAGTGGACCAAGCGGAAGCTGTGTGCCAAGTTTCATTACCATCTGACACATAGGAACATGGATCGCGATCCATGTTCCTTTGTCATAGAGTGATACCAAATTTGCCCCATAGCTAGGGGACATCACAAGGACTCTAGTGGTCTTTTCAAAACTGAATTTGGATATCAAAAACTAAACCAAAAGTCCAGAATTGTCAAGTACTCTAAGCAAGTCCCAAAATTGACCTAACTTTCAATCCTGAGGGTTATTTTCAAAAAAATTGATACCATAGGATCTACTAGTCATGTTGAATCTGATGGTACCAAGAGAAGTCAATTTGGGCTCCAAACATGGATGGCGATCCATGTACCCATAGTGACGCTTGACCTAAAACTTTCTAGATTAGTAGTGCATACACAAAGAAACAAGTCCAGGTTTGGAAAAAAAGTAAGCAAATTTGTATCAAAAGGGAGCAAACAGGTGGCAGACTAAAAATCACAGTACAGGACCTAGTGTTGGCTATTTGACCTGTCAAAACAAGTCCAAATCCAAAAAAAATGAGATTTAGCTTGTGGACATAGTCAGGAACAAACTCCTAAGAGATCAAGTCCATATGTGGTTGAACATGAACCGGGATCCATGTACCTCCACCTCAGATTTGCTAAAAATTGGTATATAGCCTGCGTATGACCTTGTCTACACACAGTCAAAATTTGGAGAAATTTTTTGACAGAGGAACATAGATCGCGATCCATGTACCTCAGCATAGTGGGGGACTGAAAAGTGGGCATGGGAACTCCTTCGACACTAGAGGCTTGTTCAATTTTTGATGTGACACGTACTACATATATGTGTGTAGCCATTTGAAAAGGCACCTGAAGATATGAGCTGCCGGATACTGGTTGTCAGACCTTTTGTACATAAACACTTCCTTTTCTATATGAATGATATTATATGTTGCAAATGTATTGTATGTACATTATAGCTTATGAGTCTCTCTCTCTCTCTCTTCTCTCTCTCTCTCTCTCTCTCTCTCTCTCTCTCTCTCTCTCTCTCTCTCTCTCTCTCTCTCTCTCTCTCTCTCTCTCTCTCTCTCTCTCTCTCTCTCTCTACTGTGTGTAGTCATGGTTGCTCCAAGCTTCAAACCACCTTGAGCTCATTTGCACACACCACCCAATCCCTATAACTGGTATCAGAGCGTGGTCGCGGATTCCCATGGTGTACAGGCCCTCCAAGTCCAAGTAAAGAAATTTGAAGCAAGCGAATTCAATCAGAGAGAATTGGGCAAACTAGGAGAACTGGCGGAGTTTGAGTAAGAAAGCAATCAAGAGTATAAGCTTGGGGGATTGCTGAGATTTGAGTTGAGCAAGGTCGAAACAAGCAAATCAAGGCAAGTAGTGAGCACAATCTCCATTATAAGTCAAATTTGCAATTTGAGCACAAGGCTTTTGCAATTTCTTAGTAAGCATCAGTGAGGCAAGCCGTAGCAAATTGGCAATGCTCGGATTCGACCATGCTCAGATTTGACCACCACAGAGGTTTCAGAGCACAGCAAATTTATATTGGAGGTAACCTAATTGTTAGAATAAATTAAGGCCATAAGCAGCAAAATCAAAATCAGCTCAATATTAGGTGGGCTTACAAATCAATTTGTAGCAGTTGCCACATCTTTTGCAAGCATCTCCTTGGACTTCAATTGTATGATTCGCACCTTACCTGGTTCTATCTCAGCTCACCATGTAGGTCACACAGTGTTGCACACTCATTGAATTCAACAACTCAGCCTCATGCAGATCATCGATTCCCTTGCTAACACCCTACGGCCCTACTTTCTAAAATTGGCATGATTTGTTGAAAGCGTCCACACACAACATTCGGAGTCCACACACGCACGCACCACACAGAGAAGCTGCTAGAATTGCCCAAAATTTTCAAGTGCAAGCTTGATGCTCAACTACAAAAGACAATCAAAAGGCTGCAGCAATCTGTTGTATGCACTACGTACACACTTGAGTGCACCAAAAACGCCAAGGAGGCCCCTCCTCTATGAGCGTACACGCATTGTGGGGCGTCCTTATCTTCCAGCAGCTTGGAAAACACTGTCTGCTTTTCTCAGAAGCCTTTTCTCAACTCATTTTCTGTTTTTAAACTACTTATTTTTTTAGGCTTTTGTAGATTTCCTACAAGTGTCTATTTCACACAGTAGAACCTCACAAAGTGCGGTACGCAGCCTTTCACACATAAATTGCTTTTTGAAGGGGTAAATCCACATGGAGGACCAAAATTTTGTGATGTATGCTAGATGTAAAACCATGGAGCACAATATAAACCCTCACTCATTAGGCCTCACATTTTGTAATGCAGTTATGTATAAACATGTGATAAGCATTTATCGACATTGTTGGCCTCAATATGTGAAGGTAACATTCCAGTTATGTTATCTATGTCAAATACCTTTAGCAAGAACAAATCCAAAGGAAAAGCTAACATGAACAATAGCAACAACAACAACATAAACTACAAAGGCAAGAGACCTATCAGAGGAGCTGCTAATATAGTCGAAGAAAAAGAAGCTGAGGACGAAGGGGAAGTTTCTATCGTTACAAATGTACTTTAAAGCCATTTCTTGCCTCTAGATCAACGGGAGGTTTATTTATTTTTATCATTCTGTGTGGATAGATCTTGTCATCCTATGTGGATAGTTGGGTCTTCATTATGTATGACATGCCCAATGGGAGGGTTGAAAGATGGGCATGGGAACTCCTTTGACACCCAGTTCAATTTTTGATGTGACACATAGTACATATGTGTGTAGCCATTTGAAAAGGCACCTGCAGATATGAGCTACCGGATGTTGGCTCTGAGACCTTTTGTACATAAACACTTCCATTTGTATATGAATGATAATATATGTTGTAAATGTATTGTATGTACATTATAGTTTATTGAGTGTCTCTCTCTCTTCTCATCTCTCTCTCTCTCTCTCTCTCTCTCACTCTCTCTCTCTCCTCTCTCTCTCTCTCTCTCTCTCTCCTCTCTCTCTCTCTCTCTCTCTCTCTCTCTCTCTCTCCCCCTACTGTGTGTAGTCATGGTTGCTCCAAGCTTCAAACCACCTTGAGCTCATTGCACACACCACCCAATCCCTACAAGGGCATCTGATTTGATGATCTTATAGAAATACTTGAGGACATCCCAAAACTCAAGTTTGAGCTAAAAATACCTTCTGGAAACCAAGATACAAGCCAAAAATTTTGTTTCTGGTCTTGAAACTGCTTTGTGTGATGTTTCAAGTGCAGTTCACTAAAAGTGCTCTAACGTTTGAAACAAAACTCCAAATTGAGTCAGGTATAGCCAGGAAGAAATCTTGTGGGCAATAGCACACACCTAGACCAAACTTTTAGGGTACCTTAAGACTAGTTTCTAGAGACCAAAAAGTCACAAATTCCTGACTTTTGAGAGAAATTTTCCAAGAAAAAATAGGGATAACTTGCACTAAGCCAAAGTGATCTTGTCAAGGACTATCTTGAGAGTTTTGAGTGAGCCTAACCATGACAAAACATCCACCACCAGGGTTCTCTACTCCACTCAGAGACATGAAAAACACTGCAATGCAGACAACTGGGGGATTAGGAGAATACCTAGAGGAGAGGCATCCTTTGATCAAAAAACCAAATGTGAGATTCATTAAAGCTAATGAATCCATGAGAGTGTTTAAATATTATGCTCATGAGGGCTTGTAAGGTTCACAAATGGAGATCCATACATCTTCTACAGGTGTGTAGAACCCAATGCTAGAGAGTTGACCACCCATAAGAATCTCTATTCATTCACGTATACAGATGCCCACGGAGTGCAATTTTTGATGGTAGATAAGTATGGGAGAGAGTACAGACTTATCAATCCAATTAATCTAGAGAGATTTACGTACAAGGGTACTCTCGATCTCTACTTACTTTCATCCAAAAATGATGCCAGAGCACATATCTGAGAGGATTCCACCAGGATTTTCTCCAAGCCAAGAGGATAAAATGAGAGACATCTTTCCAAGCGGCCACAAAATTGGTTAGATTGGTGGCTGAACACAAATGATTAAGACCATATCAAGTGGCTCAATGTGTCAAAACCCTCTGGTGATGGAGAACATGCAGGTGAAGAAACTTAATGAAGCATCTTCTCGGAAGATTCATCAAACCAAAGAGACAATCCAAATCCTTTGAGAAGAAGATCAAAGTTTGCGAGAGAAAGACATCATGATTGGTAGTCAAAAAAGGAAAACGAGATCGCGCAACATTGAGAACACGAAGATTGGTAGTGTGGGCCTGGAAAAAAGAACAAATACGAGCTTTAAGGTAACTCAAAGTTTGTTTCTTCTTTTGTATCTTCAATGTGATTCACTAAGGAACGGATACACTTTCCTATACATGATCATAATGCATGGTGCTTTTTTGGCATGTCTTTACTGCATCCAAACTCAAATGATGTAGGCTTCAATGCCATAGTGCATTACAGCCATCTAGTTCCAGAAGAAGTAGTTGAAGAGATGATAACTTGGAAAAAAATTCGTAAGTTGAAAGGGAGGCTCCTTACCTACTTCATGAACAAGAATCAGTTGGAACCAATGGAAGTGCAAGCAATACTTGATGGCAGTGGCATCTCGCAGATGGGATACAGGGCACTCTTCAAAGCATTAGCTAAAAAGTCTCAAAATAAACTACAGACAGGATCATTGCTGCCAAAGCAATCACATGTAAAGGCTGCTTGCCGGCACGTAAACAATGAGGTGTTTAAGAAACTTGGGTCACCATTCCTATTGAAGCAACGTTCTTAGGCTAGGGTGGCAGAGAGGTACAGTTTGACGAGCACAACAACCTCTTCGTTGATCCTGAAGCATTGCAAAGGTATGCAATTCACTTCTTTGACATCGGTCGAGAGGAGTGCGGTGAGGTTCTCAAGTTTGTTTTGAAGCTCGACGAGTGCAAGGTCCTGAAGAAAAAGAAGCTGGAGAGAGTCACCATTACCCTCATGAACAAAGCTCTAGATCCATCAATAACAAAAGAGGATCCATGATACTTTAGCGTGCAATCCAAAAACAACATTCTAAATCTAGGATCATTTCAAGTATACTTAGTTCACTCTATAATAACAAAAATATTGGTATTTGGTTGTTGATTTTTCGTTTTCATTTTTCATTGTGTTGGTTGATAAGGAAGATTTTGAAATCCTCGATTGGGTTTTTAGTCAAACCCAAATTCCTTCTATCATCAGTGAACAAAGAAACAGAGTCGTTCTTTCAATGGAAGGATTTAGTAACTATACAATGGAATGGCACATGGCAGGTGACTTGAAGACTCTTAAGTGTATGTACAACATAACACACGGAGCAGTTGTGGCAAATCCATGCTTATATTGCATGGCTGATGCACAATCTCTTGAGAGTGTGCAATTGTATAGAGCTCTCAACAGACATCTTCAAGATAAAACTTTTAGGCCAATGCTTGATATTCCTCTGAGTAGAGTTCACGTCTGTACACTTCATGCACTCTGTCGAATAATTGAAAAGGTGGTTCATTTATACATATGCTTTGCATGGACATTAAAGCCAGAGAGTGAATCAAAAAGAGTGATCAAATCATTAGAGGAAGTTCTCTCCGACATTGGTTTGCATGGAGGCAATGTCAAAATCGAAGAGGACCCTAAGATGTCTCAAAGTCGTTACAAGATACCTAGGAAAGCATCAATAGGCAGTGTGAAGGCCAGAAGGTTTCTTGGGTTTAGCCTCAAAGATTCAGATAGAGAAGAGAGGAAAAACTTGTTCAACAAATGAAAACAATTACATAAAGTGGTTAAAGACAATGCTGGTGGTAGGGCAATCCAAAATCACAAGGTGAACGTGTGGAAATCACTAAATAAAATTTTCCACTACGTTGAGCAGCATTCTTGGGACCAAAGTAAGCTCACATCATTTCAAGCAGCTTGCTGGATTGAAGAAGGCTTACCTTACAGGGTGGGGTGGGCAACATATCACACATTACATGGTGGGTTAGCATTCTACGTATACAAACAAAATTTAAAATTGTACTCTACTCACCATTTTGTTTTATTTCAATGCAGCACATACTGTTCAACCATGGTCCATATTTGCCAAGACATACGGCTCACTATCAATATGGTCCACACAAGGCATGGAAATAGAAGCGAATGTAACATTTAATGGCCTAAAATCTTATGTGTAGCGGAAATTAGCATGAATATAGTGGGCATTTCATTAGATAGATTCCTAATGAGAATTACAAGAGTGCTTGGGTGGAGAGAGCAACAAAAAAGCATAACACTAGTTTGATAGCATCGACAATACTTTCAAAGAGAGAGCAATTAAGCTATTGACAACAGTTGAGGACGGATTTGCATGGAGCCGGTCCCCCCTCCAAAAGGCTTTGTATTATGGTTTTCCCATCAAGAGAGACATTGTACAAATACAATTCTTTGTGTTCCTTCAAGACTAGCTAGTGTAATGAAGATGAAGCTTCATACACCAAGCAAAAACACTTAATCAAACACAACTTGAATTATCCCCGTTCTCAGACCCAAGACCTCACACCTTCGAAGATGGTGAGAGCTAGCAGGGTATGAGAGTAGATTGAGAGGAAAAAGAAGTATCTTACGAGAAAGAAGTACATCTCCTCACATTCACTCATATTAGCATAGCTTAGCTTAGTAATTGCTTGGTAGAGAAGATGAGCATGCATTGAAGCTTGGCTCTTGGTTGGATTTGCATCCACAGCCAAGAGAGTGTTGATGTAGGCTTCTATCTCACAAGCTTGAGTAGGTGATGAGCTCTCCATTAAAGCTTGGGAGGAGATAGAGTATTTTCCTTCACACATGGTCAGTGTGAGAGTGTGTGTGTCAATGCCAAGCAAAAATCAGCCCCCCCCCTCTCTTGGGCGAGCCCTAGCTGCTAAATAAGTTGGGCCTTTGCCTCATTGGACCTCCCCAGGTCAAGCCAATAGGAATTAGCAGCATAAGTGATAGCCTTTAGACATGTGTCCTTTCCCTTTTGTGAGAGCTTTAGGTAATTAAATAATTAAACTAAACTCTCATTGGACCCTTTGCCTCCTGGCAATAGGAATCAGGCAAGCCAGGGGGCTCCTGAATGCTCATTGGACCCCTTGGGGACTGCCCAATAGTCTTTAGGAGACTTAATTTCATTGGTCTCTTTTATTAAATGTTTTTAAATAATTAAACTAGATTTACTCTAGCTTAATTCTCATTGGTCCACTTCAAGGTCTTCCAATAGGAATTGGGCACACCTTGTGGGCATCTGGCCTAGGGAGCTGACATGTGTCCTCATTCCCTTTGTGTAAAGGGAGCCTGTGTGTGTGTGTGGCTTTCTCTCTCATCCCTAGCTTTGGGGCTCGCCCCTCCCATGTAGGGATTGTAGAAAGACTTTTTGGGCACACACTAAGCATCCAATTTTCCCTAGGGTTGACTTTTGGACACAACCTTTGAATTTTGGAACCTTAGCATTTTGGAAGTCTTAATGGGCTGAACCTTAGGGTCTTTTTGGCCCATTGTTTCACATGGCTCTTTTGCAGAGGGCCCCCCTTTGGATCCCTATTTTCCCTCCTTTGGATCCCTACTGTGGGCCGGTCTGCTAACTTAACCAATATTCTAGCTTTTTCTCCCTTGGCACTTCCCCACATTAAATGATCAGTTTAATATGAGAAAATCATTTAGGAGAATTAGATATTGATTATTATGACAAGCGCACTACATGGTGACGGGAGCAAAGCGAACCCCGAACCCCGACGGCCTCTAAAACACCGGGGACCGAATGGCGCGCCTCGAGCCTGTCATGGTAAAGCAAACAGGGCACCACCTAGCTTCAGCGGCTAGGACGCAAACAACACACCACCATAACAAAGTTTTCATCCAAGAGAGATGGATGCTTGGGAGTAATGATGAAAAGGAAAGGGAATGAGATCAAGTGAGAGAGAGAGAGAGAGTGAGGGTGGGGGGTATAGCGGCTTAGTACTTAGGCATCACAAAAGGATGGCGAATCCGCACACCCTTCACACATACACAAGCTCACTCCAAAACACAAGACTAGGTGGCGATTCCGCACACCTCACATGGGCAAAACATTGCAAGAAAACATACTCACAAAACCTCAAGCTTTATTTAGAGAATTAGGCGATGAAATGGGGAGCATAGGGTAGGGGAATGAGAAGGGAGAGAGTGGTAGAGCACATGGCGGATAGGTGGGAGTTGATGGCGAAGACTCGCACGAGGATTATGGCCATCATCCTTCATTTAGTTGCCCTTCATCTTCCATAGCCAAGGGTGTAGAGGTCATGCTCAAGACAAGCATGGTGATTGCGGTGATGGTGATGGTGATGGTGTGGGTGTGTGTGTGTGTGTGCACTAGGCACACACAGTGCATAGTGTGTTCTTTGGTGATGTTGTGTGTTTTTGTGTGATGGTGAACCCTCTTTATATAGGGGAGGAGGGGGGGGAGAAATTCTAGAATTTAGAAATGAAGAAATCATTATCTACATAGGCCATGTGACTGTGGGCCCCACTTGTCTGGCTGTGTGTATATGTGCCAGAACAGCAGTCTCATGAGAGAGAGACTAAGAGAGAGAGATGGGTTGATGAAAAAAAGTGAGAGGTGACATGGAGAATAAAGTAATTACAAGAGGGGAGAGAGAGGAGTGTGTTCAGAGGTGAATCTGTGTGCAGATGTGTGTGAACACAAGAAAAATCAGGTAACCACCGGGTGGGGATGGGTCTGTGGGCACCTTTTTTAGTGAAACTGAGTGTGTGTGAGTGTGGGGGAGGTTATTTAGCTACAAGACAAGAGACATGGCGCCCTTTAGAGAGAGGGGGGTATTTGGGTCATGGGATATGATAGGAGAGAGAAAGGGGGGGTGGGGTATACTATTTTGGAAGATAGGGTAAGTTGCATGTGAGTTAGGGTGCATTATTGGTGAGTTAGAATGCATTATTGGTGAGAGGTGGGGTAGCTTGAGGGGAGAGAGAAAGGAGAAAGGAAAAGGGGAAGAGAGAGGGGGTTGACCTTTTGAGTGGAGGAGAGGAAAAGGGACACACGGCGGGGCAACAGTGAAGAAAAAGGAGGCAAGGTGGGGATGGGCTGCCCCGCAAGCATGAGGTGGCCTATTTTACCTTTCTCATATATTTACATAATCATACTTTATTTTTTCTTACTTTTTTCCAATGTCTTTTATCACTCCCTCCCTAAGAGGGGGTTTTCATGGGGTGGGGACAGAGAAGAGGGTATGGGAGCTTGGCTTGTGAAAAGCCTCCATCATTAGCCCTCCCTTTTGGCTAGAGGCATTCATGTCTCTAGCTCATCTGTTTGATCATTATCGTCGGAGGTGGCGGCTGATGGTGTGTCCTCATCTGGAATGTCAATAGGTGGAGCCTGGTCAAATCGAAGAAAATAAGGTTTAAGTCGCCAACCATTTACCCTGGTTTTATGAAGTTTTCCATCAGCCTCCATAAGCTGGTAGCTTCCATTGGAATACTTTTTCCTGACGATGAAAGGACCTTCCCATCGGAGTAGGAGTTTCTTATCCTTGCGCGTGTCGAAGCGATTGTCGTAGCGGAGCACCAACATTCCTTTCTTCAATTCTTTTTTCGGAGATGCTCGTTCAAGCTAAGCCGTCTATGCTCTGCTTGTGCTGCATAATAATTTATTGCTTCTTCTCTGTCCAGCTGCAGTCTTTCCAAGTTGATGATGTGATCTCTCAAATGCATGTTGGGCTGTTGAAGCTGGCTTGCCATTACTCTGAGACTTTGTAGTTGCACTTCAATGGGCAAGATTGCTTCCTTACCAAATACTAGATGATACGGTGTGAATCCCAAGGATGTACGAAATGAAGTTCTGTAGGCCCATAAAGCTGGTAGTAGATACTTATCCCAGTCTCCAGGATGATTGTTTACCTGCTTGGTAATAATTTTAGAAACCATTCCATTTACCTTTTCAACTAGGCCATTACATTGAGGGTAATATGGTGAAGAGTGCCTCCTTGTAATGCCCAGTTTCTACATTAATTCTCCTACCAAGTCTGCTCTGAAACCTGGCCCTCTATCAGAGATGATCTCTAAAGGTGTGCCAAACTACAGCATATGTGCTCGTAGATAAATTTAGCTACTCTACCGCTGTGATTCTAGTGGTGGCTGTAGCCTCTGCCCATCTAGTCATGTAGTCGACCCCCATGATAATGTAGAATTTTCCTGAGTTGGCCCTAGGTAATGGCCCAATGGCATCGATACCCCATTTTTCAAATGGGCCATATGAGAGAATAGGTGTCTGTGGTTCAGGCATAAGTGACCTAGTGCCGGCCTTTTGACACAACTTACATATTTTGCACCAGTGGTGTACATCACGGTTGAGGCTAGGCCATATGAAGCCTGCCTGCAAGATTTTCCTACTTGTTATGTCTAGGGCAAAGTGACCACCACAAACCCCGTCGTGACAGCTAGCAATTACTCCCGTGATTTCTGAGAGAGAGGGACCTTCCTGAGTATTTGGTCCTTACCCTTACAGTACAAATCGTCATTGATGAGTCGATACCTTGTGGCCTTCCGCGTCAGCCATTGCTTCTGTCCCTTTGTTAAATCTGATGGGCATTCCCCTGTTTCCAAAAAATGCATGATGTCAGGCAAGGCATCACTTCCTTGAAATAGAGGGAGCTTTAGTTTTATTGCTCCAACCACCACTTCCTGTAGTCTTTCACTTGCTAGGGCATCTGCTTCTTGTTCGTTTTGAGCCCTTGGGATATGGTGTATTTGAACTTCTTCAAACTTACCCAACAAGGTTTTTACACCACTTAAGTGAGTCCTTAAACTAGGATTCTTGCATGTCCATGCTCCATTTACTTGCCTTACCAGAAGTAGAGCATCCCCAAATACATTAAGGCGTTGTACACCTTGCGAGACGCACCATTGTAGACCCTTGGTTAGTGCTGCATACTCAGCTTCATTGTTAGAATGTGAATCTAACAATTGGCCCAACGAAAATACCTTTGTCCCTTTGTCATCAAAGACCACTATGCCTGTAGCTGCTTTGTCGGACGCTCGCTTGTAGGCTCCATCAAAGTAGAGAGAGTATGCTCCTTCTACCATCGGTGGTACTGGAGGTAATCGGGACTTCTCCTTCCTTAGATTGCTTCTCCTTCCTTTCAAAGACTTGGTAGGTCATGAGTCCCCCCAAACTTGCCCTTGTCGTGCTTTCTACCTGTACCGTGTAGTCAAACTCTTGCAGACGAACTAGCCATTTAGTAATTCTAGCAGACACATCCATGTGTTGTACAACATAGGGAAATATTTCATCCGTGGTTAGAATCAAATTGCTTAGGCAACAAATATGACCTAAACTTTGTAGTTGCAAATCTAAGAGCTAGGACTAAGTGTTCCACATGGGGTGAAACCTTTCTCTCCTGCTGTCATCATTCGACTAGAGAAGTAGATTGGCCTCATGAAGATGTCGTCGTATCCTTTTGGAGTAGCACAGCCCCCAATGAGTCATCACCAACACTTGAGGTGACATAGAATTTTTCATCCCACTTAGGTGGTGAGATAGTTGGCAGAGTGGCTAAGACCTCCTTTACCTTGTTGTAGTGATGTTCGCTTTCCTCGTCCAAGTGAAAGTTGATCTTTGAGTGAGTTGTTGCAGTGGTAGAACAAGTTGTGATAGTAGATGTATGAATCTACTTAAGTACCTCACCTTCTGTAGAAAAGAGACCAGTTGACGTGCGGTCGTTGGTGAAGGTAGGGCTATGAGTGCGGACACCTTACTTGGGTCGGCGTTGATACCTTTTGCTGAAATTTCATGGCCTAGTAGAATGACTTTACTCTCCCCAATGTGGCATTTATCCACATTTAATTGCCCACCTAGGCTCTGCAACCTGGCCAAACCTTCATTTACCTTTTCTAAATGTGAAATACGGGAGCTATATATACAAAAATCATCAATGAACACTCTTATGGATGTTCCAAAGAACGGTTGAAAAACATATGTGACATATCTTTGGAATGTGGCAGGTGCATTTGTGAGACCAAATGGCATAACCCTGTATGCAAAACAACCCCATGGCGTGATAAAAGTGGTTTTTAGTTGATCTTCCAAGGCTATGCGTATTTGAAAGTATCTAGAATAACCATCACAGACGGTATAGCATTCAAAACCCGCTACTTCATTCAGAATTTCATCCAAGAAAGGGAGAGGAAAGTGGTCTCTCTTTGTAGCTGCATTTAGTGGTTTGTAGTCAACACAGACCCTCCACTTACCATTCTTTTTAGGCGTCACCACTACGGGTGACACCCATTCTGAGTTTTCTACAAGATAGATGAATCCCGCCTCCAGCAGTTTCCTTACCTCGGCCAAGAGTGCCTTTTCTTGTATGACCCCAGTCGTCGTAGCTTTTGCACAACTGGTTTTACCCCTTCCTTCAGCTTAATATGATGTTCCACCACTGTAATGCCTGTGATTCTTTCATAGTTGTCAATGAACAGGTTAGGAAATCCCATCAACATTTGCAAAAAACTATCTTTCTCCTCAAGTGTTAATTCCGTAGACAACATACCCTTCAACCTACTTCCTCCTAGGCCAGGTGATTTTCTCTCCTCTTCATTGGGTTTCCCTTTTGGTGATGGATCACCAGTTGTGCTTACCCTTTGTGGATCCTTCATAATGATACCCATCACATCAATGGAACTGTCACTTTCGTCGGTGGATGTGGTCTCCTCCTCAGAACTGGAAGATTCGCTAGTAGTTTCATCTGCCGATGTTTCCAGATTCATTTGCTTCTGCTTGCCAATCCTCATGTCGTAGTAGATTGTCTCCCCTTTCTTACCCGTCATGCGTAGAAGGCCAGTACCCCAGTCCTGTTTTGCCTTCATGGCCATCAGCCATGGCCTTCCCAAAATTAGTGGATTAGGCGATGAAATGGGGAGCATAGGGTAGGGGAATGAAGAGAGGGAGAGAGTGGTAGAGCACATGGCGGATAGGTGGGAGTTGATGGCGAAGACTCGCACGAGGATTATGGCCATCATCCTTCATTTAGTTGCCCTTCATCTTCCATAGCCAAGGGTGTAGAGGTCATGCTCAAGACAAGCATGGTGATTGCGGTGATGGTGATGGTGTGTGGTGTGTGTGTGTGTGCACTAGGCACACACAGTGCATAGTGTGTTCTTTGGTGATGTGTTGTGTGTTTTTGTGTGATGGTGAACCCTCTTTATATAGGGGAGGAGGGGGGGGGGAGAAATTCTAGAATTTAGAAATGAAGAAATCATTATCTACATAGGCCATGTGACTGTGGGCCCACTTGTCTGGCTGTGTGTATATGTGCCAGAACAGCAGTCTCATGAGAGAGAGAGACTAAGAGAGAGAGATGGGTTGATGAAAAAGTGAGAGGTGACATGGAGAATAAAGTAATTACAAGAGGGGAGAGAGAGGAGTGTGTTCAGAGGTGAATCTGTGTGCAGATGTGTGTGAACACAAGAAAAATCAGGTAACCACGGGTGGGGATGGGTCTGTGGGCACCTTTTTTAGTGAAACTGAGTGTGTGTGAGTGTGGGGGAGGTTATTTAGCTACAAGACAAGAGACATGGCGCCCTTTAGAGAGAGGGGGGGGTATTTGGGTCATGGGATATGATAGGAGAGAGAAAGGGGGGGTGGGGTATACTATTTTGGAAGATAGGGTAAGTTGCATGTGAGTTAGGGTGCATTATTGGTGAGTTAGAATGCATTATTGGTGAGAGGTGGGGTAGCTTGAGGGGAGAGAGAAAGGAGAAAGGAAAAGGGGAAGAGAGAGGGGGTTGACCTTTTGAGTGGAGGAGAGGAAAAGGGGACACACGGCGGGGCAACAGTGAAGAAAAAGGAGGCAAGGTGGGGATGGGCTGCCCCGCAAGCATGAGGTGGCCTATTTTACCTTTCTCATATATTTACATAATCATACTTTATTTTTTTCTTACTTTTTTCCAATGTCTTTTATCACTCCCTCCCTAAGAGGGGGTTTTCATGGGGTGGGGACGAGAGAAGAGGGGTATTGGACCTTGGCTTGTGAAAAGCCCCCATCAATGGCAAGGACAGGTTACTTTAATCACACTAGACATGGGGGAGGAAATGATAAGGCCAATAGCCTATTAGAGTTACACCAATGGACTTATAGACGACTTATTCATAGAGCAAGGCAGAAGGAGCTTCTTAAGAGTTCAAAAATTACATGGTCTTTACAACACATCTGAAAAGAGAAGAAACAGATGGCTTGGGGAAATTCAAATACGGGGAAGTGCCATGCGAGGTGGCGACACTCACGAGTCAGGAGCGGGAGAAGATGGACTTGAGGGAGAAGATGGACCTGAGCCCGTCGTTTTTATCCTCTTAGATGCACCTCCTTCTTCCTCACTCTGTACCTCTTTGATGTGCAAGCTCTGTAGACGGGCTCGTTCCTTTGTTGATGGCAGCATCCCCACGAGCATCAAGCATCTTCTTTTCCTCATAAACAACCACTTGTTGTATGGATCTAAGCTCTCTGGGTCTTCAACCCCTGCAGCTAGAGCCTGAGCTATGTAGGACATAAAATGGGGGGCTCTGGCTTGGCACCCATACCCAATGCCAAAGACGCGTAGAGCAAACTATTCTCAATCAAAATTAGTCTTTCTGCGTTTAGTGGGGGGGGTGCCCACCACAAAATCTTGTAATAACTTTCATTGCAAACAGTGGGAACTTTGCATTGTCCTCTTCCTTGTCGTATATTATGATCTACAAAACAATAATAAAACATTTATGGGCCCTAAGCGAGATTAGTACAATTGCCAAGTACTTGATTGTTTTCTACAAACCTTTTTGCGGTTGAAATGCTCGATGTAGTGGGACAACGTTGCATCCTTGCCTTGTACTCCAGTGACAAGCCCTTGCCGTGAGCCTCCCGCTCTTCTAAGGAAACTATTGTCATACACTAGCACGTGTCAACAAAAATATTGTTCATGATATTTCATCACGGGCCATCTCCAATACCATCTGAATGCCTTTAAAACTACCATCTAATTCTCGTCCATTTCCAGAATCGACCTTCCCCACAAGTGATAGACTGACTGACTATTCATTACCTGAGCTCTGGGTGCCATGGTCCTACCCATGTTTTCCAAGCCGAGTGGTTTTTTTGTCGATTGAAACTGCTCATCTATTGGCAAATTGGCCTCTCTAGACTTCACTTCATTGAATGTATCTTTGATCAGTTGCCACCCTGAAGTGAAATGTAAGTTGTGGATAGCTATGTCAGCAATAAGATGTTAGTCCACTCCATCATCATCCACAAATCCCATGTCTGCCTCACAAAAATCTGCAATTGCAGCTAGGCAGTAGTCCTCCCATATATTTATCTCATGCATGATATTTGTGAGCAAAAATAGTGGGTGTCGCCTGCCATAGCAAAGCTGGGAGTGCAATTCAGAGGCAAAGTCACTTCCTTATTTGGGCTTTCTTGCTTGCACCTTGATGCTGCATTTGCAAGAGAAGCAAGAGTTAAGCCCGCATCAAATGCTTCCTTTAATACCTCTACCCACTCTTCTTCTGGGTCAAACTGCACCTCCACATCCTCTATCTCTCCTCTAGCGCCAATGGACAATACCAAAAGTTGTTGACTAGGAAGTCTCTGACTCACCATCCGTCTGTAATACAAGTAACAGACAAACCCGTGGTTGAATTCCACTAAGCAACACTTTTTTAAGTGCTTCATACACCTGTCTTGTACAAGCAGTGCATTGGAGGGACACTTTTCTAGACAACAATTCAGTCTCCTTGCCGCACTCTTGTCAGGGTCAAGGTCGGCTGGGGGCACATATCTCATGCCATCAATTGTCATGGAATTGTCACAAATGACTGCCTCATACTGTTGCAAATGGGTTTGTAGGTACTCAAATGAGCAATCTATGATCCTCTCTATAGAAAACTCTGCATTAAACATTCCTGATAGTTTTGATGCACGGTGATGAGCATAGGCATTGTATAAGAACGTGAATAGTTTTTCTTCACATGTATCCTCATCCACATTGTCTCTCTCCAGGACTATGATCCCCATGACTGAAAGAAAAAGCAATCCAAAACTATTTTTCAAAATTGGTCTGTTTTTGGTGTCATAACCAAGTGAATATTGAGCCTGGAGTATCCCTCAAGGTCTCTACTCTCTTGGTTATGTCCCGTGCACTAATTTCATAATAGGTGACATGACTAGAGTCAAAACCAGGCGAATAGGGGCCCCAAGAATCTCCGAAGGACCCTATTCGCTTGGTTTTGACCCAACTTGAATTATGTTGTACCCACGTCCATTTACAATAGGTGGATTGGAACAGAGCATTTAATGTTATCAGTAAATGCTTTGTATCCTGGCCCACATCGTATGTCTCCAGGACTATGATCCCCATGTCTAAAAGAAAAAGCAAGCCAAAACTACTATTGAAAATTGGTCTGTATTTGGTGTCATAACCAAGCGAATATTGGACCTGGAGTATCCCTCACGATCTCTATTTGCTTGGTTCTGTCCCATGCACTCATGTCATAATAGGTGACATGACTAGAGTCAGAACTAGGCGAACAGGGACCCCAAGAATCTTCAAAGGGCCCTATTCGCTTGGTTCTGACTCAAGTTGAATTTACGTTGTACCCACGTCCATTCAAAACAGGTGGATTGGAACAGAGAATTTAATGTATCAATAAAAGATATATTGGCCTACTCACTCACTATGCCCAAACATAGCATTGAATAAACTCAGGCACTGTCACATAAGGAGTAATTATTCTAACCATGCGGTGCATGGAGAATCTCAACTAATACGTACGATTTGTAACTATGCGAATCTGAGGTTGCGAGACTTCTAATCTTACCCTAACGACCACTCTTTGACCTTGAAGTGTTGTTCCCCTTGTGCCCTAACCCCGTTACACAGTGGCTTTGGTGCACACATAGTTAACAACACACAGGCAAGGGGGGAAGGGGGGGGGGGGGGGAGGAGAGAGAGAGAAGGAGAGAGAGAGAGAGAGAGAGAGAGAGAGAGAGAGAGAGAGAGAGAGAGAGAGATAGATATAGTTCTATTATCGTCCTGGGAGGTCAAATATGACCTATGGGACCTAGAGAGAGAGAGAGAGAGAGAACCTCTCTCTACAAAATCCAATGGCACCGAATTGGATGGTGATGTGCAGGTCACTAAGAGAAAGAACCAAAAGGTGGCCAGGAGGAAGAGGAAGAGGAAAAGGAAAAGGCAAGGGCGATGGCGACGTGGTAGCAATGGACTCAAGCCAGTGGAGGTCTGTCAATGCAAGATCGTGAGAGGTGGCCAAGGGGAAGAGTGCAAAAAAGGCGAAGACAAGGGCGGTCTGTTTGTTCTACTTGGAGATGGAGATGTCGACTGCAACAAAAATCAACATCTGACTCTAAACGGTCACTTGAAAAAGGCATGTGGGTTGTGCTCACAAGGACAACCATTTTAGGAGTAATAAACGGGATCAGTTCCCATGCAGTACGATCTACCAACCACAATCTCGGGTGTAATCATGTGCATAAGTGAAGTTGTCACCCTCGTCGAGGTAAGCATACTAAGTTTAGAGGCAGCACCCCTGCCAAACATTTTAACTATACCCTAGGCCCAGATGAGCGCTCATACAGTGAGCAAACAGTAAAAGCTTGAGCGCTCTTCTCCCTCTTTTTGCATCCTCTACTGCCTAGCGTTTTAACTCTGCCCCCGTCGATGCTACGCAGTAAGCAAACCATCTTTTTGTGCTCCCACCCTTTTTGTGCATCCTCATCTTACTCTCTAGTGCTCCTCTTTTTGCGCATCCTCCTCTTGTTAAGTATGGAGCCTGCTTACCCCTTGTAATTTTTTGTGGTAAAAACGCACATTTGTAAGGCCCCCATTATGAGGAGAAGCCATCGTGCGTGAAGGAAAATCACTCGTCGGAAATAAAAATCACTCGTCGGAAACCAAAAATTTTCACGCCAAAATTCAGGGGCAACATTAGGGACCAGAATTTTCCTTTTCGCTGGAATATTATGGCAGACGACGGCCGGAAAGTGGTCGAAAAACCACCAGTCGGTTGGCCAGTGGGCCGGTGGCGGTGGCCGAATTCAAAAACGGACTTGTCTTCTCAAGGGCGGCCACACATGGGCGGATTGGAGGGTCCGATTTGGACTTATCTACACAAGGGTGGCTACACATGGCTGCCTCTCATGAGAGAGGGCAGCCCTTTTGACCTATAAAAGAAGGCCATTTCTACATACATTTCAGGTGGGAGATCTACTAAGGGTATAATCCCTTTGTAAACTACTTCTTGTTTTTGAAGTACTAAAGCCATTGAGTGGCTTCTTTCCCGTGGATGTAGCCCACATTGGGTGAACCACGTTATCGTGTGTTCTCTCTCTCTCTCTCTTCTCTCTCTCTCTCTCTCTCTCTCTCTCTCTCTCTCTCTACTCTATAATCTTGTGTGTGTGAAATCTATCTCTCTCCATTAAGTAATCTACTCAAATATCTATTTAGCTACATCATATTCCTAACAACAACTGGTATTAGAGCAAGGTTTGCTCGTAGCTAAGTTATCTCAAGGAAATGATTCCTTGAATTGAGTGGGAATTATGGCGGAGGAAGGGAAGCTCAAAATAGAGAAGTCAACGGCAAAAACTACCAACATTGGAAGATGCAGATTGAAGACTATCTCTACCAAAAGCACCTCTATTTGCCACTAGGCGGTCTTGCAAAGAAGCCTGCAACAATGGCAGATGAAGCGTGGATTGTCCTTGATCGAAAAGCACTGGGAACAATATGGTTAAGCTTGGCATCAACGGTGGACTTCAATGTTTCGGAGATGAAGACCTCGGAGGACTTGATGAAGTCACTTGACAACTTCTACGAGAAACCATTGGCATCCAATAAGGTATTTCTTATGAAGCGCTTGTTCAATCTAAAGATGCAGAGAATGGTTCAGTTGTAGAACACCTAAATGACTTTAACACAAACATAATTCAACTTCGATCGATGAAATCAATTTCGATGACGAAGTGCGAGCTCTCCTTATACTATCATCTCTACCAGATAGTTGGACAGCCTTGTGATGGCTATAAGTAATTTATTTTGGCACAAATACTCTTAAGTTTGATGATGTTATGGGTGTTCTCCTAAGTGAGGAAATACGAAGGAGAAGCACAGGAGAATCATCAAGTGCTGCCATTGTCAGTGGAAACAAGAGGAAGTCCTAAGGAGAGGTTCAAAAACCAAAAGGGTCGTGATCGCTTAAGACAGAGCAAGTCACGCACAAAGTCAATTCTTGAATGTGGAATTGCGGAAAGAAGGGCCACGTCAAGTAAGGATTGGTGGTCCAAGAAGAAGAAGGAGACTGAGTCTCGACTCTCAAGACAACAAGCCAACATCAGAGGCCAATGTGGCAGGTAAAGTAGAACAAGATGCTCTAATTCTCTCATTAGACAATGTGTCTAATTCCTGGATAGTAGATTCCGAGGCTTCATTCCATGCGACACCACATAAGCAACATTTCCAAGATTACACCAAAGGTAATTTTGGGTATGTATACTTGGGAGATGATGAAGCTTGTGAGATTGTCGGCAAAGGTATAGTTTCTGTCAAAACTGCTAACGGACGTGAATGGAAGCTTAAAGATGTTAGGCATGTTCCTTCTCTTCAAAAAAATTTGATCTCTACAGGACAATTGGATGATGAAGGTCACAACATTGCATTCGAAAACAAACGGTGGAAGATCTCAAAGGGATCTTTGGTGGTTGCGAAGGGAGAAAAGGTTGGTACACTTTACTTGTGTACTATGAGCACACAACCTTCAGCTTGTGCAGCAAGTACAGAAGTTGACAGTGCGGTGTGGAACTACCGGCTTGGGCATATGAGTGCCAAAGGAATGCAAATCCTTCAAACAAAGAAGCTTCTGCCAGGTTTGAAAGAAGTGGACTTAGAGTTCTGTGAAGATTGTGTTTATGGTAAACAAAAGAGAGTAAATTTTCAAAAACCAGGAAATGAAAGAAAAAAAAAACCTGAGTTGGTTCATTCTGACGTTTTGGGTCCTGCAAGTACACCATCACTTGAGGGCTCATTGTACTATGTAACATTCATAGACGATGCAACTAGAAAAACATGGGTTTATGTCATGAAGAATAAGTCCGATGTATTTTCCATATTTCAAAGGTGGAAAGCCTTTGTGGAGAATGAAACAAGTACCAAGGTTAAATGCCTCAGATCTGACAATGGAGGCGAATATTGCAGCTAAGCTTTTGAAAGCTTTTGTGCTAGCAATGGCATTCAGAGGCAAAGGACAACCCCAAGGACACCTCAACAAAATGGGATTTCGGAAAGGATGAATAGGACAGTCATGGAGCGAGCACGAAGCATGCAGCTACATGCAGGCCTATCGCTTTAGCTTTGGGTGGAAGCTGTAAGTACGTATGTGTACTTAATCAATCGGTCACCCTCAACGGCATTGGATGGGGAGTTCTAGAAGAGGCATGGACAGGTAAACCGGTGAATTATGCATTTCTCAAAGTGTTTGGGTGTGAGGCTTTCGTGCACATAGACAGAAGCCTAAGATCAAAGCTAGATGCAAAGTCCAAAAAGTGTTTCTTCATTGGCTATGGAGAAGGTGACTTTGGGTATCGCCTATGGAATCCTGAAGATGGTAAAATATTAAGGAGTAGGGATGTAATTTTTAATGAACAAAATATGTTTTGGAAAGAAAACAAACAAAAAAAACAGAAACAGTGATGAGTACATGGAGCTTGAGGACGGTGAAGACTCAAGGACTGCAAACGGGGACAATGTGCAACAACGTCAACCAATTGAGGAGCCTCAACATATTCCCCAAAGATCTACAAGAGCAAGTAGACCTCCAAAAAGTTTTGTTCCTTCCTTCAACCATCTCTTGATCTCAGATTCTAGAGAGCCGGAATCATACAAAGAAGCTATGCAACATGAATCCAAAGAAGAATGGACGAAGAGCATGCAAGTGGGGATGGACTCACTACATCGCAACCAAACATGGAATTGAGTTGCCTAAAGGTAAGTGGACACTTCAAAACAAATGGGTGCACAAGGTGAAGGAAGAAGATGGTGGGAAGAAAGGTACAAGTCTAGGCTTGTGGTAAAAGGGTTTTCTCAAAAGAAAGGTATTGACTTCAATGAAATATTTTCTCATGTTGTAAAAATGAACTCAATTAAGCTTGTCTTAAGCCTTGTGGTTGCTCATGATTTAAATCTCGAGCAAATGGATGTAAATACGGAATTCCCTCACGGTGACTTAGAGGAGGAAATCTACATGCTTCAACCAAAGGGGTATGAAGTAAAAGGTAAGGAGAAAATGGTTTGCAGATTAAATAAAAGCTTGTATGGATTAAAGCAAGCATCAAGACAATGGTACTTGAAGTTCGATCGATGGATGTTAGATCATGGATTTAGAAGATGCAACTCAGATCATTGCGTCTACACGAAGAATTTGGGAGATGGGAAGTTCATCATCCTAATGTTGTATGTTGATGACATGCTGATTGCAAGTGCTAACATGCAGGACATCAAAGACCTAAAAGAGGAGCTATCTAAATCTTTTTCAATGAAAGATTTAGGTGCTGCAAAGAGGATACTTGGTATGAAAATATCAAGGGACAGGACGAAGAAGACAATAAAGCTATCTCAAGAGGATTACATCAAGAAGGTACTAGAAAGGTTTGCAATGCAAAATGCAAAACCACTTTCTACACCTTTGGCTGGTCATTTTAAATTAATGAAGGCTGTGTGTCCAAAGACACAAGAGGAGATAGCCTATATGTCTAAGTTCCATATGCTACAATGGTAGGTTCTCTAATGTATGCTACGATCTGGACAAGGCCAGATATTGCACATGCAGTGGGAGTTGCGAGTAGGTTCATGGACAACCCAGCTAAAGAACACTGGCAAGCTGTGAAGTGGATACTTAGGTATCTAAAAGGGACAACAACAAATGGTTTGTATTTTGGAGGAACTGATATTTTTCTAGAAGGGTATGCTGATGCAGATATGGTAGCTGACAATGATACTCGAAGAAGCACTACTGGCTATGTCTTCACAGTTGGAGGCACAACAGTAAGCTAGGCTTCAAAGCTGCAAAAAGTGGTCTCACTTTCTACCACGAAAGCAGAGTATGTAGCAATGATGGAGGCAAGCAAAGAAATTATGTGGCTTCACAGATTCTTAGAAGAGCTTGGATTCAAACAAGCCAATTGTGTATTGTACAGTGATAGCCAAAGTGCTATCCATCTTGTGAAGAACTCAGCCTTTCATTCAAGGACAAAGCACATTGAGGTGAGATATCACTTCATACGCACTCTTTTGGAAGAGGGACATCTAAAGCTAGGAAAGGTGCATACAAGTGAAAATCCTGCAGACATGTTTACAAAGGTGGTCAACAAGGAGAAGTTGAGCTTTTTCTCATCTTCGATCGGCATTCAAGGATAAGAAGCCAGGATGGAAAGCAGTCACAGGTTTGGTTTGGAGATCAGTCTCCAAGTGGGAGATTGTTAAGTATGGAGCCTGATTTACCCCTTGTAATTTTTTGTGGTAAAAATGCACATTTGTAAGGCCCCCATTATGAGGAGAAGCCATCATGCGTGAAGGAAAATCACTCGTCGGAAACCAAAATTTTCACGGCCAAAATTCAGGGCAACTTTAGGGGCCGGAATATTCCTTTTCACCGAATATTATGGCCGGATGGCCGCCGAAAAGTGGTCGGAAAACCACCGGTCGGTTGGCCAGTTGGCCGGTGGTCGGAAGTCAATGGCCGGTGGCCGAATTCAAAAACGGACTTGTCTTCTCAAGGGCGGCCACACATGGGCGGATTGGAGGGTCCGGTTTGGACTTATCTACAAGGGTGGCTACACATGGCTGCCTCTCATGAGAGAGGGCAGCCCTTTTGACCTATAAAAGGAGGCCATTTCTACACATATTTCATAGTGTGAAGTTGATGCAACAAGGTGAGTGTGAGGTGGTGAGAGTGAAGCAAGGCGGGAGCTCTATTAAGGGTCTAATCCCTTTGTAAACTACTTCTTGTTTTGAAGTACTAAAGCCACTGAGTGGATACTTTCCCATGGACGTAGCCCACATTGGGTGAACCACGTATATCGTGTTTACTCTCTCTCTCTCTCTCTCTTCCTACTCTATAATCTTGTGTGTGTGAAATCTATTTCTCTCCATTAAGTAACCTACTCAAATATCTATTTAGCTACGTCATATTTCCTAATACTTTTTCCTCCTATTCTGCGATGCTTTAGTGACGTAGAACTCTACACACAGTGAAGAGGTATGCTACTACACTTTTGTGCACTTGTATTTTGTGAGGTCAGCACCAAGCGAATAAGGGAAGGAAAACTCTATTTGTTGCACCTGTTTGCTTGGTACTAACCATCATCTTTATTAATGATGTTTGCTATTATACTTTTTTAAGGTCAGTACAAAGCAAATAAGGGAAGGCAAACTCTGTTCGTTGCACCTGTTTGCTTGGTATTGACCATCTTCTTTATTAATGATGTTTGCTATTATACTATTTTGAGGTCGGTAGCAAGAGAATAAGGGAAGGCCAACTTTATTCATTGCACCTGTTCGCTTGGTACTGACCATCGTTGCACATGTTCGCTTGGTACTTACCATCATCTTTATTAATGATGTTTGCTATTATACTTTTATGAGGTCAGTACCAAGCGAATAAGGGAAGGAAAACTCTTTTCGTTGCACATGTTCGCTTGGTACTGACCATCATCTTTATTGATGATGTTTGCTATTACACTTTTATGAGGTCAGTACCAAGCGAATAAGGGAAGGAAAACTTTGTTCATTGCACCTGTTTGCTTGGTACTAACCATCATCTTTATTAATGATGTTTGCTATTATACTTTTTTGAGGTCAGTACCAAGCAAGTAGAGGCAATACAATTGTATTTGGTGCACTTCTTCGCTTTGTGATGACCCTAGAAATTTTAAGTCCCTTGTGAAAAAAATGACATGTCATTTTCTGTTATGATATTTGTAGAGATGCCTCGTGCAAAGGCCACACGTAGAAAGACAACAGGTGACTCTTTGCATGCTCAAGCAAGAAGGCACCAATATGAGGAGCACAGAGGTGTCCTGCAAGAGCTGCGATGCAAGAGCTGCAAAGGATTGAACGGCACATGCAACCGGCCATTCCACAACTTCCTTTCCAGCGAGTAGTGCAAGAGATTTGTGAGCATTGGAGAGTGGGCATGCGATGGGCCAGTAGTGCACTTCTCTGCCTACAAGAAATTGCAAAAGACTACCTCATTGAATTCTTCAGCGATGGATATATCCTAGCTGCCCATGCACAGCGTGTTACTATCAGACAACGGGGTTTTGACACTCTTCAAAGGCTTCACTTCTGCTACAATGGGCTGCTTTAGCCAGTACCTATCCGGGATAGTAGATTCATGGATATTCTTAACATCCCCCCTCTCCATCCTCATGCACGATAGACAGAGCCTTTTAGGTCTGAATTAAACAGAAGAAGGACACGATCACGGGTCAAGAGAAATGACACAGATGGGAAGGCTGAGCCACCCAATGAGGGGCATGAGCAAGCTAGGGTGGACCCTGAGGCGATCCTTGAAGAAACATAGATAGTTATGGAGGAACCAGTTATGAAGCAAAATGAGCAAGGCATGGAGGATCTGGAGCTAGTTAGGGAGGAGCTTGTGCTTGTTAGGGAGGAGCATGTGTCAGTAAGGGAGGTGCTTGTTAGGAAAGAGCATGTGCCTGTTAGGGAGGAGCATGTGCCATTAAGGGAGGAGAATGAGGTAGCCACGGATAAAGCTCAACAAAGGCAAGGGAAAGGCTCTACTTCACAAGGGCCATCCAATGAGGAGCCTTTATCAGAGGAGTTGATTATTTTAGAGCAAATCAACAAAGAAAATGAAGAGAAGTTGCAAGTTCTGATTAGTGCAGCACCTCTGCATGCACAGATACTGCTGTCTGGAAGGTCACAGGAGGGTTGCATTTTCAACCTCAATCAACAAGACTTCACGTGCATGCGCAATTTCTCCAACTCCAACGCAACGTATGCGGTCGTCAACATTGCTATGTAGTACTTCTCAAGCTCTTTATAAGTCATGCTTGGCTCATTGAATGGCTCACTTTCTCTAAGACATGGGTCAGTGGCTTATGGAATTGGATAGTTATACCACTCCCTTCGTATTGACCCATGTCTTAGCGGCAGTTGTCAACGTTGCTATGTGTTACGTCTCAAGATTTTCTTTATAAGTCATGCTTGGTTCATTGAATGGCTCACTACCGCCAAGACATGGGTAATACCAAGTGAGTCAGTGGCTTATGAAATTGGATAGTTATACCACTCACTCGGTATTGACCCATGTCTTTGTGGCAGTCGTCAATGTTGTTATGTGTTACGTCTCAAGATTTTCTTTATAAGTCACGCTTGGTTCATTAGATACCTCACTACCGCTAAGACATGGGTCAATACCAAGCGAGTCATTGGCTTATGGAATTTGATAGGTGCCCCAATCGCTCGGTATTGGCTCATGTGTTTGTGGCAGTGTGACAGCCCACTAAAATATCTAAAGTCTAATCTCTGCCATTGATTCATGTTAGGCACGCTATCTCGGTACTACCCACTGATGTTCAGAACAAAATATACGTAATAGATCCGTTGATCTCGCCTATGCTACAGAACAACGGAGTTTCCTTTTTGGCTCTATTGCGCTAGTTTAGCAGAGTCAATTTTGATCTTGTGCGTTTTCTGGTCATTGCATACAATCAATCGTGAGTTTCTTTTTGCCTTGTAAAAACCATATTGGATTTAGGATCTTTTGATGGTTTTGGTGTAGTGATCATTGGAGTCTGTTGTTATTTGACCTTGAAGATAAGATTGTCTACTACGCAAACTCCGGGTAAAGCAGGTTGTTTCACGCTCGTGTAAAAAACGTAAGGCACATCTGGATACATTTGGAAGTAGTATCTCTTTGTAATGTGTTACTGACTCAAGTGGTTACGTATGTAGTGCCGCAAAAAAAATTTGTATGCTGTGTAGAGCATGTTTTGTTAGAACATGATCTAGGGACTACCATCCGGCACAAACGGGTCACTGTGCCCATGCAAGTTGATGACTATAGCTGTTGCTGGCGAACTTGTTTGAATACCTTGTTGCTCCTCGGTCAAATTTTGGATGTACCAAACATAAGTAATCGTGTTGTTTCATTGTTTGTTTGTTGCAACATTTGTATTAAAAGAAGCAACATCTTTACTTACTTTCTTATTATCACGCTTCTACAGGAATTTCAATTACATAACTACACCCCCAACGATGTGTGACATTTTTCTGTAATGGCCATCCAACATATTATAATCTCGATAAATAGACATACAAGAGAGGAAGGGGCGAGAGCTGAGGAGTTTGAACAGGCTCGCATTGACAAAATGATGCAGCGCTGCCATCAGACTCAAGAGTAAGTTCAAAATATGCAATAAGCAATCAATCAATATTATGCGGATCCGGACGCCGCAGAAGTAGAGGAATGGGCTACACATCAGCGACAAGAGCAAGAGTAGAGGGAAACTTCACAGGTGCAAGATGCATGGGAAGCCATGAAAGAGACCCATGATTTCGAACGATGCAAGGATGCCGGAGACGAGCGTCCCCCGAGGGAGAAGAAGCAGCAACCGGGGAAGAGGGCAAGGAAGCAGTGGCAGAGAGGGCAGGGGACCAGTGGCAGTAATCAAGGGAGAGGAAAGGGGACCAGTGGCACCAACCGGGGAGAGGACAAGGGAGCAGTAGCAGGGGAAGGGAGTAATAACTACCTCTCTTTGTATACATCTTGACAAAAACAACACAATTTGTAAAGTTTTGAGACAATGAAAAGTGTACATTTTTTAACATTGTTTGAGCGGCACAAAATGTCTCTGTATTAGTCACTTTGAAGAGTACATCATGGTTTGCATGGCATCAAAGCTCATTGCATGCACAATGTATGTGACTTAGCTTCCGATGGAAGCAATTAAGTGAAGTGTATTTGAGAGGGACTCCTTGCACAATTTTGTTTTCTCCTTGCGTCTTGGAATCTGAGAAGATGAAAGAGTTAGATTCTATGTCTCAATGTATTAAAGACAATGAAAATTCATCCATTTAGTAAGCACCTTTCTATTGTTGAGACTAAATGCATACAATTCCGGCAAAAGTGGAAGTTCTTCACATATACGATCTACCCTGATCTGTGCAAGAGTTGTGCTTGACATTGTCTCTATCCCAGCAAGTAGGCAGTCTCGAAAGTAGAGCTCCATTGATAGAGGTTTGTTCTCGAGACTAGACTCTGTATCTTGGTCGAGTGGAATAAGCTACACACTAAGAAGATGATATCTAAAATAGTAAAACGACACTATGAAATTTTGAGAGCTTATTATAAACTTGCAAATTATGGACTTCTTTTGCAAAATACAGATTTTGCCCTGTGATTGTTTCCTATCCCAATTATCATCTAAAAAGTCCAAACAGCTCTCAGACTTGCAAATGAACATTGTTGCGGTAGTTCTTATTTACTCATCAAAGAAGAAATATACAAACACTTCAAGAGGCATAAATAGTGCGAGCCGAACTATTTTTGTGGCAATTAAATACTTGAGGGACTTTTGTATATCCTGAAACAACCTATTCCTAAAGCTTTCACTAGTTTGCAAAGCTGGCAAAGACCAATCCTTGATGTCAAAGGATGGAAGTGACAAAGGAGCTACACGACCCCAACCAAAGGAAGTTCTCGGTTCCAAATATGACATATCATAAAAGGATATTCCATTATCTGCAAATTTCTTTTGTTGTCTTCCTCGGTACATTTACTCACCAATAAATGCATGGAAAGCATCAAAAATCTCAACTATGCTCTCAACTAGTTGCCAATCCGTCCTATTCGATGGATAAATATCTGGAACATACCAAAGATGATATCCACCATTTAACCTTCAAATATAATCATGCACCAAGTGAGATGCTCAAAATAACTTACAGTTGGGCTGATGCCATGGAAAACTTGGAGGATGTTTGCAACCTTAAGCCTGCATGCTGAAAAGCATGTTGTATGAGGACCTCTTTCACCCGCTTGCTTCATACACATACTTTAAACTCTTTAACTTGTCCCTTAAAAGCCTTCATGAAATCATTGTGTTGCCTCTCTTCCTCCTCCTAGTTTGCAGTAGTACCCAAATTTTGATAGTTATTTGAGATGGTATCCATGCTTGATCATCTGTAGTATAACTGTTCAAAATGCTAACAGAGTCAATGGTAGTGCTAGGCCGTCAAGAAGTGGTCATGGTGTGCACTAGAATACACATAAAAGTTAGCGCAAATATAAAAAAGGGAAGAAAGTTTTGAGAGGGAAGTAGAGCTACTCAAAGTCATATTTGGGTGGGAACATAGATACTAGATAGAGTCTTCAATGAAAGTTCTGAAATTCGTCGGTACAGAGTTAGTATGACTTATGGCATTTATGCCTTGAAAGCATGAAGTTGTGCAATTTGATGAACAAAAATAATATTTTTCTCCCTTTTTTCTAAAAGAGCTTGGCTCCAAGATGTCGATTCTCAACGTAATGTTAGCCTCTTCCTCATTGGTCGAGCGCCACTCTCTCTCTAGAACTGAAAGGCCCAAAAGTGAGTCCAACTTTCTCCTAATGGTACTTGACAATAGACCAGAGAGAACTTGAGAGATATACATCTTTTGAAGGTCCACTCCACCAATATTTTATCACTCCTAGTGTAATCAGACCTACTGTATCGGAGACTAGATCAAAGATAAGAAGATTGAGTCCTGAAAGATCAAGAATTGTTGATTCAATAAGCCAACAATAGTTTTTAGTGGTTAGACGGATGGGATCCTTGGGCTCCAATGACTACACATAGGGTCAATAAAGCTCATAGCATGATATATACAACAAGAGGTCTGATTACCTTAACAAAAGCAAGAGTTGTGTGTCCTAAGGAGAGAGCCATAGAAGGAAATCCAACTAGAGTTCCTAGTGGGGGTTCTGAGGCTAGAGATGCCCCTTGATACCTTGCACTCACTTTCAACCCTCATCTACACACACACACACAACACACACACACACACACACACACACATGGAACATGAGCATCACACCATCAACGTGGTTATTCTGAGCTCTTGTAATCTGCATGTATTTATTCATCAAAGACTTCTTATGTTCTAATACGCTCACCCCATAGCTAAGAATCCGTCCGTGTGTTCCGAGCTCTCCTCTCCCTATTCACCCCCACACACACACACACACACACACACACAAGACATAAGAGCACTACACCATCAAGAGAAAATACTCGGTCAAACCTACACCTGCTCAAAACTCACAAACATAGCTCGGCGATAAACCTCAGATCATACTCCCTTTTGGCAGCACTCAACCAAGTTGCAACCACCACCAAGAAATTGCATCACAATCGTACTCATGGTGGCTAGGGCTTCGCAAAACCAGGTAGACACTCCTTCGAGGTCTATTGAGAGAAGATTTGTATTTTGTATGATGTTTAATCTGCTCTACTTACAAAAGGTTTTTTTTATTAATGAATGGGGTACTTAATGCATGGTTGGGCATAGATGTTCTCACAAAGCATGTTGGTTTAAAAAGACACACTAAAAAAAAAGTTACAGTGCTAAACTTTGTTATGGTATGATAGTAGGTAACGTGCCTTGAAAACAATACTACATGCTTAGCAATGAACCATGCTAAGTTAAGCGCACACTACAAATATATGGTTTTTTTGGACAAAAAGATGTATGAAAATCCTCGATATGAAGTTGCCATGGTGATCTCAAGGTTTTTTGGATAAAATAATCAAAAATGGGGGAAACTCTATCGAAATTTTCTAAAAATTGAGGATTTAGGAAATTATTTCTAAAGTAATCGTATAAACATGGGTATATTATACATAAATAGAAGTACATTGTATAACTAGACGACCCATAAAAGGATGAGTGGTTTAAATAAAAGATGGCTTTAGGCTTAGGGGCTCCATAAAAGATGGAATCAAATTGATGAATGGATGTATTTGTTGTGTTTTTAAACTACACACAAATGTTTAACAAAAATACATATAAAATATAACATAGTTGGACTTTGATATGTTATGATGGCAACAAACCTTTAGGTTAAGAAAACAATAATATATGCTAATGGTTGATGAGGTACCTCCTCAAAAAATCAAAAGTACCCATTAAACCAAAACATGCCATGGTAGCAAAAAAAGTCATAAAGAAATGGATTATGCCTAATAGGAAGGCAAAAAACCGACCCCCTAATATATACAAGGAGACTAAGGGGTCTTGGGCTATGGGACAGCGATAACGAGTAGAATGGGTTTCTTGGATATCTAACTTCCCATCAAAGTAGCCCACTTGCTATTTTTTTGATGGATGGTGGTAGGTATAGGCCTATTCTTGTATGATTTTTGGAGCTCTCTCAATCTCCTACCAGAAACGGATGTACCAAGAATAAGTTCAATAGTTTAAAAAATTTGTGTTTTGTCTTGTGTCCCCTGGTTATGTCATTTTTGTGTCAAGTGTCAGTATATGGTTCTTGAATAAAGGGATGTCAAATATAAACTAACTCTCTCTCTCTCTCTCTCTCTCTCTCTCTCTCTCTCTCTCTCTCTCTCTCTCACACACACACACACACACACACACACACACACACACACACACACACACACACACACACACGTAGAGTGTAAAGAGTTCCATCTTTGAAAAAAAATTCCACAATCAAATAACCCTTTGACAACAGCATCTCCAAAAGCGGTATGATAACCCTCATGATCAAGTTGCCCAATGCTAACCAAATTGAGTTTTCCAAGTGGGATGCATATTCTAGAAATGTTTTTATCCATTTTCTCTTTAGACACATGACAAGGTCATGTAGGAGCAAAGAATTTTGGGCATGTAGTGTCCCAGATACATTTTTGCACCCTGCATTTATAGACCTACATAGTAAGGTTTTGTTTGGCACACATTGATAGTCATAAGGTATGCAACATCGTCTAGAAACTCATGGATTTTGGTTTAGCGAGTGCAGAGTACGAGTTATCAGGGTCCCTCTCACTCATTTTGTTGAGTGTTTACAATTACCTCCACAGACAAGTACATCTCGTACTTGATGGGTGTCATATTTTTAGACATCATTATATGAGACATATTCCACATGTTGAGAATATGAGTCTTTGGACTGACACTAGCACCTTTTATTTCAATTATGTGTCATGACAAATCCCCTAGGTGGTGGTCATATCCATGTATTAGACCATTTCAAGCATGTCTTTAGTGGTCAAACATTATCCGAGGATACATAGTAAGACTTGTGAAGCTTACAAGTACTACTGAACAACATTCACGAATGGTTGTTTGTATGTATAGCAAGGCTATGTATTGTTAATGAAAATATTTCATTGTTTGTGCTTAGATGTGATTTATATTTCACATTCTATTATGGTTCAAACATTTTGGTTTTTAAGTGATTGTAGTAGAAAGTATTTAGTTCTCTTCATAGTACTATATACCCTTCTCTTCCATGTGTGCATTGAGCATCACATATTTCATAAGCATCGGTACTTATAGTCATGAAAATATAGGTTCATATCATTTTTTGTTAAATGCATGAGCACTAGGTGTTATGGGTCCTAGTATTTAGCAAAGGTAGATTTGAAGCGGCATGCAAATTCATAAAATTGATAGCTTATGAAGCATTCCTCATTTTATGTACAGTATCTCTATGAGATTGATTGTGGGTCTACCAATCACCTTCAGAGGCCATGGCTCGGTTTAGGTGCTTGTAGATACATTGACTAAACTTAAAGTTTCTTTATTTCACTATTCAATCTCTAAACTTAACCACATTGGTTGTTTATAATCTGTATTGATTATAAGGTAGGTGCTCTTTCTTTGCTCTTCTCTCATAATCACCACATACTTGGACCTGAAAGAGAACTCAACACTTGAGACTCCACTCAGATTCATTGGCTGCTAAGGTAGGTGCCTCCTTGCGGTACTCTTGTATGGAGAGAGAGAGAGAGAGAGAGAGAGAGAGAGAGAGAGAGAGAGAGTACAAATATACAATGGAAAGTGTCTTATACAGCCAAATGTATGGAGAACTGGCAAGACTACTTCTTAGATTAGTGGATAAGGAGCTAGCATAGAGACATTCCCACTAGTAGAAGCTCTAGAGAGTGAGATACTAGCCCATATTTCCCCCTTTAGCTCATGGGTGAAGTGAACAATTTACATGAATTATAGTGGAAAAGAAATGGGTAAAAATGGTAGCAATAAGTAAAAAAACTAGCATGGTCTTTGCTAGATTCAAAGGTGATATGCATCGACATGATCAAAAGCAAACAATCCACACATCTCAAATGATGAAAAGAAATTGCCCATTTCTTAGAGAAAATTTAGTTAATTGAAAAGTTGTCCCACACATTAGCTTCAGGCTCAACTTGTTGGTTGGCCAATATTCTCTGTTAAAACCAAATCCTTAGCATAAGAGAGTAAAAAATCCCCCCCACCATAACCACTTTTTTAAGACAATCTTTGATGCAATAGGAAATATGCATAGGGTGGTATGGCCTCCTCTCCTGAGGCATGATCATTGGCTAAGATCTTTCTATGATGCCATATTTACAAAGATAAAAAAACTCGAGGAAAAAAGAATTTGATTTATCAATGATGTGTAACTAAAAACCTAATTCATGGATGTTAAGGTGTCCTCACTATCAAGTGGCTCAAGCGTTAATTGCATGGCTAGCTCTCTTCATAGAAATATCCTCATTTGCTTGATTTTGTGTAGCAAGTTTCTGAGCATATTGTATGTCTCGTAGCATGTAGAATTTCTTGAAGTGTTAATCTCTTAGGTGCCACAAGCCTTGTTGAATATTCCTCTAGTAAGAAAGGTTTGATAAAAGGTTGAAATCTATGTTCTTTCTTTGCTCTTCTTTCATAATCACCGCATACTTGGACTTGAAAGAGAACTCAACACTTGAGATTCCACTCGGATTCATTGGTTGCTAAGGTAGGTGCCTCCTTGTGGTACTTCGTTTCATTATGCTCTCAGCTAGTGTACAATTGCATGGGAGAGCTAACTCTGCAATTGTGTATAAGACTCCCCATAGCCACATATTTAATGGCCCTTGGCCTCATCTTTACAAGGCGTCCCCAAAAGTACATGCTTTCGATAAGTGAAGTTGTGAAACTTTCACTAATTGATGCAAAAGCTCCCAGCGTCCAACCTACCACGTTAACAACGTATGGCTCGTGTTTTCTACCATGAATTGTGCCATGTTTTGTGCTCACTATGGCTCGAGGTCATGCCTTTTTTTTCATAAGCTCTCCTCTCAACTCCAAGTCCAATAATAGTCATGCCACATCACCAAGTTGTGACAGACACAATTTTCGACCATCTGTTGCAACACATCCTCCTATGCAGGAGTCTCAATGCAAGGTGTCACAGATAGGAGCAGAGACTGACGACTCTCCTTGTCCGACAGATCAAATAAACGGGACCAATAATGAAAGTAAAGCAATTTAGACGCCCGGCAAGAGATCTAATTAAGCCTCCTTATAAGAGATCACTGTAACCGAGTATTGCCATGAAGAGTCCAAGAATGTACGACTGTAAACAAGTCTCCTCTAGGTTGAGTGGAAAAAAAGCAAGTACAAGCCGCTCTCGGGGTGAAAAACCACCACATGGTCCCAAGGAAACACAACCCCCCCAACGCATATATCCCCTCCCCCCCCCAAATCTCTCTCTCTCTCTCTCTCTCTCTCTCTCTCTCTCTCTTCTCTCTCTCTCTCTCTCCTCTTCCCATCTCTTCTCTCTCTCTCTCTCACTCTCCTCCTCTCTCTCACTCGTCTCCTCTGTCTCTCTCTCTGTGTGTGTGTGTGTGTGTGTTGTGTGTGTGTGTGTGTGTGTGTGTGTGTGTGTGTGTGTGTGTGCACGCACGCATGCGCACTCCACAAACAGCCCGGGGGCACATCCACATCTCTCTGACTGCATTGGACCCCGCCCCTTCAACGCCATCGTGGGGTATCCTCTTATACTCCAAACAAAAGGGGGAGGGCCCAGCCCCCCCCCCCCCCCGTGTATGAACAAGCCCCAATTGGGCACTGCCATAGTCAATCGACATCGCCAAACGGATGCCACAATCCACCATCGGTGACAGTGGCTCCAACATTAATCACCATCTCATTGTGGGCACAACATGCGAGAAGGCCACCAAAGCAATCGCCCCACGGGCAAGGAGGGGGAGGAATCCATAGCCCTCCATCTCTCTCCCTCTTGGATACTTAGTTTCTCCCATGCCATATATATACCACACCTCCTTTTGGACTCTATTGCACATATGGTTTAATCCCACGCCACGAAGGCAAGTGGCAGTCTCCCATGAAGTGCACCTTCAAGGGTTACCCAAAACCACAAAATTTCCCAAAAAAATCCCCATTTTCCCTGCTACTTTGACCTAGTCCCATTTCCAACTCCAATGTTAGATGGCCATGGTATAAAGCCAACGTGGAAGTGACTCTGATCCATCAGGACCTTTGTGCATTTTGGCAAGTTGACAATAGTAAACAATCGTTCCCAAATGGGAAAAAACCATATGTAACCGCATCTCCTCTGCCAACTGTCAGCTTCAAACTTTAATATCTTGATGATCGCAACTCTGTTTGGCAGGCCGTCACTTTTGTCTAGCTCCACAAGCTTCACACTACCTCTACAAACCCTTGGCAAGCTTGAAAAACATATGATGGCACGTTTATAGAGGCAATCAAAATGGTGCAGCAGAAAAATTTAAACTTCTCATATCTTATCCATTTGGGATCCAATTACCAATCCGAAAAGACCGACATACTCCATTCTGTTGCACTCATCCATTCTGTTGAGAATCTGTGAAGCACCCTTTTCTTCAAACTGTCATATCTTGAGTTGTACATTACAGATTGACAGGCCCTTTGGACTAGCCTATAAAGCACTTTGAAAACCACCTTTTGTACTTTCATTTATACACTTTAAGCTCTCCAATTAGCCAATTTGAGAAGCCCCATGGAAGAGCACGTTGGTCAAAATATCCCAAAACTGCACACACACATGGATCCACCTGTGTGCCCTTGACCTTCATACCTCCTTTATCACCCCCCGGGGATTCACCATGGAAAATTTATCGCACCACGTAAGTGCAGGGGAGGGGGGTTTTTTTACAAGTTACATAAGCGTATAAGTTAGGGGCAGGCACCCAATAATTTATCTCCCAATCTTAAAAATAAGGAGGGGGGTATCATATTTAAGAGGGGGGGGGTACCTGAACCGGGTTGATTACTTTGTAATAATTGGTCACCGATCTGTACTAGAATTCAGATGAATTTAGGGGAAGTTTTTTATCAGGTCACACATCAAATTTTGCATCAAGCCAGTCATAAATAAGGGATAATTTGGAGCAGGTCAAGGGTTGATTTACACCAGCTGTAGATGGGTCAGAATTGGATGAGTAGCTAGAGTGCAGGTTGATCGGGCACATAATTTGAAAGTCAAACTAAGACACATTGAGGGTATATCTAGTTATCAACAAAAGTGGTTCCTTAGTACGTTGCAATTCACTATGCTACACACTCTTTGACTAGTTTTACTCAGTTAGATTATGTGCGACCTAAATTTTATATATAAGATAGGGGTATGATAGTTTTCTTCATTGATTGTCGTATAAGCGTAGAAAGGGGGGTCATATTCCCTAATATGAGTCGTATATAGGGGTTTTATCAAAGTTGTCCGCTCGCAGGTGGCGTCCTGTTTTGTATTATAAAGAGTGAATTCCCCCGGGTATCACCCTAGCATACACTTTAGACACCCATATCCCTGCTTCTTGCTCTTCCTAGCACAGACTCACTTTATCTGCACCAATGTCCCCAAAAGCAGCTTTCAAAAAGTAATGCTCAAAAGTTCTGAAAGTCAATGCTTTCAATAGTTGGCGCAAAGCTCCCAACATTGAGCTTGCCACGTCAACAACGTGTGGCCCATGTCTTCCACCAGGAATTGTGCCACGTTTTGTGCTCATTATGGCCTTGACTCAGGTTCACCTTTTTTGTTCACAAGCTCTCCTCTTTTCTTCCAGTCCAGAAGCAGACATGCCACATCACCAAGTTGTGACATATGCGGGAGCACTCATCATGACTCTCCTTTTCTGACAGATCAAGATATTGGAACCATATCACCATGCATAGGCATATAACCAGGATCACTAATGAAATTAAAGAAATTAAGCCCCTTGACAAGAGATCTAATTAAACCTCTTGATAAGAGATCTCTAAAGCCGAGTATTTCCAACAAAAGTTCTAAAAGTCAAATGCTTTCATTAATTGACAGAAAAACTCCCAACATCCAACCTGCCACGTCAACAATGTACAGCCCGTGTTTTTTTGCCATGAATTGTGACATGTTTGTGCTTACTAAGGCTCAAAGAAAACATACCTAAACCTAGCTGCAACCACAAGAAAACACCCATGGGTCTCTCCCATCAATATATACAATATAGATTGACCTTTGGTGCTATTATGGCTAAGGTCAAGTGTAGGCCTCGGACTGTTTAGATGTTGGTGGATCCCGGTCTTCTCCTCCAATTGCTTGCAACCCATGACTATAGCTCTATCCCGCTTGTATAACTAACATAGAGTCCTAATTATTGCATCACCACATTGTTCGATAAATGACGAGAATTTACCCTTCAAATAAACCACCTATAAGAATGCACCTTGTTTCTATTGTGGACATGGTGGTACTCATACCAATGTGTACTTATCAAGTAGGCATGAGAAGTATGAAACATGCTCTAAATATATAATGACATTGCTGGCAACCTTTAGTGTATATAGTTTCTTCATTAGACAAGGCTCCTTTGGGATGTGAATTTATATCAAACGTGGTTGCCAAAGTAAAGATAATTGCCCATTTTAGTGAGGTTAAGATCTTGAAAAGATTATTAGCTAAGGGCACATGCCAATTGTTGGCTTGGATCTATATGAATATGCTCATGCTCATCTTTAGTGACTATCTTCCAAATTATTTCCTTCCTTGTGATTGTAGCTTGGTTTCCCATGGGAAGAGACATGTGATGGAGAATTGCTTGATACCAATGCCATACTTGGATTACCTTATATGGTAGAGAGAGAGAGAGAGAGAGAGAGAGAGAGATGTACAAATGTAGAACATTCCCACTAGTAGAAGCTCTATAGAGTGAGATACCAGCCCATATTGCCCCCCTTTAGCTCACGGGTGAAGTGAATAGTTTAGATGACGTCTAGTAGGAAAAGAAATGGGTAAACATGGTAGCAATAAGGAAAAAAACTAGCATGGTCTTTGCTAGATTCAAAGGTGATATGCTTCGACATGATCAAATGCAAACAATCCACACGTCTCAAATGAGAAAAGAAGCTGCCATTGCATAGAGAAAAAGATTTAGTTAATTGAAAGGTTGTCCCACACATGAGCTATAGGCTCAACTTGCCGGTTGGCCAATACTCCCTCTTGAGACCAAATCCTTAGCGAAAGAGAATAAAAAATCCCCCCACCATAACCACTTTTTTTAAAACAATTTTTGATGCAATAGGAAATATGCCTAGGGTGGTACGGCCTCCTCCGTTCAGGCATGGTCATTGTCTAAGATCTTTTTCTGATACCATATTTACATAGATAAAAACCTCGAGCAAAAAAGGCTTATATGCAATTCCTCCTTAGAGGCTCGTTCCCATAAAGAATATTGGCCGCACAAAACATTACAAAGATGTCATTCCGCTTCAAAAAATAATGATGCAAGAAGTTTGGAAAGGCTCCTTCTGTGTTTGGCCGTCAACACTTCCTTGTGATTGTAGCTTGGTTTCCCATAGGAAGAGACTTGTGATGGAGAATTGCTTGATAGCAATGCCATACTTGGATACCCTTATATGGTGGAGAGAGAGAGAGAGAGAGAGAGAGAGAGATGTACAAATGCACAATGGAAGGTGTCTTATACAACCAAGTGTATGGAGAACTTGCAGGAATACTTCTTAGATACTATCCCATATTGCCCCCCCTTTAGCTCATGGGTGAAGTGAACAGTTTAGTAGATGACTTCTAGTGGAAAAGAAATGGGTAAACAAGGAAAAAAACTAACATGGTCTTTGCTAGATTCAAAGGTGATATGGATCGACATGATCAAAAGCAAACAATCCACACATCTCAAATGACGAAAAGAAGTTGCCATTTCTTAGAGAAAATTTAGTTAATTGAAAAGTTGTACCACACATGAGCTGAGCTTCAGGCTCAACATGTTGGCTGGACAATATTCTCTCTCGAGACCAAATCCTTAGCAAAAGAAATTAAAAAATCCCCCCACCATAACCACTTTTTTAAAACAATCTTGGATGCAATAGGAAGTATGCATAGGGTGGTATGGCCTCCTCCGCGGAGGCATGATCATTGTCTAAGATCTTTCTATGATGCCCTCCCATTGGTATCGAGCCATTCCGTTGAGGGGCGACAACTTCGATGAGAGAGAGGTCTTGGCTTGTCAGGATTCCGGTGCGTATGGTTTATGCAAACTTCATTACCAAGGATTTAGGACCTGCATCAGATGCAACCTCAACATGCGCTTTGACAGGATGCAAGAAAGTAACACTTTCAATAAGTGATGCAAAAGCCAGCATGCCATCTCTTGAAACACAACCTCCAGTAGGCCTAAGAGCCTTGCAATCTCAATGCAAGATGGAATCACCGTCACTGATAGGGGCATCTGTCCTTCTCGCCCATGTTGCTTGGCACGCTACTATTATTCTGCCTAGTCTGGGCAAAGCCGAGATGCTCAAGTGCGTGGGATGAGCCTTGGAAGCCCTTCTTGCAGTGTGTGCTTGTATGCCTAGACATGACACCCTTTGTTGGGCTAGAGTTGTTCTGCTCGAGAGATGGTAAACTTCACCGGTCATGCTCTCTGATGTGCTATCAAGCCTCTTTTTCTCTGAGCAATCCCGATTGGCATGTCTCAAAGCAACGAAATCCAATTCGTCATCAGCCACTGCTCATCACAGCAGACAAGTTTCAAAGCGTTTTGTGGGGCCATCGCAGAAGAGATTTGAGTTTGAAAATTTGGAAGGGGGTGCGCCAGGCCTCTGAGGCAGTGCAATACAGAGGCGACGCGCGCAGCCCCCGGGCAGCAAGCTGCCGGGAGGGGGCTGCCCCCGTGAGAAAAATTAGGTTAATATCATGTGGCCCGATGGACCACGTATCAGATATTAAACTGATAAGAACAGATACTACTTGATCTTAGCCAAAAGGCCGAGAAAGGTATGCGCTACCCAGCGTGCTCTCTCTGGCTTTTATACCTGCTCCGCCCCACGGCTTGCCCTGTGGGACTGATGCCACGCCGGCCTTATTGCATTGAGATAATTCCCTACTTTTGGAGTCGTGGGTGCATATACAAGCCACCAGAAAACTGCCTCTCTCCTAGTGCCGCGGCAAAAACACGTACCCGACGATCCTACGTGTGTTTACACATCATGATAATAGCCAAGAAGGAAGAATGATACTCAAAAGGTATGCGTGTCGCAATTTTCTATCTATACCTCATGGCTATCTAGTACACTAGTAGAGATGAAAACCATGCTCGTATGTACTTCTTCTTCCATCTCCATGCCCACTTGTGTTTGTGTGATTCTTCACTAGCGTCTTTAATGCTCTTGGTGGAGAGTGCACTAATGATACAACCCCACATTTCAATGCCGTAGCAAAATATAGGCATTAGCAGGTGTCAAAGAGATATTTCATGAGAAGCTAACATTTGATATTGACACATGTTTTCAAATGCACAATAGTAGGCTCAGTTCATGGCTTCAAAATGATGCATCGAACATTCACGGCATTTGTGCTTGGTATGGACATTAAGGCCAAGGTACTTGAAGCTGGCTCTTGATTATAGGCAATGCATGGTTGTGGCATGGTTTCTCCTTGTTAAACAGTTTTCGCAAGCATATCTTGGCAATCACGGCATGTGTGGTTGGTATGAGCATTTAAGACAAGGTACTTGAAGCTGGCTCTTGATTTATAGGCAATGCATGGTTTCTCCTTGTTAACAGTTTTCGCAAGCATATCTTGGCAATCACCATCAAACTTTTAATTCTTTTTTTCCTGCATATCCTCAAGAACCATATGCTCCAATTTGTCAATTTCAGTCCATTATTAAGACCTTCTAGCTTTATATCTTACAGATCCTCTACCGTGTAAGGGGCATCTACACTGCATTCGGTTGAGCTTATAGTTTTTCTAACAATGAAATATATATATCTTTGAGTGATTACCAAAATCTACTTTCTTTTCAAATTTTGCAAAATTTGACCGATGCATGTGCTTTCTCATGAACTTTGATACAATTGTAAACAATTCCCATCTTTTCTTTGGAGAAGCCCATCTCTCTCTCTCTCTCTCTCTCTCTCTCTCTCTCTCTCACTCACACACACCACACACACACACACACACACACACAGGTGGATATTTGATCCTTGATTTATTGGAAAACATACATTTTCAATTGTGCTTGATCTACAAAACTCCAATCCATAATTTATCGACCAAATATCTCAAAATTTTGAAAACAAAAAATCTCAATTTTGAGTTTAAGATCCAAACACACTTCCACTTAGCTTGGATATGGATACCTTGGAAACATAAACTCATGTTGTGGACTCTCACACCTTGCTTTGAATGGAATTACATCTGAAGAGGAACAATGAGTTGAATGTTGAACAAATTACAAGATTAATGAATTCAACCTTGAGAGTTGAGTTCAATCTAAGCTTTGAGGCTCAAAAATTGAGCTTGGGGTCTAGCTCAATATCTTACAAATCCTCTGCCATGTAAGGGGCCAATTTTTTAATTTCCCCATATATATATATATATATATGTATTGAATGTAAAGAGAGAAAGATATAGATGAGAGAGAACCAAATCATGACATCTACACTACATTCGTTTGAGCTTATAGTTTTTCTAACAATACAATACAAAAATCTTTGAGTAATTACCATAATTTACTTTCTTTTCAATTTTTGCAAAATTTAGCCGATACATGTGCTTTCTCATGAGTTGAGTTCAATCTAAGCTTTGAGGCTCAAAAATTGAGCTTGGGGTCTAGCTCAATATCTTAAAAATCCTCTGCCATGTAAGGGGCCAATTTTTTAATTTCCCCATCTATATATATATATATATATATATATATATATATATATATATATATATATATGTATGTGTGTGTGGTGTGTGTGTGTGTGTGTGTGTGTATTGAATGTAAAGAGAGAAGATATAGATGAGAGAGAACCAAATCATAACATCTACACTACATTCGTTTGAGCTTATAGTTTTTTCTAACAATACAATACAAATATCTTTGAGTAATTACCATAATTTACTTTCTTTTCAATTTTTGCAAAATTTAGCCGATACATGTGCTTTCTCATGAGCTTTAATACAACTATAAATAATTCCCATCTTTTGTTTGGAGAAACCCATCTCTCTCTCTCTCTCTCTCTCTCTCTCTCTCTCTCTCTCTCTCTCACACACACACACACACACACACACACACACACACACACACATACACATAGGTGGATATTTGATCCTTGATTTATTGGAAAACATGCCTTTTCAATTGCGTTTGATCTACAAAACTCCACTTCATAGTTTATTGACCAAATATCTCAAAAATTTGAAAACCAAAAATCTCAATTTTGAGTTTAAGATCCAACCACACTTCCAGTTATCTTGGATATGGATACCTTGGAAACATAAACTCATGTTGTGGACTCTCGCACCTTGCTTTGAATGGAACTACAGTTGAAGCGGAACAATGAGTTGAATTCAAAGTTGAGAGTTGAGTTCAATCTAAGCTTTGTGTTGCAAAAACTTATCCTTGACCCCGTCTAGGCTCAAATCTTGAGCTTGAGGTCCAATGTAGCATCAACTTCATAATAAATTAACTACAAATATTTATAAGATTTGAGTCCTGCTTGAGTTGGCTATGCTTTATGCAAGTGATTTGGTGCAACTTGAGACTATGGTTTGGCATAGCTTGCCGATTTACTACATATTACTACCGGTGTTTTGTAAGTGTGCATTGAAGATTCCACATTTTGTTTTGTGGCAGTGTTTGCTCTTTCTTAGAGCGTGTTTTTTGGTAGTGGTTTCGCTCTCAGGTGGAAGGTTGTATGCATATGCTTTTGGCGCCTGTTTGAGCGCATTATCAGATCTTGTACGTTATTTGTGGATACTGCCTTTGTACACCCTTTGAGGAGCCACTTTTGGCTTATACGGCAGTCCCGGTCATTTTTGAGACTTGGTCCTAAAGATAGCCATTTTTGAGACTTGGCTATACGTTTGTTGCATATCCTATGTTGAGAGGGTCGTGGTGAGGTTTTCTTGAGCTAAGGTATTCTCATATGTGGAGATACCTTCGGAGATATAGGTAGCTGAGTTACCCTTACGTGACCTCGCCCTAGGACATGTATAGAGTGGGATAGGTGCTCTTGATGCCAAGTTGGCGGTCTATCATCAGTGTGACAATTTATGCACCTCAATTAATCTCTATATTGTATGCCTTGTGAGTGGAATTGTCCTCTGTATGCACTTTGATTGACATATTGGTCAATTTGTCTCTTATATTTTGATTGATATAGTCCCAAATATAAAGGAGACTCTGCCAAAATTTTCCCAGAATCTCTTGGACTTGTCATAATGTCTACTACCAACGAGCGTGATATCTATGACATAAAGAAGTTTGATGGCACTAATTTTTAGCTTTGGAAAAACCAAATGCAAATGTGCTTATCCAAAAGAAACAGAAATTGCCTATTATCTATGCGGCCCGAACTGAAGACATGAACTTGACTCACTTTCAGCGGGAAGAGCTTGATGAGCTATGTAGGTTTACCATTAAACTGCACCTTGCCGATTTAGTATACTTTCAGTGTTAGAATGTGATATTGCCTATGCTTTATGGCAAAAGTTATGCAACACTTATAAAAAAGATACGGCTAGTAATAAGGTTTTCATGATGCAAAAACTCTTTAACCTTCGCATGAAGGAGTCAGCCATTGTTGCCAGTCATATCAGTGACTTTGACTCTTTGTTTGCCCAAATTTTGATGAGATGAAAGCAATCTTCTTGCTTTGCTCGCTGCCACCATCATGGGATATCTTTTGCACAATTGTCACTAATATTGCTCCTAATGGTACACTCTTGTACAATGATGTCACTAGTTCTCTTTTGTCAGAGGAAATGCTCGAAAGACTATGAGTAGCTCGCATCATGGCAAAGCTCATCATGTGCAAAAGGATGATAAACAATGTAAAGGTTGTTCTTGGCACAGTGAATTCAAAAAGAGGGCAATATAGATGCGTCAAAAAGTAGATCAAAGTCTCGTGGTCGCCGCAATATACAATGCCATTATTGTGATAAGTATGGTCACATAAAGAAATATTGTCATGCTTGGAAGCATGATAAGGGCAAGAGCAAAGTCAAGGATCATGATGTGAAAGACGAAAAGCCAAAGAGTTCAGTTAAGATTGAAGAGCTGAACATAGTTCAAGATGACAATGATGCGCAAGACATTAATGTGTTGACTGAACATTCAGACGTATTTTGATGCACAAGAAACTTTGACTTTACAAAGTTCTATGCCAACTGAACTACTTGTTAGTGGTGAAGTGTCCCACACATGGGTTCTTGATTCGGGTGCTTTGTTGCATGTCACACCTCATAGAGATTGGTTTACTACATACAAAGATACCAATGGCTTTGTTACACTTAGTGACAGTTACTCTTGTGACATTGTGGGCATAGGTGCAATTGCCATGGTGATGGCTAATGGCATGAAGTTTATAATCCATAATGTGCGTCGTGTTCCAATCCTAACACGCAATTTGATTTCAGTTGGACATCTTGATGACTTGGGTTACAAAGTCACTTTTCACCAACAGTCTTGGCGCATTGCTAAAGGTCATCTTATTATAGCCCATGGTTCAAAAGTTGGTTTATTATATCCTCTTTATCTATTTGATAAAAACAATGCTCTTTTTGTAACTAAGCTGCCAACCGTTGCTTTGTGCCATAGCCGGTTAGGTCATATGTTGTCGAAGAAGGGAATGGAAACGCTTTCTCGTTTGGGCTACTTACCGTCTTTATCATTTTCAAATTTTCCTTTTTGTGAGCACTGTCAATATGGAAAACAAACATGGACACATCGTACACATTCTTTTGAAAAAGAAAGCAAACCCTTAGAGCATGTGCACAGTGATTTATGTGGGCCTATGCCTTCTAAATCACATGGTGAAGCATCCTACTTTGTCACATTCATTGACAATGCAACACGACATGTTTGGGTTTATGCCATGAAGTCTAAAGATGAGACCTTTTCTTGCTTCAAGAAATTCTTATCTAGTGTGGAAACTCAATCTGAACATAAGTTGAAAGCTTTGAGATCAGACAATGGTGGAGAATATGTCTCCGAAGAGTTTACAGACTTCTACTCTCAAGTAGTGGAATGAAGCATGAGTTTACAGCTCCGGCACAAAATGGTGTTGCCAAACGAATGAATAGCACCATCCAAGAGAGGATAATGTCTATGCTATCAAAAGCCAATCTACCACAAGGGTTTTGGGCTGAAGCATTATACATTGCTGTGTATTTGATCAATAGATCACCACATGCCTCATTACAATTTCATGTATCGTTGTATGGTCAAGACACATTATGATAAACTTAGAACATTCGACTGTGAGACTTGTGCACATGTACCAAGGGAGTTGCGTGCTAAGCTAGATCTTAAGTTTAGGAAATGGGTGATAGCATGTTTAGGTGGTACCAAAAAGGAGTGTCTTGGACACTCCTTTGGGAGGAGATGAAATGGGTGGTGGATTATTCATTTTCATTTCATATAAAGGAAAGATAAAATCTTTTTGGCTGAGAGGTTGAATTTAGGCGGGCTGGAAATTCCATTTCACTTTAATACTAAATCTTAAAGTAGCAAACTGTCTGTGCATTTAAATTCCCTCTCACCGCCACTCCTCTGGGCTCTCTGCAACGCGGCCTCAATGGATCCCTCGCCTCTTGTGCCCATTCTCTCTCTCTCTCTCTCTCTCTCTCTCTCTCTCTCTCTCTCTCTCTCTCTCTCTCTCTCTCTCTCTCTCTCTCCTCTCTCTCTCTCTCTCTCTCTCTCTCGGGTCCTCCATAGCCGTTGCAGGTGCTTGCGGGCGCATCACAAAGCCATATCAACCAGCTCCTCATTGCTAGCCATATTCAGCTTCAACAAAACCTCTCTCTCTCTCTCTCTCTCTCTCTCTCTCTCTCTCTCTCTCTCTCTCTCTCTCTCTCTCTCTCTCTCTCCATGAGTACTATGGCACTATTTTGACTGTCTTCATTGTCGTGTCAATTGCATCCTCACACGTTCCACATGGAATCACATAATACTCATAATGGTAGTACAAACCCCCTTTACCTTCCTCCATTATCTGCTACACAGCATATCCCAAGGGATCTTCTACCGAGTCTACAAAACTATTGGGCGCTGTAAAGAAGAGAGAACAAAGAAACATGCAAAAAAGGATGGCACGAGCGTGAGAGGATGGTGACATTGATAAGCAGGAGGCAAAGAAAATATGTAAGGCAGTTGCTAAGTATTGGCGTAATCAAACAAACGGGCTTTTCGAGGGTCTTTAATGGAGCTTCTACAGCACTTCTCAGTCATCCAACGTTCTCAGTGTTGCAACCCACATAGGAGACAGGTTGGGAGGCTGATTTTCTCTAACATTTGTCATACATTGTTTGAGGTGAAGACTCCTCGTTCAAACAATGAGCTATTTTTGAAACGGGCTACTGTCATGGCATGCCTCAACGAAGTCAATGGGGCTGACAATGTAATGAGAAATAATGATGTTGCGAAGACAGTAGGACTTCATCGAAGATGTCGTTCGAAAGAGAATCTGCAAGAGGGCACATGTGGTGCATTTGGCGCATCTCCTCGATTTACCTCAGGTATATCATCCAGAACATCTTAAAAGTGTGTCACAATGCTTTACTTAGTAATTTTGGGTGCTTGCAAAAGCTTTGAATATAAGTGTCTCAAAGTGCTTCAAAATGCATCACTTAGAGCCTGCAAATGCTTGAAAGCGCTAGAAAAGTGCATCTCTGTGTGCATGAAAGTGCTAAAAAGTGCTTCATTCATGGTGCTTGAAAGTGCCACAAAGTACTTTACAGTGCTTCAGAGTGCTTTATAAACTCTAAAGTTCTTTGGAGTGCTTCAGAGTGCCATAAAGTGCCTCAGAATTCTCTTTAATAGCACTGAAGTGCTTTCAAAGAGTCCTTAAAGTGCACTTTAGAGTGCTTTCAAGTGCCCAAAGGTGCTTTAAAGTGTTGCGTAGTGCTTCAAAGTGTTTCAAAGCGCTTCAAAGTACTTTAGAGTGCTTGAGAGTGCTACAAAGTGCCTCAAACGCTTTGAAGTGCCACAAAGTACTCAAAAGTTCTTTTAAAGTGCTACCAAGTAGTTTAGAGTGCTTCCAAAGTGCACCAAAGTGTTGGTAAAGTGCTTCAGTGTGCTATCAAGTGCCTCAGAGTGCTCTTAAAGTGCACTGAAGTGCTTTCAAGTGCCCCAAAGTGCTTTACAGTGCTACATAATGCTTCAAAGGGCACCAAAGTGCATGACAGGTTGCTTGGAAGTGCCACAAAGTGCTTCACAGTACTTTCAGGGGTCCTAAAGTGCTGCAAAGTGCTTAAAAGTGTTTCAAAGTGCTTTAGAGTGTTCTCCAAGTACACTTCAGAGTGCCTTCAAGAGCCCAAAAGTGTTTTAAAGTTTTGCATAGTGCTTCAAAGTGTTTCAAAGCGCTTCAAAGTACTTTAGAGTACTTCAGAGCGCTTGGGTACTTCAGAGTGCTTGAAAGTGCCACAGAGTGCCTCAGAGTGCTTTGAAGTGCCACAAAGTGCTTGAAAGTGCTTTTAAAGTGCTACCAAGTAGTTTAGAGTGCTTCCAAAGTACACCAATGTAGTTCAAAGTACACCAAAGTGCTGATTAGTGCTTCAATGTGCTATCAAGTGCCACAAAGTGCCTCAGAATGCTCTTAAAGTGCACTGAAGTACTTCAAAGTGCTTTCAAGTGTCCCAAAGTGCTTTATAGTGCTGTAGAGTGCTTCAAAGGGCACCAAAGTACATGACAGGTTTCTTGAAAGTTTCACATGGTGCTTCATAGTACTTTCAAGTGCCCCAAAGTGCTTTAAAGTGCTGCAAAGTGCTTAAAAGTGCTTCATAGTGTGTAAGTGTTGCAACTAGATTTCATTACTTTATAGTATTTTTAAATATCTTTTGTGTGGCAGAGGGATTTGTACATGCGGTTCCAGGAGGCTAATCCTAACATTAGGATATCCCTTAGATGCTTTGAGGGTCTGAAGCCATACTTCGTACGCAAGTTGAAGGATCGCAACACCTGCTATTGTGAATACCATGTTTAGCTTGTTTACTTGAAGGAAGGCTTAAATCAGATGCGTCATGGAAGCTACGGGCTACATGGAATGTCATGCTTTTGCAGGTGTCTTGTGTGCAGTCCGAGTGGTGGAATAGCACAATGCACAGCATCAAAAACCACTTTTTCATCCTTGACAGAACTATGGGATTCTGTATTGTGTCCAAAGCCAATTGATAGTGCTTTTCACCGCAGCAAATTTCTTTTGGGAACATGCACTGATTGCGGGATTAAAAGGCTCTTGTTGTGTCCCGTTTTGAAGAGAGTGATGGTTGGACAACACTTTGTTCCACTTAACCACAATTTACTAGCCTCTTGAAAAACTTGACCAGCTCTTTAGACCACTTAGGACCTCTTGACCAACACTTTTAAGCACTTTATACCACTTGACAAGCCCCTTGAACCACTTAACCACCCCCCTGAACCACTTGACAAGCACTCTGAACCACCTGACCAACACTTTGAACCACTTGACCAAACTCCTGAACCACTTGGACAGCACTTTGTACTACTTGACCACCACTTAACAACCACTTGACCAGCTCTTTAGACCACTTTGGACCACCTGACCAGCACTTTATACTACTTGACAAGTACTATGAACCACTTGACCAGCTCTTTGGACCACTTTTGACCACTTGACCAGCACTTTGAAGCACTTTATACTACTTGACAAGCACTATTGACCACCTGATCACCACCCACTTTAAACCACTTGACCACTTAACCAACACTTAACACAAATTCCACTTGACAGCAGCAGTAAACAGTTGACTTTCAAAATTCTTCATAGTATATTCAGGTTTAGATACAAGAACACTTTGCTTTACAGGGAGTTAGCGTTTTCAAAGAGTAAAGTCAGTCAGTTAGTAGACTGCTCTGGCCATTCTTGCCGACGTGGCCGCTTATAGTTGGTTGCTGGACCTTGCATTTTCGGTGCAAGAATTTCTTGTTGTGCCCGTACTTTTCCATGTGCCAGATTCCAGTTCATTTGTGCAAGTTCATCCGTCTTGGCATCAAATGGACATTCCCTAACACTCTTGGCTCTGTCAGGAGTCTCAACCCACTGTATTATGAATGAGGCAACATCTTCTTTGAGAAAATTTTCCCACTGCCTCTCATTTTTCTTTCTATCCCAGGCAGAATGACAAAGTTATTGGGATCATTGAAGTAAATCTTATAAAGGGAATCATCCAGCAGTAAAGTGTTAGACTTATTGAACTTAGGAAAGAGGTGCCAAAAGGTTTCAAGTTTTTTGAAAAACATTTGCTTTGGGGGGTTTCCAAATTCCCAACTGCTAACATGGCAGCAGTTTTGTGCCAGCCACCCACTCAGACAGCGCTTGGCTTGAGATAGGCACTTGTCCATACCCTTCTCAATATTGTGGCAGGCGCGCGACGACCACATAAAAGTCTCTACTATCTGACTGAGTCCAAGCAATGATTATTCTGCGTTGTTCCGTACATAGTAGGTGACGGTATCATCCCCCTTTACTTTGTCAAAGTACATTGTGTTTAAATCTGGGGGTTCCAATCCTTTGCGCTTATCATGCACACAAGCAAGCACATTGTTGAAGTCTACAATTACTGCCAAATCTCTATGGATTGGGAAGCGAGACATTTTGTAGCAAGGAAGCTGGCGATTAATGTGCTCTACCTCATCAGTGGGCGGTGGGGGTTTTGAGCCAATCAAACGAATTTTAACTGTAGAGAAACTAAGAGAGAATACTTAAATTTATATTGCCGGGGAAAAAGATACAAAGCTGCAATCTAAAAAAGATAGCATGAAAAAAAAAGATACAAAGCTTCAAGAAGCTAAAGCTTCTTGCATGCTCTGGTTTTTGGGGGGAGTATGCCAGTACTCTTTTTGGGATCCTGGGACAGCTCGTCCTCCATTTGCTTTTTTCTCTTCTTTCGCATCTCCACCGCTACAAATTGCAGGGTTGATTCCATTTCAGGATCCTCTGCCTCAGCTACATTGTCCTCCTTATAGGCATCAGTACCTGGACAGCATATTGTGACCACAATGAACACGGTGACCATAATTCAGACATGGGAGGAGACAGATAACAAAACTGACATTACCTTGGTTGCTTGCGGACGGAGTTGTCTCCTTCAGAATGTCTCGATCACCACCCTCAACAGTTTTCCCACCTTCAAAGTTCTTGTACTTTAGCAGCATGGCATCAAGGTCAAAGACCTCGTCCACATCGTGCATAGATGATGTGGAAGCTTCTTTCTCATCCACTGGCTCAACTGAACCAACGCACACAATTAGTCTCCACAACAGATTAGCATAAGTTCTATGTTGGGGTATAAAGCCCAATGTGGTCGCCCAGGTAAGTGGGCGGCCGCCAGGTATGTACACATATTCTTTTGTAAAAACCTAATAAGAACTCACTATGCTCTACACATTACAGTAGAGCGAGTTCACCATATCATCGTGCTCTTCTTCTCGCACTCTCTCTCGTGTCGCACTTCCGCTCGTACTCCTTCAACTGGTATCAGAGCTCAGATCGAGGCTCGGGGCAGCACTGCAGGAGGCTAGAGTCACCAGCTCAGATTGGAGTGAAATTCGACAGGCAAAGACACGGCCCCAAATCTTGTGGGATAGCCCATAGGGCTAGGTGTTCTCAGAATTTCATTCTGAGGTCATCTCGGCCACCGTTCAGCTTCGACAAAGGTCTGCACAGGCCATTTTCGACTACGTGGTCTCGGCGGGTGCAGATCCGACTCTGCAAATTTGGGGTTTTTCGGCCTACGACTGCAGGTGCTAAGGATATCGACACTCACAGAGTGTTGATTTGTGGCTGTCTACACATCGAAGGACGGCTCACAGTTCTCGGAGGCGTGTCACATACGACACGGGCGCATCTAGACACAGACTGTAGGCGACATCCACTAGTTCATCAGGTAGCTTGTGTTTGCTGCTTGATATTCCAGATTTCATCCTGGCATTGCAGGTACTTCCACATGGGATGTATTGTCAGAGATGATGTATGTTTGTTGAGGGTTTGCTGGCTGTGAGTCACGCAGCAAACAACCGCAGCAGCGGTTACAGCATATAGTGGGAAATTTGTGGATGTATGACTTTGTGGGAAGTCTATGTACTGTCAAATTTACTGCAGCCTTTGTTGAGGGTCGAGTGAGGTTTTATTGAGCTGGGGGATTCTCGAATGTTGAGATCCTTTCGGTGATACAGGTCTTGGAGCAATCCCTCGAGCACCCTTAGATAGGCAGCTAGGATGTATTGACTGTGAGTTAGATAGTTGGGATTGCATCTTTGCTTTACTGCCGTTGTGGCATTGTCACAGTCTATGCTTACAGGACAGTGACAGGACAGTGAGAGACAGTACAGTTGCAGCACAGGTTTACCCGCAGCTTACAGTGTCAGAGAGACAGTGTTTTTTGAGCTGTTTTTTGGTCTGTTTTTTGAGTACACCAGAGCCATTTTACAAAGGAGACTCTGCCGAAATTTATATAGAATCTGAAGCTTTCTTGGTTCATTTGACAGGTTGATATTGGTTTAGAGGTCATTTTACAGAGGAAACTCTGCCGAATTTTTCCCAGGAAAGTAAACCACTGTGAAGCATAGCTATGGCTGGATCACAGGCCACTGCTCTTTACAATATCAAGAAGCTGGATGGAACCAATTTCCCATTGTGGAAGAAGCAGATTTGGCACGTGTTGGTACAAAAGAAGCAGATAAAACCTATAAAGCTCAAGGGGACAAAACCAGAAGATATGGAAGAAGATGAATGGAGCGAAATGGATGAATTGGCACTTTCTACCATTATGCTGACTTTGGCAGAAAGCGTTTACTTCAATGTAGCAGACGAGATGTCGGCTTATCAAGCATGGTTAAAGCTGAGTGATCTTTATGAGAAGCAGAGTGCAGCTTCACAGGTATACTGGCTTAAGAAGCTTGTTGACTTGAAGATGAAAGAAGGGACACCTATGTCCAATCATCTCGAATGAATTCAACACAATCTACAGTCAGTTGTTAGCTCAAGGTGTCAAGTTTGATGAACCTGTTAGAGCTATGTTCCTGTTGATCACATTGCCGGAAAGTTGGGACACTTTTCGCACAGCTTTGAGTAATTCTGCACCTCCAGATGGTTTGAACATAGCAGGTGTAGAAGGAAGTCTGCTTACTGAAGAAACCAATAGAAAGAAAATGGACAAAGGCAAAGGAACAGCCTTAGTTGTCAGGGGAAGGACCAAAGAAAAGTACAAAGGTGGAAAGAGGAATCAGTCTCGTAGCAAGTCCCGCAGTGCTAAAGGCAAGAGTGACATAGAATGCTACCATTGTGGCAAGAAGGGTCACATGAAAAGAGACTGCAGAGAATGGAAAGCAGAAAAAGGCAAAGAGAAAGCTGAAGACCATGGTGAGAAGAACAAGTCCTCAGTGAAGATTCAAGAAATAAATGTGACAAACACTGTTGCAGAGGATGACAGTCTAGTGTCAGGAGACATCTACTTCTTGAAGAATACAATGGACTCAGCTCTTCTTACAGCATCTGATAGAAATGCACTGAGTGACTGGATTATAGACTCAGGGGCATCACTTCATGTGTCTCCAAACAAGGAGTGGTTTACCTCTTATGTGACCACTAAAGATCATGTTCGGCTAGGCAATGGGCAGATATGTGAGATCTTAGGTGTTGGAGATGTTCAATTGAAGTTTCAGAATGGCTCTTCTTTCACGCTGAAGAATGTGAGACATGTTCCCGCAATTACAAAGAGCTTGATCAGCACAGGTTTACTTGATGATGCTGGCTACGTCACCACTTTTGGACAGAACATGTGGAAGATATCCAAGGGCTATGACAGTAGCACATGGAGTAAAGTCTGGAGGACTTTACATGATTTATGTATCAAATGTCTCTAAAAATGTAATCAATGTAACCGAGCAGCCGAACGTTTCTTTGTGGCATAGCCGGTTAGGACATATGTCCAAGAAGGGAATGGAAATCTTGTCTCGTTCTGGTTATTTGCCTGGCTTTTCATTTAATGATTTTGAATTCTGTGAACATTGTCTGTATGGTAAGAAAACACAGCAGCCACATAAGCATAGAAGCAGTAGAAGAGATACACAGTTGGCACTTGTTCATAGTGATTTGTGTGGACCTATGCCTAACCTATCTCTAGGGGGAGCTTCTTACTTTATGACATTTATAGATGATTACTCGAGGAAAGTATGGGTTTACTTTCTCAAGCACAAGGATGAAGCGTTTAGTGTTTTCAAAACGTTTGTGACACTTGTGGAGAATCAGAGTGGCAAGAAGCTTAAATGCTTACGCACTGACAATGGTGGAGAGTATGTTTCAAAGGCCTTTCAGGACTTTTGTGAGTCAAAAGGTATAAAACGTGAACTTACTGCTCCTTACAATCCTCCTCAAAATGGTGTTGCTGAGAGGATGAATAGGACCATACAAGAGAAGGTCAGAAGTATGTTGTCTAATGCACAGCTGCCAAATGGGTTTTGGACTGAAGCTGTATCAATAGCTGTTCATCTTGTAAATAGATCTCCTAGCAAGGTTTTGCAGAAGGATTCAGTGCCAGAGATGGTATGGTCAGGCAAAATGCCCTCATACAAGCATCTCAGAGTCTTTGGCTGTGAGGCATATACTCACGTTCCAAAGGAATTTAGGAACAAACTTGAGCCAAAGAGTAGAAAGTGCATCTTTCTAGGCTATGGTAATTCTGGTGAGATGGGGTACAGACTTTGGGATCCCGAATCCAGAAAGGTTGTCCGCAGCAATGATGTTCACTTTAATGAATCCAAATATCATTCTAAACCAGAGAGGGTTGAGGAGATTAGAAGAGTTGTCTTCCAAGAAGATGGACCTGCACGTGCAAGACAAAATGTCAGGGCTCAAGAGGAGCAAGGACAGGATAGAGTGGAACCACAGGTTGTGGCTGAGCTTGAGCCACCTATTGTGCGTAGATCTGGACGTGTCACGCAACCTCCTGATAGGTTTGTTCCATCTATGAACTATGTCATGTTGACTGATTGCAATGAGCCTTCATGTTACAAGGAAGCAGTGCAAATGAAGGACTCCGGGAATTGGCAATTGGCCATGCAGTCAGAGATGACAGCTCTGCATAAAAACAAGACATGGAAGCTAGTTAAATTACCACAGGAGGAAAAAAGGCTCTACCTTGTAAATGGGTTTATAGGTATAAGATCACCGCTCATGATAGTCAGCCAAAGTACAAAGCAAGGCTTGTTGCCAAGGGCTTTAAGCAAGAACAAGGCATTGACTTTGATGAAGTCTTCTCTCCGGTGGTCAAGATGACTACATTGAGATGCTTTCTTGCATTGGTTGCCATATTAGATTTGGTGTTGCACCAAATGGATGTCAAGACAACGTTCTTGCATGGTGATTTACATGTGGAAATTTACATGCAGCAGCCAGAAGGGTTTGTTGAGAAAGCAACAAGGAAGATTGGGTATGCCAGTTGTTAAAGAGTCTTTATGGCTTAAAACAATCACCGAGGGCATGTACCATAAATTCCACAAGTTTATGCTTTCTCAAGGCTACAAACGTAGTGAGTTCGATCACTGTCTATATACAAAGAAGGCTAAGGATGGTAGTTGGCTGATCCTTATTTTGTATGTGGATGACATGTTGATTGCTGGCAAGCACTTGGAAGAAATTTCAGCTTTGAAGTCAAAGATGGCAAAATCGTTTGACATGAAAGACATGGGTGAGGCAAGTCATATACTTGGTATGCGCATTGAGAGAGACAGATCAAAGAAGTTGATTTGGTTATCTCAAACAGAGTATATTGACAAGGTTTTGTAACGTTTCAATATGGAGAAGGGAAAGGCATTGAGTGTTCCATTGCCACCATATGTGAAACTTAGCAAACAAGATTGTTCTGTGTCTGAGGAAGAACACGCTGAAATGGATAAGATTCCATATGCGTCTGCAGTGGGTAGTTTGATGTATGCAATGATTGCTACTCGCCCAGACATTGCATTTGCAGTGGGAGTAGTAAGTCGATACATGTCAAACCCAGGCAAGAAACATTGGGAGGCAATGAAAGGAATATTGAGATACCTGAAAGCTACAAAGAGTATGCGTATATGCTGTGGGAGTCAGGAGCTAAGTGTAAAGGGTTTTATAGACTCAGATTATGCAGGTGACTTAGACAACCGAAGGTCTACGTCAGGGTATGTCTTTACATTGGCTGGTGGAGCAGTATCATGGCGTTCTAGATTACAAGATTGTGTTACTTAGTCTACTACAGAGGCTGAATATGTTGCAGCATCAGAGGCATGCAAAGAATCAATTTGGCTTAATCGACTAGTAACAGATTTGGGAATCAAAGAAGAGATGCCTGTGTTATATTGTGATAGTCAAAGTGCTATACAATTGGCTCGCAATCCAGTTTATCACTCAAAGACAAAGCATGTGGATGTGAAGTATCATTTCATCAGGGAAATGCTCGAGGATAAGCAACTTCAGCTTGTCAAAGTTCACACCACAGAAAATCCTGCTGATCTACTTACAAAAGGACTTCCCTCAGAGAGCTTTGCGCATTTTCGCAAGCAGTTAGGTGTAGGGTAGTACATCACTTCTCTACATCTCTTGTATATTAGCTTGTATAGTAGCTTCTCTCACACTTAAAGTACCACATTGGACTTTAAGTGGGAGGTTGTTGGGGTATAAAGCCCAATGTGGTCGCCCAGGTAAGTGGGCGGGCCGCCAGGTATGTACACATATTCTTTTGTAAAAACCTAATAAGAACTCACTATGCTCTACACATTACAGTAGAGCGAGTTCACCATATCGTTGTGCTCTGCTTCTCGCACTCTCTCTCGCGTCGCACTTCCACTCGTACTCCTTCATTCTATTGTATAAAATGACCAAACTACCTTCAAGCTCCTCATAAGAATTCCCAAGTGCCCAGTATCTTGTTATATGGGGTATCTCCCATTTACAGTCCGGTAAAACACACTTGGGATCAGTCGCACTGACCACTAAAAAGTAGAACGGATGGTATTTGTGGGCACACGGCAGCTGAAAGACACCGGCCGCATATTTGTTCCACAGTTCTTGACCACATGCCACACAATTTTCAGACAATAAAACAGTATCCACACTAAATTTAGACTTGGAAGGTGGAGTGGGCACAAGAAGGGCCTTGCCCTCTCTTTTCATGAACTTGCTAGACCCCTTCACGAAGGAGGCCTGCCTTTTGAACTCACCAAGCTCCTTGTCCATTTCCTGAACTATTTTATGTATAAAATTGAAAACAAAGGAATTATTGCACAACCAATCATAATGGGGGACATGCAGGCCCTAGCAACAACAGGCACTTGCAAGCACCTTGGAGCACTTACTGGAACATTCAAGTACTTGTAGACACTTGCAAGTGCCTGCAAGTGCTCTATCTCTCCACTTGCAGCACTTTGAAAGGCACTTGCTAGCACTTGGAAGCTCTTTTTAGCACTTTCAAGCACTTGTAGGGTCTTAAAAGTGTTTATAAAGTGTCTCAAAGTGCTCCATAGTGATTGCAGAATAAACTTTTAAGCAGTTTGAAATCATTTTGATGCAAATTTAAAAAAGCACTTTTGAAGCACCTTCAAGCACTTGCAGACTTTGCAAGTGGTTGCAAGTGCTTCAAAGTGCTTCAATATCCCTACAGAGGTGGTTCAAAGTGCTTGGAAAGTGCCTAAAAGTTAGGCACTTTTTTACACTAGCTGCATTTGTGTGTTTTAAAAAAGTGCTTGAAAAGTGCTTCCACGTGCTCAATTTGTCCACTTGCAGCACTTTTGAAAAGACCCTTGCTAGCACTTGGAAGCTCTTTTATTAAAAAGCACTTTGAAGCACTTGCAAGGTCTTAAAAGGCGGTTAAAAGTGCCTCAAAGTGTCTCTGAAGTTTGATTGCAGAATAAACTTCAAAGCATTTGAAAAGCATTTTGATGCAAACTTAAGCACTTTGAAGCACCTTCAAGCACTTGCAAGACTTTGCAAGTGGTTGAAAGTGCTCAAAGTGCTTTAATATCCGTGCAGGTGGTTCAAAGTGCTTGCAAGTGCATAAAAGTTAGGCACTTTTTAGCACTTGCTGGCATTTGTAGGTCTTTTAAAGTGCTTGGAAGTGCTTCCAGGTGCTCAATTTGTCCACTTGCAGCACTTTGAAGCACCTTCAAGCACTTGCAAGACTTTGCAAGTGGTTGAAAGTGCTCAAAGTGCTTTAATATCCGTGCAGGTGGTTCAAAGTGCATAAAAGTTAGGCACTTTTTAGCACTTGCTGGCATTTGTAGGTCTTTTAAAGTGCTTGGAAGTGCTTCCAGGTGCTCAATTTGTCCACTTGCAGCACTTTGAAAGGCCCTTGCTAGCACTTGGAAGCTCTTTTTAGCACTTTGAAGCACTTGCAGGGTCTTAAAAGTGGTTAAAAGTGCCTCAAAGTGCTCTGAAGTGATTGCAGAATAAACTTTTAAGCACTTTGAAAGCATTTTGATGCAAATTTAAGCACTTTGAAGCACCTTCAAGCACTTGCAAGACTTTGCAAGTGGTTGAAAGTGCTCAAAGTGCTTTAATATCCGTGCAGGTGGTTCAAAGTGCTTGCAAGTGCATAAAAGTTAGGCACTTTTTAGCACTTGCTGGCATTTGTAGGTCTTTTGAAGTGCTTGGATGTGCTTTCAGGTGCTCAATCTGTCCACTTGCAGCACTTTGAAAGGCACTTGCTAGCACTTGGAAGCTCTTTTTAGCACTTTGAAGCACTTTCAACTACCTACAAACTCCTGCAGCTGCTTGTAGTGTCTTAAAATTGTTTCAAGTGCTTTAAAGTGGTTAAAAGTGCTTTGAAGTGATTGCAGAAAGCACTTTTAATCACTTTGAAAGCATTTTAAGGCAATTTTAAACCACTTTGAATCTTCTTCAAGCACTTGCAAGAGTTTGCGAGTGGTTGAAAGTTCTTCAGAGTGCTTTAATGTGTCAAATGGTGGTTCAAAGTGCTTGCAAGTGCATAAAAGTTAGCACTTTTTAGCACTTGCAGGCATTTTTAGGTGTTTAAAAGTGCTTGGAAGTGCTTGCAGGTGGTTAAGGTGTTTGCAAGTGCTAAATAGTCAAGAAATTTTTAGCAATTGCAAAAACTGTTAACCACTTTTATGCACCTGCAAGCAGTTGTAGGTATTTCCAGATGTTTTCATGTGCGTCAAACATCCTGTAGGTGGCTGAAAGTGCATGCAAGTGCTTAAAAGGTGACCACTCTCAACCATTGTTAGCACTTTCTAGCACTTTATACCCTTTAAAGACAGAGAAGACTGGAGTATCTGCATGACTGACACCTCCCCCTTCATCCTTGCAGCATCATTGAATCCAAAGGATTTGGATAGTACCTTGTAAGGGCTCCAATTTCAGCCTCCTTTTTGGCAATCGCAGCTGCGTTTTCTGTTGGAGAGGCTTTCAGTTTTCCCACCTCCTCTCTGAGGCTCTCCACCTCTGCAGTGATGGGTGCACAAGCTGAGGAGGTACCTTCATTGCACAACCATAAGTCCTGCTTTGCAACTAGGACTATCTTTGTAGACTTCACCTTCTCTTCTACCTTCACTGTCTGCTACTCAATGTCATCGGCAAGATTATCCACCCATGCTGTGTAGAGGGCTGAGAGGCTGTCCACATGTGTTGTAGAGGGTGGTTGGATGCCACAGGACCATCCACAGCATTCTCTATCAGCCCTTCAAATGTGGGCTTCCTTCACGCCTTAATCGGACATGAACTTCTGTATTTCTGAATACTAGAGACAACTCCCTCTTCATAGCATGTTCCCATTGAACCTTATCGTTAGCTAGCATGTCTTCTTTGTAACAAGAAGGCTGACCACTATCTGTTGGCAAAACAAAATCCACTCCTAGAACAAACCATTCAGGCGGATGTGAGACTCTTTGAGATCTCCTAAGCTGATAAGAACTTGTACTAGATGGTGTAGCAATTGGCTCTAGAGCTGTCTATAAAGGAGGTGATACGTCAGAAAATGTCACTTTCCAAATTCAACCTCTTTCACTAATTGTCTATGCATCTTGATCTCATTAAAGACAACACCAATGCTACGGATTACTGATCAGCTTTTCAGATCCATAAACGATAACCAAATTGACCATCTAGTCCATACCTATAAAGATGCATTTGGGTGATAGCATGTTTAGGTGGTACAACTTTTTGCACCTTTTGGTGGTACCACCATAGTACCTAGTTGGAGGGAAATTCAACGTTTTTTCGAATTTGGGAAAAAGGGAGAGGGAAATTGTCTAAATTTGCATGCAATATAATTTATGTACCTATAATCTAGATGCATGCGAGCCATTATGGGGGGGAGTGGGTCCCCTTTTTTTGAATTTACAGTCATCATGGCCTTTGTCCTCTTTCTCCTTTCCTTTCACGCAACTAGCTTGTCACTCGGAATCTCGCTTGTACCTGTGTGCTCGCTCTGCTCCCATAGCTCGTGCTCCCCCATTGCATAATGTAGCAGTCGTGCTCTCTGCCCCCCATTGCACCCATCGCGCTTTGCCATATCCCAACAACAAACACGACCGCCAAAACTTCCCTCTCCAAAAGCATGTTGTCAATTGAAAAATATGCTCAAAAAGGTGAGTTCTACATTGCCTCATGGCAATGCATGGCCAAAAATCCTTTTTTTAGCATTGGTTGCAAATCATTTTCCTCCATGATTTTGCTTGCAGAATTGGTGGAGTATCTGATACTTTCCAGGTTTTGCTATTCTGCATTGCATTTGCATGAGGAATATGGACTGAGCATGGAGGGAAATCTACCCAAGGATTTAACAGACAAGGACCTGCCACATGAACAGTGGTCAACATTGTTCAAGGTGCCAGAGAAGAAGAAGACTAAGATCTTCCTCCACTAGGTGCATGACCACCTTTATGATGCATGTAGGCTTCTGTATCAGAAGGTCTACCAGGCTTCCCCTTGCAACGATGAGCTCATGACGAGGTTTGCGAGGGGGTTTGCATATGAATATTGCGATGCTTCCAAAGCAGACCCCGACAACCATAAGATTGCATGGGCTTTGGTTGGGTATCAAGTATTAGAGATTTGGGAATTGGTTCCATTACCAAAAGGTAGGAAAGCACTACCTTGTAAATGGGTTTACAAGAAGAAGATTGCATCCAATGTTGAAAACTACAAAGCTCAGTTAGTGGCCAAAGGTTTCAAGCAAGAATATGGTATAGATTTTCAAGAAATGTTTTCTCTAGTGGTCAAGATGATGACACTGAGAAGGTTGCTTGATTTGGTTGCCCCACTGAAGATTTGGAGCTTGAGCAAATGGATGTCATTACAACTTTCTTACATGGAGATCTCGATGAGGAGATTTATATGCAGCAACCTAAAGGGTTTGTGTTAAAGGGCAAGGAACATTTAGTCTGTAAGCTTATGAAAAGTCTCTATGGCTTGAAGCAATTATTTAGACAATGGTATCAAAAGTTTGATGCATTTATGCGTTCCCAAGGCTATAAGCACAGTACTGAGGATCCATGTCTTTATGTGAAAAGACAACCCAATGGACAACTAATTATGCTTATTCTCTATGTGGATGACATGCTCATTGCTAGTCATTCAAAGAAGGACATTGCTGACCTCAAATGAAGCTGAAGAGTCAGTTTGACATGAAAGATTTGGGAAATGCAAATCACATTTTGGGTATGCGCATTACTCGAGACCGTAAGAAGAGATTGTTATACTTATCTTAGAAGGATTATTTGCATAAAGTTCTTGAGCATTTCAACCTGCATAAGGGGAAGGCATTGAGTACCCCATTTCCTGTATATTTGAAACTTAGCAAGAACGATTGTCTCGAATCTGCTGCGATGGCTAAGGTTCCTTATGCTTCAGCTTGTGGTAGTCTCATGTATGCCATGGTGGCTACAAGACCTGACATTGCACATGCAGTGGGAGTTGTCAGCAGATTTATGTCTAACCCTGGTAAAAAGCATTGGGATGATGTCAAGTCAATTCTCAGATACTTGAGTGGCACAATAGATAGACATTTATGCTATGGTTGTGGAGAGTTATCCATTAATAGATTTGTAGACAGTGATTATGCAGGATGTGCTAACAGTCATAAATCAACAACAGGTTGGATTTACACATTTGCTGGTTTTGTTATTTCTAGGAGATCAGTTCTTCAAGACTGTACATCCATTTCCACTACAGAGGCAGAGTATGTTGCATTGAGTGAGGCATGCAAAGAAGCTATTTGGCTTGCTCGCCTAGCGAAGGATCTTGGATTGGAGCAGTGTACACAGGTTCTTCATTATTGTGACAGTTAGAGTGCTATTGCCTTGGCTAAGAATCTAGTGCTATACACACACACGACACATGAGCATCACACCCTCACACATAGTTATTCTGAGCACCTGCAATCTGCATGTGTTTATACATCAAAGGTTTCTTGTGTTCTAATACGCTCACCCCATAGCTAAGAATCCGCTCGCGTGCTAATCAGTACTCCAAGCTCCCTCTCCCTATTCACCCCTACACACACACACACACACACACACACAAGGTATATGAGCGCTACATCATCATGAGAAAATACTTGGGTTGACCCTACACCTGCTTGGACTCACGAACATAGCTCGGCGATCAACCTCGGAGCAGCAGGCTCCCTTCTGGCAGCACTCAACCAAGTTGCAACCACCATCGGGTTGTTGCATCACAACCGCATTCATGGATGGGGCTTCACAAACCAGGTAGACACTCCTTTGAGGTCTACTGAGAGAAGATTTGTATTTTGTATGATGTTTATTTGCTCTACTTACAGAAGGTTTTTTGTATTGATGAATGGGGTACTTAATGCATGGCTGAGCATAGATGGTTTAGCAGAGCATGTTGTTTAATAAAAACACACTAAAAAATGTTTATAGTGCTAAACTTTGTTATGGTCTGATAGTAGATAATGTGTGTCAAAAACACTACTTGAACCAGGCTAAGTTAAGTGTATACCCGCGAGGAGTCCACTATGTAAAATTTGCATATAGCACGCGTGAACAAGAGATATTTAAATAATCCCTTACCTGTATATTTTCAAGTATTATATGTACCCTTTATGTATGCATTTTTGTTTTAAAAAACTAGTCCTTATGTATGGAAATTTTCAATTTCTCAACTAAAAAACCCTTTATGTAAGTACATATTTTCGTAAATGTACCTAATTATAAGTCCCTTATTTTGTTTGCACGTGCTATGTTACATGTTTTCTAGTGGATGCCCGGAGAGCGCATACTACAAATATATGGTCTTTTTGAATGAAAAGATGTATGAAAATCCTCGATGTGAGGTTGCCATGGGTGATTTATCAGGTTTTTTGGATAAAATAATCAAAAACAGGGGAAACTCTTTCAAAATTTTCTAAAAAATGAGGATTTAGGAAATTATTTCTAAAATAATCATATAAACATGGGTATGTTATACATGAATAGAAGTAAATTATACAATTAGACGACCCACAAAAGGATGAGTGGTTTAAATAAAAGATGGCTTTAGGCTAATTGGCTCCATAAAAGATGGAATTAAATTGATGCAGGAATGCGTTTGTTGTGTTTAAACTATGCACAATTGTTTAATAAAAACACATTTAAAATGTAACATAGCTGACTTTGATATGTTCTTGTGGCAGCTTAAGAAAACAATATTGTATGCTGATTTGATAAGGTGCTTGGCTGGATTAAGCCCATTGTGAGATTTTATGGGATGTTTTTTGAAAGATAAGAGAAATATAATAAAAAATCCTCGTTGTGAAGTCGCCATGGGTAATTTGACGCATGGTTTTTTTTAAAAACTTATCGGAAAACAAGGGAAACTCTGGCAAAATTTCCCAAAATATGGGGACTTAGTAATTTCTTTGGAAGTACTCGTATAAACGTGGGTCATTTATGCATAAATAGAGGTTGGTTTTAATCTTAGTTGTCCCATAAAGGTCTCATAATAGATATTAAAAAAACACGAGGGAATAGTTGTTGACAAGAGGCTGGTAACAAATTATGAATAACTAATGCTCTCAAGATGGTATAAGCCATTATTGGCTTCCTTGTAGATAGGATGGGATGGAGCTTGATTACTCCCATTCACCTCTTCTTTTTCTCTCTTTAACCCCCCATTTTTTCCATGAGTTTGATTTGGATTGTTATGTGAAGGCTGATTCCCATACTCCAATCCCAAGGAATAGACTCTCTCTTGATGGTGCTGATCCAAAAACTCATAAGAGAGCATACTTAACCAATGGAAAGCCTCGTCCATTTGCCATAAGAAACTTCCCAAAAGGATGTTGACATGCCTCCTCAGCAAACCAGAAGTACCCATAAAACCAAAACATGCCATGGCAACAAAAAATTCATAAAGAAACGGATTATGCCTGATAGGAAGGCAGAAAACATACCCCCTAATTTATACAAGGAGAGTGAGGGGGTCTAGGGCTATGGGACATCAATAACAAGCAGAATGGGTTGTTTGGATACCTGTCTTCCCATCAAAGTAGCCCAAGTTCTAACTTGCTGCTTTTTTGTTGGATAGTAGCAGGTATATGCCTATTCTTTCTTGGCTTTTGGAGCTCGTTCAGTCCCCTACGAGAAACGGATGTACCAAGAATAAGTTCAATAATTTTAAAAAAACTTTCTTTTGTCTTGTGTCACTTGTTTATGTCATTTTTCTTGTGTCAAGGGTCAGCATATGGTTCTTGAATGAAGGGATGTCAAATATAAGCTCTCTCTCCTTGTTTCCCGAGTTGTCCTTGGTCGGACAACCACCATATACAGAACTTGACTTCATTTTTTTCTATTGCTTATCTTGGTGTATATAATCTCTTTCAGGTTGGTTGGATACTGTCATGAACACGTCTTGGCTATTCAGAGAAAAAATACGTCCATATCCCCCCTATCAGCACCCAATGCTTACTTTCCTATTTTAAAGGAACTAAATTTCATAAACGTCTTCTAGATTACGAGAAAAAGACGATACAAGAGCAGTAGCTCTCTACATTGAGACAACTTTGATAAATGATTGATTGAAGATTCTAGCCCTAGCAAGGAAAGACCCAACCCAATTGAGTAATGCTTTAGGCAATTTTTTAGCCTCCTTATGCTTTATTGATGCTCAGGACTTTGTTGATTTGAATTTTTACTTCTCTTCTTTGCCTACTATTGTTAACAAGTTTATTTCATTTACAACCTCCCTATTCTACCACTTGAAATTAGACAGTCTCAAGAGGTTGTTAACCCTCTCTTGGATCTAAATCTCTTAAATCAGGATGAGAAGAATGTCCTAGGTTTCACAGATGACACACTATTCAATAAATAGAAAGATCTATGCCCAAGCATTTTTTGAAATAATTCTGCTTCTTCCTCCTACGAAAATTGAGCTTGATGCCATCTCTTTGGAAAATAGACTTTGGGACTTTGAGATCTTGAATCAGTTTGCTTCGTTCACCATTGAATCTTTAGCTCATCTTTGCAGTCGATCTTTGCAGTCGTCCCCCGGAGGTTGTAGAACAATGCAAAACTTCAACCATGCCATCTAAGCATTTACTATCACAGGATAAGGCTTTTACAGTGATGAAAATAAAGTTATTAGACATTGATAACAAGAAGTGTTCTAATGCATCAATGGTAGCCCGTACAATGGGACTATCACTCACAATAAAGAAAATGACATCCATAAATTCCTTAAAATCTATTGGAATACTTACAGGCCTTTATAAAGTGTAACTGCAAAAAAAAATCCAAGATCCAGCTATCCCTTAACAATTATATGGTTTGACCACCTTCTGTGGTTTGTCTTTTGGAGTCTTCCAAGTTTTTTCCTTACTCTTCTGGAGACTTGCATAGGTGTCTGCTTTCATCAGCTGGGTAACATTCTTTCCTATTGAAGTTTGGCATGCAGTTGTGGTATTTTATGCTATTCATGAGAACTTATTAGATGCAGCCAAGGGCTTAGTATTATATACACCAGGGACACCATTTCTTCCTTAGGTACAACACCGACCACTCAGACAAAACAATGACACTATTTTCAAGTCTTCCAAGAGTAAAGAGCAATTGAAAAGAATTGCTGGCACACCAAGAAATATGAGCTCATCTTCAAAACAACAAAGTCAGTTTTGTGGATCAAATTTTTTTGGAGATACTCCAAGAATGCTGGAATATAACACGCACAATGGCCTACATTGGTTTAAACAAGCTGATAATGTAAATAACCGATACATTCTGTGAGGTCCCCACCCTGTTACCATATCCATTTGGCAAAAGTAGGGTACCTAGCAGGTTGCTAGGCCCTAATCGATTGAGAAAATCATAGTCAGATAGACAAGATTTCTAATGGACAAACTCTCATCACCAAGTAACTTGAGTCCGAGCCATTGAAAGGGTTCCTAGCATTGTCTCGCAGGGAAATCATGAACTAACACAATAATCTAACGTTCCTAATTCTCACCTTTCAAAAGAGAGAAAGCCCAAATTACTTTTCCCCATAATTTTCAGAGGCACGTACAATTGGGACTTCTCAACTCTTGGCACAATGAGTCTCTAGTTTTGCTTCTTCTATCAATGAGGAGCGGAGAGTTTCTCCACTAATTGAGACCACCCATCCTTGATTGGAAACCTGAGCCAGTCCCCAGTTTCCTCCCCCACGCTCACTCTTTGTTTTTCTTGTTTTCTAATTACTACAACATGATTGTTCATACACATAGTTCCTTTTTATGATTCCATCACAAGTTCGTTAAGACAACCCTTTGACCATTATCAAATTTGCACCAAGAAAATCTTTCCTAGAAGAAAAACAACATACAACTCTTCTTCATTTAAATATCCAAACCCCAAGAGTTCACTCCTCTTGGCGAGAGTTTATTGCTCCCGGTGTCTTTACTTGCCCCTACAACTAAATTGTCCTGCAACCTGGGTACAAACCCGCACTGACTAACTTGCAACCTTGGCACCAATCCACAACTATTATCTTGCATTCTAGGCACCAACCCACAATATGTGTTCAATCATCAGCATTGCCTTAGCGTTCACTCCGCTAAGCTCTCCTCCCTGAATATCAAAGGGAGTTTTGACTATATCAGTGTAGGATTTTTGAATGAAGAAGATTCGAGAGTTCTTCTACTAGGCAAACATTTATTTGCTACTTCAGACAGTATCAACAAGTTCAATTGATGCGGTTTTGAATTGGGACCGATCCATTTTTTAAGGTGATTTTCTCCTTCCTAATTACTCATGATGCATTGAACAAAAAAGAAGTTTCTTACCTGTTCATGAGCAATAACATCATTTTGTGGGATAAGTGGCACATTCTCATTCATCGGGGACTTTCCTTTGCCTTTACCATCAATAATTCCGGCTTTGTGATCATGTGATCCACCATAGCGAGTTCTCTTGGGTGCCATCCCCACTACTAGATACTTAGCTTAACTTGAGAAGTTATTAGATAAAGTTTAAGAATCCAATGGAAGTAGGGTAAATGATTATAAGTGTTTTAATTCCAAAATACATATGGTTACTCCACAAATCAAACCAAAAACATATGCTTGCTTAATCCTGCCATAACCTTATGATAAACATGCGTTATAACCCATACACCAATCTCATGATTAATCACTTATATCTACTTGCAAGATCAATCCATCATTTTAGTTGGACAAAATTCTTGAATATGATTAGATAATTCATGCAAACATTTAGGTTACATTGATGAAGAATTGTACATGCAGTCAACATAATTGATTATGTAATCAAGCAGTGAGACCTTCATTACTTTGCAATGTAGAGAAATTACCATAAAATAGGTATAATGATTGTTGGTTTCTAATTGAGGATAGGTAAAAAAGAGTATATAGTATTTGTTAATAGAGTATAAATTGGAAAGGATTCCAATTGAATGATAATATGGTAGTTATTGGAAAGGATTCCAATTGAATAGTAATATGACAGCAATTGGAAAGGATTCCAATTGAGAGAAAGGATCGATAATAACTTGATTTAATAATAGATTGAAATTACCCAAATGTGCTTTGGAGTTATTTATCCCTCAAAGCCTTGTTGAAGCTTCTCCAACTAGTAGCCACAGTAGCAGAGTCTCCCTATCTCCAATTTGTGTTTAAGCGAATGTCCTTTATATAGAGTTTGGAGGTTCCTTGTTGCCCAAATGAGCCCCATACCTCCCTAGCTGGCCCCCTCTTGCTAAATAATGAGTGGAGGTGTCACAAGCTCCTACTTAGCCATTAGATCGAGGTGTCCCTCTTTACCCTTTTGGGTGATACACCTCATGTAGTGCCCCCATGCTCATAGTCAATTATTCTATAAGAGATGGGTCCATGGATATGGGTCATTTGTGGGCATACATGGACATACATACACATGCACATACATGCCCATGCACATGCATACATATGCATACCTTAGACTTAGGAATTAATTTACTATAGCTAGGATGAAAAACAATTTTTTAGAGGGAGCTTGGCTTATTAGAATTTAATTCTGAAAGTTGCTATTAAAAGACAATCTTGAGGATGACAATCTAAGGTGTTGGATGCACACGTGCTATATTTATAATTTTTGGAGCAGGTAGCTATTTATATGGAAATTCAGGATGTGGTAGATGTTGACGAGATGATCGCGTTTAGGTGGGTGTAAGCTCCTCAAAACTTTCTATTTTTAAACGAAAATGAAAAAAAAAGTAAAATTTTTATTTTTGAAAATCTTACAACAATATATTTATCATTAGCTCATCAGAGGTGGAAAAACTGCTAATATTAGTAACTTTCTTTTTATGACTAGAATGGCTTGATGTGTATTCCTTTACATGGGAATCCCCTCTCCAAGGGTGGTAGAGACCTTACATTCACCCCAACTTGAAGAATTGTGATGTCCTCATCTCAAAGTAAAGTCTGGATGATCTTTAAGGAAAGATGGTTCATCTTCCCACATTGCATCTTCTTCACAGAAATCTTTCTATTGACGAGATGTTCGATGATGTTTCTATTCCTAAGTTTTCTCTCCCGTGTTTCTAGGATATAGTCATGTTGAAGCTCAAGGACTCCTTGGGTTGGAACAACTATTTGTTCGGAATCCAAAAGTTGATCAAGGTTAGGAACGTAAGGTTTTAATAGACTAACATGGAAGACATCATGAATTTTGAGGTTAGAAGGAGGTTTTAGCTTGTAAGCTTGATCACTTATCACTTTGAAAATCTCATAGGGTCCATAGTATCTCGGGATGAGGTTCTTGTACCTTCCCAAGGATAGGTTGCTTTTCTTGGCCTGACCCTAAGGAATACCTTGTCTCCTTCTTTAAAGATTCGATCTAATCTCTTCTTATCTGCATAGTATTTTCTATCATGAGTGGCTTGAATATCCTTACGAATCGCCTTGGTTTGAGCTTCCATGTATTCGAGCATTTGCTTTGAGGCTTCTACCTTGATAGTAGGATCTGAGAAATTTAATGGAGCCAAAAATTCTTGTCCATAAAGATCCTTAAATGGTGACATGCCTATGCTTCTATGGTCAGAGGAATTATAGTCATATTCAACCAAAGGAAGATATTGGATCCATTTCTTTGGTTCCTGTGAACAATATGCTCTAATAATTTCCTCAATCACCTAGTTTACTCTTTCAATTTGACCATCTGTCTGAGGATGATATGCTGTGCTAAAACACAGTTGTGTTCCAATGGCTTGAAAGAGTGAAGTCCAAAACTTTGAGGTAAATTTTGCATCCCTGTCGCTAACAATTCTCTTATGTAGTTCATGTAGTCTAAAGATTTCCTTTACAAAAATTCAGCTAATATCAAAGGCAGTGAAGGTAGTTTTTACAAGCATCAAGTGAGCTACCTTAGTAAGCATATCATCAACTACAAATACTGAATCATAGCCTCCAACAGAGGGTAATCCTGTGACAAAGTCCATAATGATACACTCCCATTTCATTTGAGGTACATCAAGAGGTTGAAGTTGTCCAGGTAGTTTGATTCTTTCAGTTTGAATCGGTTGGCAGAGATACATTGCTTCACATAGCAAAGAACATCCCCCTTCTTTCCCGGGCTAGAAGTAGCTTGTTTTAATAGCGTTTAAGGTCTTTGCATACCCAGGGTGACCTGAAGCTGGGCTATCATGAGCCTCAAATAGGGTTGCTTTCTTCAGTGTTGGGTCCTTAGGTACACAAAGCCTTTGCCGAAAATCCCTCTTGAACAGAGTAATCCTTTATCGATATATTCTTTGTCTCAGGTGTTATGCCTTGTTGAATCTGCAAGGACAACTGCTGATAATCAAGGTCTTTCAAGGTTGTTTCCTTAATTCTTTCCCACATAGGATTATTAGGTATAGAAATAGCACTAAGGAAAACTTTGCGACTAAGTCTATCTGCAACTACATTGTCCTTCCTTAGTCTAAATTTTATGTCGAAGTTGTATTCTTGAAGAAGTTTAATCCATCTTCTTTGCCTCATGTTGAGATTGGGTTGTGTAAAGATCCATTTCAAGCTTTTATGATTAGTGACTAACTGAAATTTATGACTGAGAAGACAACGTCTCCATAGCTTTAATGCATGGAAAATTGCTAAGAGTTCCAAGTCATGGGTCGGTAATTCTTCTCATGATCTCTGAGCTTTTGAGAAGTATAGGCTACAGGCCTACTGTCTTCACTAAGGACTCCCCCTAAAGCGAGTTTGCTAGCATATGTTATAACATCAAACTCCTTGCTGAAATCCGGAAGTTTAAGAATTGGGACTTATACTAGGTATCATTTTAACTCTGCAAAATTGGCCTCCTATTTTGCTCTCCATTCAATTCTCATTCCTTTCCTTAGCAATTTTGTTAAAGGTGATGGAATGAGAGCATAATCCTTTACAATTATCCTATACCATCCTATGATTCCAAGAAATCCCTTTATTTCATTGAGAGAAGTAGGTTGAGGCCATTCTACGATGTCCTTATCTTTATCTGGTTCAACTGAGATACCTTTGGAAGATATAATAAAGCCAAGATAGCTGACTTGGGAAGAACAAAAGGTACATTTACTCTTCTTAGCATAAAGCTCATACTATCGTAAGAGCTGTAATACTTTACGGACGTGCTCTTCATGATCTACCTCATCTTTGGAATAGATCAAGATGTCTTCAAAGAAAACCAAGACAAAATCATCTAGGTAAGGTCTAAAAATATCCTTCATTAGTCAATTGAAGCTTGCAGGAGCATTAGTAAGACCAGAAGACATTATTGTGAATTCATAATGTCCATACCTAGTATTAAAAGCCATCTTTGGAATGTCTGATTCTTTGATCCTTATCTGATAATATCTAGAGCGAAGATCAATCTTTGTGAAGATTGTAGCCCCGTGTAGCCTATCCAATATCTCATCAATCCTAGGAATGTGGTACTTGTTCTTAACAGTAACTTGATTAAGCCCGTGGTAGTCTATGCAAAGTCTTAATAAAGACCCATCCTTCTTCTTTTGGAAAAGGATTGGAGCACCCCAAGGAGAAGTACTTGGTTTGATAAATCCTTGCTCAATAAGCTGCCTAAGTTGCCCTTTGAGTTCAATTGCTTCAGCGTGTGACATTTTATATGGTCTCTTTGAAGCGGGTTCACAACCAGGGATAGTCGTAATTTCGTGATCAACTTCTCCAGGTGGTGCAAGACTTGTAAGATCCTAAGGGAGCACATTTGAATACCCTCTCAACCATTCAGGTTGAAAGTTTGAATCTGTGTCTTCTACCTTGTTAAATTTAATTGCATAGATTTGTTGACCCTTTTGTAAACCCTTACGAAGTCTACTAGCTTTGACTAAGTGAGCTTTAGGTTTCCCATTCCTCCCTTGAACTAGAACTTCATTCCCTAATTTATATGTAAAGGTAAAGCTACCTTGTGCATAGTGAATATGAGCTTGGTTTTGCTTCAACCAACCCATTCCCAATATCCCGTCGTATATTCCTAGAGGTAAAGTACGAAAGTGAGCAGAAGTAGAGTTTTCCCCTAGTTCAAATTCTACTTGTCATGATGTATGCTAAGTTAGGACTTCCTTTCCATTCGCTAGTTCTACAATTAGCCTTTGAGCAAGATACTATTCTAGTTTTAGTTTCCTCATGCATTTAGGAGAGAGAAATAAGTGTGTGCTTCCACAATCAATTAAGAATTAGATTTGTTCACCTTAATAAGATCCTTGTGCTTGAATGACTACATATTGATGGAGAGCATTAGGGTTGTCAATAGCGGCATGTAAAGTTGCTCTCTCTTCAGCTTGGTCTCCTACCGTTGGCTCTTCCATAATAATGGCATGAGTTTGAGCCAACGCTCCTCTTCCAAGACCTCTTCCTATGTTCCTCCCTCCATGACGAACAGGTTGGCCTCTACCATTTGGAGCTATAGGAATAGCATTTGCAATTGTTTGCTACATTTCTTCTAGGACAGTGATCCTGTAATGACCCAACTGTAGACCCATCAATCTACACCAAAATTGTAAACTTTTGACATTAATTTGGGGTCTGCATGGGCATGTTAAGTGCATTTAGGCATATTGAATTGCATATCATCACAAAAATGTTAATTAATGCCTGCAGATGTTGATTGTTGTTTGATAAGGTGAGATGCATCTTAATTGAAGTATTTTGCGAGGAAAGTGGGTGTACGATCTTAAGTAGGTAGTTGCTTTTCTAGCTAAGTACCATTACGTTATCAACACAGGTGCTTGGGAAATAGCTATGGCCTATTGACATGGTAGAGGTGGAAGTTCCTGACTCGTTCGCATAAAATATCTACGGTAAAAATAATCTGTTAAATTGAAGTCATAGGATGGGCGTGATTCGAAGTCGGATAGATTTCTCACTTGATGACTGCATTGCGAAATAATTTTTCGAATCATTAAGAAGATGTAGAGAGGGTTTCCCTGTAGTGCAAATCCATGGGTTTTCTGAGAAGAGGTCGAGAGAGTCGATGAGAGCCGAGTCGAGGTTGCTGGACAGGATTTCGAGAGTGACTTTTTGTGTGTAGTGGGAATAAGGGCTTATAGGTATTTATAAAAAATTTACAATAAAGGTTTTTTATGGCTATTGAGCCAGGTCGAAGCCGTCACGAGAGGGGAACTGCCAGGAGGCGAGGAAGCCAGAAGACGAGAGGGGGGATTGTCGCCAGGTGAGTGGGGAGAAGGGAGCCCAAGAGGGCTACCCTTGCATGTCTGTGTGTTGATTGCATGGAGCAGGGAGAGCCTCCAGGGGCTGCGAGGTGTGGAGGTTGGTAGAGCGAGGGTAGGCCAGAGCCGCCAAGGGAAAAGGTGGTGAGGAGGCAGACCCAAAGCGGGAAGGGTCGACTTGGTAGAGGAGGCCATGATGATGAGGCTTTGAAGCATGCCATGATAGAATCCGTAGAGACCAGGCCATGCGAGTGGAGGTGGCGAGCAGGCTGCCTGTAGGGAGCATTTTAGAGAGAGAAAGGTGAGGCACTGTGAGCAGGCTTTGAGTAAGAGATTGCTGCCGAAGGGGCACCATTTTGGTTGCCAAGCAAGAGGAGCTGTGAGAGTGATGATAATACGAACAGAGCCATGCTGAGAGGTGCGCCAAAGGGGGGGTCGGTTGAGAGAAATGAGAGATATGGAGAGAGTGTTAGAGAAAGAGAGAGAGAGAGAGAGCCCATGTCTGTAGTAGAGAGAGAGAAAATGAATTCTCTATAGCGCTGATTGTTTGCAGAGAGAGATTAGGCCACATGTGAGCGTATCTCTGTGTAGGATTCAAGATAGAGGAAGAAACTAATAGTCACCTATATGTAACGATATTGAACAGAGAGAGATTGAGGGATTAGTTTCCTGTTATAGTGCTATTAGAGAGAGAGAGAGAAGCTATCTCTGTATAGCGCTAGAGAGAGATGGTTGCCATAGTGAGAGGCCGCAAGGAGTCGAGAGCAGGGATAGTCATGAGCAATAGCGCTGTATGTGTGAGTGTTAGTTAGAGAGAGAGAGAAGATGTTCTGTTAATGCTAGTGAGAGAAGGGGAATTCTCTATAGCGCTAAGTGTGTGTGTGTCCTGTGTGGATTAGAGAGAGAATAAGAAAACGCTGATTACCTGCTCTGTGTGTGTGTGTGTCAATTAGAGGCACCACAGGTTGCCAGAGAGGAGAGTAGGGCCCGAAGTAGTTGCAAGAAAGAGAGAGAGATTTCGTTCATGATTGTAGCGCTACTAGAGAGTAAGATAGAGAGAGAAAACCCTGCATAGCAAGTGAGTGAGAGCTTGAGTGTGTATGTTTATGGGTAGTATAGAGAGAGTTGTATTACAGACATACTATGTGTGGCTAGTAAGAAAGAGAGAGAGAGAGTATTCCTTTATTGAGCGCCATAGTGTGTGAGGGTCGCAAGAAGTTGAGAGAGAGAGAGAGAGAGAGAGAGAGAGAGAGAGAGAGAGAGAGAGAGAGAGAGAGAGAGAGAGAGAGAGAGAGAGAGAGAGAGAGAGAGAGATACTATGCATATCATTACTTGAGAGGTATTTGAGAGAGAAAAAGAGCGAAATACTGATTTTTGAATGAGCAAAGAAGAAGAGACGAAGCTGAACGGGATTCTAGGCATGAAAGTGTTCAGAAGAAATTGAAGAGAACAGTGGTTAGTCAAGTTCATTCAATGAAATAAACATTAAAAATTAGTTTTTTTAATACTTACAGACATTAACAAAATGTTAAAATCTTTAAAAACATATTAGATAGAAGCATTAAAAACTTAAAAATAATATTATGTTCCATAATTGAGAATAAATTGGATCATTTGAAGATGTATCTACATTAAAATCATACTTGGAAATGAAATGCTGCATATTGTTGCATGATTGATGGCATTTGGGAAGGGAAATTAGATCATTGACAGTTTTTGGCAATTTCAATAGAAATTTACATTTTACGAGATTATTCTGGTGCTTTTCATTGAAGAGTTTGCAAATATATTCAGTGATTCTAGTTGCAATGTTCAATAATCTGAAGTCCAGTAAGTGATTGATTTGTTTTGTGAGTTCTGAAGTGTAGTTTTGAATTCTAGTGATCAAGTAAATGTCGAAATGATTGCGTGTTGATAAATCTTGGTTAAAAACTCCATTAAAAAATGTATATGAGAATTCAAAATTTAACCATAAATAGCATATCTAGAGATGCATACATGAGAAATCTTGCATATTAGAGAGTTGGACTACGAAACTGGGAGGGCATATATATTTGGACTACGAAGCATAGTAAAGTAAGTGAAATACAAACACATAATCAGAAAATTGCTAAAAGAAACTTGAAAGCCGCACAATTATGGCAAATTAGTGCACGTCTAGGTTAGTTAGGGGACCATTGGGTTAATTGAACGTTATTTAGAAGACTTGGAAGGCGACGTTCACCAACGCATTACACTCAAAGCAACGAACATTTGGATGTTGCGGTTGAGCTATTGTAGTTGCTTCTATTACAGGGCGAGGTTGATAAGCTTGATTAGCAGGTTTGGGGCTCCAATTGTTTGGCCTGGCCCTTTGGTTTCTAAAGTTTCCTCTTCCCTAATTTTTAGCCATCTCTTTAGCCAGAGGTGTTGCCCTTAAGAGAGCATCTTGAAGTGATGTGGGTCTCACTGCTTCAAGACAGGTATCCAAGGGATGATTCAATCCTTGACAGAACTGTGCTACCTATTTCTCAACGGAATTTTTTGGGGCATATCTTTGCAAGGTTACAAATTTGGAGTAGTACTCTGCCACCAGTAAGGGAGTTGTTTTAGAGCAAAGAACTCATACATTTTGGCATCTCGATGAGTGGGTGGAAGATATCATGTTGTAACCACTTCTTTAATATCCTCCCAGACTGAGAAGATCTTGAAACAACCAAGCCATTGCAATGTTGTTTCCACCATATTTTTGCATTGCTAGTAAGACAAAACATTGCAAGCATAGTTTGGTCTACAGGTTGGGTCCGTGCAACTTTGAAATAGTCTTCCATTGCCTCAATCCAGGCTTCAGCATCACGCTCGACATGGGTTCCATCGTCTTTGAATGTGGGTGGTTGGGCCTGTACGATCGTGTATAAAGCATTTGTTGGTACCTACGCAATAGTACGCTTGTCGATGGTTTGATTAAAACTTAGCACAATACCAAGTGCATTAAACTTCCACAGCTTAAGACAAAATTTGAAAAGCGGATAACTTATTAAATTCAAGATGTCATAGCTTTCTTTATATCAAGATATGTATAAAGTTGAGATCTCATCAAGAAGCTAGGTGAGCATCTTTTATTCTATTAAGATGTATACAAAGGTTAGCTCTCTCTCTGCTAAAAAGCTATATGATTCTTAGAGATGGATTTCCTGGGACATAGTGGTATAGTTGATAGGTATTTGTGGATAAGTTTTTATAATCCACTATTTCGTTTGTGTAGTAGCTTTTATACACATCTTTATGGGATTCATAGAATACAAGACTCTTATTTTGAGGAAAGATAGTAGGGACAAAAATGGGTTTAATTTGATCCTATAAGTAGGGATCACTTTCACCACTTGATTGAAAACACATTCATTTAAGGTCATGTCAAGCCCATCTTCAGAGATGACAGTGTAGTCATCCCTAGTAGTATCAACAAAATAGTAAAGTTGGATAACTCGCAAGTTCCCATCCCCTTCGGATTCTTGTTGATGGAGGAGAGAAAGACTTCATCAAAATCTTCATCATGTTGCATCAAAAAGCAAAATTTGAAGAGCGACAAGCCTATAAATACATTATCTCAAAGGTTTCGAACTTGTGATACTCAACGTCGGGATATTCCTAAAACATTGATGCTAGTAAGTTCTCAAACTTAAGTCTCCAATTCATTTTTCCAAAATTTCAAACAATAACGATTTTTTCCCGTTTCCTAACCTAGGCTCTAATACCACATGTGAGGTCCCCACCCCGTTACCATATCCATTTCACAAAAGGACGGTACCTAATAGGTTGCTAGGCCCTAATCGATTCAGAAAAGCATAGTCAAATAGACAAGATTTCTAATGGATAGACTCTCGTCACCAAGTAACTTGAGGCCGAGCCATTGAAAAGGGTTCCTAGCAATGCCTCGCTGGGAAATCATGAACTAACACAAAAATCTAACGTTCCTAATTCTCACCTTCCAAAAGAGAGAAACCCCAAATACCTTTTTTCCCATAATTTTCAGAGGCACGTACAATTGGGACTTCTCAACTCTTGGCACAATGAATCTCTAGTTTCGCTTCTTCTATCAATGAGGAGCGGAGAGTTTCTCGACTAAATGAGACCATCCATCCTTGATTGGAAACCTAAGCTAGTCCCCACTTTCCGCCCCCACACTCACACTTTGTTTTGCTTGTTTTCTAATTACTACAACATGGTTGTTTATCACAAAGTTCCTTTTTATGATTTCCATCACAAGGTCGTTAAGACATCCCTTCAACCATTATCAAATCAGCACCAAGATAATCTTTCCTAGAAGAAAAACAACATACCACTCTTCTTCTTCATTTAATATCCAAACCCCAAGAGTTCACTCCTCTTGGCCAGAATTTATTGCTCCCGATGTCTTTAGTTGCCCATACAACTAAATTGTCCTCTGCAACCTGGGTACAAACAAGCAGTGACTAACTTGCAACCTGGGCACCATTCCACAAGTATTATCTTGCATTCTAGGAACCAACCTACAAGATGTGTTCAATCATATGTACTGCCTTAGCGTTCACTCCGCTAAACTCTCCTCCTTGGATATCAAAGTGAGTTTTGACTATATCAGTATAGGATTTTTGAATGAAGAAGATTCAAGAGTTCTTCTACTAGGCAAACATTTCTTTGCTACTTCAGACAATATATCTTCAAACAATCCTTCCATATTAATACAACTCAAAGAATTAACAAGTTCAATTGATGCGGTTTTGAATTGGGACTAATACATTTTTTAAGGTGGTTTTCTCCTTCCTAATTACTCATGATGCATTGAACAAAAAAGAAGTTTCTTACCTGTTCATGAGCAATAACATCATTTTGTGGGATAAGTGGCACATCCTTATTCATTGGGGCCTTTCCTTTAACTTTACCATCAATGGTTCCGGCTTCATGATCGTGTGATCCACCATAGCGAGTTCTCTTGGGTGCCATCCCCACTATTAGATACTTAGCTTAACTTGAGAAGTTATAAGCTAAAGTATAAGAATCCAATGGAAGTAGGGTAAATGATTATAAGTGTTTTAATTCCAAAACACATATGGTTATTCTACACATCAAATCAAAAACATATGCTTGCTTAATCCTGCCATAATCTTATGGTAAACATGCGTTATAACCCATACATTAATCTCATGATTAATCACTTATATCTACTTGCAAGAACAATCCATCATTTTAGTTGGACAAAATTCTTGAATATGATTAGATAATTCATGCAAGCATCTAGGTTACATTGATGAAGAATTGTGCATGCAATCAACATAATTGATTATGTAATCGAGTAGTGAGACCTTCATTACTTTGTAATGTAAAGAAATTACCATAAAATAGGTATAATGATTTTTCGTTCTAATTGACGACATGTAAATAAGAGTATATAGTATTTGTTAATAGAGTAGAAATTAGAAAGGATTTGAATTGAATGATAATGTGTTAGTTATTGGGAAGGATTCCAATTGAATAGTAATATGGTAGCAATCGGAAAGGGTTCCAATTGAGAGAAAGGATTGGTAATAACTTGACTGAATAATAGATTGAAATTACCCAAATGTGCTTTGAAGTTATTTATTCATCAAAGCCTTGTTGAAGCTTCACCAAAGAGTAGCCACATCAGTAGAGTCTCCCTATCTCCAATTTGTGTTCAAGTGTGTTTAAAATTGAGTGTGTATGCCCTTTATATAGAGTTTGGAGGTTCCTTGTTGCCCGAATCAGCCCCATACCTCCCTAGATTGCCCCCTCTTGCTAAAATAATGAGTGGAGGTGTCACAAGCTCCTACTTAGCCATTAGAGGTGTCCCTCTTTACCCTTTTGGGTGATACACCTCATGTAGTGCCCCCATGCTCATAATCAATTATTCTATAAGAGATGAGTCCATGGATATGGGTCATTTATGGACATACATACACATGCACATACATGCCCATGCACATGCATACCTTAGACCTAGGAATTAATTTATCAACACTAAGATGACAATTAATTGTCTAGAGTGAGCTTGGCTTATCTGAATTTAATTTTGAAAGTTGCTATTAAAAGACAATCTTGAGGATGACAATCTAAGGTGTCGGATGCACACACTAGCTATATTTAGCAGTTTTTGGAGCAGGTAGCTATTTTTATGGAAATTCAGGACGGGGTAGATTTTGACGAGACGGTCACGTCTAGGTGGGTGGAAGCACCTCAAGAATTTTTACTTTTAAACGAAAATGACAAAAAGTAATAATTTTATTTTTGAAAATCTTGCAATAACGTATTTATCACTAGCTCATCAGAGGTGAAAAAACAGCCAAACTTAGTGACTTTTTGTTTATGACTAGAATGGCTTGATGTGTATTCCTTTACGTGGGAATCCCCTCTCCAAGGGTGGCAGAGACCTTACATATTCATTTAACTTTTTGCAATAATTTTATGGATTTCATATACCGACATTCTTTCTTTAACCAATTGTTGAAATATCTGGGTTTCTAAAAAAACCTAGTTCAATTTTGAATTAGTTTGGCTACAAATACACGAATAGCATAGGACAATATTTGTGTAAACCATTTGCCACCTTTGCAAAACCTTTTGATCTCACAGAAACCTTGGTATGCAATACCCAAAAAAGATTTAGTAACTTTTTGAGGGATTTTGGCACTTGTGATGAGCATGTTTTAACTACTCAATCTATGTTTATAAGGCATTGCATACTTAGGGATATTATATACAAAGATCTCGACCATATTCCCATGGTCCCAATACACTTACATTTGGTCAAGTTAGCATTAAAACATGGGTGGGAGAAACTTTGCCATATGCTCGACATAAATTGTACACCCTTTCACTTGCATTTAATTGAAGAAAAAATAAAAAAAGAATTTCGTGACACCTTCCCAAACTATAGACATATTCAGATCCCCTCGTTCATGGAAAAAGACATCATGGATGAGATAGAATTCATCCAGAAACATAGTTTTATATGTGATTTGGGTAAATCAGCCTAGACTCCCATTTTTTTAATGTAAACAAATCATTAGACTTCACGCTAAAGAGGGATTGGAATCCCTAGAATTCTCACCTATACAAGCTTGTAGTCATACAAAATTAGAAGTAAAATGGACCTTTGAATTCTTTGAGACCATTAGCACCTTTGTTCTCGGCAATTGCTGCTCAAAACTAGGATCAACTATATACCGGAAAACTAAAGGTATTCCTATGGGATACTCATGTTCTCTGTTGTGATGTAGCTTATACCTAGCTTGATTTGAACTTGAATACACTAGGAAATTGTCAAGAGTCAAAGAAAGAGATATGCGCTTGGCTTTCATCCACTCTAACTGATATATGGATGATCTTATGTTTATCAAGAATCCGTATATCACACAATGCATGAACCACAACAAACCCTTGTCCCCTGAGGACCCCTTTACAATTTATCAACCATCGGATATCATTTCTGTGAAACCAACACATACAGAGGTTGGTTCCACGTATTTAAACACTAAAATAAGCTTGCAAAGACCCTTTATCGGTGAATACAATACGAAAACAGCTTGGAAGAAGGATATTGTACGCGGGCATCAAGTATCATTTATACAAGCAGCTAGCAATCGTCCTAAAAATATGGCATACAACGTCTATGTATCACAGGTTCTCCCTCTCATTTATAATGCTTCAAGTATGATTATTGCCTATAATGATCTATAATGATTGTGTTTTATGTGCACATCTAATAGGTTCACACAACCTGTATCAAATTGTTAATCATATAATTTTTATCAAAAGGTAAGTTCCCAGGCATAAGTTTTGATATTCAATCTTTAATAAACACGTTTAATGAACAAGAAATGGATTCAACAACTGAGCGCACATATTGAGCTATCTAGGTCACCAAAAACAACCATCTCATAAATAGCTGGTTTATGTGCAGGGTAGCAACCAACACGGAGAAGATCTGCAATGAAAGACAAAATATGTAGTTTGCATACAACTACATTATTCAAGATTTGTGGGGTTTTGTGTTCTTTTGTATTTCAATAAAGACAAACATTTGGTATCCACATTCCACTTTGTTCTCTTATGAATGAAGAATCTGAAAATTTATGTGTACCGATGACTCTGGATTGTGGTTGTATGGTATCTCTAAAGTCTTGTTTATAAACTTCCTAGGATGTAACATTTGTAGATTCATCTGTATTGATTACTATAAAGTTTAATAGATATGGGCTTGTCTAGTTCTACAATCAGTCCCATGAAAAGAAGGTTTAACATTTGAATATATGATAGTGTTAATTCTGTAACATGGGACTAGTCCACCAACTAATAGACTATTCCCAAATACCAAGGAGAATCTCTTGAAGAAGGGGAGAGATTCTCTCTCTCTCTCTCTCTCTCTCTATATATATATATATATATACCTTTATTATTTTCCTCTCCTTCTGTCTCTAAGTTTTGAAAATGTTGAGCACACTTTAGTTAAAAAATAACTCCCTCTTTCCCTCTCTCTCTCTCTCTCTCTCTCTCTCTCTCTCTCTCACACACACACACACACACACACACACACACACACACACACACACACCAATACGGTCAAGAATCAAGTGCAACAAGTCATCCTCCACAAAGTGTGGTGTCCATGCTACTCGAACAACAACGGCAAGATAGTATAGCTCTTTGCCCGCATCCAATCCACAACCCACATGATACAATAGGATCCAGTCACAATCAACTCCCTTACACACGAACACCGTACAAACCATGCAATCATCACTTTCAAGACCAAGGCGGACCGAATCAAACTCCTCGAGCAATCAAGGCTTCTTAAAGATAGTAAAATCTAGTTTGCAGAAGACCTTACTCCCGCCCAACTGAAGCAGAAGAAGGCAGAACTACAAAAGATGCGAGAGGTGCACACTGCAAGAAAATGGGCAGTTTATCGAGGAGGCAAAGCTATTATCCAGGAGCTTCAAACTCCCAAACCAGCTCCCTCCTCATCTACCTCTCCTTAGGCTTTGTTCATTTTATCTTGTTCACCCCTCGATGGACCCTTAGTCCTTAACTGAGATGTATCTTGACAATGTACTGTTTTTGTGTCCGATCCCATAGGTCATATTTGACCTCCGTGGATGATAATTCAATCTCTCTCTCTCTCTCTCTCTCTCTCTCTCTCTCTCACTTATAGGATCAGGCTCGGCACAAACATTCCTCTCTCTCTCTCTCTCTCCCCCCTTTTTTACTCTCTCTCTCTCTCTCTCTCTCTCTCTCTCTCTCTCTCTCTCTCTCTCTCTCTTTGAGCGATTATGTCTCAAGCTCTTTTTGGCATACTTAGCCATCTAATGCACATGATAGCCTTTAAGTCACCACAAACCACCTTTAGATAATCAAAATACTATTTAAAACCACATGCACTCTGTGTTTTCTCACCCTGTAGTAGCATTATCACTCCATCTATTGCATGCAATTTCTCTGTCTCAGTAGTGAACCCTGTAGAAACTCTTGCAAGTCAAAGAATGCTACCACAAACTTCATACTATGAAGAGCCAATTGAATCATTTGAGAGTGGACTTGAGAGTAATGTGTATGTTGACAAAGGTCATCCTTCTTGGATTAGTACAAATGATGCTTGCACAACCATCATATGTTACACAACCAACAAAAAACCATTATATGACGGATGAGAACAAACTCATGCTCATAGCCAACCAAAACTATATACCTAGGGGTTATCCTACTAATGGGGGCTCCATAAGCATCCCAATAGGCAGGTCAATGCTATGAATGTGAATATGATCATTGAAAAAGGATTTGGACTCCACACAATGGTGAACGTGTAAAGATTTTTGGGTATTGTGAGGAATGTGCAATCAATCATGTTCTTTAAGAGTGTCAAAAAAATCCTGATAACAAAGAAAAGAGACGATGAATATTATTGGGATTCTACCTTATTTGAGTAGACCTAAAACCAAGCCTACAATTCTAGAGAATGTGGTGACTAGAGCTTAAGCTCAAAAAGCTGCCAAAAAAAAATCTGACTAGGAGAATCATAAATTGCATGTTCAAATGGAATTTGTGAGCGTATCACTGAGGACTCAAAGGAAATCATGACAAACTAATTGAGATAAAATGAAAGCAAAGAGACTGAAAGAGCCGCCTTAGAAATTGAGTTATAACAAACTAGAGAGCAACTAAAACAAGAAAAGGAAAACTGGGAAAAAACAGAAGGGGTGGTGTCATCCAAGACATCATCGAGAGGTTCAATCCTGGTTGATAAAGTTATAGAACCTTTAGAGGATATATTAAAAGCTTACGAGTCTAGACTAAATACCAATTAGACATTAGAACAGAGATGATAGACATATCCAAACCCAAAAATTAAGAAACAAAGACTTCAAATGTGCAAAAGGCTAGAGACAATTGAAGCTCTATTGGAGCCAGAGAAATAAGACATCTTGAGGTAAGAAATACTAATCCACAAAGAGACAAAAAAATTGAGCATAAGAATAATGAAAAAAAAGGATAAAATGAAGCCTAAAATAGAAACACCATTGAAAAATAGGGTAGTGGTGAATACCATAGATGACCGAAAGTCACAAGCGATGATACCAATTACTGGGGTGGAAGAGCCTTGGCCACAAGCCTCATGGGAAATGATAAGAAATACGAAGGATACTAGTGCAAGTCTTATACTACACCTATCACTAAAATCAACATAGATCATGCACTTTACCTAGGAGATATACAATCTTTGTATGGTGACACTGGAATAGAAGCATCCATGGAGAGTAAACTGAAACATTGAAAACATAGGAGAATACAAAACAAAATCAAATGTTAGGGTATTTCCCTCACAATGGAAGTCAATGCCAAAGATGATGGACACTAAAAGCCTGCATGAACAAATCTCAACTAATATGCAGTGCAAGATAATTCTCACTGAGTTGTTACAGATTAGACTACATGAGAGGTGGGAAGAAACTTAGAGAAGATGGGATTGAAAGTTTCTCTGCAAGACATTTCCTTAGATGATCAAATGGATAAAATGACACAAGACAAACCAAAGGTGAAACCAATACATGTTAACAAGTGGGTGATTATGGTGAAGAGGAGGAAGGAAATGCCACCTTGCTAGTGAAACATAAAGGGATAAGAAAAATTGCTATACTTGATAGCGGGGATGGAGTGGACATTGCTACCAAAGAGATATGGGAAAAATGGGGTAACCTAATTCTCAAAAACAAGAATGAAATTATAACTTATAGATGGTTATGTTGAGAGACCTGTAGGTATGTTGGAACAGATTATAGTAACCTCGTGTGGGATAGAGTATGAACATACCTTTGTAATAGTGGCTTTTGGCAAGAGCAACAACTTTGATGTCATTTTATAGAGTACATTTATGCATCAACTTAAAATGATACAATATTGGGGCTATGACCACATCTACTTGAGACACAAAGAGATTACTATGAGGAACAATGTAAAAGACCATAGCTACAAAGATGCTAGTTGGACTTCTTTGGGGGAATTTGACTCAACAACTGTCAATGAGTAAGAGATACATGCATGGCTATAGAATAAAGCAAATCTTTGGATGTGTGGAGCTTCTGCGTGTGATAGCTTTGTGAGAGAAGATTGTATCCTAGAGAGACTAGTAGAGGATAAGGATTATATCCCGGAACCATTTCCCAAGAAATTGTTTGAACCTTTTGGTTGGAACCATATATTGTCTACTCTAGATGTATGTGTAAGCGTGGTAACCCCAACAAAATTTTGTGACAAAGAGGGCACCCTTCCAGATGGTGAGTGTTATCATGGAATTAGGGTTAGAGACCGGGACCTGGATACACAAGAAACTTTTGAGTGCAAATGTATAGTTGATGAGATTTACATTAGAGATTTTAGTGAAAAAAATGAGGAAGAATTCTAGGATGAGTCTAGGTTTCACAAGAGATTGAACTTCGAGAGATGGATTCAGATGATTAGCTAGCGATGAGTAGCTTTAAAAACAAAACAAAACCAAAAGAAAAAGAGACAATCTTCTATGAATTTTCTAACCAAAAACCCACAAGAGAAGAAAGGAAACATATGCCTCTCACAAGGAATAAAGCGTAGTATTTCATGCTCATAGAAGCAACAAAGATTGTGTTAAGGACGAGATTACAAGAAGATTTACAAACCTACTTCAACCAAAACAGAAAGTTATAACAAATGAAGTAAATCAAAAACCAAAGGCACAACTAAAATTTCATCTAGGATGACAAAAATTGAGCGTAAGCAATAATATAAAAAATTGAAACAAACTTGAAAGCGATTTGCACAACCGAGATGGGATGGGTAATGGAATCATATAGTGATCAATTTTATGTACTTTATCACTACAAGAGATACACAATACAAGATCGAAAGATAGTAGTTCAACATCCAATGTAGGAACTTAAGGAACCATGGACATCATATGATGGTCCTGAGAAAGCCAAGCACATAGATTTAGTTGAACCGGTAGAGGAATAAAAATCGGCATATATTTCCATTGACCTCACTGAAGAGGAAGAGGAGCTCTTGTAGCCACATTAAAAGAGTATAGAGATGTGTTTGCATGGTTCTACAAGGATGTTGGAAGATTCCAACAATATATGTGTGCTCCAATGAAGGAGATGCTCGATAGGTTTTTGAGCCCTTATAACATAAAAAGGTTATAATTTTCCCACGAGAAAACCATTAGATCCTTGTTCACTTTTATTTATGTGGAATCTGGGGCTGTAAGCTTCCAAGTTGTATCATAAGTTGAACAATTTACATAGATATGTTACTTAGTTTTGAAGCAACTTCAACCTTTGTACATATAAGACCCTTAGCTAGGGTATAAAAGGCAACATTGTAAGGTTTTGAACACTCAATTCTTATTATTAAAAATAAGCAGATAAGGTTTTTTATGTATGTTGGGAGCACTCTCATGCTATCAAGATTTCATCTCTTTGCACCTCATTGTACTGTTACCATATCAATGAACCGAAAGCATCAATGTGTTATTCTCGAGGAGCTATACACATCAATATCTACATTGCAAGTGTTTTGTGAGATTCGAACGTCCACTCCACGACCTTCCAGGTGACATATCTCACTATTTGAGCATTGTTTTGAAATCCCATCAATTACATTAGATTCCCAACACTAAGGAACACCTATTAGGTGTGTCCAACATCAAATTTGATGACCTTTACTTCTCTACTAAAAAAATCACGTTTTTTTCTAGTGTGTAGATTTTAGGTTTTTTGGTCCAAAAGTGTTTTTGACCTAGTAAGGAATGTGCTATTGATCAAAGGTGATTTGCTATTGCTTTTGCATGTGTAAGTGTGAATGGATCAGAGAGGTAGAAATCAAATTTTCCATAGCTAGAGAGTTTTAGACTGTTTCCACAAGAGGTAGAAATTAAATTTTCCATAGCTAGAGAGTTTTAGACTGTTTCCACAAAGTGTATCGTGTTCAAGCCTCTTGGTATGCCTCCATGCCCTAGTCGAGTCACCTATTCCCTAGGATTGACATTATAGTCTTGAGATTGTCTCGTTGTGAGATGTGACATATGTTGTAAAAAGCCCCCTAAGACATTGGCGTCTGTTGTCGGGCAAATTCGTTGCTCACAATTGCTAGCAGAGTGAGAACGAGGCCAACAAACAAGATGTCAACCAAGGACGGAGCTTGACCCGTAGGCGCGTGGAAACAAATAGATGGGTTTCATTCATCTACTCGACCTTCTATGGACAATCCACTAACAAGGAAAACCAACTTAAAGCACACTATGTTTGCACAAAAGCTATCTTACCTATGATGGCTACGCTCTCCAAAACAAGACCTAACATAGTCATCACTAAAACTCAAGGGATGACCTCTACACACCTAAAGGAAACTACCCTAAAGTTTCTAGCCCAATTCTCTACCTGTAAACACTTGGTGCAGAAATTGTGTATGAAGACATGCTAAAAATTACACGTCACCGATTCTAGACGTGTTTAAGTCTAATGGGTATTTCTACTTGCCGTGAACGCAATGACATATAGAAATCTGTAATCGAGTGCACGGTTAGAGAGAAAACTCACCTCGAAGCTTGTGGGAGAGCTCTTCGTGAAGAGACTGAAACCGTGCAAGCTTGGCGTTGGTGTGTAGCTCTTGCCGTTGCTAACACAAGGGTGAAGACACCTTCACTCTCTCACACAAACCTCATGGCACACTTAGTTGAGCTCAAAAATTGATTACTTCAAAAGTTGACCTTAGGGTTACAAAAATTGGCTTTTAACGTCAGCCTTGGAGGTTCTAACTTATCAAAATCATCTCCTACTTTCTACCATGGGTTCGGCTAATCCGTATATTTAGTATATTACAATCTAAAAAATCAATCGAGTCCCAAAAAATAATTACACTGAGTCTGATGGAATAAGTAATACAAAATTGGGCTATTCCCATGTTTAGTGGTTAACTCCCGTGTCCTATTGTTGTAGTAGTGTTCTAGGCATTTGTGTCAATGGAGCCCGTGAGGCTTCAATAGCTTTAAGTATGACTCATATCTTATGTTTCCCAAGGTGATTGTAGGGCTAAAGATCCTGCTGTCATAAGTGAAGAAGCCGGTGTAGAAGGCTTCCTCAAAGGCTTGCATGTGATAGCTTAGCAAGAACATTAGCCTTTGGTAAAACAAGTGTAGAACCTCCAGGGATGGCTGCTTTGACAAGTCATATCTCATCCTGGTTACAGTGTCACCCGTTGATAGTAATGTGGAATCCATTGCATTTGATGGGGCGAACACGTCAAGGCAAGCCATGAGGGTCTTGCATATTCTTCGAATCATAATACACGTTAAGTCCGGAGAGTCAGTGAAAGTCTTAATGATTCCCTTTAGGGTTTTCACCATATAAGAAACACCTATTCTCTCTCCCTCCTTAGGTGGTGGCATTGATGGGTAGTTGAGCCAGGTAGGGTGTTTCTTCAGTAGTCTAGCATGGTTTCCCCAAGTGCGTACGTGAGGTATAGGGAAAAATAAAGTGTCATCCCTTATGTTCTTTCGGGCTTCCACCAAGTATTGCAAAAATCTTGTGTACACTTGAGGAGACACCCTTTTCTCCATTTTGGTTGGAAAACCACTATCTTCTTGGTAGCCTCTGGGTCCTTGAGATCCCCTTCATATACTGGCTCTATTGCTTCTACTTCCATTCTCTTCTTTATTGCCAAAACTTCATATTGTAGGAGAGGGTAGCGGACGGATGGCTGCATCCACTCTTCCCTAAGTACATCTGTGGCCTTGGACTCCAATGGAGTGAATCATTCTCTTTTCCGATTCCAAGGATGTTTTTTGGTCCTTCGCTGTGGATTGTTCAATTAAAGTCTAGAGGTGTGCCTCCTCTTTTGCTATCAATGGTCGTTCTCCTTCTCTTTGTGAGTGTAACTGTTCTTCTAGGTGTTGTAGGTCTTCTATACCTATGGGGATATCCATGGGATCACTTTGTGCATTGATGCCCAAGTTTCTAGGCCCTTGCTCCGTCTCTTGTGTTCTTGCCTCTTCTACTTCTTGTTGGAGCTCCAATAGTTGTTGTTGTGCAAGGCTATCCATTCTTGTGGCCACCTCTGCTTGATCTATTAACAACTCTTGCAGATTCTCTAGCTGGAGTTTGAGCTATTCGTTTTCTTTTTTTTAGATCTTGTTGACTGGCCATCAATCTTTCTTCAGCGGCCAAGGAACCTTCTGCCATGTGTAGTCTTTGCCTTTGTTCTAGTCATAATTCCCTCTGAAGTCCTACCACCTGGGCCTCCAAGGCTTGTATAGACTCGTTGTCTACTTCTGCACTTGTTCGTGCAACCCTTGGGGTTGCTTTAAGTCTTTGGATTGTCACATCTTGGAGCTCTAACTTGGCTTGTAGCTCCAGTACTGTGTCTTTAGCCAACTCCAACTCGTCTTCCCTCCTTTCATTTTCTTCATGTAAACTCTTGACTTTGGCCAAGATCTCTGCCATCTGCAGTGTAAGAGTATCTCGTTCTCTCTCTGCATCCCTTAGCATTTTAATGAGAGTTTCAAGCTCTCATTCTGCCATCTCAGCTCTTTGATTTTCTATTTGTAGATTCCTTGTGATGCTCTTATACTCTTCCTGCATATTGCCTTCCATGGTGCGTAGCATGCTGTTTTCTTCGGCAAGTGTGAGAGACCGCATTATGATCCTGTTGAGTATTTGATGGGCGTCTCTCACATCTTCTTCATTTGCAGCTATTATGCTTCTTGCCGATGGTCTAAGGAGTGGGCCAAAAAATGGAACTTGGTGGCCCATGCTTAGCAATACTCCTATCGGAGGAGGTCTCCAAGGGTGATCCATTGGCCCTCCATTGTTGTACAGGTGGAATCTGTACCAACCCTAGTACTTCAAGTTCTGGTGATTGCACTTCTGGTGGTCTTCTTTGTGTGTCTTGGTCCATAAGATTTTCTTCAGCCTTTTTTTTTGTCTTTTGTAGCCCATGGTGGTATATAGGTGGCATACACAGCCGCAGACACATCCTCAAAATGAGTATCTAGCTTTGAGGAGGTCTTCATAGGTGCATCTATTTTTGTGCTCTTTCTCTTCTGGCATCAGTTGAGCTTCGGATCTCTTTTTTGGTAAATCCTTCTGTTGAGATGTCGGTGGTTTAGGGCTTGTCGATCGGATGTGTGCAAGGGGAGATTCTGGTGGGGTTGCACTCTATTCTTTGGTCTTGACATCTTCTGTCTCTTTCTTCTCTTCTTGAACTTCAGGTTTCTCTTGTTATTTCTTCTTCATAGTCTACACCTCGTAAGGGACAAATGGCTCAAGATTTGTTGCTCTATTACTCGCTATGTCTCTCCGTATGCCCTGATATAATGATCGAACCAATCTTTGAGGGGTCGAGAGGAGCTACCACCCACCTTCGTAGGGTCTTGTACCCAATATTCTTCAAAGTCTCCCTTTAATGTCTTCTTCTGTATCCTCTTGCACGGTCTTGAGCTTTTGCTTGAGCCGTGTAGAGACAAGTGGGGCTACTGTTGCTGGAGTCTCTTCTTCAACATCCTCTTTCAATCTCAACCACTCATTCTGTGTGGGTTGTTCTGGCCATCATCCTCTTGCTCCTATTGCTTCATAGGCAATCCTTGTGAGAACTTTTGTCCCACCAATGTACTTCGGCTAATCTGTTCCCATTCCAACCACTTGCTCATGTAGATACTGGACAAACTTTATATCTTTGGGCATATTGCTTCTCAGTGTCCATGTGATCATGGTGGCTACTGCATGTGGTGGTGTGGTACACTTTTGTGGTCATCTTTTGCAAGCATGAAAGTATTGGTTGTAAAGCTTACAGATTTTTGCAGCCCTCGGATTCTCTAGGTCTTCAAAGGTGGGACTTGTCTTCGTGTGAGCGTAGACCTTCACATAATGTCTTTGTTGTCTGATAGAGCTTCCCTTATTGTGGAGTTCTAGAGCAGCTGCAGCTTCCCTTATTGTGGAGTTCTAGAGCAGCTGTAATGATTTGAGGGGTATATACCACCTTAGTCTTCTGGCCATCCAAAGCAGTAATCACTTGCCGTCTTTCTGAATGGAGTTGGCTATCTCGTAGACCCTCAGTGTCCACACTTGCTAGTTTTGCTGCAAAGAAATTATGTAGATCGGACCTCTCTAGGTGGTTGAGGATGCCTTTCTTGCTGGCATACTCACTGAGCTCTCTAAGGATCATGGGCACATTTACTGTATTGCCCTGCGGATCTCTGAATGTACCTTGGTAAAGTTTGATTCCTTCATCTTCCAGTGTGGCTTCATCTATCCAAGCTTTGGTTGGTTTTAGTGTTTTGTCAGGGATAGTGTAGGGTTTTGCCCCGCTGCAATGATGTCTTTCAAGGACAACATCTTCTTTGTTGCTGGTGATTTGATGGCTTCCATTGATCTTGTGGGCACTCCAAGTGCAAAAGTTAGTGTTGTTTATAAAATCTGGCATTTACTCAGTTTCTAGCTATCCAAATGACTTCAAATTTTAAACACAAGCTAATCAGGGCCTAAGGGTGCTATGCATGTGGTCAAAAATGCATTTTGGGTGCAGATTCATGTTGTAAGACATCATACGTATATGATGTCTAAGTGCTCAAAATGGATCGATTTTTCATATGTGCATAGCTGTAGCAATTCTAGATTTTGGAGCTGGCGTTGCTATCACCACCAAAAAAATGGGGGAAACCCACCTTGAGGGCTCCTAGAATGACATTGCAACTAACAGATGGGTACATGGAAAAACCCTTGGGACTTCTAGAGAAAATGATTGTTACTTCTTGCGGCATTGAGTATGAGCATGCCTTTTCCATAGTTGACTTTGACAAGAAGAACAATTACGACATCATACTTGGACGACCATTTATGAGACAACTTAAGATGGTTCAAGACTGGGGATATGATCATACATACCTCAAACACATGGAAACCACGATGCACATAAACCTTAAAGACCATAGCTACAAAAACATAACCAAACCCCAGCGGAGGAGTTTGATTCAGCTACAATAGTTGAATGTACCCAACATTTATCCATATAAGTCATTTCAGTTATTTTGCAAAGTAATTGAGATTCTCAATTTTGTGAGTCATCATGAGTTTATCAGAGCAATCGGATTGAAAATCGGGTTCAGGTATTTTAAAAAAAGAAAGAGATGTGAGTCAAAATTAGGATACTTCTTTCTTTCTCTCTCTTTCTTTACTCCTTCTCCTATTCTTGAAACCCTCCCAGTAGTCTTAGCACCGCCCCTAGGGCCTATATAAAGGACCCTTCTCCTCTCACTTTGAACACACACATCTACGGAAGTGGAAGCTCTCTTGCAACGACGCGCCGAAGGGAGGCTCTCTCCCTTAACCTCTCACCTTCAAGCCATCTCCATCTCCAATCGTTGACGTGCCGTCTCCCGATTTGTGAACACACACACACTCTCTCTCTCTCTCTCTCTCTCTCTCTCTCTCTCTCTCTCTCTCTCTCTCTCTCTCTCTCTAACAACACGCTTTTCTTTTCTCTATTCCAAAGCTATGGCTCCGAAGCGTGTAATGCGAAGTTCTAAGGACGCCCATGCCGTTGCACCACCAAGGAAGGTGGGAAGAAAGGTGTCTACTCTGAACGTATCTCATGCGGAAGCATCAACCGAAGAAGAAGTCAAAGCCGTCCAACCTCTAGTACAGGAGTTAGCCGCACGCGCTCCAAATACGATAAGACAAATTTATAGTTCTGCATTGATATTCATGTTTGACTTGGGAAACTAAGCATAGATACCCCTTAAACTGTCCAAAAAACGTGTTTTATAGATTAGTGAAAGAGCTGTTTGATAAATTGTCACTGTTTGTTGATTTGTTATTGCTTAATAAATTGTTATTGTGTGATGAGTGGATTCTGTTTGATATGAAGAATTGGTTGACTATGTTTGAAGAATCATTTAAAGAGAAGAATTGCTGAAAGAATATCTTTTGTTCCTCACGGGTAGCGAGATGATTCCGCGGTTAGTGGAGATTAAGATGAGGTTATCGGCTCTCTTTTGTTCCTCGCAGTTAGCAGGATGCCTCGCGGGTAGCGGGATGCCTGGCGGTTAGCGGATGCCTGGCGGGTAGCGAGATGCCTCGCGGGTAGCAAGATGCCTCGCGGTTAGCGAGATGGGAAGGTTGCGCAATTCATGGTTAGCGAATAAATCCTTTGCAAAGGCTCTGTTGGTTTGATAGAGAAAGTCCGTGGGTAGCGGCAACTCATGAGAAATTGGAAAAGTTATTTTTGTTGAATAATAGGGCTGTCTTCATTAGGCCTTGTTTCAATTGTTTTGGTTTTGTTTGAAGGGCTGTATAAAAGAACCTGTGTTTGGAATTAATTAAGGAACATGTTTGTATATGTAAAATAGTGTGGTAAAAAGTGCGCGTGTGGGGTGGAAAGTGGGGGCTGGCTCAGGTTACCAATCAAGGATGGGTGGTCTCGATTAGTCAAGAAACTCTCCACTCCCTCTTTTCAAGAGAAGTGAAGTTAAAGACTCATTGTGCCAAGAGTCGAGATGACCCAAATCTACGTGACACAAGATTACTTTTTAGTTTAGACTAAGTCTCATATCATATTTATGGTTTATGGATCGGGTGTGAGGTCCCCACCCCGCCGTATCAACCAGCGGATTTGATGGTGAACCTGGTGGCCACTAGATCTATTGCGGAAGCAAACAAAATGGTTCAGGGTTCGACTAGCGGACAATCTCTCATCACAAAGTGAGTCGAGTTCGAGCCTACTAGCAAGGAGATCTAGCTCCACCTCGCAGGGGAAGCGTTCTTAAACTATCTAGCGATCCTAAGACCCACCTTCCAAGAGGAGAGAAAACCCGAGTGCCTTTTTCCCCATGTTTCAGAGGCACGTACTCTTGAGATTTCACCACTCTAGGGCCAATGAGTGTTACTAATATCGAAGTAAGCACTATGGGTACAGAGAGTTCCTGACCAATCGGGACCACCCATCTCATAGGCATTGGCAACCTGAGCCAAGCCCCCACTTTCCACCCCCACACTCACACTTCCTTGTGTGTCCTAATTACTACCACAATGGTTGTTCAACATAAAAATTCCTTGATTAGATTCCGAGTCACAATGTTCGTTAAGACAGCCCTTCAACCAGTATTGCAAGCGGCACCAAGACATTATTCTAGTAAAAATTCTACTCAAACTTATTCATTAAAATTCCAATGTTCTGGAGGTACAACATCCCCCCTCCAGCGAGCTCTCGTTGTCGCCTAGCTGCCCATACAACTAGGTACGTCCACCGCATAGAAAGCACGACATGGACATTCCCACCACTTAACCAACAGACGTGGGTTCCCACCGCTTAACCAGCAGTCGTGGGTATCCACCGCTTAACCAGTAGACGTGGATTCAAGAGCCCTTAACCAGGAACCCTGCCCCCTGTGATCAGGAGGGGGTTCATGACTAATTCAACATTGGAAATAGAATGAACATGCCGAGCTAAATTTTCCCTAGCAGACATTCTTTCCTATTGCAAACAGTATATCCATCAATCATTTCTTTCCTACTTTAGACTTTAATATACAAATGAATTCAATTGTCGAGGTTTCCGTCGGATTTCTCCAACATGTTTGGGGATGTGTTCATTCCTAGCTAAACGTATGCAATGTTAAATTAAACAACTTGAATAAAACTGTGATCTACCTCTTCCATTTCTTCTTCATTGGCTCGTGAGATGGCCGGTGCTTGTTCGACCATGGGAGCTTTTCCTTTCCCATTTGTATTGCTTGTTCCCGCCTCGTGGTCACCACCGAAGCGAGTTCTCTTAACCGGGGCCATTTTACTCACTACTTTAAATGATAAACTTGAAGAAAAGAGCTAAAGTCCGAGAGTATCATAACAACCAAATGGCAGATTAGAATTATTAAAGAATCCTCCTTAGGCAAGAGATTAGATTTTTCCTTCGAGACCTAGCAATTTTATGGGTAATTCCTTACTTACCCTATGGGAAATGGCTCTAAGGCTAATTACTTGGCTTAGATGATTAAGAAATTCAGAATTTTACTAATTGATTCACGAAAGAGATGAAGTAAGCAAGCTCATTCATTTTCCTAGAGCAATATGAAGATGCAGAATTGTTGCAGGCATGTGTGACATAAAATTCTCTTCTTAATGGCCTAATGACGGATTAATTTTCAGCCTTAATCACATTTTAATGTGGGAGAAGATTGAGTCTACTTTAATTACAACACTATTGAGTGGTAAAAGAATGAATTTCATCAAATCTACACTATTACTGGCTGACAATTTATTAACTATGCTGCCTAGAGAGAGAATCTTTCCTAATCATGCATTAATCCTTGGTTAAGGATGATGAATGGCTGCATAATTTAGCTAATTGAATGATGATTATGTAATGGAGTATAGCTATGGAGATTTATAGAGCAGCTATAGGGAATTATAGCCAGGATTAAGCATAGTAGCTAAGGAATTTGGAGAATAAAGATGAGAATTAAGAAGAGCAGTAATTAAACCATGATTACCGTGATTAGGGGCTGAGAATCCTCTGATTTTTCTGATCCAATGAATCCTCAAGATGAGAATTTCGGCAGTACTTCCCTCCTTGCTTCTCCTTCAAAAACTGTGTGTGTATCGGCAGCACCTCCCCAAGGTGTGTGTAGGTGTGTGTGTGTGTGTACTGGGTGTGTGTGTGTGTGTGAGCATGTGTGCGTGTGTGTGCGTGTGTGTGTGCATGCCTTTAAATAGGCCTCCTCAAGCTGAAAATCGATTTGTGCTGCTATAAGCATCTGAGTGAGCACTCAGTCCTTGCATGGCAAGTCTAGTTGCCTACCCACCAAGTGTCCAGTTGGTTTAGTTAACTGGTTCTCACACTTAGTTGCAAGCTTGGAAACTTTCCAAAGACTCCCACAAGGCAAGAGGGTGCCCCCTAGCTGCTAAAGATGGTCTGGAGTGGCCTGGAACTTGTTCCCACGCAGCCCCGGGCCCCCGGTGCCTCCCTGGACAATTTTATGAAAAATTGGTTTTAGGCTAAAACGGGCCATACGAGTCGGATTTTGATGCCGTAAATTGCTATACTGAGCTCTAACTAAGGCGTACTGGACCGAGTACCTGCCATATTTAGCAGCTCCCCGGGGTTCGAAAATGCATTTTTTTCAAATTTGGGGTACAGGTGCAGATTTTCGAGACGGTCAAAACTAGACGGGTCGGGTGACCAAAAACTTACTATATTTGGAAAATTTTCACAAAAATTATTTTAATTCACATTTCGAAGCTTTATAACATTCTTAACATCATGGCACTGACAGAATTCGGAAAACTGCTAAAAATAGTAACCATGGACCAAAAAGGAATTCCAAAGATCACGTCAAGGTAGCAAGATCAAGTCCCAAAGGCAAAGACTCATAATACAAAGAATAGAAGTCACCAAAGTGTATACCAACACAAACAACAGGGTCAGTACAAGAAAGCTATCAAGCAGATTTGGGCCGAAAAGATCAATTGACCAAGGAGGAGAAACTAGAATTTAATTGTAACCCTCCAACCACATATTAAACAAAAAGGAAGCCAAAACCAAACTCTTGCCAAAGACAGATATGGGTACCAAAGAAACTACTCAGCATTCACAACCACCATACCAAAATCTGGATTCGAAAGCAACAAACTCAAGAACTGCCAATACACAACTTCTACAACCGACAAAATGCAAGTTCTAATCAACTATATATCGACGGTTCAGTGGTGGAGACCTAAGAAAAAACAATCACAGATACCATTAGACTGAGCAGACTTGCTTCCCAAACTCTATTGACAATCAAAGAAAGAGCAAGAATACTTGAGAGCTTACTGTTCAGACAACTTCCCCACGAGCATACATCATTGCAAAGCTTCAACATCGACATGGTCGTCCAAGAGGACTTCGACTAGGCACGGGGAGGAACCAACACGCTACAAGTGTAAAAAGGGCACTGTTTTCCTTGAGTTTATGGATTTTTATGTTTGATTGTGATTATTTTGATGAAAGTTGAACATATATGTCCTAAAATATTGAGTAATAACAAGATGACAGAAGACAAACACCAAGATGATCCTCTAAGTGTGTGTATATATCTAAAATTAGAGGTTTTTAGTAAGAAAAAGCGAGAAAACAAAGAAATCCGACCAAAAATACTACATATATGATGTATATAGTGGGTTGTTATGATATTACCTAATTGTCTCAAATTTTTGGATCAAATTAGATATTTTTCTTTATTTTTAATTGTTTTTTTCAGCCAAAAACAAAGAAAGATAGAAAAAGGAGGTGAAACGACACTTTGGCGAGCAAAAGAAAAATATAGGAGTGGTCAATAAACAATTGAAACTTATGGTGAAGACGGGGTGCAAATATGCGAAAAAGTTGCGGAAAGCCAAATTGGAAGATCTTGGGCTAATTGACAAAATTTTCAAAAACAGAGCAAACGGAGTCCAAATAAAGAAATTTCTGAGCCTAAAGTACATTTCACAACAAGATAGGAGCACATGTCAAATTTGGTAAAAAGTGGTCTCGGAATCCCGATATAAGTTCTTTTGGGCCCACTCAATAGCTCATTTTCACTATTCACAAGTGAGAGACAGCTTGAGAGACCTAGAGCGATCGAATCTTTTGCGACTCTGTATGACGCACACAACACACCGATCGATGCCAGATATGAGAAGTAGGCTTGTTACCATGAGTTTTCTTGTCCTACACTCTCTTTGTCGCGAAAAATTTCAAAAATCGACAATGTAGCTTCGCGAGAAAGAAATCGAAAAGAGCCCGTAACGCATCATCCATCCAACGGGTTGCTACGAGATTTGATGGGGGGTTAACCCTAAGCTAAAAGAACACATTGACAACTTCCAATGCACGTTTAGGTAAACCGGAAAAACCCTAACTTCTTTGGGCACGACAAAGACTGATCGGGAAAGAATGGCCAAAACGACGCAAAACTTCAGGAGAAGATACATCTCAAGCATGTTTTTAAGTCAAGTAAGTCTCCGCCTGAATCCACCATCAAAAGTGGGTCAAAACATGGGGCAAAGCTTCGGGGTCCGCAAAGTGTCATTTGGGCCTCACGGCTGAGATAGAGGTCCGTTTTCCACCAAACTTCACAGGCTTCATCAACATATCATCAACAACCAATACATAAAGTCAAACATCAAGAAAAACTATCACCGTAGTCTCCTCAACAAAAGATGCTATTTGAGTGACAAATCACCAAATGTGGCATTTATGAATCCAAAGGATTCATTATAGCCATAGAAGGGTGCCTAAGGACATCCACATGCGAGGGAAATAGAGATCAAGAAGAATCTCTAAGTCAATGGGGCCACAATAGAGAAATCCCTTTTGAAAACTGAAATATCAAGCAGGGAGTTTCAAAACTGATCACGTGACTTTTTAAAGTGAAAAATAGCTAACAGGGCTTAAGGCACAATCACAAATCACCTCAAAGCATCAAAATCAGTTTTTATCACAGCAGACTTCATACGCGTATGAAGTCTCATAGATAGTTTTTGCACAAGAAACACTCTCATGAAATCATGACATCATTCTGCATACCCTCTAGATGCAATACAAAAAATTTCATGGAATTTGGAGCTTTTTAGGCCCCCAAGAACCAAAAAACGCAAAGTCTCAGCCTAATCTCAATATTTGGCTTTAGACTTATAAAAAATGCTCCAAATCATGTGAAATTTTGTGCACAGCATAAACTTAGCCCAAATATCTTATGACTATGCTAAAAAATGCATTCTGTGCAAAGAGACTTTATACGCGTATAAAGACTAACTCTATAATAAGGGAGTACTGCTCACAAACTGATCACCCAAGCCTATAAAATATATCATGCCAAGCCTCTACACCAAATTTGGACCAAATTGTGAATGTATTGGTCATCACTCACTTCAGTTTCAAAAACAAAGTGTCTTAGCCTGAATTATGGCATTAAGCTCAAGAACTCTTACCCAATTTCATGTGTGCACCTATCACAGCCTTATAAACATCATGGACTAGGTCTGCAACAAATTTGGATCAAGGATTCCCAAGTAGAATTTATATTTAGTGTGTATAAAGTCTACAAGCCTTGATATAGCAGGCTAGCTGGGATTTTAGGCTTTTAGCACTTGGAAAACATCATCATGAGCCCTCTAACACACATCAATCACAACTGGAGGTGATATGACCTTCATCCAATCAGAAAAGCTAAACATGTGTCATGACATCTTTTGAAGCCTTTCTAACACAATTCACAAGCCCAAAGTCATAACAAAGTTCATGGACACTTTACACAGGCCATACAACACCAGCCTATGGATTTTCTAACTGTTTTGCATCAATAGTCTTTATACGCGTATAAAGTCTAAACTATTATTTGAGAGCCCAACCAACAATTTCTCAGCACTAATTTGTGCACCATGTTACATACAATGCATACCTTCTATTTGGACAAGTTTGGGCTAGATAATGACCATTGGTAGTACAAAATCAAAAATTCCTCCTATGGAGTATTCTAGACCCCATCCAATTAGTCCATATCCAAATGGGAATCAGAATTGATATTGGGTGTCCCAATCACCAAAGGAAGCTCCAGAAGAAGCCAAGGCCAGAAAACTCAATGAAGACGTATGAAGTCTCATAATGGTTAAACGATGGATTAGGGCAAAACTCTACACTTCAAGGTGAAATCTGACTCCAGACTCAGAAGGAGAATCCAAAATCCAATTTCACTGTCATAGATGTGTATAACATGCTAATGACTACTTACAGCCAAGGTCTGAGTCATATCTAACACATTAGATTTCATACGCATGTAAAGTCTCTCTGATGTGGAGATGAACCTAGAGATCAACATTGACCAATCTAAGCCTCAACAACAGGATTATGACTACACTTACCCAATTTCATCCCATTTAAGCCTCAAATACTCAGAAGTGAGCCCAAATTCAGTTTCAAGTCGGCAAAGAGTCAAATGGTCATAGCTGGTCCAAACAACATCCAAATTAAAATCAAGACATATATTCCTGAAGTATATGATAAGTGTTGTGCTTATGTAAACTATCACTTTGTTTTGAGCATTTAGACTTCAAATGCGTATGAAGTCTCACAGCATCAATCAACACCCAAAAGCAATCATCATCCTATGCATTGCACCCTTAGGCCCTAGGTAGCCTGTTTTTCAATTTAAGAGTCATTTGGACAGATAGAAACTAAGAAAATGCAAGATTGGCTAATCACTTGAAGTGTCCGCGCAAGATCTATGGAGTCTAATAAATCAACAGCAAAGAAGAAGAGCATGTATGTAAAAGGCATAATTGCGACCAGTGAACCATATACACTGCCAGAGGAGACACTCAAGCCAGCCAAGGCCTGGATAGACGAGGCAAGATTAGAAAAGGAAGGAGTTGAAGTGTATCAAGGCACCTTCAAAGACACACAAGGCAACACAGTGGATATCCCAATGAATCCACAAGAGATGTTAGAAATGGCAAACAAAGAAGATACCCTTACCCAGCTAGAAAGAGCGGACCTTCATAACTTCTACATGGCTCCACCAACAGGTGTGGATGTTCAGAGAGTATATGAGCTATTCAGCTCTATTCAAAAAGATGGAAAGGCAGTGATAATAGGTTTGGATGGCCAGAAGACAAAAACTCTAATCACACATCAAACCATAGCAGATGCACTTGGGCTCCACAACAGGGAATCTCAGTTAGAGAAAGAAGAGACCAGGTGAAAGTTTATGCACAAAAGAAGTTTAATCGGACATTGGAAAATCTGGTGGACCCATGAGCTGGAAAGATATGCAAACTATACAACCAATACTTTCAAATTTGCGGCAAGAGGCCACATAAATACACAACTCCTCCTCATGCAGTGGAAACCACTATAACCTGGGCTTTGAAGAGCAGTGTACCAAAAGAGGTGAACTACGCTCAATATCTGCATGAGCAGGTGATTGGCATAGGCATGGAAAAGGCCAAGTACATTGGAGGAGGAGAAACCTTGACAAAGATTGCATATGAGGCAATCGGAGCAAGAGGACATTGGCCAGAGCCACCAACACAGAATGAGTGGTTCAAGGTAAAACCTGATATTGAAGATGCGCCGGTAAAAGCAACATCTCTGCCCATCACCATGAGGCTAAGAAGAAATTTGGAAATAGTGCCAAAAGACGAGCCTGTGGAGCCACTAAGGAAGAAAGGGAAGCATAAGCCAGGGAATCCAGATCCAAGGAAACAGAGTCAAAAAGCTGCTCGTATTGAAAGATTGATAGAACAGTTTAGAGCAGAAAGGGTACTAAAAGGAGATTTCGAAGAATACTGGGTGCCAGACCCAGCCAAGGTGGGAGGAAGCTCCTCTAAACCACTAGAGGACCAATTTGACCATTCATCCGGGCGTATGAAGAGACGGAAAGGGTACTTGATCAACAAAAATTAGAGCCTTTCACGATGGAGGAAATCGAAAACATCAAACAGAAGCTGAAAGAAACATTAGAACATGAGAAGAAGGATCAAGAGGAAGAGCAGAAGAAAGAGGAAACATCACCTTCTCCACCAAGATCTCCCACACCTCCTCCGAGCTCAAAACCATCTACACCCGAATCTCAATCTTCACCAAAAACAACAGAAGGGGCCACATCTACACATGGAGATCAGGAACATAATGAAAAAAATACTTATGAAGATCTTATCCAAGCTGGATATACTATGGCAGAAGCTTCCATAGTGGTATATGGTACTCCGAACCCACCATGGGCTGCAAGGAAAGAAGAAGAAAGACAAGATCCCCCAAGAAACAGAGAAAGAGATGATGAGGCGGAAAACAGAAGGTAGACCATGGATCTCAACAAAGAACTCCAGAGAGATACTCACCACAATCCGGAGTGCCAAGGATGGTTCAATTCCCCACGGTGCCTCAATGGAGACTCTTAGCTAGCCCATTCCAAGCACCACCGACACCAATGCTAATCAGTATGAGTTATCAGGTTCCACTAGCTGGTCCAATCAATAGACCCACAACTTGAAACCTTGTCACAGCAACAACTAAGAGCCGCTTATCAGATACTTGATAGAGTCAGGACGTGGTCTCTTGCCATTGCTGAAGAGAACAACATGCTGCGTACCAGGCATGACAACATGCAAACAGAACATGAGAACCTATCAAATATGGTACAAGATACCCACCTGAAGGCTAAAGAAGCAGAAAAAGAGCTCGACACTCTTACTGCAACACTAAGGGAATCTGAAGGCAGACAAGACACTCTCTTGCTAGAGATAATTGAAGCATCGAGAGCAATCAAGACTCTCCAAGAGCAAAAAGATCAGGCCTTGGATGACTTAGAATCAGCAATGGATGAAGTCCTAGAGTTGAAGGAAAAGTCAGAGCTCCAAGACAAGACAATCAAAAGACTAAGGGCTACACCAAGGATCAAGAGAACAAGTGCAAGAGCAGACGCCCAATTCATACAAGCATTGAAGGCACAAATCACCACCCTATAGAAATACTGCATCTAGCAAAGACAAAGGATGCATAAGGGAGAAGAATCTTCAACCGCCGAAGAAAGAATGAGAGCAGAACACATAGTTCTTCAGAAAGAACATGAGGAACTTCAAAAGAGCCTGGAGACATTGCAAAATCAAATGGTTGACATGGCCGAGAAAGCAACTCAACAAGACACATTGACACAAAGACAGATCGCTGACTTGCAAAAGGAAATAGCGGCTTTAAGGACACAAGAATCAGAATCAGGGCATAGTGAAATAGAAACAAATGCTAGAGATGAGCCCATGGAAATTCCTGAAGGGGCCAAGGGCTGCGGCAAATGTACTTAGGGAGGAATGGATGCAACCCACACTCCCATATCCTCTCCTAAAGTATGAGGTAACATAATCAGGAAAAGAGTCAAAGAGGAAGCCACAAAGCCGGTCTATGAAGGAGATGCCAAGAAGATGGAGGATACAGGTAGAATAGTGGACTCACAACCAAGATGGAAAAAATCTTGGCTCCTAAAGTACCCAGTTTTTTTGAAATACTTGGTGGAGGCTCCAAAGATTATCAGAGATGACCTCCTAATTTGCCCAGTCCCTCGTGTTCGCACTTGGGCAAACCATTTCAAATTCGTGAAGGCTCGTCCCAACTAGCTAAACTACCCGTCTATGCCTGCATCCAAATCAGGAGAGAGAATATGTGTCTCTTATATGGTGAAAACCCTGAAGGGCACCATTAAGATCTTCACAGGCTCTCCAAATTTGACGTGCGTCATGACCAAAAAAATCTGCAAAACCTTGTTGGCTTGTTTTGAAGTGTTCGCGCCTTCTAAAGCGACGAATTCTACACTCCTCTCAACGGGCGACACTGTCACTGCAATGACATCTGATCTGTGAAAACAACCATCTCCAGAGGTTTTACATCTACTATATCAGAGAATCATGTTTCTGGCTAGCTATCACATGCAAGCCTTTGAAGAAGCTTTCTACACGGGATTCTTTACTTATGATAGCAAGATATTTGGCCCAGCGTGGTCACTTTGGGGAACATCTGCTACTAATCGTACCTAAAGCTGCTAAAACGACCAGACTTCCACTAACACAAGAGTAGCTCTTACTAAAGTAAGATCAGTCATGTCAGGAGGACATGGACGCGGAAGGGGGGAGTGTTGACAACAAGATATAGAAGAGGTTTCCCAATTACATTATACTACTATTTTTGGCACCTTTGTAATATTTGAGCTGCCAATAGACCTTGTGGGAACGAGCCTCTATGGAGGAATGTATATAATTCAACTTTTGTAACCTAAACCCAACTTTTTGGAATTAATCAAATCGGTTTTATCACTGTGCGTGGAGTTTGAGAGAGAGAGAGAGAGAGAGTGTGTGTGTGTGACTTGATCTCTTTGCTACGCGTGCTACGGAAGTCCCATTGCTGAAGTGACACCACCACTGCATTAGCAACTGCAAGGGCTTTCCTCTGACACCAATAGTGTATGATTTTGACGACAACTCAAAGAGAGCACCTACAAGCTTCTGGGTGAGTTTTCTTGCAAACCGGGTGTCCATTTGTTGACTTCTTTGTACCTATGGGTTCACGGCAAGTAGGACTACATGTTAGAACCATACGCCACGAAAAATGGTAACTTTTATTTTGCTGCCTTCTTTATTCGCAATTTTTGCAAGGGGTAGTTGGAGGTGGGTTATCCAATCATAGTCCATAGGATATTGATCTCAAGGTAAGGAGAGTGTACCTTATGAGTTTCGTGATGTTTCAAATGCGTTTGACCTAGATTCGGTGAGTGTTAGCATTGTAGTTAGGATTGTCTTCACTAGAGCGATCTTTGACTCGTCTTTTTTATTACTGATTGTCTTACAAGGTCGAGAAGTAAGTTCATAACACTCTTCTTGTTTCCATGCACCTACGTGTTAAGCTTCATCCTCGGCCGACATAGAGTTGTTGGTTTTGTTCTCGCTAGAAGTAGGTTCATAACCCTCTTCTTGTTTCCATGCACCTACGGGTTAAGCTTCATCCTCGGCATAGAGTTGTTGGTTTTGTTCTCGCCATGCTAGCATCCGCTCGTGGCGTACCTATCAACAATACATCATCCATTTTTGTTCTTGGTTTTGTGTAGTCTGAAGTCACGCTGATAGCCGTTTTTCGGCTCTCCATAATTGCCATAGTAAGTTACTCCACCCTACCAAATTCACCCAAGTGCTATGGCTATCCCTACCATTTCACTGTACATAGGCATGTGTGAGTTAGGGGCCTTTTCCCATATCTTCTCAAAAACCCTCAGCTAGCTAGTCACTGGGCTAGTTGAGCCAAAAAAATAAAATAAAATAAAAATAAAAGTATATTATGGCCTCTTTGTGTGTAAATATTTCATTTTATATATGGCCTAAATATAGGGATTTTTTATAATTATTTTGGTATTTTATTTAAATATTTCTACTTAAGTGTGTGTTTTATTAAACCTATGTACACCTTCTTTCATCCTCTTGCACCATAATTATATTTTTTGCCAATATGTACATACTCTAACCTCATATTTTTCCTTTATACAAATCACTCTCACATTTTCACCCTCACCCTCGTGAAAACAAAAAATGATTTCTACTCATTGGTTACGTTTATTATATTATTTACTTGCATACTTTTTCCTCTTTCACCCAAAATAATTCAAGGAGGGACCATATCATATGATTCCAATATCTTTCCATATCCATAACTCCTCCATATTTTTATTATTATTTTTACTCATTATTCTAACACCATTGCTCATTGAGCTAAAGTCCATGAATAGTCCATACACTAGTCCCACCATGTATATATTTCTTTATTCACCATAATCCTCCTCCATGCAGGGTCAAGCAACTTGGATGCTTTGTATTATAATATGACAAAGGAGGGGCTCACTCTTGTTGGATGCATTGTACAAATTCAACAAAGGAGGGGGCCACTAAAAGACTTTTGCAGGCATAAAAACAGGCTTTTTGGTGAGAATTTTGGCACCTATCTCCACTCCGAATTTGGAGCGGTGGTCAAAAGAGAAAATGTATCCCACGCTCTGAATAATCACCTTAAATTTTTCATGATTTTTGGAGCTACCAGCGGTGAGCTATGATTTTTTGAGTGGACCCCAGTCTGCCCACTTTTCTCACAAGTAGCCCTTAGTCTTCTCTCACCCTTCCACACACCTACTCACTCTTACACATCCCTCCCTCTCCTTCCCTCACTCAAACCTGCAATTTCCATGGCTTCTCCCACCCTCTTCACCATTACCCTTCTCTCTCATCCCTATAGTTCTTTTATGAACCTCTACATACATACACCCTCTCCATGTCTCTCTCTATTGCTTCTATGTTACAATTTCATTTACCTCTCCTAAAAATATCTAAAATTCAGCATCTTAACCATGATAACTTTGCAAATTGAGGATTTTTCATCAAAAAATCCTCTTTTCATCGTGGTGGTCAACCGTGGCGGGGCGTAAAGAAGCGAAGAAGAAGAAGAAGACCAACGGTCATTTTTTCCACAATCTACACAAGGGTGAGTTCAAGCTTCTTCAAAGCTTCACCATCTCAATGATTCTCTTTTAATTCACCCCTCTTCCTTCATCAAATCAACTCATCCTACCCATTGTAAATGTATCACTAACAATTCTAGTGATTATTACCACCAACAACTAACTTCTCTTGTAAAAATGCACCCACACTATCAACATATGGAGTAGGCAACCGCACAAGTAAACCAAATTCATTCACTCCCATGGAAATTTCTCTCCTTTCACCACATCAATAATTCTCTTACTTGAGCCCACATCCATGTGACTCAAGAGAAAAGAGAGACCCCATTATCATTTGAAATTCATAAAAATTCATAATCCTTGATCTTTCCTAATAAAATTGATTAGGCTTAATCCTAATCAAGGCTTCTAAAACCTATAAATAGAACCCATTCCTCCTTGTAAAAGACATCACTATACCATTGCACACTAGATTGAGCGTACCACACGCCAGTTCTATCTTGGTTGTAAAGAGAGAGTAAGCTTTCTATACACCATCACCTTGGTGCATAGAAAAGCTTGAGCTAGTTTGAGTGAGTGCGAGTAGAAGATATTCTTCCTACCATTGTTGTATCTACCCCAACATCAATGAATTGGTAGTTTTGGGTGCAATTCATGTCCAAAGGCTCACGCTTCTCCTCCAATTTGGCTTGGCAAACTCATTCAGCTTCATAAGGTGACTTGTTTCATTGAAGGTTGTTGTTTTGTTGCTTGTGATTCATTGGCTATTGTTTGGCTACCATTGTAAGAGGGTGGATGGTGAGAGGGCTCCCATAACCCTAAGACAATGTGCTAGTGATGCTATAACCAAATCTTGTCACTTGATTCTGCAAGCTCTAAGTTCCTTTTTGTGCAAAATATAAAGTTGAAGCTAAGTTGTACACCATCTCTCTCTCTCTCTCTCTCTCTCTCTCTCTCTCTCTCTCTCTCTCTCTCTCTTTTAGTGTGTGAGAGTGTTCCATTGGTGTTAGGGTTAGTGTAAATTCCTTGCTTGTTTGTGGGTTGCTCTAACGATTCTCCTCTTTTGCGTCCTAGTTCGCTCGTAAACTAGGTGGTGCCCCTTGTGTAGTTGGGATTTGGCTGTGGGTTTGTTGTTTTGGTTTGTGTTGTGTGTGCCCCAGCCCCATTGAGCAGCACGGGAGCCTTGAAGGGTGTCTAGAGGTTGCTCTTCTTGTTGCCCGCCCCGGACCGCCTCAATTTTGGTGCCCCCACTGAGGACAGGCTTGTGTATGTTTTGTGAAGGCTCAACCTTTAGCATAATCAAGTAGCTTGCATGAATCACGAGAATTTGTATGATCCCTTCATTCCCATTGCAAGGCAAAAGGTACACATAATTGTTAGTACTAAGTTGCAATTTAAGCGAGTAATTCGTAGAATTTTAGGTCCTCTTAGGTTGGTAGAGATAAACGCATCAATAAATCCTTTTATTTTGCCTCTCATTAGGTACGACCTTAGTTTGGACGTCTATATTTTTGTTTTGTTTTAAGAATTAGGTCATGCATAGACCATGGATAATGGCCCAGGAATACAGGTTTTTCCCTTTCATTTCACTCCACACATTTGAGTAAACATTGCAATTAGTAGAAAAATCCATTTTCAACAACGTATGGTATTCATGTTTGGTGCCCAAAGAGTAGGAGAAATTCTCGCGTCACCAAACCCTGTCATTCTACCTCTTATTGATTATCATAGGTCATTTGATGTGAATATTTTTATTTTGTTGTAGAATAGATTGCAATTTAGAAAATATTATTGTGTAAATCTTTTAAAGAAAGAAAAAACAAAAACGCGTCACTTTGAAATCAATTCAATGGAGAGCCAACGCCAAATGTCTGGATATCCTCTTTTCTTTGGAGAGCCTGGAGAGGATGCAGAATTATTTCTAGCGAATTTCAAGATGTCTTGCCGTATCAAGAGGATAGTAACTGATCAAGAACGTGTAGAAATGTTTGAGGTGGTCCTTAGGAAAGATGCTAGCACTTGGTTTGACTCTTTGCCTGAGGAAGTTAAAGGGAATTACACGGAAGTTTTGAATCGTTTCAAGAAATACTTCTTTGATCCCCAAAACACTCAGAAATTATGGCAAGACATTGTTTCTCATAAGCAAAAAGACTTAGATGACTACTACTTGTACAAGCAAGAGTTCCTACGTCTTTGGGCTCTATGGATACGAAATGTTGCTAACCTTGGTGATGGTGCAGAATTTCTAAAGAAGGAGAGGTTCATAGCCGAACTCTTTCCTGACCTTAAGGTAAAAGTTGAGGCGGGTGCACCTGCTACCTTTGATGCAGCTGAAACTAGGGCTGCTGAGAAATATAGGAAACTCAAGTGCTTAAGGGGGGAGGTTCCAATAGAAGGTCTTAGACCCAAAGGTAAGTCACAAGCATCAACATCTAAGGAGCTTCCTGAGGTAACGGCGGAAGTGATTGAGAAGTTAAATGAATCTTTAAGCAGCTTGTTAATTCACCTTGCACAAGCTGTAGGTCCAAAGGGACAAGCAAAGAAGTCTGAAGAGCGAGACCCACGACCTAGGAGAGTCTTGCAATGTTGGAATTGCGGTGAGTCTGGACATGGGATGTATAATTGTCCTTGGCCCCGTGGGGAGCCAGGGAGACCTAACTTGAATTACCCAGTGATGAATGCAGGTGAAGGAACTAGTCAGCAACCACGGCTTATACAAAGGCCAAATGGAGCAAGACCACCTCCACAAGGAGTGGAAGGAGTTCCACCTTTGCCAGACCCAAACGTGCATGTGGTAGAGGTGACAAATTCAAGAGAGGTTGACATGGAAGCAAATGGCATTAAGCGTGGCCGAGAGGAAAGGTAAGGAGAAAGAAGGTGTTACATCACAAAGTGACCATGGACGAGAAAAGAAGGCAAAGGAGACCAAGGAAGCCAAGAGGACTCGACGTCGTATCAACCTCCAAGACTTTCCTCTTGGACATGGAATGGCTCCATACAACCTGTTGGAAGACATGAGAGGTAAGGGTCCTGATATCTCATGGCCTCAATTTCTTGCATTATGTCCACAAGTTAGGAGGGATTAAACAAGGGCAGTTAGCACTAGGAGAAAGGTAAAAGAGAGTGTGCCTGTTGTAAAAATTGCACAAGCTGAAATGAATGAGGACATTACACCTGTGCTAGTGACGGGAGCAAAGCGAACCCCGAACCCCGACGGCCTCTAAATCGCCGGGGACCGAATGGCGCGCCTCGAGCCTGTCATGGTAAAGCAAACAGGGGGCACCACCTAGCTTCAGCGGCTAGGACGCAAACAACACACCACCATAACAAAATTTTCATCCAAGAGAGATGGATGCTTGGGAGTAATGATGAAAAGGAGAGGGAATGAGATCAAGTGAGAGAGAGAGAGAGAGAGAGAGAGAGAGAGAGAGAGAGAGAGAGAGAGAGAGTGAGGGAGGGGGTATAGCGGCTTAGTACTTAGGCATCACAAAAGGATGGCGAATCCGCACACCCTTCACACATACACAAGCTCACTCCAAAACACAAGACTAGGTGGCGATTCCGCACACCTCACATGGGCAAAACGTTGCAAGAAAACATACTCACAAAACCTCAAGCTTTATTTAGAGAATTAGGCGATGAAATGGGGAGCATAGGGTAGGGGAATGAGAAGGGAGAGAGTGGTAGAGCACATGGCGGATAGGTGGGAGTTGATGGCGAAGACTCGCACGAGGATTATGGCCATCATCCTTCATTTAGTTGCCCTTCATCTTCCATAGCCAAGGGTGTAGAGGTCATGCTCAAGACAAGCATGGTGATTGCGGTGATGGTGATGGTGTGGGTGTGTGTGTGTGTGTGCACTAGGCACACACAGTGCATAGTGTATTCTTTGGTGATGTTGTGTGTTTTTTGTGTGATGGTGACCCCTCTTTATATAGGGGAGGAGGGGGGGGAGAAATTCTAGAATTTAGAAATGAAGAAATCATTATCTACATAGGCCATGTGACTGTGGGCCCCACTTGTCTGGCTGTGTGTATATGTGCCAGAACAGCAGTCTCATGAGAGAGAGATGGGTTGATGAAAAAAAGTGAGAGGTGACATGGAGAATAAAGTAATTACAAGAGGGGAGAGAGAGGAGTGTGTTCAGAGGTGAATCTGTGTGCAGATGTGTGTGAACACAAGAAAAATCAGGTAACCACCAGGTGGGGATGGGTCTATGGGCACCTTTTTTAGTGAAACTGAGTGTGTGTGAGTGTGGGGGAGGTTATTTAGCTACAAGACAAGAGACATGGCGCCCTTTAGAGAGAGGGGGGGGTATTTGGGTCATGGGATATGATAGGAGAGAGAAAAGGGGGGTGGGGTATACTATTTTGGAAGATAGGGTAAGTTGCATGTAAGTTAGGGTGCATTATTGGTGAGTTAGAATGCATTATTGGTGAGAGGTGGGGTAGCTTGAGGGGAGAGAGAAAGGAGAAAGGACAAGGGGAAGAGAGAGGGGGTTGACCTTTTGAGTGGAGGAGAGGAAAAGGGACACACGGCGGGGCAACAATGAAGAAAAAGGAGGCAAGGTGGGGATGGGCTGCCCGCAGGCATGAGGTGGCCTATTTTACCTTTCTCATATATTTACATAATCATACTTTATTTTTTTCTTACTTTTTTCCAATGTCTTTTATCACTCCCTCCCTAAGAGGGGGTTTTCATGGAGTGGGGAGGAGAGAAGAGGGGTATGGGAGCTTGGCTTGTGAAAAGCCCCCATCATTAGCCCTCCCCTTTTGGCTAGAGGCATTCATGTCTCTAGCTCATCTGTTTGATCATTATCGTCGGAGGTGGCGGTGGCTGATGGTGTGTCCTCATCTGGAATGTCAATAGGTGGAGCCTGGTCAAATCGAAGAAAATAAGGTTTAAGTCGCCAACCATTTACCCTGGTTTTATGAAGTTTTCCATCAGCCTCCATAAGCTGGTAGCTTCCATTGGCATACTTTTTCCTGACGATGAAAGGACCTTCCCATCGAGTAGGAGTAGGAGTTTCTTATCCTTGCGCGTGTCGAAGCGATTGTCGTAGCGGAGCACCAACATTCCTTTCTTCAATTCTTTTTTCCGGAGATGCTCGTTCAAGCTAAGCCGTCTATGCTCTGCTTGTGCTGCATAATAATTTATTGCTTCTTCTCTGTCCAGCTGCAGTCTTTCCAAGTTGATGATGTGATCTCTCAAATGCATGTTGGGCTGTTGAAGCTGGCTTGCCATTACTCTGAGACTTTGTAGTTGCACTTCAATGGGCAAGATTGCTTCCTTACCAAATACTAGATGATACGGTGTGAATCCCAAGGATGTACGAAATGATGTTCTGTAGGCCCATAAAGCTGGTAGTAGATACTTATCCCAGTCTCCAGGATGATTGTTTACCTGATTGGTAATAATTTTAGAAACCATTCCATTTACCTTTTCAACTAGGCCATTACATTGAGGGTAATATGGTGAAGAGTGCCTCCTTGTAATGCCCAGTTTCTGCATTAATTCTCCTACCAAGTCTGCTCTGAAACCTGGCCCTCTATCAGAGATGATCTCTAAAGGTGTGCCAAACCTACAGCATATGTGCTCGTAGATAAATTTAGCTACCTCTACCGCTGTGATTCTAGTGGTGGCTGTAGCCTCTGCCCATCTAGTCATGTAGTCGACCCCCATGATAATGTAGAATTTTCCTGAGTTGGCCCTAGGTAATGGCCCAATGGCATCGATACCCCATTTTTCAAATGGGCCATATGAGAGAATAGGTGTCTGAGGTTCAAGCATAAGTGACCTAGTGCCGGCCTTTTGACACAACTTACATGTTTTGCACCAGTGGTGTACATCACGGTTGAGGCTAGGCCATATGAAGCCTGCCTGCAAGATTTTCCTACTTGTTATGTCTAGGGCAAAGTGACCACCACAAACCCCGTCGTGACAGCTAGCAATTACTCCCGTGATTTCCTGAGAGAGAGGCACCTTCCTGAGTATTTGGTCCTTACCCTTACAGTACGAACCGTCATTGATGAGTCGATACCTTGTGGCCTTCCGCGTCAGCCATTGCTTCTGTCCCTTTGTTAAATCTGATGGGCATTCCCCTGTTTCCAAAAAATGCATGATGTCAGGCAAGGCATCACTTCCTTGAAATAGAGGGAGATTTAGTTTTATTGCTCCAACCACCACTTCCTGTAGTCTTTCACTTGCTAGGGCATGTGCTTCTTTGTTTTGAGCCCTTGGGATATGGTGTATTTGAACTTCTTCAAACTTACCCAACAAAGTTTTTACACCACTTAAGTGAGTCCTTAAACTAGGATTCTTGCATGTCCATGCTCCATTTACTTGCCTTACCAGAAGTAGAGCATCCCCAAATACATTAAGGCGTTGTACACCTTGCGAGACGCACCATTGTAGACCCTTGGTTAGTGCTGCATACTCAGCTTCATTGTTAGAATGTGAATCTAACAATTGGCCCAACGAAAATACCTTTGTCCCTTTGTCATCAAAGACCACTATGCCTGCAGCTGCTTTGTCGGACGCTCGCTTGTAGGCTCCATCAAAGTAGAGAGAGTATGCTCCTTCTACCATCGGTGGTACTGGAGGTAATCGAACTTCTCCTTCCTTAGATTGCTTCTCCTTCCTTTCAAAGACTTGGTAGGTCATGAGTCCCCCCAAACTTGCCCTTGTCGTGCTTTCTACCTGTACCGTGTAGTCAAACTCTTGCAGACGAACTAGCCATTTAGTAATTCTAGCAGACATATCCATGTGTTGTACAACATAGGGAAATATTTCATCCGTGGTTAGAATCACAAATTGCTTAGGCAACAAATATGACCTAAACTTTGTAGTTGCAAATCTAAGAGCTAGGACTAAGTGTTCCACATGGGTGAAACCTTTCTCTCCTGCTGTCATCATTCGACTAGAGAAGTAGATTGGCCTCATGAAAGATGTCGTCGTATCCTTTTGGAGTAGCACAGCCCCCAATGAGTCATCACCAACACTTGAGGTGACATAGAATTTTTCATCCCACTTAGGTGGTGAGATAGTTGGCAGAGTGGCTAAGACCTCCTTTACCTTGTTGTAGTGATGTTCGCTTTCCTCGTCCCAAGTGAAAGTTGATCTTTGAGTGAGTTGTTGCAGTGGTAGAACAAGTTGTGATAGTAGATGTATGAATCTACTTAAGTACCTCACCTTCTGTAGAAAAGAGACCAGTTGACGTGCGGTCGTTGGTGAAGGTAGGGCTATGAGTGCGGACACCTTACTTGGGTCGGCGTTGATACCTTTTGCTGAAATTTCATGGCCTAGTAGAATGACTTTACTCTCCCCAATGTGGCATTTATCCACATTTAATTGCCCACCTAGGCTCTGCAACCTGGCCAAACCTTCAGTTACCTTTTCTAAATGTGAAATACGGGAGCTATATATACAAAAATCATCAATGAACACTCTTATGGATGTTCCAAAGAACGGTTGAAAAACATATGTGACATATCTTTGGAATGTGGCAGGTGCATTTGTGAGACCAAATGGCATAACCCTGTATGCAAAACAACCCCATGGCGTGATAAAAGTGGTTTTTAGCTGATCTTCCAAGGCTATGCGTATTTGAAAGTATCCAGAATAACCATCACAGACGTTATAGCATTCAAAACCCGCTACTTCATTCAGAATTTCATCCAAGAAAGGGAGAGGAAAGTGGTCTCTCTTTGTAGCTGCATTTAGTGGTTTGTAGTCAACACAGACCCTCCACTTACCATTCTTTTTAGGCGTCACCACTACGGGTGACACCCATTCTGAGTTTTCTACAGGATAGATGAATCCGCCTCCAACAGTTTCCTTACCTCGGCCAAGAGTGCCTTTTCTTGTATGACCCCCAGTCGTCGTAGCTTTTGCACAACTGGTTTTACCCCTTCCTTCAGCTTAATATGATGTTCCACCACTGTAATGCCTGTGATTCTTTCATAGTTGTCAATGAACAGGTTAGGAAATCCCATCAACATTTGCAAAAAACTATCTTTCTCCTCAAGTGTTAATTCCGTAGACAACATACCCTTCAACCTACTTCCTCCTAGGCCAGGTGATTTTCTCTCCTCTTCATTGGGTTTCCCTTTTGGTGATGGATCCAGTTGTGCTTACCCTTTGTGGATCCTTCATAATGATACCCATCACATCAATGGAACTGTCACTTTCGTCGGTGGATGTGGTCTCCTCCTCAGAACTGGAAGATTCGCTAGTGGTTTCATCTGCCGATGTTTCCAGATTCATTTGCTTCTGCTTGCCAATCCTCATGTCGTAGTAGATTGTCTCCCCTTTCTTACCGGTCATGCGTAGAAGGCCAGTACCCCAGTCTGTTTTGCCTTCATGGCCATCAACCATGGCCTTCCAAAATTAGTGGATAGCCCTCCCCCTTAGTAGGCATTACAAAAACATCTACCTCTACCTCAGTGTTGAAAGCTTTGATTTTCACGGCACTTACCACACACCACACACTTTACTTTTGCGTTGTTTGCCATCTTTGCCTTGCATGGAGAAGGCTTTTCAACCTCGAGCCCTAATCGAAGCATCATAGCTTCGCTCATTACACAGATTTGTGCACCTCCATCAATGTAGGTGTTTCCAACCCTCTTTCCTTTTATGTTTACGTCGACAATTGGAAGGATGTCATCCATGTTGCATCACGAAATTGCTCCGGCTACCTTTGTTTTGGTGCGTCTTGTACTTACCATTTTAGACCATTGTCGCCTTACTTTTGGTGCAAGATGTAGCAGCTGTGGCCATGTAATCTTCGGTCCTTGCTCTGCCACATCCAATGTTAGATCATAGGGCTTAAAACTTTCCCCTAGCTGGAAGTCGGTGATGCCCAATTTCCGTCGTGGCCTGGATGGCCTCTTGCTAGTTTCTCCTCTCATGCTTCTCTCATCATCTGATTGTGTAGCTTTCTCCCTCCTAGCTCTTTTCACAGTCATGGCTTCAAGTGGTTCTAAAAAGGTTACCTTCTCCTTGCTCTGGGTGTATCCACTACTATGGCTTTTCCTTTCTCTTCTAACCTTATGAAGTTTACAGGGCGATCAGGTGGTGGGGCTGGTGGAAGAGGTGGGATGGATGCTTGTAGTGGTGTCTGGGGTGGACGTAGAATTTGTGTTGGTGGGGGTGGTGCTCGGGGTGGGGGTGTTCTTTCTCTAGGGGGTGACAATTGGTTCCTCCTACCTCCTCTATTATAGTTTTGTCGTGGTTTGGGACAGTAGTACATACGTGACCGTCTTCTCCGCAGTTGTAGCAATGATACTCCCTGTTTTGTCGTCGTGCTCTTCCAAGGTCTTGATCTCTTTCTTGACTCCTCCCTTGTTGTATTAAGTGGACAGACAAATTCTGCAGTTGGTCAGTAATATGGGCCAACATATCTTGTTGGTCATCTCTTACCCCAAGAGCCGGTGGTGGTGGTGGAATGGTGGTTGTCGTAGTTGCTGGTCGACGCGATGTTCCTGATTCTGTTGAATCGGTTTCTTTGGCTTTCATTCACAGCTTCTTGTCTTTAAGGCGAGCAATCTCAACGGCTAACTCGTACGTAGCCGGGAATCTACCTTTCACCTTCTCCTTGAGAAGCAGCCATAAGCCATGCGTGAACCGATCTTTTTTTAGGAAATCGGGTGCAGCTTTCCCCCTAGCCAGTGACTCATCCACCGTTCCCACAAATCCACAAATTTGGACTCATAGGTGGCATATTCTAAAAGACCCTCCTGCTTCAAGTCTCTCAACTTGTCCACAACTTTTCTGAAGTGGTACCTCCCCCAAAGCGCCTCTTAAAAGCGGTTTTTAAGGGTTCCCAGTCATCCTTGGTTGCTTGTGGAAGTGCATTGTACCATGATCTAGCTTCTAGCTTCATGAGATGCTTAAAGATTCTAACCTGGGATTCATCCGTATCTTTGTTGCTCACTACACATGCTACTTCAAAGTCATCTAGGAAGTTGTTACCAAATCCTCCCCTTCTTTCCTTTAAATGTTGAAAATGCTACACTTGCCATGATTACTGAGAGAGATCTAGAAAGACACACTGCTTAACTTGCAAAAGTTTTTTTCTTCTTTACAAGGAGGCATGTATACCCTCTTATACTAGGGACATAGATTAAAACTTCAAACGGTACATTGCCTTGTACCAAAGGTTAAGACCAAATGGTTGATCTGATGCCAGAACCTCCAAAAACTGCTCCCCACCGGCATGGTGTCAATGACGTGCTGGTAGTGAGCCTTCAAATCAGTATTACCTTGATTGAGGTACACGTGTTGGTATGTGTGATTGTCTTGAGGTAGGTTGTATTGATTCATGTGAAGCTTAGTAGGTGCTTAGTCACTGTCCAAGCTTGTGAGAGAGGGTGGTGTTCTTTCCTGAAACAAACTCAGTAGATCCCTAGTTTCTCTAGTGAGAGTGTGAGCCAATGCTTCCGTTATCTGTGCTGCAGCATCAGGTGCGACTTGAAAACTGACTGTGATAATTACCTCGGTGATTTGAGTTACCCGATTCTCAAAGTAGAATAGTGTTGATTCTCTATTGTGTAGAGCTCCTTCCATTTTGTTGTTGTGGGTTGGTTGTAGGTTGTGGACATGGTTTCGACCTTCTCCTTCTTCTTCTTGGCACTTGGCCTATGTATATCCACTGGGTTTGGCGTGTTGGTTGACTCTCCCACTACAAATCGATTACCGTTACGCCTGGCACTCGAGCTTCGATGGAGATGCGGAGTTCGTCTAGTTGTGCTTGGAGATCTTCTTCTTCTATCGTCCAATTAGCAAATCCTGCTAGCCATTCATCCATTCACAATAGTTTAAGGGTTTCAGTCTTGTAAACTGAAGGGTTTCATGAAAAGATCCTCCGTGGGGGCACCAAATGACGGGAGCAAAGCGAACCCCGAACCCCGACGGCCTCTAAATCGACGGGGACCGAATGGCGCGCCTCAAGCCTGTCATGGTAAAGCAAACAGGGGGCACCACCTAGCTTCAGCGGCTAGGACGCAAACAACACACCACCATAACAAAGTTTTCATCCAAGAGAGATGGATGCTTGAGAGTAATGATGAAAAGGAAAGGGAATGAGATCAAGAGAGAGAGAGAGAGAGAGAGAGAGAGAGAGAGTGAGGGAGGGGGTATAGCGGCTTAGTACTTAGGCATCACAAAAGGATGGCGAATCCGCACACCCTTCACACATACACAAGCTCACTCCAAAACACAAGACTAGGTGGCGATTCCACACACCTCACATGGGCAAAACGTTGCAAGAAAACATACTCACAAAACCTCAAGCTTTATTTAGAGAATTAGGCGATGAAATGGGGAGCATAGGGTTGGGGAATGAGAAGGGAGAGAGTGGTAGAGCACATGGCGGATAGGTGGGAGTTGATGGCGAAGACTCGCACGAGGATTATGGCCATCATCCTTCATTTAGTTGCCCTTCATCTTCCATAGCCAAGGGTGTAGAGGTCATGCTCAAGACAAGCATGGTGATTGCGGTGATGGTGATGGTGTGGGTGTGTGTGTGTGTGCACTAGGCACACACAGTGCATAGTGTGTTCTTTGGTGATGTTGTGTGTTTTTGTGTGATGGTGACCCCTCTTTATATAGGGGAGGAGGGGGGGGGGAGAAATTCTAGAATTTAGAAATGAAGAAATCATTATCTACATAGGCCATGTGACTGTGGGCCCCACTTGTCTGGCTGTGTGTATATGTGCCAGAACAGCAGTATCATGAGAGAGAGATGGGTTGATGAAAAAAAGTGAGAGGTGACATGGAGAATAAAGTAATTACAAGAGGGGAGAGAGAGGAGTGTGTTCAGAGGTGAATCTGTGTGCAGATGTGTGTGAACATAAGAAAAATCATGTAACCACCGGGTGGGGATGGGTCTGTGGGCACCTTTTTTAGTGAAACTGAGTGTGTGTGAGTGTGGGGGAGGTTATTTAGCTACAAGACAAGAGACATGGCGCCCTTTAGAGAGAGGGGGGGGTATTTGGGTCATGGGATATGATAGGAGAGAGAAAGGGGGGGGGGGTATACTATTTTGGAAGATAGGGTAAGTTGCATGTGAGTTAGGGTGCATTATTGTGAGTTAGAATGCATTATTGGTGAGAGGTGGGGTAGCTTGAGGGGAGAGAGAAAGGAGAAAGGACAAGGGGAAGAGAGAGGGGTTGACCTTTTGAGTGGAGGAGAGGAAAAGGGACACACGGCGGGGCAACAGTGAAGAAAAAGGAGGCAAGGTGGGGATGGGCTGCCCCGCAGGCATGAGGTGGCCTATTTTACCTTTCTCATATATTTACATAATCATACTTTATTTTTTTCTTACTTTTTTCCAATGTCTTTTATCACTTTCTCCCTAAGAGGGGTTTTCATGGGGTGGGGACGAGAGAAGAGGGGTATGGGAGCTTGCTTGCTTGTGAAAAGCCCCCATCACTAGATTGTTACATAAAAGGGAGATTGGTTAGGAAAGGTCTAGTGGATGGGGGTGCACAAATTTGCATCATGACAGAGAGACTCATGCAAAAACTAGCATGCATATCCATGAGACACCTGAAATTAAGGTCAAGATGGCAAACAATAGCGTAGGCATTTGTAAAAATGTTTTTGTGGAGGCCTTTGGCATTAAGAAGGCAGTGGATTTCTATGTTATGTCTACCAAAGGAAATGGTTACCCATTTATCCTAGGGAGACCATGGCTAATGAAAATGCGAGCTTTGCAAGATTGGGAGAGTGGAAAGCTAATTTGCAGGAACGACAATCATAAGAAGGTTGTCTTTGACATGAAGGAGCAACGCCAAGAGGAGCTCCATGAAGAATCATCTCAAAGTGAGACGGAAGAAGGTTGGACCGATAACACTTCAGAAGAAGAAAGTAGCGGCAGCATTACTGAAGAGGAGTCTTCCATCGAAGTCATGGGGTAAGGTTTAAGCCAACCAACCAAGAGACCTCTTGTCAAGGTTTGGAGGAGGTAGGTTCCCAAGAGAACCAAAAAGTGGAAGATGAAATAATGCTAGAAGGTATGCTATCTACAACACTTACAAAGGATGAAAGAGAGGAGTTCAAATGTGTGCTAAGGAAATTTCCTAGGCTTTTTGCTAAAGACTACACCGATGTGCGTGGAGTAGATGCTGTTCAACACAAAATTGAGTTGAAGCCAGAGGCCACACCTAAGGCTCAGAAGCTACGAAGGCTAGGAGTCATCAAGGAGCAGGCTTTACTCAAGGAGGTAAGAAAGCTTCTAGCAGCAGGTTTCATTTATCCAGTGGAGAATTCAGAGTGGGTCTCTCTCGTTGTTGTCACTCCTAAGAAAAACGGAAAGTGGAGGGTGTGTGTGGATTACCGTCCACTCAATGAGGCAACAAAAAGATCACTTTCCCCTCCCATTTCAGGATGAGATACTAAATGAGGTAGCTGGTCATGAGAAGTACACTCTGTGTGATGGCTACTCAGGCTACTTTCAAATAGGTATCGCATTGGAAGATCAATTGAAAACAACCTTTATCACTCCTTGGGGTTGTTATGCTTTTAGAGTCATGCCATTTGGTCTGACAAATGCTCCTGCAACATTCCAACGTTTCATGAACATTGTGTTTCAAGCATTCTTTGGAAAGTCAATTAGGGTGTTCATTGATGATTTCTGCATTTATAGCTCAAAATCATTGCATCTACAAAGGGTAGAAGAAGGTTTAAAGAAGCTCTACGACATGGGAGGTCAACTCAACCCCGACAAGTGCCACATAGGTGAGGATGAAGTGATCTGCTCGTCACAAGGTTTTTCTATAAAGGCATTGAGGTGGATCCTTCAAAGGCAAAGGCTCTTATTAAGCTCCCATCACCGAAGAGTCTTAAGGAGGTCATCTCTTTCATTCAGAAGGTGAAGTATATGTCACGCTTCATTCACTTAGCCTCGGAGTTGCTTCATTCTTTGCAAAAGTTGACACAACAAGTAGAATTTGCATGGTCTGATGAGCTTGAAGAGTATTTTTGTAACATTAAAGTCATTTTGTCAGAGCTACCAACACTCATGCCTCCTTGTTGGGAGTACACATTCTTTGTTAGCTCTAGTGTTGGAAGGGAAACAATGGTGCTGTGTTGCTACAACAAGATCCCCACAGTACAAGGATGCGACCCATCTACTTTGCTAGTAGGGTCATGAATGCTTTGGAGAGAGACTACACAGAAGCAGAACTCATGATGCTTTTCTCTCATGTTTGCGGTGAGAAAGTTTAGATCCTACCTGCTACCAAAAACTTTTGTAATTCTCACTGCAGAAAATTTGTTCCCTTGGGTGTCATCTCAAATGAATCCTTAGTACTAGGATCCAAAGTGGATTATGGAGTTGCAAGAGTTCCAATACTCTTTGTCAAGGTAGAAGATAGTGTGCGTGCACAATTAGCAGGGATTCTCACTTATAGGGTACATGAGAAGGAAATTAAGGTGCCTCAAGTAAAGACCCTACCATTGCCACCACCAAAAAGTATTCCCAATGCTTTTACCTTGTTCTTTGATGGAGCTTTTCGACGAGCCACAGGGAAAGCAGGGGGAGGGCTAGTGTTGCTCAACCCAAGTGGAGAGGTGGTCATGAAAGAGAAGGTCAATCTAACAGGTTCAACTAGCAACAATGAAGCAGAATACGACACACTACTTCATGGTTTGAAGATGTGCATTGGCCAAGGGATAAAACGTCTCATGGTAAAGGGAGATGCACTTCTCATTGTTAAACAGATTTTAGGCATTTGGGCATGCAAGAATGAAAGCTTAAGGACAAAAGTTCATGCCATTCGTAGGATGTTTAATCAGTTTGAAGAAGTGCAACTATATCATATTCCGAGGAAACAAAATGAAGATGCCGATTTACTTGCACAACAAGCAGTTACATGTGTTGAGAGAGAAGTGCAGGTCATCATGGTGGCAGCAGCTGTCAAGCAACCGAGATACCAGGGATTGGAGTCATTGGCTCCCATTATTGGCTACATTTTGGAGGGTGAGTTTCCACAAGACTTCACGAAGGCTCAGAAGAGGAGACTCATGAAGAAGGCAAGTTTCTATCTCTTCCTAGAAGGCTCCCTCTATCAAAGAGGGAAGGATCAAGTGTGCAGAAGAGTACCAACTATCGAGGAAATTCCAGCCATTCTAAAAGGTTTGCATGAAGAGGCATGTAGTGGTCATTTTGCCCAAGAATCAACTGTGAAGAAGATTTTGCTTGCGGGGTATGTTTGGCCAAGCTTGCATGTGGATGTTCAACATTGGTGTAAAAGCTGTCACAATTGTCAGATAAATGGAAATAGAAGGTTGGTGCATGGCCCAAGGCAAATAGTTCTTGCAAATGGACCCTTTGAAAAGTGGGGCATTGATGCTATGGGTCCTCTGCCTAGGACAAAAAATGGTAAACTCTACATTCTAGTGGCTGTAGACTATATGACTAGGTGGGTGGAAGCTCAAAGTGTGGCAAGAGTGAATGAGAGGACAGTTAGCAAGTTTGTGTACAATCACATTTGTTGCAGATTTGGCACACCTTTGGAGATTGTTTCTGATAATGGTCCAGGGTTTAGGAAGGGCTTGCTCACAGAAGTTTGTGAAGAGCTTCACATTCTACATCGTCATAGCACACCATACTACCCACAATCAAATGGTTTGGTGGAGAAGGCTAATGGTGTCATTGCAGGAATCATTAGAAAGATGGTGCAAAACAAGACAAAATTATGGGATGACTTCTTGGATGGTGCCTTGTGGGCATATCGAACCACATATAGGGAAGCCACGGAGTTCACACCATTTCACTTGGTCTATGGTCAAGAGGCTTTGCAGCCTATCGAGCTCAACATTCCAACAATGCGACTTCATGGCAAAGGAGCACAAGATGATCAAGAGGTATGGATGGATCGACTTCTTACGTTAGTGGAGCTTGAGTGGAAAAGAGAAGCAGCATATGAGTGCTACAAGAGGAAAGCCACACAAGCGAAAGAAACCACGACAAGAAACTGAAGGACAAAGGCATCAAGGAAGGAGAGCTTGTGCTAAGGTATGACAATCGACTTCACAATTGTTTTGATGCCAAGTTTGAAACTAGATGGCAAGGACCATACATAGTCAAGAAGGCTTTCAATTCTAGTTACTATCAGCTTATGGACTTGAATGGTAAAGAGCACTCCAGGAAGGTAAACGGGTATCGCTTGAAGCCCTATTTGAGTCGTCTTCTACCAAAGGATCTACCAAAGATCTGTCCAAAGGCCGCTGTCTCATATCTCGTCAAGGACTCTGAAGCACTCTCTTTGGAAAAGATGCTCTATGATGGTACATGAATATACCATCATCCTGGGGGAGGGCTAATGATAGCCGTTTTTTTCGGCTCTCCATAATTGCCATAGTAAGTTACTCCACCCTACCAAATTCACCCAAACGCTATGGCTATCCCTACCATTTCACTGTACATAGGCATGTGTGAGTTAGGGGGCTTTTCCCATATCTTCTTAAAAACCCTCAGCTAGCTAGTCACTGGGCTAGTTGAGCCAAAAAAATAAAATAAAATAAAAATAAAAGTATATTATGGCCTCTTTGTGTGTAAATATTTCATTTTATATATGGCCTAAATATAGGGATTTTTTATAATTATTTTGGTATTTTATTTAATATTTCTACTTAGGTGTGTGTTTTATTAAACCTATGTACACCTTCTTTCATCCTCTTACACCATAATTATATTTTTTGCCAATATGTATATACTCTAACCTCATATTTTTCCTTTATACAAATCACTCCCACATTTTCACCCTCACCCCCGTGAAAACAAAAAATTGATTTCTACTCATTGGTTACGTTTATTATATTATTTACTTGCATACCTTTTCCTCTTTCACCCAAAATAATTCAAGGAGGGACCATATCATATGATTCCAATATCTTTCCATATCCATAACTCCTCCATATTTTTATTATTATTTTTACTCATTATTCTAACACCATGTGCTCATTGAGCTAAAGTCCATGAATAGTCCATACACTAGTCCCACCATGTATATATTTCTTTATTCACCAATAATCCTCCTCCATGCATGGGTCAAGGGCAACTTGGATGCTTTGTATTATAATATGACAAAGGAGGGGCTCACTCTTGGATGCATTGTACAAATTCAACAAAGGAGGGGGCCACTAAAAGACTTTTGCAGGCATAAAAACAGGCTTTTTGGTGAAACTTTTGGCACCTATCTCCACTCCGAATTTGGAGCGGTGGTCAAAAGAGAAAATGTATCCCACGCTCTGAATAATCACCTCAAATTTTTTCATGATTTTTGGAGCTACCAGCGGTGAGCTATGATTTTTTGAGTGGACCCCAATCTGCCCACTTTTCTCACAAGTAGCCCTTAGTCTTCTCTCACCCTTCCACACACCTACTCACTCTTACACATCCCTCCCTCTCCTTCCCCACACTCAAACCTGCAATTTCCATGGCTTCTCCCACCCTCTTCACCATTACCCTTCTCTCTCATCCCTATAGTTCTTTTATGAACCTCTACATACATACACCCTCTCCATGTCTCTCTCTATTGCTTCTATGTTACAATTTCATTTACCTCTCCTAAAAATATCTAAAATTCAGCATCTTAACCATGATAGCTTTCTGCAAATTGAGGATTTTTCATCAAAAAATCCTCTTTTCATCGTGGTGGTCAACCGTGCGGCGGCGTAAAGAAGCGAAGAAGAAGAAGAAGACCAACGGTCATTTTTTCACAATCTACACAAGGGTGAGTTCAAGCTTCTTCAAAGCTTCACCATCTCAATGATTCTCTTTTAATTCACCCCTCTTCCTTCATCAAATCAACTCATCCTACCCATTGTAAATGTATCACTAACAATTCTAGTGATTATTACCACCAACAACTAACTTCTCTTGTAAAAATGCACCCACACTATCAACATATGGAGTAGGCAACCGCACAATAAACCAAACATTCATTCACTCCCATGGAAATTTCTCTCCTTTCACCACATCAATAATTCTCTTACTTGAGCCCACATCCATGTGACTCAAGAGAAAAGAGAGACCCCATTATCATTTGAAATTCATAAAAATTCATAATCCTTGATCTTTCCTAATAAAATTGATTAGCTTAATCCTAATCAAGGCTTCTAAAACCTATAAATAGAACCCATTCCTCCTTGTAAAAGACATCACTATACCATTGCACACTAGATTGAGCGTACCACACGCCAGTTCTATCTTGGTTGTAAAGAGAGAGTAAGCTTTCTATACACCATCACCTTGGTGCATAGAAAAGCTTGAGCTAGTTTGAGTGAGTGCGAGTAGAAGATATTCTTCCTACCATTGTTGTATCTACCCCAACATCAATGAATTGGTAGTTTTGGGTGCAATTCATGTCCAAAGGCTCACGCTTCTCCTCCAATTTGGCTTGGCAAACTCATTCAGCTTCATAAGGTGACTTGTTTCATTGAAGGTTGTTGTTTTTGTTGCTTGTGATTCATTGGCTATTGTTTGGCTACCATTGTAAGAGGGTGGATGGTGAGATGGCTCCCATAACCCTAAGACAATGTGCTAGTGATGCTATAACCAAATCTTGTCACTTGATTCCGCAAGCTCTAAGTTCCTTTTTGTGCAAAATATAAATTTGAAGCTAAGTTGTACACCATCTCTCTCTCTCTCTCTCTCCTCTCTCTCTCTCATCTCTCTCCATCTCTCCTCTCTCTCTCTCTCTCTCACTCTCCTTTTAGTGTGTGAGAGTGTTCCATTGGTGTTAGGGTTAGTGTAAATTCCTGCTTGTTTGTGGGTTGCTCTAACGATTCTCCTCTTTTGCGTCCTAGTTCGCTCTTAAACTAGGTGGTGCCCCTTGTGTAGTTGGGATTTGGATGTGGGTTTGTTTGTTTTGGTTTGTGTTGTGTTGTGCCCCAGCCCCATTGAGCACACGGGAGCCCTTGAAGGGTGTCTAGAGGTTGCTCTTCTTGTTGCCCCCGCCCCGGACCCCCGCCTCAACGCTTTGTAGGCTTTCATAAGTGCGTCTAGAGGTTCATTTCAACTAGTACTAATCTACGCGCCCCGACCGCCTCAATTTTGGTGCCCCCACTGAGGACAGGCTTGTGTATGTTTTGTGAAGGCTCAACCTTTAGCATAATCAAGTAGCTTGCATGAATCACGAGAATTTGTATGATCCCTTCATTCCCATTGCAAGGCAAAAGGTACACATAATTGTTAGTGTTTGTAAGTTGCAATTTAAGCGAGTAATTCGTAGAATTTTAGGTCCTCTTAGGTTGGTAGAGATAAACGCATCAATAAATCCTTTTATTTTGCTTCTCATTAGGTACGACCTTAGTTTGGACGTCTATATTTTTGTTTTGTTTTAAGAATTAGGTCATGCATAGACCATGGATAATGGACCAGGAATACAGGTTTTTCCCTTTCATTTCACTCCACACATTTGAGTAAACATTGCAATTAGTAGAAAAATCCATTTTCAACAACGTATGGTATTCATGTTTGGTGCCCAAAGAGTAGGAGAAATTCTCGCGTCACCAACCCTGTCATTCTACCCTCTATTGATTATCATAGGTCATTTGATGTGAATATTTTTATTTTGTTGTAGAATAGATTGCAATTTAGAAAATATTATTGTGTGTAAATCTTTAAAGAAAGAAAAAAACAAAAACGCGTCACTTTGAAATCAATTCAATGGAGAGCCAACGCCAAATGTCTGGATATCCTCTTTTCTTTGGAGAGCCTGGAGAGGATGCAGAATTATTTTCTAGCGAATTTCAAGATGTCTTGCCGTATCAAGAGGATAGTAACTGATCAAGAACGTGTAGAAATGTTTGAGGTGGTCCTTAGGAAAGATGCTAGCACTTGTTTGACTCTTTGCCTGAGGAAGTTAAAGGGATTACACGGAAGTTTTGAATCGTTTCAAGAAATACTTCTTTGATCCCCAAAACACTCAGAAATTTATGGCAAGACATTGTTTCTCATAAGAAAAAAGACTTAGATGACTACTACTTGTACAAGCAAGAGTTCCTACGTCTTTGGCTCTATGGATACGAAATGTTTGCTAACCTTGGTGATGGTGCAGAATTTCTAAAGAAGGAGAGGTTCATAGCCGAACTCTTTCCTGACCTAAGGTAAAAGTTGAGGCGGGTGCACCTGCTACTTTGATGCGGCTGAAACTAGGGCTGCTGAGAAATATAGGAAACTCAAGTGCTTAAGGGGGGAGGTTCCAATAGAAGGTCTTAGACCCAAAGGTAAGTCACAAGCATCAACATCTAAGGAGCTTCCTGAGGTAACGGCGGAAGTGATTGAGAAGTTAAATGAATCTTTAAGCAGCTTGTAATTCACCTTGCACAAGCTGTAGGTCCAAAGGACAAGCAAAGAAGTCTGAAGAGCGAGACCCACGACCTAGGAGAGTCTTGCAATGTTGGAATTGCGGTGAGTCTGGACATGGGATGTATAATTGTCCTTGGCCCCGTGGGGAGCCAGGGAGACCTAACTTGAATTACCCAGTGATGAAGGCAGGTGAAGGAACTAGTCAGCAACCACGGCTTATACAAAGGCCAATGGAGCAAGACCACCTCCACAAGGAGTGGAAGGAGTTCCACCTTTGCCAGACCCAAACGTGCATGTGGAAGAGGTGACAAATTCAAGAGAGTTGACATGGAAGCAAATGGCATTAAGCGTGGCCGAGGGAAAGGTAAGGAGAAAGAAGGTGTTACATCACAAAGTGACCATGGACGAGAAAAGAAGGCAAAGGAGACCAAGGAAGCCAAGAGGACTCGACGTCGTATCAACCTCCAAGACTTTCCTCTTGGACATGGAATGGCTCCATACAACCTGTTGGAAGACATGAGAGGTAAGGGTCCTGATATCTCATGGCCTCAATTTCTTGCATTATGTCCACAAGTTAGGAGGGATTAAACAAGGGCAGTTAGCACCTAGGAGAAAGGTAAAAGAGAGTGTGCCTGTTGTAAAAATTGCACACGCTGAAATGAATGAGGACATTACACCTGTCTAGTGACGGGAGCAAAGCGAACCCCAAACCCCGACGGCCTCTAAATCGCCGGGACCGAATGGCGCGCCTCGAGCCTGTCATGGTAAAGCAAACAGGGGGCACCACCTAGCGTCAGCGGCTAGGACGCAAACAACACACCACCATAACAAAATTTTCATCCAAGAGAGATGGATGCTTGGAGTAATGATGAAAAGGAGAGGGAATGAGATCAAGTGAGAGAGAGAGAAGAGAGAGAGAGAGAGAGAGAGAGAGAGAGAGAGAGAGAGAGAGTGAGGAGGGGGTATAGCGGCTTAGTACTTAGGCATCACAAAAGATGGCGAATCCGCACACCCTTCACACATACACAAGCTCACTCCAAAACACAAGACTAGGTGGCGATCCGCACACCTCACATGGGCAAACGTTGCAAGAAAACATACTCACAAAACCTCAAGCTTTATTTAGAGAATTAGGCGATGAAATGGGGAGGCATAGGGTAGGGAATGAGAAGGGAGAGAGTGGTAGAGCACATGGCGGATAGGTGGGAGTTGATGGCGAAGACTCGCACGAGGTTATGGCCATCATCCTTCATTTAGTTGCCCTTCATCTCCTATAGCCAAGGGTGTAGAGGTCATGCTCAAGACAAGCATGGTGATTGCGGGGATGGTGATGGTGTGGATGTGTGTGTGTGTGCACTAGGCACACACAGTGCATAGTGTATTCTTTGGTGATGTTGTGTGTTTTGTGTGATGGGTGACCCTCGTTATATAGGGGAGGAGGGGGGGGAGAAATTCTAGAATTTAGAAATGAAGAAATCATTATCTACATAGGCCATGTGACTGTGGGCCCCACTTGTCTGGCTGTGTGTATATGTGCCAGAACAGCAGTCTCATGAGAGAGAGATGGGTTGATGAAAAAAAGTGAGAGGTGACATGGAGAATAGTAGTAATTACAAGAGGGGAGAGAGAGGAGTGTGTTCAGAGGTGAATCTGTGTGCAGATGTGTTGAACAAAGAAAAATCAGGTAACCACCAGGTGGGGATGGGTTATGGGCACCTTTTTTAGTGAAACTGAGTGTGTGTGAGTGTGGGGGCGGTTATTTAGCTACAAGACAAGAGACATGGCGCCCTTTAGAGAGAGGGGGGGGGGGTATTTGTCATGGGATAGATAGGAGAGAGAAAGGGGGGTGGGGTATACTATTATGGAAGATAGGGTAAGTTGCATGTAAGTTAGGGTGCATTATTGGTGAGTTAGAATGCATTATTGGTGAGAGGTGGGGTAGCTTGAGGGAGAGTGAAAGGAGAAAGGACAAGGGGAAGAGAGAGGGGGTTGACCTTTTGAGTGGAGGAGAGGAAAAGGGACACACGGCGGGGCAACAATGAAGAAAAAGGAGGCAAGTGGGGATGGGCTGCCCCGCAGGCATGAGGTGGCCTATTTTACCTTTCTCATATATTTACATAATCATACTTTATTTTTTTCTTTACTTTTTTCCAATGTCTTTTATCACTCCCTCCTAAGAGGGGGTTTTCATGGAGTGGGGAGGAGAGAAGAGGGGTATGGGAGCTTGGCTTGTGAAAAGCCCCATCATTAGCCCTCCCCTTTTGGCTAGAGGCATTCATGTCTCTAGCTCATCTGTTTGATCATTATCGTCGGAGGTGGCGGCTGATGGTGTGTCCTCATCTGGAATGTCAATTGGTGGAGCCTGGTCAAATCGAAGAAAATAAGGTTTAAGTCGCCAACCATTTACCCTGGTTTTATGAAGTTTTCCATCAGCCTCCATAAGCTGGTAGCTTCCATTGGCATACTTTTCCCTGACGATGAAAGGACCTTCCCATCGGAGTAGGAGTTTCTTATCCTTGCGCGTGTCGAAGCGATTGTCTAGCGGAGCACCAACATTCCTTTCTTCAATTCTTTTTCCGAGATGCTCGTTCAAGCTAAGCGTCTATGCTCTGCTTGTGCTGCATAATAATTTATTGCTTCTTCTCTGTCCAGCTGCAGTCTTTCCAAGTTGATGATGTGATCTCTCAAATGCATGTTGGCTGTTGAAGCTGGCTTGCCATTACTCTGAGACTTGTGTAGTTGCACTTCAATGGCAAGATTGCTTCCTTACCAAATACTAGATGATACGGTGTGAATCCCAAGGATGTACGAAATGATGTTCTGTAGGCCCATAAAGCTGGGCAGTAGATACTTATCCCAAGTCCTCCAGGATGATTGTTTACCTGATTGGGTAATAATTTTAGAAACCATTCCATTTACCTTTTCAACTAGGCCATTACATTGAGGGTAATATGGTGAAGAGTGCCTCCTTGTAATGCCCAGTTTCTGCATTAATTCTCCTACCAAGTCTGCTCTGAAACCTGGCCCTCTATCAGAGATGATCTCTAAAGGTGTGCCAAACCTACAACATATGTGCTCGTAGATAAATTTAGCTACCTCTACCGCTGTGATTCTAGTGGTGGCTGTAGCCTCTGCCCAGCTAGTCATGTAGTCGACCCCCATGATAATGTAGAAATTTTCCTGAGTTGGCCTAGGTAATGGCCCAATGGCATCGATACCCCATTTTTCAAATGGGCCATACGAGAGAATAGGTGTCTGAGGTTCAAGCATAAGTGACCTAGTGCCGGCCTTTTGACACAACTTACATGTTTTGCACCAGTGGTACATCACGGTTGAGGCTAGGCCATATGAAGCCTGCCGCAAGATTTTCCTACTTGTTATGTCTAGGGCAAAGTGACCACCACAAACCCCGTCGTGACAGCTAGCAATTACTCCCGTGATTTCCTGAGAGAGAGGCACCTTCCTGAGTATTTGGTCCTTACCTTACAGTACGAACCGTCATTGATGGTCGATACCTTGTGGCCTTCCGCGTCAGCCATTGCTTCTGTCCCTTTGTTAAATCTGATGGGCATTCCCCCCTGTTTCCAAAAAATGCATGATGTCAGGCAAGGCATCACTTCTTGAAATAGAGGGAGATTTAGTTTTATTGCTCAACCACCACTTTCCTGTAGTCTTTCACTTGCTAGGGCATGTGCTTCTTTGTTTTGAGCCCTTGGGATATGTGTATTTGAACTTCTTCAAACTTACCCAACAAAGTTTTTACACCACTTAAGTGAGTCCTTAAACTAGGATTCTTGCATGTCCATGCTCCATTTACTTGCCTTACCAGAAGTAGAGCATCCCCAAATACATTAAGGCGTTGTACACCTTGCGAGACGCACCATTGTAGACCCTTGGTTAGTGCTGCATACTCAGCTTCATTGTTAGAATGTGAATCTAACAATTGGCCCAACGAAAATACCTTTGTCCCTTTGTCATCAAAGACCACTATGCCTGCAGCTGCTTTGTCGGACGCTCGCTTGTAGGCTCCATCAAAGTAGAGAGAGTATGCTCCTTCTACCATCGGTGGTACTGGAGGTAATCGAACTTCTCCTTCCTTAGATTTCTTCTCCTTCCTTTCAAAGACTTGGTAGGTCCATGAGTCCCCCAAACTTGCCCTTGTCGTGCTTTCTACCTGTACCGTGTAGTCAAACTCTTGCAGACGAACTAGCCATTTAGTAATTCTAGCAGACATATCCATGTGTTGTACAACATAGGGAAATATTTCATCCGTGGTTAGAAATCACAAATTGCTTAGGCAACAAATATGACCTAAACTTTGTAGTTGCAAATCTAAGAGCTAGGACTAAGTGTTCCACATGGGTGAAACCTTTCTCTCCTGCTGTCATCATTCGACTAGAGAAGTAGATTGGCCTCATGAAAGATGTCGTCGTATCCTTTTGGAGTAGCACAGCCCCCAATGAGTCATCACCAACACTTGAGGTGACATAGAATTTTTCATCCCACTTAGGTGGTGAGATAGTTGGCAGAGTGGCTAAGACCTCCTTTACCTTGTTGTAGTGATGTTCGCTTTCCTCGTCCCAAGTGAAAGTTGATCTTGAGTGAGTTGTTGCAGTGGTAGAACAAGTTGTGATAGTAGATGTATGAATCTACTTAGTACCTCACCTTCTGTAGAAAAGAGACCAGTTGACGTGCGGTCGTTGGTGAAGGTAGGGCTATGAGTGCGGACACCTTACGTGGGTCGGCGTTGATACCTTTTGCTGAAAATTTCATGGCCTAGTAGAATGACTTACTCTCCCCAATGTGGCATTTATCCACATTTAATTGCCCACCTAGGCTCTGCAACCTGGCCAAACTTCAGTTACCTTTTCTAAATGTGAAATACGGGAGCTATATATACAAAAATCATCAATGAACACTCTTATGGATGTCCAAAGAACGGTTGAAAAACATATGTGACATATCTTTGGAATGTGGCAGGTGCATTTGTGAGACCAAATGGCATAACCCTGTATGCAAAACAACCCCATGGCGTGATTAAAAGTGGTTTTTTAGCTGATCTTCCAAGGCTATGCGTATTTGAAAGTATCCAGAATAACCATCACAGACGGTATAGCATTCAAAACCCGCTACTTCATTCAGAATTTCATCCAAGAAAGGGAGAGGAAAGTGGTCTCTCTTTGTAGCTGCATTTAGTGGTTTGTAGTCAACACAGACCCTCCACTTACCATTCTTTTAGGCGTCACCACTACGGGTGACACCCATTCTGAGTTTTCTACAGGATAGATGAATCCCGCCTCCACAGTTTCCTTACCTCGGCCAAGAGTGCCTTTTCTTGTAACCCCCAGCGTCGTAGCTTTTGCACAACTGGTTTTACCCCTCCTTCAGCTTAATATGATGTTCCACCACTGTAATGCCTGTGATTCTTTCATAGTTGTCAATGAACAGGTTAGGAAATCCCATCAACATTTGCAAAAAACTATCTTCTCCGCAAGTGTTAATTCGTAGACAACATACCCTTCAGCAACCTACTTCCTCCTAGGCCAGGTGATTTTCTCTCCTCTTCATTGGGTTTCCCTTTTGGTGATGGATCACCAGTTGTGCTTACCCTTTGTGGATCCTTCATAATGATACCCATCACATCAATGGAACTGTCACTTTCGTCGGTGGATGTGGTCTCCTCCTCAGAACTGGAAGATTCGCTAGTGGTTTCATCTGCCGATGTTTCCAGATTCATTTGCTTCTGCTTGCCAATCCTCATGTCGTAGTAGATTGTCTCCCCTTTCTTACCGGTCATGCGTAGAAGGCCAGTACCCCAGTCCTGTTTTGCCTTCATGGCCATCAACCATGGCCTTCCCAAAATTAGTGGATAGCCCTCCCCCTTAGTAGGCATTACAAAAACATCTACCTCTACCTCAGTGTTGAAAGCTTTGATTTTCACGGCACTTACCACACCCACACACTTTACTTTTGCGTTGTTTGCCATCTTTGCCTTGCATGGAGAAGGCTTGTCAACCTCGAGCCCTAATCGAAGCATCATAGCTTCGCTCATTACACAGATTTGTGCACCTCCATCAATGTAGGTGTTTCCAACCCTCTTTCCTTTTATGTTTACGTCGACAATTGGAAGGATGTCATCCATGTTGCATCCCGAAATTGCTCCGGCTACCTTTGTTTTGGAGCGTCTTGTACTTACCATTTTAGACCATTGTCGCCTTACTTTTGGTGCAAGATGTAGCAGCTGTGGCCATGTAATCTTCGGTCCTTGCTCTGCCACATCCAATGTTAGATCATAGGGCTTAAAACTTTCCCCTAGCTGGAAGTCGGTGATGCCCAATTTCGTCGTGGCCTGGATGGCCTCTTGCTAGTTTCTCCTCTCATGCTTCTCTCATCATCTGATTGTGTAGCTTTCTCCCTCCTAGCTCTTTTCACAGTCATGGCTTCAAGTGGTTCTAAAAGGTTACCTTCTCCTTACCTTGTCCCTCTCCTTTGCTCTGGGTGGATCCACTACTATGGCTTTTCCTTTCTCTTCTAGCCTTATGATGTTTACAGGGCGATCAGGTGTGGGGCTGGTGAAGAGGTGGGATGGATGCTTGTAGTGGTGTCTGGGGTGGACGTAGAATTTGTGTTGTGGGGGTGGTGCTCGGGGGTGGGGGTGTTCTTTCTCTAGGGGGTGACAATTGGTTCCTCCTACTCCTCTATTATAGTTTTGTCGTGGTTTGGGACAGTAGTACATACCGTGACCGTCTTCTCCGCAGTTGTAGCAATGATACTCCCTGTTTTGTCGTCGTGCTCTTCCAAGGTCTTGATCTCTTTCTTGACTCCTCCCTGTGTATTAAGTGGACAGACAAATTCTGCAGTTGGTCAGTAATATGGGCCAACATATCTTGTTGGTCATCTCTTACCCCAAGAGCCGGTGGTGGTGGTGGAATGGTGGTTGTCGTAGTTGCTGGTCGAGCGATGTTCCGATTCTGTTGACTCGGTTTCTTTGGCTTTCATTCACAGCTTCTTGTCTTTAAGGCGAGCAATCTCAACGGCTAACTCGTACGTAGCGGGAATCTACCTTTCACCTTCTCCTCGAGAAGCGGCCATAAGCCATGCGTGAACCGATCTTTTTTTAGGAAATCGGTGCAGATTCCCCCCTAGCCAGTGACTCAACCACCGTTCCCACAAATCCACAAATTTGGACTCATAGGTGGCATATTCTAAAAGACCCTCCTGCTTCAAGTCTCTCAACTTGTCCCACAACTTTTCTGAAGTGGTACCTCCCCCAAAGCGCCTCTTAAAAGCGGTTTTTAAGGGTTCCCAGTCATCCTTGGTTGCTTGTGGAAGTGCATTGTACCATGATCTAGCTTCTAGCTTCATGAGATGCTTAAAGATTCTAACCTGGGATTCATCCGTATCTTTGTTGCTCACTACACATGCTACTTCAAAGTCATCTAGGAAGTCTGTTACCAAATCCTCCCCCTTCTTTCCTTTAAATGTTGGAAATGCTACACTTGCCATGATTACTGAGAGAGATCTAGAAAGACACACTGCTTAACTTGCAAAAGTTTTTTTCTTCTTTACAAGGAGGCATGTATACCCTCTTATACTAGGACATAGATTAAAACTTCAATGGTACATTGCCTTGTACCAAAGGTAAGACAAATGGTTGATCTGATGCCAGAACCTCCAAAAACTGCTCCCCACCCGGCATGGTGTCAATGACGTGCTGGTAGTGAGCCTTCAAATCCAGTATTACCTTGATTGAGCGTACACGTGTTGGTATGTGTGATCTGTCTTGAGGTAGGTTGTATTGATTCATGTGAAGCTTAGAGGTGCTTAGTCACTGTCCAAGCTTGTGGGAGAGGGGGTGGTGTTCTTTCCTGAAACAAACTTAGTAGATCCCTAGTTTCTCTAGTGAGAGTGTGAGCCAATGCTTCCGTTATCTGTGCTGCAGCATCAGGTGCGACTTGAAAACTGACTGTGATAATTACCTCGGTGATTTGAGTTACCCGATTCTCAAAGTAGAATAGTGTTGATTCTCTATTGTGTAGAGCTCCTTCCATTTTGTTGTTGTGGGTTGGTTGTAGGTTGTGGACATGGTTTCGACCTTCTCCTTCTTCTTCTTGGCACTTGGCCTATGTATATCCACTGGGTTTGGCGTGTTGGTTGACTCTCCCACTGCAAATCGATTACCGTTACGCCTGGCACTCGAGCTTCGATGGAGATGCGGAGTTCGTCTAGTTGTGCTTGGAGATCTTCTTCTTCTGTCGTCCAATTAGCAAATCCTGCTAGCCATTCATCCATTCACAATAGTTTAAGGGTTTCAGTCTTGTAAACTGAAGGGTTTCATGAAAAGATCCTCCGTGGGGGCACCAAATGACGGGAGCAAAGCGAACCCTGAACCCCGACGGCCTCTAAATCACCGGGGACCGAATGGCGCGCCTCAAGCCTGTCACGGTAAAGCAAACAGGGGGCACCACCTAGCTTCAGCGGCTAGGACGCAAACAACACACCACCATAACAAAGTTTTCATCCAAGAGAGATGGATGCTTGAGAGTTAGAATGCATTATTGGTGAGAGGTGAGTTAGGGTGCATTATTGGTGGAGTTGAATGCATTATTGGTGAGAGGTGGGTAGTTGGGGAGAGAGAAGGAGAAAGGACAAGGGGAAGAGAGAGGGTTTGACCTTTTGAGTGGAGGAGAGGAAAAGGGACACATGGCGGGGCAACAGTGAAGAAAAAGGAGGCAAGGTGGGGATGGGCTGTGCCCCGCAGGCATGAGGTGGCCTATTTTACCCTTTCTCATATATTACATAATCATACTTTATTTTTTTCTTACTTTTTTTCCAATGTCTTTTATTCACTTTCTCCCTAAGAGGGGGTTTTCATGGGTGGGGACAAGAGAAGAGGGGTATGGGAGCTTGGCTTGTGAAAAGCCCCATCACTAGATTGTTACATAAAAGGGAGATTGGTTAGGAAAGTCTAGTGGATGGGGGTGCACAAATTTGCATCATGACAGAGAGACTCATGCAAAAACTAGGCATGCATATCCATGAGACACCTGAAATTAGGTCAAGATGGCAAACAATAGCGTAGGCATTTGTAAAAATGTTTTTGTGGAGGCCTTTGCATTAAGAAGGCAGTGGATTTCTATGTTATGTCTACCAAAGGAAATGGTTACCCATTTATCCTAGGGAGACCATGGCTAATGAAAATGCGAGCTTTGCAAGATTGGGAGAGTGGAAAGCTAATTTGCAGGAACGACAATCATAAGAAGGTTGTCTTTGACATGAAGGAGCAACGCCAAGAGGAGCTCCATGAAGAATCATCTCAAAGTGAGACGGAAGAAGGTTGGACCGATAACACTTCAGAAGAAGAAAGTAGCGGCAGCATTACTGAAGAGGAGTCTTCCATCGAAGTCATGGGGGTAAGGTTTAAGCCAACCAACCAAGAGACCTCTTGTCAAGGTTTGGAGGAGGTAGGTTCCCAAGAGAACCAAAAAGTGGAAGATGAAATAATGCTAGAAGGTATGCTATCTACAACACTTACAAAGGATGAAAGAGAGGAGTTCAAATGTGTGCTAAGGAAATTTCCTAGGCTTTTTGCTAAAGACTACACCGATGTGCGTGGAGTAGATGCTGTTCAACACAAAATTGAGTTGAAGCCAGAGGCCACACCTAAGGCTCAGAAGCTACGAAGGCTAGGAGTCATCAAGGAGCAGGCTTTACTCAAGGAGGTAAGAAAGCTTCTAGCAGCAGGTTTCATTTATCCAGTGGAGAATTCAGAGTGGGTCTCTCCCGTTGTTGTCACTCCTAAGAAAAACGGAAAGTGGAGGGTGTGTGTGGATTACCATCCACTCAATGAGGCAACAAAAAGAGATCACTTTCCCCTCCCATTTCAGGATGAGATACTAAATGAGGTAGCTGGTCATGAGAAGTACACTCTGTGTGATGGCTACTCAGGCTACTTTCAAATAGGTATCGCATTGGAAGATCAATTGAAAACAACCTTTATCACTCCTTGGGGTTGTTATGCTTTTAGAGTCATGCCATTTGGTCTGACAAATGCTCCTGCAACATTCCAACGTTTCATGAACATGGTGTTTCAAGCATTCTTTGGAAAGTCAATTAGGGTGTTCATTGATGATTTCTGCATTTATAGCTCAAAATCATTGCATCTACAAAGGGTAGAAGAAGGTTTAAAGAAGCTCTACGACATGGGAGGTCAACTCAACCCCGACAAGTGCCACATAGGTGAGGATGAAGTGATCTTGCTCGGTCACAAGGTTTTCTATAAAGGCATTGAGGTGGATCCTTCAAAGGCAAAGGCTCTTATTGAGCTCCCATCACCGAAGAGTCTTAAGGAGGTCATCTCTTTCATTCAGAAGGTGAAGTATATATCACGCTTCATTCACTTAGCCTCGGAGTTGCTTCATTCTTTGCAAAAGTTGACACAACAAGTAGAATTTGCATGGTCTGATGAGCTTGAAGAGTATTTTTGTAACATTAAAGTCATTTTGTCAGAGCTACCAACACTCATGCCTCCTTGTTGGGAGTACACATTCTTTGTTAGCTCTAGTGTTGGAAGGGAAACAATTGGTGCTGTGTTGCTACAACAAGATCCCCACAGTACAAGGATACGACCCATCTACTTTGCTAGTAGGGTCATGAATGCTTTGGAGAGAGACTACACAGAAGCAGAACTCATGATGCTTTCTCTCATGTTTGCGGTGAGAAAGTTAGATCCTACCTGCTACCAAAACCTTTGTAATTCTCACTGCAGAAAATTTGTTCCCTTGGGTGTCATCTCAAATGAATCTTAGTACTAGGATCTCAAAGTGGATTATGGAGTTGCAAGAGTTCCAATACTCTTTCAAGGTAGAAGATAGTGTGCGTGCACAATTAGCAGGGATTCTCACTTATAGGGTACATGAGAAGGAAATTAAGGTGCCTCAAGTAAAGACCCTACCATTGCCACCACCAAAAAGTATTCCCAATGATTTTACCTTGTTCTTTGATGGAGCTTTTCGACGAGCCACAGGGAAAGCAGGGGAGGGCTAGTGTTGCTCAACCCAAGTGGAGAGGTGGTCATGAAAGAGAAGGTCAATCTAACAGGTTCAACTAGCAACAATGAAGCAGAATACGACACACTACTTCATGGTTTGAAGATGTGCATTGGCCAAGGGATAAAACGTCTCATGGTAAAGGGAGATGCACTTCTCATTGTTAAACAGATTTTAGGCATTTGGGCATGCAAGAATGAAAGCTTAAGGACAAAAGTTCATGCCATTCGTAGGATGTTTAATCAGTTTGAAGAAGTGCAACTATATCATATTCCGAGGAAACAAAATGAAGATGCCGATTACTTGCACAACAAGCAGTTACATGTGTTGAGAGAAGTGCAGGTCATCATGGTGGCAGCAGCTGTCAAGCAACCGAGATACCAGGGATTGGAGTCATTGGCTCCCATTATGGCTACATTTTGGAGGGTGAGTTTCCACAAGACTTCACGAAGGCTCAGAAGAGGAGACTCATGAAGAAGGCAAGTTTCTATCTCTTCCTAGAAGGCTCCCTCTATCAAAGAGGGAAGGATCAAGTGTGCAGAAGAGTACCAACTATCGAGAAATTCCAGCCATTCTAAAAGGTTTGCATGAAGAGGCATGTAGTGGTCATTTTGCCCAAGAATCAACTGTGAAGAAGATTTTGCTTGCGGGGTATGTTTGGCCAAGCTTGCATGTGGATGTTCAACATTGGTGTAAAAGCTGTCACAATTGTCAGATAAATGGAAATAGAAGGTTGGTGCATGGCCAAGGCAAATAGTTCTTGCAAATGGACCCTTTGAAAAGTGGGGCATTGATGCTATGGGTCCTCTGCCTAGGACAAAAAATGGTAAACTCTACATTCTAGTGGCTGTAGACTATATGACTAGGTGGGTGGAAGCTCAAAGTGTGGCAAGAGTGAATGAGAGGACAGTTAGCAAGTTTTGTGTACAATCACATTTGTTGCAGATTTGGCACACCTTTGGAGATTGTTTTTGATAATGGTCCAGGGTTTAGGAAGGGCTTGCTCACAGAAGTTTGTGAAGAGCTTCACATTCTACATCGTCATAGCACACCATACTACCCACAATCAAATGGTTTGGTGGAGAAGGCTAATGGTGTCATTGCAGGAATCATTGAAAGATGGTGCAAAACAAGACAAAATTATGGGATGACTTCTTGGATGGTGTGCCTGTGTGGGCATATCGAACCACATATAGGGAAGCCACGGAGTTCACACCATTTCACTTGGTCTATGGTCAAGAGGCTTTGCAGCCTATCGAGCTCAACATTCCAAAATGCAACTTCATGGCAAAGGAGCACAAGATGATCAAGAGGTATGGATGGATCGACTTCTTACGTTAGTGGATCTTGAGTGAAAAGAGAAGCAGCATATGAGTGCTACAAGAGGAAAGCCACACAAGCGAAAGAAACGCACGACAAGAAACTGAAGGACAAAGGCATCAAGGAAGGAGAGCCTTGTGCTAAGGTATGACAATCGACGGACAAGGCCACTGTCTCATATCTCGTCAAGGACTCTGAAGCACTCTCTTTGGAAAAGATGCTCTATGATGGTACATGAATATGCCATCATCCTGGGGGAGGGCTAATGATAGCGTTTTTTTCGGCTCTCTATAATTGCCATAGTAAGTTACTCCACCCTACCAAATTCACCCAAACGCTATGGCTATCCCTACCATTTCACTGTACATAGGCATGTGTGAGTTAGGGGGCTTTCCCATATCTTCTTAAAAACCCTCAGCTAGCTAGTCACTGGGCTAGTTGAGCCAAAAAAATAAAATAAAATAAAAATAAAAGTATATTACGGCCTCTTTGTGTGTAAATATTTCATTTTATATGGCCTAAATATAGGGTTTTTATAATTATTTTGGTATTTTATTTAAATATTTCTACTTAGGTGTGTGTTTTATTAAACCTATGTACACCTTCTTTCATCCTCTTACACCATAATTATATTTTTGCCAATATGTACATACTCTAACCTCATATTTTTCTTTTATACAAATCACTCCCACATTTTCACCCTCACCCCCGTGAAAACAAAAAATTGATTTCTACTCATTGGTTACGTTTATTATATTATTTACTTGCATACCTTTTCCTCTTTCACCCAAAATAATTCAAGGAGGGACCATATCATATGATTCCAATATCTTTTCATATCCATAACTCCTCCATATTTTTATTATTATTTTTACTCATTATTCTAACACCATGTGCTCATTGAGCTAAAGCCATGAATAGTCCATACACTAGTCCCACCATGTATATATTTCTTTATTCACCAATAATCCTCCTCCATGCATGGGTCAAGGGCAACTTGGATGCTTTGTATTATAATATGACAAAGGAGGGGCTCACTCTTGGATGCATTGTACAAATTCAACAAAGGAGGGGGCCACTAAAAGACTTTTGCAGGCATAAAAACAGGCTTTTTGGTGAAACTTTGGCACCTATCTCCACTCCGAATTTAGAGCGGTGGTCAAAGGAGAAAATGTATCCCACGCTCTGAATAATCACCTCAAATTTTTTCATGATTTTTGGAGCTACCAGCGGTGAGCTATGATTTTTTGAGTGGACCCCAATCTGCCCACTTTTCTCACAAGTAGCCCTTAGTCTTCTCTCACCCTTCCACACACCTACTCACTCTTACACATCCCTCCCTCTCCTTCCCTCACTCAAACCTGCAATTTCCATGGCTTCTCCCACCCTCTTCACCATTACCCTTCTCTTTCATCCCTATAGTTCTTTTATGAACCTCTACATACATACACCCTCTCCATGTCTCTCTCTATTGCTTCTATGTTACAATTTCATTTACCTCTCCTAAAAATATCTAAAATTTAGCATCTTAACCATGATAGCTTCTGAAAATTGAGGATTTTTCATCAAAAAATCCTCTTTTCATCGTGGTGGTCAACCGTGGCGGCGGCGTAAAGAAGCGAAGAAGAAGAAGAAGACCAACGGTCATTTTTTCAACAATCTACACAAGGGTGAGTTCAAGCTTCTTCAAAGCTTCACCATCTCAATGATTCTCTTTTAATTCACCCCTCTTCCTTCATCAAATCAACTCATCCTACCCATTGTAAATGTATCACTAACAATTCTAGTGATTATTACCACTAACAACTAACTTCTCTTGTAAAAATGCACCCACACTATCAACATATGGAGTAGGCAACCGCACAAGTAAACCAAATTCATTCACTCCCATGGAAGTTTCTCTCCTTTCACCACATCAATAATTCTCTTACTTGAGCCCACATCCATGTGACTCAAGAGAAAAGAGAGACCCCATTATCATTTGAAATTCATAAAAATTCATAATCCTTGATCTTTCCTAATAAAATTGATTAAGCTTAATCCTAATCAAGGCTTCTAAAACCTATAAATAGAACCCATTCCTCCTTGTAAAAGACATCACTATACCATTGCACACTAGATTGAGCGTACCACACGCCAGTTCTATCTTGGTTGTAAAGAGGAGTAAGCTTTCTATACACCATCACCTTGGTGCATAGAAAAGCTTGAGCTAGTTTGAGTGAGTGCGAGTAGAAGATATTCTTCCTACCATTGTTGTATCTACCCCAACATCAATGAATTGGTAGTTTTGGGTGCAATTCATGTCCAAAGGCTCACGCTTCTCCTCCAATTTGGCTTGGCAAACTCATTCAGCTTCATAAGGTGACTTGTTTCATTGAAGGTTGTTGTTTTGTTGCTTGTGATTCATTGGCTATTGTTTGGCTACCATTGTAAGAGGGTGGATGGTGAGATGGCTCCCATAACCCTAAGACAATGTGCTAGTGATGCTATAACCAAATCTTGTCACTTGATTCCGCAAGCTCTAAGTTCCTTTTTGTGCAAAAATATAAATTTGAAGCTAAGTTGTACACCATCTCTCTCTCTCTCTCTCTCTCCTCTCTCTCTCTCTCTCCTCTCTCTCTCTCTCTCTCTCTCTCTTTTAGTGTGTGAGAGTGTTCCATTGGTGTTAGGGTTAGTGTAAATTCCTTGCTTGTTTGTGGGTTGCTCTAACGATTCTCCTCTTTTGCGTCCTAGTTCGCTCTTAAACTAGGTGGTGCCCCTTGTGTAGTTGGGATTTGGATGTGGGTTTGTTGTTTTGGTTTGTGTTGTGTTGTGCCCCAGCCCCATTGAGCAGCACGGGAGCCTTGAAGGGTGTCTAGAGGTTGCTCTTCTGTTGCCCGCCCCGGACCCGCCTCAACGCTTTGTAGGCTTTCATAAGTGCGTCTAGAGGTTCATTCAACTAGTACTAATCTTCCGGAACTTGCACTCTTTGGTATCTTTGTCTCATTAGGCTCTCTGGTCTCAGGGTTCTCCAACTCAAGGTTTGTTTGGCTCTCTAATCTCACTAATCTATCCTTGGTTTGTTTAACTCCTCCACTAGGGATGTCTGTTCATGCTTCTTTCTAGCTTTCATATGTGCCTTCCTAGTTTCTAGGTATTTTGTTGACTTTTTTATTCATAACCAAGCACATTTGTTTTAGGTTCCTCAATTAACATTCCTCCCTTGCTTTATGAGACTGCACTCTTGTGATGACCTGTATGGGTATGAGCATTTCATTTCCTGAACCGCTGCTTGATGGGATCACCCCCACTATGTTTAATGTAGTTTTCAACTGTTTTATCTGGGTTTTTCAAACAGTCACTAATCAAATGAGTAATCTTGCAATATGGACAATACACATTCACTCTCATGATCTCTATGTGAGGACAATCTTTCATAAGGTGGTCACCACCACACTTGTAGCACGGTCTTAAGGGTTGGTGAGGTGCTCCTAGAGCCACTCTCTGATGATAGGCAAGTCTTGGTCATGTTAACCCCCCATTGGCTATGAACAACGATGTGCATTTATCCAAGCTGTATCTACCTTCTCCAAAAACTTGAGATGCTGTTGGTGGTCCAACATTCCAATCATGATCCAAGGTTCATGTGCTTTTGGCTCTTTGGGTGGATAGTATGTTGAACTAACCCCGTACTTGGCTCTTTGTAATACATAGGCACATGCACTAAATCTTGTTCCTTCAATTACTTTATAGTGGGTGTATATCTGATGCCCACTGGTCATGTTCTTGGAATAGGTGGTTATTGCCCCAAAATTGTCTATGTCCATTCAAACCCCTCGTGGTTCTTGCAAACTTCCTACTGCATACCTAGGCATTGGTGGTACCTGAGGAGTTGTGCTTGGGCTGGTGGGGCATAATATCACTCTCTCACATACCCCTTGTTGTAGTAACACTCTTCCATAGCATGATTTGTCTATTTTTGCTCAATGGCACACCACGTAGGTTGCTTAGCCCATGGCTTGGAAAACGGGCTTGCACAACTTCCTCAACAAGTTTCTCTTGATTCATCGTTACCTCGCTCTTTTGTGCTGATTTTATAGACTTAGCTCCGCTTTGTTGTGATGATGAGTCATCATATAAGTCTTTGTAGTCGCCTTCCTTGTAGACATATGCAAATCCTTTTGAAGATCTGCATTTCTCAGCCCTTGGTTAATTATCAGTATGAGTCGGGACCGAGTCGGTAATTCTTCCATAGGGAAAACTTTTACATAGAGTTTCAACCTTAAGGCTGCCTTTCTCATGGATTCTCCTTCTTTTTGCTTGAACTTATGGATTTATGAGACTGTGTTATGAGTTATCCATCTTTGAGAGAATTCCTCAATGAACTTGTCAAATACCTCCTCCATTGATTCAAAATCTCTATGTCCAACAGGGTAGAACCAGGTGGTGGCATCCTTCTCTAAGGTTAACCTTGCGAACTGTGTGGAAAAGTCCTGTACTTCCTCAGCCTTGACAATATGCACAAAGGCTTCCACGTGGTCCCTTGGATCTTTATTTTCTAAATATTTCTTGTTAACCCATTTTTGGACTTGAGAGGGTCTGATCCTCCGGTGATCAACCATCCTCAACATAGGATCCTCTATTCCTCCTCTATAAGACCTTTCTGGCTTGGGATATGGTACATGTTTCTCCTCTAGAGGTGCTCCTAATCCATAGTTCTTCACTGGTCTAGCAATTGTTCGTTCTTCTGCTTGACTTCTTTCTTCTCGTTCTATTTGTGATGCTTCTGTCTTGATAGGATTTAGCGTTCTCGTCCTACTCTCATTTTGGTATTGCAGATGGAGTGGTGGTTTTGGTGGTGGTTCAAGCCCTGACTTGCTTGATATCCACCCCCTTTTGTATTTTCATATGGTGTTGCAAACTGTTCGAGCCCCGCTTGAAATGATAGTGGTGATGCTTGTGAGCTCTGAGGGTTAGGCAGTGGTTGTTTATTTGATTTTGTTGTGGGTGTCGTAATCCTCTGAGAAGGGATTTGTAGACTTGCTTGGGGTTTCTATGGGATTTTGCTTCCCTACTGAAGCTTGTGCCATCAATTCTTGCATTATCACTCTCCCTATATCGTCTGGGTGAATTGGCTCATATTCTTGTTCGTACTTATATAAAAAAAATGGTTTCGTGTTATCGACTCATATGAAAATAAGTCCATGCTTAACTTGTTCATGGGGTTCCATGCATCGGTAGTAAGAGGTGACGTGTTTGTAAATCCCAATGTTTTCATGGATTGTCATTATTCTTTTCACTCAAGTGATACCTCCTAAACTCACTCTTTTCGGGGCCTACTACATTCATGACAAGAGAGCCATAACCATCTTCCTTTTGCTACATTGTCTCCATATTGATTGTAATTTTTAGGACAAATGGATTGCTAGGATATCAACAAAGGCTTCTGGAGGAGTAGATTCTTAGTTTGAGCACTAAAATCGGTCTGCAGACATCATATGTGTATGATGTATGTTCCTCATAATTGACTCAAACTTGAACCATGCACTCTCCATGATGTTTTTGATTCAAACCTGGGCCCACTTTGAAGTTCTAACCCCTGTTGGTAAGTTAATCTCTCCTATGTAGGCCTTGGTTCTTGCTGGCTTACCCAAGAGGTTAACCAGGTCAAAATTAATCCAAATTGGGTGAAACTTGGTCCTTAGGCTTGCCTTGAGATGTTTAACACCTTTGTAATCTTGTTGGTAGTTTTGGTCACTAAATATGCCCCTGAGACATCATACGCGTGTAAAGTATGTTCACACTACTTGACTAGCACTTTATATCACCCTCAAAATAAGAATAAAGTAGACACCAATGTTCCATTTTCCACCATAGATTCTTTGCCTCCTTTTGTGTGAGATGAGATGGGCATCCAATCTTCCATCTCCATCTTGCCTCCTTGTAGTCCTCATGCAAACACTTCCATTGCTTGCATCTCATACCTGCAACAACACATCATTGTGGTGCTTTTCCTCTTCCTCAAGCTACACTTTGAGAAAGACACAAGTGACATCCTCTTGCCACACTTCATGGGGGAAAGAGAGGCTGATGTTTTCTTGACTTTGGCTCCAACAAATGTTGTAATCTCCATGTCCTTTGAAAAGTTGTCCTTGCCTCTTCCATGGCTGGTATTTTCCCTGATTTGAGACCTTCATGTAGGTTTACTTCAACTTGATTGTATCTTCCTTAAAGACTAGTGATTGTGTATGTTGAGAACCTTCAATATTATGCACATAGGTGGCTGATTTCCTTGCAAATCAACTTGCCTCTTCCTTCACAAAATTGTTGTAGTTTTTGTGTCTTCCTTGATCCTTCGTGTTGACGTATGGATCACCTTGTCCTCCATTATTTATCTAGAAACATAGGTTCTTCCTTTGTGAGCTCCTTCTTTGGCTCCTCCCAAGACTAGCTTGTCTTCATTGGTAGTATCTTTGGCTTCTCACAAAAAATGTGGCGAGGGGTGATTTTTGCACTAATTCAAACTCGACCTCTCTCTAAGAACAAAGTGCATAGTTAATGCTTTCAAGCCAGTAAAACATTTTGATAAGCTCTAGAGCCTGCGTATGTTATTAGAGATGATAACTACTATCAAGTGGTGCTAACAGGTGGTAAAGTCATGGAAATGTGTTGTCAAGTAAATCTTATTGAAGGTGAAGTGTTGGAAAGTGCTATCAAGTGTTTTTCTTTGGTGAAGTGGATAAAAGTAGTGCTGAGTGGTGATGAGGTCCTTTAAAGTGTTGTCCGATGGTGCTAATTGGTGGTAAAGTGCTGGAAATGTGCTTTCAAGTGGTGCTAAGTGGTGATAAGGTGATGAAAGTGTGATGTCAAATAGTGCTTATTGGTAGTGAAATGCTGGAAAGTGCTATCAAGGAGTGTTGTGTTTTGGTGAAGTGAAGGAAAAGTAATGCTCATTGGTGGTGAGGTCCTATAAAGTGGTGATTTTGTAGTGGTAAAGTTCTAGAAATGTGTTGTCAAGTAGTGCTTATTGGTGGTGAAGTGCTGGAAAGTGCTATCAAAGGAATGTTGTGTTTTGGTGAAGTGCTGGAAAAGTAGTGCTCAGTGGTGGTGAGGTCCTATAAAGTGTTGCTAAGTGGTGCTTTTGTGGTGGTGAAGTCCTAGAAAAATGTGGTCACTTGGTTAAATTACTCTAATGGATTGAGTACAAACTATGGGTAAACTTTGAATGATCACATAGATATAACTTACAAGTTCTCCTCTAGGGGCATGCTATGTAGATTTGTTCAAATACCTGCTCTTCTATGGGAGATCTTTTGAGCATTGCACTGGCCCATAGCGTGTTCACCTTCCCATGGCCAAAAGAAAATAAATTCATCATCATCTCGTATTCCAGTCATAATGAAGAATTGGGCGTCAAAATACAATGGCTACCTTGACATGAATTGTGAAGCAGCACCACCAAACCACACCCAGTGTCACTTGACACTATAGCCTTGAATTTTTTAGCCACTCATTGTGCAAAAGAAAACATTGTTGCACAAACAAAGTGTCATGGGTTTTGTCATCAGAGACGTAGAAGTGACTCATCTTTTGAATGGCACCAAGTGCATCACGTAAGTATAGAATGTGAACCAAAGTTGTGACCTGAGTTGAATACCAATGCATTGACTGAATCTCATTCTGCACCTGTAGTCCTCTACAAAATATACTACAGACGCCACTACATCATTAGAAAAGTTATCCAAACATTCCTTGAGTTGTTGAGCTTGTCATCTGTAGACATAATTGTGTTTGAAGAAATTCATTGATTTCCTTGAAGCAAGGAAACAAAACACATCGGACTGACCTACCAAACCATGAGGTCCTTTTGGGATTTTGTGTTACCTTTCTCATTCACTTCCTTCATAGGAACCTCATCAAAAATCTTCACAGTTATCCTAGAGATATCGTCACTCTGTTCTCTTGGACACAACAACAACCTATCAATGCCACGATGTTTGTCAAGAACTTGGGAGACCTTGAAGCATTTATAATCATCATGGGACAATTGGAAGCACTTGGATGCACTAATAGGCAATCATGAGCAGTTGGAATCATTTATCAATCTCAGTCAAGCACAAAATCGCATGGTTAAGTACTATAATGGACTACCATACACACGAAAACAATTGGAGACACCTTCAAGCTGTAAATTCATTTTGAAAAGATTACAAGCGCACATAGTAACGCATCTAAATAACACTAAGTAGAGCATTATGGCACAATCCAAGATGTTCGGGCTGATATACCTGAGGTGAATGGAGTAGATAGCTGTTTCAAAAATAGCTTGTTATTTGAATTAGGTGTCTTCACCTCATATAATGTATGACAAATGTTAGAGAAATGACTCTCTCAATTGTTTTTGATGTGGGTTGCAACACTGAGAATGCTGGATGAAGGAGGAGTTATTGTAGAATCTTCTTTTGATGTGAGGGCCATGCCAGGGATCACCGGTTGTACCATCTCCAAATGGATACACCGTGATCTCCGAAATCCCTCCCACTTGAGACTAACACCAAGACAAGACTCCTCCTGCTCTTCGATGCCAACTCAAGGGGGTGATAAAATTCACTTTCTCTCATATGGATCCCTTAGCCCCGAAGCACCATTGCTTACCGGTCCAACTTTCCAATCAAAGTCGTCAGACTAAACTCGAATTCCACCTTCCAGGGTCAACTGGTGGGAGTTCTCTAGTTCACCCTTGGTTCAAGTTCAATAACGCTTTTTTCTTGGTTGTGGCCAAGCACAACAGTCAGAGCGTTCCCCTAAGATGAGTGTATTTAATAGCTACCCAAAACCCTCATTCCCAAGTTTGATCTCCACTCCGTAGATCGGAATCCTTTTCCTCAGATCTTAACTTAATGGACAACATAAAATTAGGTTCAACTTTCAGGCCAACAAATTAACCCTCCGAAATCCACCCTCCCACCGAATCGTTTGGTAAATGCACCTTCCCAAGGTAGTAATATGATACTATAAAAATTATTCCAATCATGTTGAATCAAGATTTCAAGCATTTGAAAGTAGCATGAAATTGCTGCATACCCTTGCAAGTGTGCCTTTATAAGGTTGTTCCCACCTTTTTTTCCTTTTAGAATATTTTACTTCCTTTTTCCTTTAGTATTAGTAAAATTATCTAGTTATCTTTCAGAAATCACCTATACTACTCCAAGCATATCCCTATCCTCGTCCCAAGACTTGGGTACCATACTCCTCCGCCACGTGTGGAGACGACGCCTTGACACAATTTTCAATTCTTATTTTTCTTTATCTTGTGTGGGAAAGGCTTACAAAAATAATATACTCTAGATTCTTTTTAAATCAATAATCTGAGAAGTGGAGCAAAGGTCCAGCGAATGAGGACAATTACAGAATAGCCCGTTTAGGTTATTCACCTTTCCAAGGTTCCCTTTTACCAAACAATTAGAAGAGTTCCTTAATTAAATCACATCCTCCTTCCTTATCATGATCCCTTCATGGATCCATTTTCCTTCCCCCTTTTCCCGTCAGCATCAGGCCTACCCAGACTAGGCCGATTTCTAGATGAATCCACGGATCCCTATCACCCAACCGAGACTCACTCTCATTCAATCCCATTTCTAGGGCAATGAATGAACTCGAGCTCAAAACATAGACCAACGGTTATCAATCCTAGCCAAAAAGGACCATCCCTTGTTGTATCCCACAGGTAAACACCTACATCGGCCTTTTCCAAGCATATAAGACAAAGTTCACTCTTAAATCTTCTATGTTATGCTAGGGCTATCCATGTCAAATCTTCTCGATAAAGTTCCTAAGAGTGGACATGCTAGTATAGTGAAAAATAATCATGCAATAGTGTATGAATGATTAACAAATTCTTCTTTAAGAAGGGATTTAGGCATACCTTTGCTACCGTGGAGAGGATTAATTATGTAGCTAGAAGAGGCTTATGGTTTTGGGACCTTCCAATTGATAAGAGATGGGGAAAACCTTAATTGGAAGGAAATTTCCACTTCCAAAGAAAAACTCCTTTGATTAAGATAGAGCTACCCTTCAAAACTTAACTCTCCTTGAGAGAATTAGTATTAACTTTATGGGTATCACTAAACAAATCTTACACACATGCTCTTTTTCTCTTTGAAAGAAGAAAAATCCTATTTCTTAAATTTAAAGAAAAACTTGTGAACATTTCATAAGATCATTCTTTTTAGAGTAAATTATAATGCCACTTTGAATAAAATGATTAATTCCAAAAATTTCCAATACTTCATTGCCCGTGATTATGTGGCAATTATCTCGTGCATCTTAAAAATAGAAAAATATATTTCTGGTGGGGTTTAAGGATATGTATAGATATTAGTCATCATCCAACATGCATGCTATTCTAGTATGATCTCCAGTCACTATGGTTAAAGAGAGTGATTTCTACTTTCTCTATGCCATATTAGTGTAGTAATCTAGAGAACGGAACTTGAAATATAAGTATGATCTTCAGTAACCTATGGTTAAAGAGAGTGCTTTCTACTCTCTCTATGCCATATTTGCTTGGTAATCTAGAGAACTTGAAACAACGAAACTTGAAATAACATCAGGATTAGTTGTTAGTAACATGGTTAGTTATGATTAGTAATGAACAATAATTAGAGGGAAATAACAAAATTAAGTAGTTATTTCTTCTTCCCAACCAAAAGGCTTGCTTATGGAAAAATGAGAGCTTAAGCATAAATTTATGTAAGCATGAAAGTAGATCACTTTCAAGCAAATTCAAGAGCATAAAAAGAACAAGAAAACATCACCTTAGTGTGTGTATGGTCTAGTCTTCTCCTTGCTTTGGATGTAGTTGGCTCTTCGCTTTGCTTGTGAAGACCCCCAATTTGGCTATGAGAAAATGGTGAGAGGCAAAAGGAATTCAAGCTATGGAAAGCTTGAGAATTAGGAGAGATGAGGGAGAGAGTGTAGTGTGAAGAAGAAGATCAAGCTTTGACAAACTTTGAAATGGATATAAAGCTAGAGAAAATGCAGCACCGCGAACTCTCCATTGAGTTCATGTAGCGGGAAGAGAGCTACCAAAAGGCAATTACTCAGTTGAAGGAAGAACTTAGCAAATCTCAAGAGGCTACTAATTCTCAAGCATCCACATCATGGGAAGATCAACCACACACAACAATGGGAGATACAAATGCCTTGCAGTTTATGAACTTTGAAGAAGCCAACAATCAAGAAGGCAATCTCCAGAGCTTGTGATTACCCAAGAAGAATCCAAAACCTTTGCTCCACCCAAAAGCTTAACTATAGATCAAGAGTCCCCGCTAAAGAAATAAGTGGAAGATAAACAAGAGCAAATATGGAAATAAGTTATGCAATGGGAGGAGAGGATCATGCATTACATCAATGTTAATTTTCTCACACTAGCAAAAATATTAATGAAGAAATGGCATCACCAGGCTCTTCCCTTCCCACTCATCAATTTCAAAGTGTTACAAATCAAAGAAATATTTCTCAAGGATATTGCAGCCAACATTACAATGGTACATCCCAAGTGGCATGAGATCTGGTTGAACCGACACCCCAGATATCTCATCGGATACACCAATGCATCACCGAGTATACAACAAGATCTTGTGTAGTGTCCCGTTCCAATAAGCAGGCAACAACACTCTATCATACAACAGAAGAGGCCAACCTGGATAAACTATCCAAGGTTCCCACCACCACCGAACAAAAATCCCTTTAAGATTACATGTGGAAAACCTCTCATCAACTATCCAACTCTTCCGCAGAATACTATACTTGGCTTGAATTATGTTGTCAAGATCTTGAAGATAACTACTTACATGCCTACAAACCTTCCATCCCACAGAGTAGACAGATCACAAGGATCTCAAACAACATGCAAAGAGGACTAAAGCCAAAAATCCCAAACAGTACTTAGCACCCTAAGTAGCTATGTTGCAAATGACACAACTTCATCATTAATGAGAAATCCCATGAAAGTTTAAAGATTGTCAAATGCACTTCCTAAGCTTTATCATTGAGCCCAATTAGCTAGGAATCCATTTCTTAAACCTTGGCTAAGGTATAAAATCCAAGTTTTGTAACTTTTGATCTACGTTTTTGGATAATGAAAATGAGCATACGTTGTAGTACAATACTATGAGTTCTCTATTTTTCAAGTGTTTGTGTCTCCCTCATGCGGTGTTGCATTGTGATTTTGAGCATACCAATGCACTCACAGGGGAAAGATCTCCCTTTCTATGTAAGTTTTACGTGATGAAGTTGTGGTTTTAGTCGTGCCTGTCTACTAGCTATTTTCGTTCCCTACACACAATACACACATCCAAATTGGTTTTGGACCATAGAAATAGATAGATCACGTCTTAAGGAAGCTATAGAGTGCTTCAAAGACTAAAATCGACTTGCCCAAAATAGGTTGTTTATCTTTGCAGGATTTGTTTTTAGTGTCAAAAATGACTTTTGAGCATATGAGAATGTTGATGATACTCTAGTAAGTGTCATTGCATTTGGAGCTTCATAGCTATACAAATTCATCGGGTTAAGCTTGTGGTAAGGAAAGTGGCTTTTGATGTTTGACACACATCTAAGACCGATCTAGGTAAGAGTACATTAGAATTGGGATTTCCAAGAGATTAGCTATCTCTTGTAGCCTCCATGCACTAGTCGGGTTGCTACGTCCCACAGATTGACATTTTATGTCTGTGGTTCTCACTTTGCTAGCATTGATATGGTGAGGTTTTTCAGTCGGCCGACACTTATGCATCTAATGTTGATAGCTTGATGTGTGCCATGATTTCTACACATCCAAACATTGCATTTGCAGTGGGAATAGTTAGCATATACATGTTTAATCCTATTAAAGAAGCATTGGGAGGCAGTGAAAGTGGTGATGTGATATTTGAGTAGTACAAAGGACAAATGCTTATGTTTTGGGATCAAGGAGGCATGTGTAAAAGGATACATAGAGTCTGATAATGTAGGGAATGTGGGCAATAGAAGGTCCACTAGTGGCTATGTTTTCACATTTCTTGGGGGTGGAATATCATGGAGATATCATTTGAAAGACTACATTACTCAATCAATCACTGAGGCAAAATATTTAACCACCTCTAAAGCTTGCAAAGAAGCTATTTGGCTTGCTTTTCTAGTAGGAAATTTGGACATTAATGCCGAGATTTTGATGTTGCATTGTGACAATTAAAGTGCTATTGAGACCAAGTTTCATTTCATTCGGGATATGCTTGAGAATAAGTGCATCCATAGCTTGTCAGGGTGAACACACATGACAACCTTGTTAACCTTCTCAGGAAGGGTTTACCTCCTGAGTATATTGCATACCGTCATGACTTAGATGGTTTTGGGTAGTGCCATCAAACCCTCCGTACCCCTTTCTTTGCTTATTGGCACATTGGCCTTTTAAGTGGGAGGTTGTTGGAATAAAGGCCATAGGCCAATACCATCACAAACTAACCACTACACTAATCCTAATCTCATTCTTTCTTATTGATAATACGAATGATAAGGAGCTCATACATAGTGTGAGAATTAGCTCCACCAAAACACATCTCTCTCTCTCTCTCTCTCTCTCTCTGCTCCTCTCTCTCTCTCTTCTCTCTCTCTCTCTCTCTCTCTCTCACTCTCTCTCTCTCTCTCTCTCTCTCTCTCTCTCTCTCTCTCTCTCTCTGTATTGATTAGCATGTTATGCAAAATATTTCCTTGAACATCAAAAGCATATGGCCTAACACAAATAAGGCCTAGCCCATTATTTTTGAAAGACCTCCTATTTTGTGCTGTGAGAGTGCACTATATTGGTGAAGGCTATGCATGTTACACTTGTATCCTCTCCTCTCACCACTCAAGGATCCTCCTCTTCTCATGAATTGAAAAGGGATATAGCCTTGCATTTTTGTCTTCAAAACCGTCAAAGACTCTAAAGCTTGCCACACTCTGCCAATGTAGCATTCTTTCAAGCACCTACCATACATATTATAAAATCAGAGCATTTTGAACATGAGGAAATTCCAAGAACAAACAATACAAATAAGGAAGCTTCTTTTGGAGTCTGGACAATTGTGCATACTAGTCTACCTTCCCTTATTGGCAATGTTCTCAAAATATAGTTTTAAAGATAAGCAACCTTGATCACTTTGTTTTGTGATTTTTAGCTCACACATTCTTGGACTTGTGATGGAAATACTCCGCTATAGAGTCTCTTATCAGGAGGCTTACTTTATCTCTTATTGGGAGCCTTAATTGCTTTAATTTCATTGGCGATCCCAATTTTATGCTATCTATGGTGATACGGGTTCCAATATCTTGATCTATCGAAAAGGAGAGCCATAATTTTATGTTCCTATTGGTGACTTCTTGCATTGACTGCAAGCGATTATATGGAGGATAAGTTGCAAAAGATGGTAAAAACTTATGTATGTCACAACTTGGTGATGTGGCATGATTGCTACTAGATTGAAAGATGAGAGGAGAGCTTGTGAACAGAATGGTCAACCAGATTCAAGTCCAAATTGAGCACAAAATGTGGCACAATTCGTGTGGAAAACATTTTCCGCACATTGCTCATGTGGTAGGATAGACACTGAGAGCTTTTGCGTCAGTTATTAAAAGATTCACTTTAGAGCTTTTGAAAGCATATTCTTTTGGGGGCACCTTGTAAAATTGAGGCCAAGGCGCTTTAAATATGTGCCTATGGATATCCTTATACACGTGCACAATGGTAGTTTGAGACCTCCTCGGGAGCTATATATCTAGCTAAGAGCATAATGAAACAAAGTACCACAAGTAGACACCTACCTGAGAGGCCAATACATCCAAGTGGAGAACTCCTTCTCAAATGTTGAGTTCTCTTTCAATTTCAAGTATGTTATTATTATGAAAGAAGAGCAAAGACAAAATATAGATTTTGACCTTTTATCAAACCCTTTTTTACTAAAAGAATATTCAAAAAGGCTTGTGGCACCAATGCTCCAAGATTTTGGACATGCTATGAGACATACAATATGCTCAACATCCTGCTACACAAAATCAAGCAAATGAGGAGGTTTCTATGAAGAAATTCATGATATTAATGCTTGAATCAATTTATAGAGAGGACACCTTAAGCTTCATGAATTAGGTTTTTAGTTTCATGTCTTTGATAAATCAAAGGCTTTCTTCCTCGAGGTTTTTATCTCTATAAATATGGTATCATAGAAAAATCTTAGACAATGTGCATGTCTCAATGGAGGATGCAAGCAACCCTATGCACATTCAGTATTGCACTAAAGATTGTTTCTAGAGAGTAGTCTTGGTGGGGGAATTTTTTCTTTCTCTTTCCCTAAGTATTTGGTCTCAAAAGAGGAGGGAATATTGGCCATTTATCAAGTTGAGCCTAAAGCTCATGTGTAGCACAACCTTTGAATTACTATGTTTCCTCTTAGCAATGGTAGCTTCTTTTCATCATTTGAGATGTGAAAGTTGTTTGCTTTTGATCATGTTGAGGCACATCATCTTTAAATCTAGTAGAGACCATGATGATAGTTTTTTCCTTATTTCTACCATGTTTACTCATTTCTTTTCCACTGGATATCATCTAGACTGCTCTTTTCATCCATGAGCTTAAGGGTCATTACATACTAGTATCTCACTATCTAGAGCTTCTACTAATGGGAATCTCTCTATGCTAGCTCCTTATCCACTAATCTAAGTAGTTGTCTTGCAAGTTTGTATGCATTTGGCTATATAAGCCACCTTTCCATCAAGTACATTGGGCATTATTATTGTTTTGGTGATCATTAATTAGCTTCTCTCTCCTTGGTTATTCTCTCTCTCCCCCTCTCTTTCTAAAAAATATAAGGCTATCCAAGTATGGCACTGCTATCAAGATATTCTCCACCACTAGTTTAGTCTCTATGGAAAGGGAAGTTGAAGTCGCAAGGAAAGAAAGAGTCCGAAAGACAATTTACTAATTATGATCATGGGCATATTTGGATAGATCCAAGCTGACATTTTGCATCTGTCCTTAGCAAATAATATTTTTCAACATCTTTAACTCACTAAAATGGGAAACAAAATTTGGACTACTCTAGTTAGGCAACCTCATTTTATATAAATTCACATCACAAGGAGTCTTGTCTAATAGATTATAGTTCATATACACAAAAGGATGCTTGCAATATCATTATGTATTTAGAGCATGGAACTAGGGAGTAATGTGATTCTTCAACACATAAATAACTCACTCTGAATAGCCTCATACTGCATGAAATTTTGTAAATAAGATGCATGCTATCATACTATATGTGTTAGCATATGTAGTTTATTTGAATAGTAAGTCTAACACTATTTGCTACAATACTATTATGCGCATGCTAACATAAGCATGGATTTATTTTATGCGAGCTATGCTATAACTTTGCCTACTAACTATGCTAGTTAGCATACCTACCATGCATGTTACAACTCACAAGATTACTTCCAATAGCTTTCCATGTTATAATCCTATTACGTGCATTCTAACATAAGCAATGCTTTTTTTTAATGTGAAGTATGCTATAAACTTGTCTACTAGCTATGCCAATTAACATACCTACAATACTATTATGTGCATGCTAACACATCATGTGCTTGTTGACATAAGCAATAATTTCTTTTATGCGAACTATGCTATAACCTTGCGTACCAGCTATGCTTGTTAGCATTCCTACCGTGCATGTTAACTACAATAATATTCTAGCATGCTTCTTAACCTATGCCCAATACAATGTGTTCTTTCTTTTAGCATATACAAGATGCTTTTTAGCACATACAAGATACATGATGGCGCATGCCTATGCTAGTTAGCATACTTGGGGATTCTTGATAGCACATGTTTCATGCCTAATCCAAAACTTTGCTTTTTACCATATGTGGAATGTTTGTGAGCACATGCCTTGTGCCCATTACCCCTATTTTTATTTAGCATACACATGATGCTTAATAGCATACATGGGATGTTCATTAGCATATGAAGGATGCTTAACAAAACAAAAATGTCTTGTTTGTTACATAGGCACATCAAAGCAAAGATTTGAAGAGAAAGAGTACGTAGAAAACCTACGTAGGCAAATATCTTCTCTCAAAAGTATGCTAGCTAGCAAATGCCGATCTAGGAGTCTATGCTAACTAGGATACAAGCTCTTTGTTGAAGTATGCTCAACAATACAACATTTGTTTTCTAGGTAACATACATATATTCCAAGTAGCATTGGTTTTCTAGGTAGCGCACATAGTTTAGAAGTGTATGCCAGCTAGACGAGTCCTATTGCATGTATGCTTCTTTTCATGAAGCAGCATATATGTATGCTAAGTAGCATACATTCAAGATGAAATACATCCTACTTAGCATAAAGATGCATCTTTGGGTACACTTCTCTAGGTATTCTTTGGCTAGCCATGTACATTGGCCTCCTTTAGGGAATCTTCTTCTATCTGATACGATGAAATCTTGGCTAGCTTTGCCTTCATAGTTTTCTTCTTTGGAGCTCCCAAAGTGGATGAGAGATTCTAAGTCAAAATCATCAATTACGGTTGTAAGCCTTCTTCCAACAATTCCCAACAAGTAGAAAAGCTAATACAACAATCAAGGTACAATAAAAACAAAATTCTCGATAGAATGTGTCAGCTAAGGGGATTTTGCTTATGTGAAAAGATGTGTAAAAAGTGCTTCAATCATGGAAGATTATCTTAAGCACGCCTAAGATAAACTTTGCATTTTATTGTCATTTATGCCCTCAACTTGCTTTATATAGCTTCTAATATGTAAGTTAAGGTAGGTGATGGCCCCGGTTCTGTATCTTGTAGTGTTGATCCTGGTGAAGTTGGTTGTCCCTTTTTGAGTAGAGCTTGATCTGGGTCACTAGCCTGTGTTTGTGGGCCCATTGAAGGTTAGTAGAAGTCGGGCAAAGTGTATAGAGTGCCCCTCTTGACTTTGATGGCAAACATATCAATATTTTGCACAGAAGTGCAAAATGTCACTTCGCGGTGGTAATATGGTTATTTTGCCCTATCCTGATGATGCGATGGACTTTGATGCACCCCAAATTCTCTACAGTTCTTCTACATGATGGCCTCTACACATGGGTCAATTCTGGTCAAATTCTGAAACTTTTATCTTCGGCACGCCTAAGATACTAGATCAGGTTTTTGGTCAAGTTTTGCACTTTGGAGCTTGCTATTGTGTTCTCATACTAGAGGTGAGTCTATGGTTCAATTTTGGTGTAATTTGGATGTCCGATGTGTGGTCGGTGTAAGCTTCCTTGTTCTCAAAAATTCCCAGATTGCCCTGTGTTGTCCGGGCCCTATGGCTTTGATGGTGGACAAAGTGGTAATCAAAATGCTTTTTGATATAGCTAGGACCTTACCCCTCATGATTGGAGTGAGTAAGAACCGACAGATTGTGCATAGAAGCGTGCAAAAGGTCCAAAAACCACTAGTTGGAGCTCTCTCTCAAGGGACTAGAATGCAAATGAGAGTAGCAATGGCCTGAAGGACTATGCATACTTGGGCTTTCCTGACACCCCCCATCGTGTACCTACCCATTGAGCCAAGTAGCCTTCACAACATATATTGGGATCCAAATTTTTGAAAAACAAGGCCTGAGGACCTTTCTATTGGTGAGTCGGAGTGGCCGTCAAACTTTTTGATCAAAAATACCCCAACATTTTTATGGTCGTTCCATTGAACTTCAAGATTTGGCGTTTGAAGTCAAATTCCAATTATGACATTCCTACTTATTTATTTACTTATTTTGAACCTTTATTAGCTTTTATTAACAATAATTGAATAAAATTATCCCAACCACTCATAAAACTTTCATTCCTCGCTCAAAAATATGAAAATACTTCTAATTTGATCATTTGGCCATATTTTTGTGAATTGCTCCATTTTGATCATCTTTTTGGCTTGAAAACACACAACAAGAGTAAAAGTTGTAATATTTTTGGCTTTTATGAATTGTACTTACAATATATACACACACCTAGGGGTTATCACCTAGTTATCAGGGCATCTCATCTAATTTTCCCAAAAAAACTTACACATTAACACAATTACTTTAAAACATTGCCCTTTTCTCTATCAAGTTCATATGCTTGGGTTGACATCTAGAATGTCTCCCCCCCTCCTTGCTCAATTTTTTCAAGACAATAGGATACATCCCAATTTGTGCAATGTATGGCGATAAAAATTATGTCTATGCATGGCCAAGATTGGCCCTATCATGCTATTGATGTCTATGCATGTAAACATACTATGTATTGCAAGAGGTGGGTCTTGAGTAGTGTACTCAAGGGTTGTTGATGGAGAGGTATGCTATGTTGGAACTCTATTGAAGAGTAAATCTTGTAGTAGTTGAGCTTGTTGTTTGATTGTGTAATACACACAATCCGTAGCAGGAGTATTGAAATCAGTGGGCATGGTTGTGGATGATGGAACCCATTTGTACTTGATTGTGTTTGGTTTTGCATGGAAAATCTTGCTATAATTAGTCTTCAGTTTGGACTTGATGATAGGTTTCAGCTTAGGTTTCCAAACCCACTTTGTCATTTGTAATTGCAATCTTCATCGCTGATGTGGGTTGGATGGTGCCACAATAGGCTGCTAGTTTGTATACGTCAGCTTTTTAGGTACCCAGATTTGTTGAGGGTGATTGATGAGCTGACTTTTAGGTATCAAAATTTTCCTGGTTCACTGCATGTTATGACGGTGAGAAGAGATCTCTTGCAAAGCAGCCATTGTAAGTGAATCAGACGGCTCGTGTCTTGTTAACTAGAAGTCACCAAGACTTGCTTTCCATTATTCCTTGCCGTATGCAAATGGCACCTTTAGATGTCTTCCTTTAAGTGTAAGCTCAAAAATTTTGACATCCCAATCTTAGATTGCTTCTTAGGTACGCATCCATGGAACTCCCAATATTAAGTCTTTGTTCATATTAAAGTATGGGGGCAAAAGAATACATAAACAATGATATTCAAGTTGATTTTCCCTAAAGTTGGAGTTACTTTTTTGTTGCATCTCTTGACAGTAGACCAACAATCCTCACGTGGTTGAGTAGTTACTTTTTAATAAGTAGAATAGCTGACTGCATTGACTCTGGCACCTGTAGCTTCTAAGGCATTGACCATGTAATTCTCTTTCACATTCACTGTGACCCGCATATCAAGTCCATATAGCCATTCATCATCGGTCTCCACCTCATCATTTGCTACGGGTTGAATTAGAGGGTATTGAGGGGTAGAACTTGAGGAATTGAGTGTTGTGTTGCTCTCTTATTCAAAGCACAAATGCACGCTTCCTCTTGGGCTTCCTCGATCACCTGCTGTTTGAGGACATATCAAACGGGTGACCAACTGGTCGGACACATAGCCAGACCCCACATTTGTACTCTATTAGTTTTCTGAGCTAGTGTAGTAATACTCTATGTAATCCTGATTCCAGAGTAGTGGATCAATTCCCTGAGTTGTAATTCTGTCATGACAATTGTAAAGGTCCATGTGAACCGGCCACTGGCCATTTAGAATTCCCTAGGTATAAAGGTCAATAACCTTAATGTGAAAGGAGGCTTATCTTTAGAAGAAGAAGGGAGCTCAAAAAACGTACGCTCAAGCTATGAGCTGCTCCAACTTGTAATCATCGCAGTTAATGAATGGGTTATCTATTTTCAATCCTAAAATGTACATTGTGTTCCTCTTTCTTTGCTCTTTCATTCTAGTGTAAGCATTGTCAGTTTTGTTGTGGTTTATGCGACTACGTGTTAGTGAGTCTTAATTGCAAATTTGAGTGCTTAAATCACTGTTTTTAGTTGTTTTGACCATAGGAGAGTATTCTTACTGTTGGAATTAGGGTTGCAGAGAAACACACACAGCTTGGAGAAGACGAAAGGAAGCTCAAGGCACACAATAGAGAGTGTGTTTCTTAGTATGCAATGGAAAGATAGATAGCCCTAGAGTGATGGGCGTATATACAATGCACGGGGGAAAAAACCTCCTAAAGAGGGAAAAAATGCCCCGGCGGTCCTAGTGTGTTCACACATCACTACCACATGTATATGGTAACAAATCCCCCCTGGAGTGATGCGGTGAACGAGAGCTGGCACATGAGTAAAGGAAAGTGCCACAAAGGGGAGTAAGCCCAAAGCTTTGCGGAAAGCTTCAAGCTTCTCACGAGACAATGCCTTTGTGAAAAGATATGCAAGGTTGTCCTGTGTTGGCACATAAGCCAAGCTGATCTCTCCTGCTGAGAGCCTCTCCCTGACATAGTGGTAATGCACCTCAATGTGGTTTGTGCGAGCATGAAAAACTGGGTTCCTCGCAACTGCCAATGCGCTCTGACTGTCAGTGTAGATAGTGTTGGCAGTGTCGTGTTCAACACCCAAATCAGCCATAAGGCGTCTGAGCCATACACACTCAACTGTAGCTGTGAATACTGCCCTGTACTCAGCCTCACAACTCGAAGTGGCCACAGTAGGTTGCTTCTTGCTCAACCATGATATACATGAACTGCCAAGCATGAAACAAACTTGTGGACACTCGCGTGTCAAAACAACCAGCCCAATCTGAGTCCGAAAAAGCATGTAAGTCTGACGGCAATGATCCCCCCTTGGGATAAAACAAGCCAAGATGTAAAGTGCCACTAAGGTAGCGGAAAATCCTCTTGACAGCCTGCCAATGCTTAGACCCTGGGCTATGCATAAATCTACTGACCTGTGAGACTGCAAACTGAATATCTGGCCTCGTGTTGCATACATAAATGAGGCAGCCAACAGCAGTTTGGTAAAGAGTGACATCAGCAGGATTGCCAGCATCATGTAGACTCAACTTCAGAACCTGTTTCCATGGGAGTGGCAATAGGATTGCAATCCTCAAGTCCAAACTTACATAGCAATGTCTCTATGTAACTTTTCTGACACAAGGCAATACCACCATCACACTGCTTAAACTGTATACCCAAGTAATGATGCAACAACCCCAAATATTTCATCTTGAAAGTAGCATTCAAATCAGCCTTAAATTCAGCAATATGTCTCTCATTTGGTCCAGTGATCAGCAAATCATCAACATAAAGAACCACAATGAGAAGTACATCACCCTCACGCTTCACATACAATGTGCTTTCTGTTGGACTGTTACGAAAGCCTCGTTTAACCAAATGAGTGTCAGCTTTCTCATACCAAGCGCGAGGAGATTGCTTCAACCCATACAAAGCCTTCTTACATCTGCACACTTTGTCCTCTTGTCCTTTTATGACAAAACCGTGAGGCTACGTTACATAAACTTCCTCAAATATGTCACCATTCAAGAAAGCAGTAACAATGTCTGATTGATGTACATCCCAACCAAAATGAGCTGCCAATGCACATAGAAAACGCACAGTAGTCATACGACAAGTGGGAGAAAAAGTCTCTTCATAATCTATGCCTTTTTGCTGTGCATAACCCTTTACAACAAGTCGAGCCTTATGGCGATTGATCTCACCATCCGGCTTGCGTTTCAACTTGTAAACCCACTTCATACCAATGGCCTTTTTGCCAGGAGGCAAATCACATGAAGTCCATGTGTCATTTTCTATAAGTGCATCATCTTCTGATTGCATGGCAGCCATCCAATTTTCTAAATTCTGTGCTTCATCAAAAGACAGAGGCTCCTTAACATCATGTAAGCTAGACACAGCCAAAGCATAACAATCTGATGCATAAGATGCATGGCGAGATCCTGAATGAGTACGACTAGACAAAGGTGCATCCAGTTTACTGTCACGCAAAGTGTGCACCAGCCATTTTGGCATACCTCTAGCCTGCTCATTTTCAGCCCTTTCCTCATCAAGTATATCATGTACATCTGCATCAGTAATAGGCTAATCTAAAACATTTTCAGAAACCCCCATAGGCTGTACATTTGCCTCATTGGAACTTACATTCATATTTCCACCACTGATAAGAGGCAAAAAAGTGTCATAAATGTCCTGTGAGCTTACATTACTGTCTCTAGTACATGACAACAAGGGCTGAACAGAATCTTCCACAAACACTACATCCCGTGAAACCAGAATACGTTTTGTTTGCGGATGATACAACCTGTAACCTTTTCTTTCAGCACTATAACCAACAAAAATACATTTGACAGCCTTATCATCTTGCACTAGTGGCACCAAAGCATATGCCAGACAACCAAAAACATGCATGTGCTCAATAGATGGCTTTTTATCACGCCATGCTTCATATGGAGTAATAGACTGCAAAGCTTTTGTAGGACACCTGTTAAGTACATAAGTGGCACACATGATGGCCTCAAGCAAAAAAGAATGCGGCAAAGCTTGACTTTTGACCATACATCGTGCCATTTTCGTCAGTGACCTATTTTTCCTCTCAGAAACACCATTTTGCTGAGGTGTATAAGGCATTGTACATTGGTGTTTTATCACGACTAGCCAGAAATGCATTAAATTCATGAGACATATACTCCCCCCCTCGATCGAAACGGAGGGTGCCCATAGTACATTTCAAGACATTTTCAACCAAAGCCAGAAATTGTTTGAAGCACATAAAAACTTCAGACTTCGCTTTAAGCGGAAATACCCATGCATGCCTGGAGTAATCATCAATGAAAGTCACGAAGTACAGGTAATTGCCCAAGGACGGAGTTTGCATGGGCCCACAAACATCACTATGCACAAGCTGCAACCTGCATGTGGCCCGAAATAAACCATCCTTTGGAAATTTAGAACCCTGCATCTTACCCAAAATACAGCCTTCACAAACATGTTTGACAGGTGCTTCAAGAAGCGGCAAAGAAGCAACCATATCAGATTTCTACAAACACAGCAAACTGGAAAAATTCAGATGACCAAAATGTGCATGCCAAAGTTTTGCATCTGAAATAGCCCTTGAATCTGCAACAGCATTTGCAAAATTTTTTCCACACTTGTCATACAAAGTGAGCTTATACAGCCCACGGCACAAAATCCCAGATGCAACAATTTCATCACCAAAACTGAGATCATGAACTGTACATCTGTCATCCACAAATTTGACTACATGTCCAAGTCTAGCAAGTGCGGATATAGACAAGAGATTCTTCTTGATCCCAGGTACATAAAGTGCATCAACAAGTGTGAAGAAACTGCCATTAGCAACAGTGAGCACAATCTTTCCAACTCCCTGAACTGGATAAGAGGCGTTGTTGGCACAAGTGACTGAATTCCCATGAGGGACAGACTCTAGAGAGGTAAACAATTCACGATGTGAGGTTATGTGGTTTGTAGCACCCCTGTCAAAATACCACACATGTGAATATGCAGCAACTGATAAGCATGCATCATGGACAACAGGATTGTAAGTGCACTCTGCGCTAAAAGCCCATTCTACATCAACAACAGCAACACAGTCTTCTTTCACAGAAGACTCAACAATGGCTGCATTTGTAGTTGAACCAGAATTTGTAGTGGAACCACCCTCTTTCTTCTTAGCCTCTTTGGCCTTCAACTTAGGACATGACTTGATCAAGTGATCATTGGATTTACAATAATGGCAACGCATCTTCTTTTTGCCCTTATCACCAGAATTTCCAAAAAAATTGCTGCCAGCAAAAGCATTAGGAATAGAATTTTTTCCACTCGCAGCAGAACCATAAGAAGTGGCAGCATTGCTGTTACCACCCTTTCTTTGAGAAGCAATAAAATCTTGTTCAACTGCACGCTATCTAGTCCTGTTTTTTCTGGAAAGTGACTCTTGCAACAACAATGTGCATAATTCATCAAACTTGACAACTTCTGGATTTCCTTGGGTCATAAGTCTCCAAGTACTAGCAAAAGTCTGGTAAGAATCTGGTAAGGCATCAAGAACAGTATGCACAAGGGAACTGTCTGAAATAACTTCACCTGCAAAAATAAGTTGCTCATTGATATCCTTCACACTAGCAAGGAAAGTTTCCATATCATCTTCCTCATGCATAATCTTCGACTCCATCTCTTTACGCAGCAAAGAAATTTTAGCCTCATTGCGGCTTGCATAAAGACCTGCTAGAATATCCCAAGCCTGTTTTGCAGATTTTGCTGAACGAATGTGAGGAACAATGGTGCGCTTCACAGACAATGCAATCAATGCATGTGCTTGCGCATCCTTAACATCCCAACGAGCTTGTTCTACCGTAGGCAAAACAACTCTAACAACTGCAATCCTTGCAGCAAGACCTGCAACATCCTCAACATCGCCTACATCCTCAGAACCAGGATGTACATCAATGCCGTGCACAATGTTCCAGACGCCCTTTGGCACAAGAACATGTTGCATCATATAAGCCCACATAGGGTAGTTGTCCCCATCCAACCTGTCCTCGGCAGCAAACATCTTGAACACATCTGTGTTGTTGTCAGCCATGGTAAATGTTGCACTTGATGTGAAAACTGCCCGAAAATAGGAGAAACGGGGCGGGAACAACCTGTGCTATATAGCACAAACCGTAGAAGACTATAAGGCATCTGTTATGAAAAAAAAGGCACTCACAAAAATTCTGCACAAAATGAAGAAATAGCCTGTGCAGTACTGCCTGTAGTGGAAACGGAGGCCGAAATGAGCCCAAATCGAAAATCTGAGCAGACCAAGCTCTACGAGCTTGCCCAAAGTATTTGTCGACCTGCGAACGCTCGCCAAAGCTCACTGAAATCGGAGAAAGTGAGCAGGCGTGTGCTGGAGGAGCCGGCGACTAAGCCCAGGAGGACGTGACCTGCTCTGATACCAATTGTTGGAATGAGGGTTGCAAAGAAACACACACAGCTTGGAGAAGACGAAAGGAAGCTCAAGGCACACAATAGAGAGTGTGTTTCTTCGTATGCAATGGAAAGATAGATAGCCCTAGAGTGATGGGCGTATATACAATGCACGGGGGGGAAAAACCTCCTAAAGAGGGAAAAAATGCCCCGGCGGTCCTAGTGTGTTCACACACATCACTAACACATATATATGGAGATTTCGGAGGTCTTTTGGAGGGCCTTTTGGAAGAGAGAGGAAAATAAGCTCCTCCAATGAGAGAAGAGCCTACGTTACGTAGAAAAATAGATTGATATTAACAAAAATATAAAAGGTGTCCCTCTCCTCATATTATAATCTAGTGGTTACCAGATTCTTACCGTACTTTTTCTAGTACTTGGAGACTTATGACCCAAGGAAATCCTGAAGTTGTCAAGTTTGATGCATTATGCACATTGTTGTTGCAAGAGTCACTTTCTAGAAAAATAGGACTAGGCAGTGTGCAGTTGAACATGCTTTTATTGCTTCTCAAAGAAAGGGTGGTAACGGCAATGCAGCCACTTCTTATGATTCTGCTACGTGTGGCAAAAATTCTGTTCCTAATGCTTTTCCTAGTAGCAATTTGTCTAAAAATTCTGGTGATAAGGGCAAAAAGAAGATGCGTTGCCATTACTGTAAAGCAAATGATCACTTGATCAAGCAGTGTCCTAAGTTGAAGGCCAAAGAGGCTAAGAAGAAAGAGGGTGGTTCCACTCCAAATGCTGGTTCCACTACAAATGCAACCATTGTTGAGTCTTCTATGAAAGGAGACTGTGATGTTGATGTTGATGCAGAATGGGCTTTTAGCGCAGAGTGCACTTACAATTTTGTTGTCCATGATGCATGCTTGTCAGTTGCTGTAGATTCACATGTGTGGTATTTTGACAGTGGTGCTACAAAGCACATTACCTTACACTGTGAATTGTTCACCTCTCTCGAGTCTGCCCCTCATGGGAATTCAGTCACTTGTGCCAACAATGCCTCTTATCCAGTTCAAGAAGTTAGAAAGATTGTGCTTATTGCTGCAAATGGCAGTTCTTTCACACTTGTTGATGCACTTTATGTACCTGGGATCAAGAAGAATCTTTTTTCTGTATCTGCACTTGCTAGACTTGGACTTGTAGTTAAATTTGTTGGGGTATAAAGCCCAATGTGGTCGCCCAGGTAAGTGGGCGGGCCGCCAGGTATGTACACATATTCTTTTGTAAAAACCTAATAAGAACTCACTATGCTCTACACATTACAGTACAGCGAGTTCACCATATCATCGTGCTCTTCTTCTCGCACTCTCTCTCTCGCGTCGCACTTCCGCTCGTACTCCTTCAACTGGTATCAGAGCTCAGATCGAGGCTCGGGGCAGCATTTGCAGGTAGCCAGAGTCACCTGCTCAGATTGGAGTGAGATTCGACAGGCGAAGACACGGCCCCAATTCCTGTGGGACGGCCCAAAGGGTTTGGTGTTCTCAGAATTTCATTCTGAGGTCATCTCGGCCACCGTTCGGCTTCGACAAAGATCTGCGCAGGCCATTTTCGACTACGTGGTCTTGGCGGGTGCAAATCCGACTCTGCAAATTTGGAGTTTCGGCCTACGACTACAAGTGTTGAGGATATCTGCACTTTCAGAGTGCTGATTTGTGGCTATCTACACAACGAAGGACGGCTTACAGTTCTTGGAGGCGTGTCACATACGACACGGGCGTATCTACACACAGACTGTAGGCGACATCCACCAGTTTATTAGGTAGCTTGTGTTTGCTGCTTGATATTCTAGATTTCATCCTGACATTGCAGGTACTTCCACATGAGATGTATTGTCAGAGATGATGTATGTCTGTTGAGGGTTTGCTGGTTGTGAGTCACGCAGCAAACAACCACCGCAGCGGTTACAGCATACAGTGGGGAATTTGTGGATGTATGACTTTGTGGGAAGTCTATGTACTGTCAGATTTACTGCAGCCTTTGTTGAGGGTCGAGTGAGGTTTTATTGAGCTGGGGGATTCTCGAATGTTGAGATCCTTTCGGTGATACAGGTCTTGGAGCGATCCCTCGAGCACCCTTAGATAGGCAGCTAGGATGTATTGACTGTGAGTTAGACAGTTGGGATTGCATCTTTGCTTTACTACCGTTGAGGCATTGTCGCAGTCTATGCTTACAGGACAGTGACACGACAGTGAGAGACAGTACAGGTGCAGGACAGGTGTACCCACAGCTTACAGTGTTAGAGAGACAGTGGTTCTTTGAGCTGTTTTTGGTCTGTTTTTGAGTACACCAGAGCCATTTTACAAAGGAGACTCTGCCAAAATTTCTGCAGAATCTGAAGCTTTATTGGTTCATTTGACAGGTTGATATTGGTTCAGAAGATAGTTTACAGGGGAAACTCTGCCGAATTTTTCCCAGGAAAGTAAACTACTGTGAAGCGTAGTTATGGCTGGATCACAGGACACTGCTCTTTACAATATCAAGAAGCTGGATGGAACTAATTTCCCATTGTGGAAGAAGTAGATTTGGCATGTGTTGGTACAAAAGAAGCAGATAAAACCTATAAATCAAGGGGATAAAACCAGAAGATATGGACGAAGATGAATGGAGTGAAATGGATGAATTGGCACTTTCTACCATTATGCTGACTTTGGCAAAAAGCGTTTACTTCAATGTAGCAGACGAGATGTCGGCTTATCAAGCATGGACAAAGCTGAGTGATCTTTATGAGAAGCAGAGTGCAGCTTCACAGTTATATTGGCTTAAGAAGCTTGTTGACTTGAAGATGAAAGAAGGGACCCCTATGTCCAATCATCTGAATGAATTCAACACCATCTAGCTCAAGGTGTCAAGTTTGATGAACCTGTTAGAGCTATGTTCCTGTTGATTACATTGCCGAAAAGTTGGGACACTTTTCGCACAGCTTTGAGTAATTTTCAACCTCCAGATGGTTTGACCATAGCAGGTGTCGAAGGCAGTCTGCTTACTGAAGAAACCAACAGAAAGACAATGGACAAAGGCAAAGGAACAGCCTTAGTTGTCAGGGGAAGGACCAAAGAAAAGTACAAAGGTGGAAAGAGGGATCAGTCTCGTAGCAAGTCCCGCAGTGCTAAAGGCAAGAGTGACATAGAACGCTACCATTGTGGTAAGAAGGGTCACATGAAAAGAGACTGCAGAGAATGGAAAGCAGAAAAAGGCAAAGAGAAAGCAGAAGACCATGGTGAGAAGAACAAGTCCTCAGTGAAGATTCAAGAAATAAATGTGACAAACACTGTTGCAGAGGATGACAGTCTAGTGTCAGGAGATATCTACTTCTTGAAAAATACAATGGACTCAGCTCTTCTTACAGCATCTGATGGAAATGCACTGAGTGACTGGATTATAGACCCAGGGGCATCACTTCATGTGTCTCCAAACAAGGAGTGGTTTACCTCTTATGTGACCACTAAAGATCATGTTTGGCTAGGCAATGGGCAGACATGTGAGATCTTAGGTGTTGGAGATGTTCAATTGAAGTTTCAGAATGGCTCTTCTTTCACGCTAAAGAATGTGAGACATGTTCCCGCAATTACAAAGAGCTTGATCAGCACAGGTTTACTTGATGATGCTGGCTACGTCACCACTTTTGGACAGAACATGGAAGATATCCAAGGGTTCTATGACAGTAGCACATGGAGTAAAGTCTGGAGGACTTTACATGATTTATGTATCAAATGTCTCTAAAAATGTAATCAATGTAACCGAGCAGCCGAACGTTTTTTGTGGCATAGCCGGTTAGGACATATGTCCAATAAGGGAATGGAAATCTTGTCTCGTTATGGTTATTTGCCTGGCTTGTCATTTAATGATTTTGAATTCTGTGAACATTGTCTGTATGGTAAGCAAACACAGCGGCCACATAAGCATAGGAAGAGATACACAGTTGGCACTGAGACCCTAACCTATCTCTAGGGGGAGCTTCTTACTTTATGACATTTATAGATGATTACTCGAGGAAAGTATGGGTTTACTTTCTCAAGCACAAGGATGAAGCGTTTAGTGTTTTCAAAACGTTTGTGACACTTGTGGAGAATCATAGTGGCAAGAAGCTTAAATGCTTACACACTGACAATGGTGGAGAGTATGTTTCAAAGGCCTTTCAGGACTTTTGTGAGTCAAAAGGTATAAAACGTGAACTTACTGCTCCTTACAATCCTCCTCAAAATGGTGTTGCTGAGAGGATGAATAGGACCATACGAGAGAAGGTCAGAAGTATGTTGTCTAATGCACAACTGCCAAATGGGTTTTGAGCTGAAGCTATATCAACAGCTGTTCATCTTATAAATAGATCTCCTAGCAAGGTTTTGCAGAAGGATTCAGTGGCAGAGATGTATAGTCAGGCAAAATGCCCTCATACAAGCATCTCATGAGTCTTTGGCTGTGAGGCATATACTCATGTTCCAAAGGAATTTAGGAACAAACTTGAGCCAAAGAGTAGAAAGTGCATCTTTCTAGGCTATGGTAATTCTGGTGAGATGGGGTATAGACTTTGGGATCCCGAATCCAGAAAGGTTATCCGCAGCAATGATGTTCACTTTAATGAAGCCAAATATCATTCTAAACCAGAGAGGGTTGAGGAGATTAGAAGAGTTGTCTTCCAAGAAGATGGACCTGCACGTGCAAGACAAAATGTCAAGGCTCAAGAGGAGCAAGGACAGGATAGAGTGGAACCACAGGTTGTGGCTGAGCCTGAGCCACCTATTGTGTGTAGATCTGGACGTATCATGCGACCTCCTGATAGGTTTGTTCCATCTATGAACTATGTCATGTTGACTGATTGCAATGAGCCTTCATGTTAGAAGGAAGCAGTGCAAAATGAAGGACTCCGGGAATTGGCAATTGGCCATGCAGTCAGAGATGACAGCTCTGCATAAAAACCAGACATGGAAGCTAGTTAAATTACCACAGGGCAAAAAGGATCTACCTTGTAAATGGGTTTACAGGTATAAGATCACCGCTCATGATAGTCAGAGATGTTGGGGTGCATTCCTGTAATACGTTTCATCAGTCGTTCGCTGATCGAACCATTTCTTTCTCCAGAGGGTTGATTGTCAAGGATTGTTTCAATCTGAAAAGGTGTAACTAGGACCTCGCTGTAATCCCCTCTACTGTTTGGTTCAATTTCTGGGAGCATCTTTTGCTACCATAATCGAACCTCTTGCCGCATCAACGGTAGATCGATCATTTCGTGCCCAAAATTTTTTACAACCTCATCTGGAGTGATCATGAGGAGGGCAGCTGATTCCAGCACTTTCAATTCATATTGCAGATATGCCTTGTGCGACGGGTCTTTGACTTCTGAGATCCAACGGTGAATTTCGTCTTTGGTCGACTCCGAGGTAGATGTCGTGGTTGGATCTGCAGACTCTTGCGTGCCTTTTCTAGTTCTTGTAGTTGCTATCTCCGTTTGTTGAGTTTCAAACTCAAAGTGATCTGATCTTTCTCCATACAAAGCAAGGCTTGTTGCCAAGGGCTTTAAGCAAGAACAAGGCATTGACTTTGATGAAGTCTTCTCTCCGGTGGTCAAGATGACTACATTGAGATGCTTTCTTGCATTGGTTGCCATATTAGATTTGGTGTTGCACCAAATGGATGTCAAGACAACGTTCTTGCATGGTGATTTAGATGTGGAAATTTACATGCAGCAGCCAGAAGGGTTTGTTGAGAAAGGCAAGGAAGATTTGTTATGCCAGTTGTTAAAGAGTCTTTATGGCTTAAAACAATCACCGAGGGCATGGTACCATAAGTTCCACAAGTTTATGCTTTCTCAAGGCTGAGTTCGATCACTGTCTATATACAAAGAAGGCTAAGGATGGCAGTTGGCTTATCCTTATTTTGTATGTGGATGACATGTTGATTGCTGGCAAGCACTTGGAAGAAATTTAAGCTTTGAAGTCAAAGATGGCAAAATCATTTGACATGAAAGACATGGGTGAGGCAAGTCATATACTTGGTATGCGCATTGATAGAGATATGGTTGCTTCTTTGCCGCCTCTTGAAGCACCTATCAAACATGTTTGTGAAGGCTGTATTTTGGGTAAAAAATGCAGCGTTCTAAGTTTCCAAAGGATGGTTCAGTTAGGGCCACATGCAAGTTGCAGCTTGTGCATAGTGATGTTTGTGGGTCCATGCAAACTCCGTCCTTGGGCAATTACCTGTACTTCGTGACTTTCATTGATGATTACTCCAGGGTATTTCCGCTTAAAGCGAAGTCCGAAGTTTTATGTGTGAGATCCCCAACCTGCCAATACCAAGATCGGGATGGGATCCTTGACAGGTCTCTAGGTCTGATAAAAATCAGAGTCTCTAAACAAGAAAAATCCAAGGAATAGACCTTTACCATTGATAATGGCTTGGGTCTATAGCCTTAGAAGAAGACCTTGTCCTGTCTCGCAGCAAAAACGGGACAACGTATTTAAAGTCCAAAAAAAAAAAACTTTTTTCGGCCCTATAACTGCCACAATTGGGCTATGGTATCCTCAACCAACACTTTTTTCCCCCTAACAGATGTGAGGGCACAACCGCTGGTGGACTCCTCTTCCAAGTGAAGAAGTTTTCTAAATGTTTAGTGCGCAGGGATGGATAGTTACCTGACTAATCAGGTCCACCCATCCATGATTGACAGCCTTAGTCAATCCCCACTTACCACCCCGCACTCACACATGATTCTTTTGTTATTTAATTACTACCACGTTCTTATCACAATTGAAATAATGATTTCTTTTATCCCTTCATAACAGGATTTTATTAAAACAACCCTTGAAAACAGTATTGAAAACATTCTTTTAACAAACAGACATCTTTAAACTTAAGATAGGGTACTGTCTATCAAAACATTGTCCATAATAACCATGACCAGTACTCTTCTTGTCTCAAGACCACCTAAGGGTGAAAAAACGGCACCCATTCCTTATTCACAATCCGGAGTGGATAAACCCCCACCCAAGGTTCCGGGTGCCCATACACCAAACGAGTTTCCCATACAACCGAGCGGCTCCCCTAGGATAAAAAACGGTATCCTAACTTATGTAGAAACATCAAGACATGACACGGAGTAGAAACTCATCGTTCATGGGGGTAACTGACTTATCCGTGGCTAGAAAGCCATCATTATTCATCAAAATATACCAAGGAGTCGGAGGTGTCTTGAGACAAGCTGTCTTAAGGATGATCAATCATATCTTTCCTAATTCAACCAATTTTAACCCAAACAATTATTTTCTACATTATAAACAATGCACGCTGGAAGTTACCCTCCTTTTTTTGGGTCAATTATTCTTTTCTTATTCTTACTCACTCCTTACGTATGCAATGTTAACTTATTAAAGAACTTAAACTATTTAAAGACTTAATTGAATAATGGGAAGCCCACCTAAAACTGATCGGCCATCTGTTGCTGCGCTGGCGCCTGAAGACTCTCCTACACAGGCCTACTACTAGGCCCAGCTTCATCGTCGTCTGACGCTCTAGTTCTTTTTAGAGTTCTGCCTCCATCATCAGATGTAGGATTGGCTCGGGTCCTTTTAGGTGCCATAACTTCTTATCCTTATAAAAAGGACGTCTAACCATTAGGTAAATAATTCAAAATCTAAACTTAACCTTTGTATTCAATTGTAACCCATCCAAGGTTAAATTTATAGTCTCAATTGGTAAATTCTTGACCTAGTAATTTCTTATTTGCCTATATAGGCATGATAACTTTTTCCACCGCTTCCCTAAGGGTTTTCTAAGCTCTCCTAATTTTCTATATGTTTTTCCTCATTTTCCCATCGACTTTTAAGCTTGGAATCTACTTATTTTGGGCTTAATATTTATTCTATTTATTTTCTCTTAAAGATTTCATTTCCTCAGCTTTATATCATAGGTTTACACTTACTATAATTTTTCTAAAAACTTTTGACCGCAAAGTCTATTTACTTTAATTAATCTTTGGCTAAAAATAGGACTTTTGGTCAATTATAATTTCCTAACATCACTAATTAACTGTGGTATAATTACCACAAGTAGATAAGGATATTCTTGACCTTTGGTAATTATCTTATTATTTTCCAACTTAATTATATAATTTCCATCTTCAATTTTTAGCTAAAATTAGGATAATTTGACTTAAATAAATATTTATACTTTTCTAACCTTGACATAATTATCACCGTCTTTTTATCGTGTAATCTAGCTCTAATAAATAGCATGTAATCATATAGCATGATTTACTAATTTTCCCCTTTAGTTTTTATCTAGAAGTGGTATAATTTGACTTCGATAAATCTCTATACTACTTTCCTAACCTTGACATAATTATCACGGCCTCTTTGTCATATAATATAGCTCTGATAAATAGCATGTAATCATAGCACATGATTTACTAATTTTCCCCTTTAATTTATCCTCAGTAATAGTGGTTTTCTACTAGGATAATTATCTAAAATAATTATCTATAGTTATTATCACGGGTTACTCTAGATGTAATTTACCTCTGATAATTATCTCCAAACGTTTTAGGTTAATTTACTTTTTTTTCCTCTTTATTTTCCCCTAAAAACAATGTAATTCTACCAAGATAATTAGTTAAACTAATTATTTGAGGTTAGCATAATTATCACGGGTTTCATAAGATGTGATTAACCTTTGTTAAATAAATAAAAGCATTTTAAATCAATTTTCTATTTTCCCTCTTTTAATTTGTCCTAAAATCAGTGTAATTTTGTTAATATAATTAGGTAAACTAATTATCTGAGGTTAACATAATTATCACGGGTTTCCTAAGATGTAATTAACCTTTGATAAATAATTCAAAGTATTTAGAATCAATTTTCTAATTCCCCCTTTTAATTTGTCCTAAAAATAGAGTAATTCTGCTAAAATAATTAGGTAAATTAATTTTCTGTGGTTAACATAATTATCACGAATTTTCTAGCATGTAATTAACCTCTGATAAATAACTCAAAGCATTGTCAATCAATTTGCTTATTTCCCCCTTTTAATTTGTCCTAAATATAGAGTAATTCTGTTAAAATAATTAGGTAAATTAATTATCTGAGGGTAACATAATTATCACGGGTTTCCTAGCATATATTTAACCTGTGATAAATAACTCAAAGCATTTTGAATCAATTTGCTGATTTCTCCCTTTTTATTTGTCCTAAAAACAGTGTAATTCTGCTAAGATAATTAGGTAAACTAATTATCTAAGATTAACATAATTATCACGAGTTTTCTACAATGTAATTAACCTTTGATAATTATCTTAAAGCATTTTGAAACAATTTTCTATTTTTCCCCTTTCAATTTGTCCTAAAAATAGTGTAATTCTGCTAAGATAATTAGGTAAACTATTTATCTGAGATTAACATAATTATCACGAGTTTTTAAAGATGTAATTAACCTCTTATAATTATCTTAAATCATTTTGAATCAGTTTGCTATTTTTCCCCATTTAATTTGTCCCAAAAACAGTGCAATTTTGCTAAGATAATTGGGTAAACTAATTATCTCAGGTTAAAATAATTGTCACAGGTTTTCTAAGATGTAATTAACCTCTGATAATTATCCTAAATCATTTTGAATCAATTTACTATTTTCCCCCTTTTAATTTATCCTAAAAACAGTTTAATTCTACTAAGATAATTAGATAAACTACTTGTCTGAGGTTAACATAATTATCACGGGTTTCCTAAGATTTAATTAACCTCTGATAAATACCTCAAAGAATTTTCAATCAATTTGATTATTTTTCCCTTTATTTTCTCTCAAAAACAGTGTAATTCTGCCTAATTAATTATAAAAATTACTTACAAAATTATAAGATAATTTTTCTAGTTTAATGAGAGTCAAACACAGCTCTGATAATTATCTCAAATTTATCTAAACTTAATTAGTATAATTCCCATTAATTTATGATTAAAATGGATCATTTAAGCCCTAATATGATATAATAATTAATTTGCTTAATATCCCTAAGCTTAATCACAATAATCAGCAGAGAATATTTAACTAAGAGAGGATTTTTGAGTATACATACGATTAATTTTTAATTTATAAAGAAAATAGGTTAACCTAGCTTTGCTAATTAGGAAGGATTAGGCTAATTATCGTTTAATTAACCAACTAGAGCTTGATCTCTAGTGATTTCTGCGTAGTGATCTCTCTAGATGAGAGAGAGTGTGCCAAGGCTCCGAGTCTGTCTGAAATTGTGAAGCAAGGGTTATAGTTATAGGTTTCTGGGCACTCACAGGCTGGAAAATGGCAATAACTTGCATCCCAAGCAGCTCTACAGGTTAAAAAACGCCCCCTGCTGCTAAAACTAGTCTAGGAGAGTTCATCATTACCCCACACAGCCCGCCAGATACACAGAATCGATTTTTACTAATTTCTCTAATTTTTAATGATGAAAATTGGAAATATCAGTAATTTCTAGAACCTTAGGATAAGAAAGTCTCTATTGATAATAATTATTGAAACCATCCAATTTTACTTAACTAATTAAATTCCTAATGTAATCTTTCAGAGCCCGTAACTTTTCCAGATTTTATCGGAATTTTGTTCTGAAAATTTCTAGCCCGGGTTTGCTGTGCTTAAGATTCCAAAAATACCAATATTTTCCACGATCGGACAGTTCTACATTGCTTTTTCAATAATCATATCAATTTGATTAAGCTTTATACAATCTTTAAGGTTTCAGAAACTGGAAACCTTACATTATGTGCTTCAAACAATTTCTCGCTATGGCTGAAAATGTATCGAAATGTACTATGGGCACCCTCCGCTCCAATCAAGGAGGGGAGTATATGTCTCATGAATTTAATGCATTTTTGGTTAGTGGTGAGATAAAACACCAATGTACATCGACGTATACACCTCAACAAAATGGTGTTGCTGAGAGGAAAAATAGGTCTCTTATGGAAATGGCAAGATGTATGGTCAAGAGTCAAGATTTACCACATTCGCTTTGGCTCGAGGCTATCATGTGTGCCACTTATGTACTCAACAGGTGTCCTACAAAAGCGTTGCAATCTATGACTCCATATGAAGCATGGCATGATAGAAAGCCATCTATTGAGCACATGCGTGTTTTTGGTTGTTTGGCTTATGGCTTAGTGCCACAAGTGCAGCGCAGAAAATTCGATGATAAGGCTGTCAAATGTATTTTTTTAAATTATAGTGCACTTCCCTTTACTCATGTGCCAGCTCTCATTCACCGCATCACTCCAGGGGGGATTTGTTACCATATACATGTGGTAGTGATGTGTGTGAACACAGTAGGACCGCCAGGGAATTTTTTCCCTCTTTAGGAGTCCTTTTCCCCCGAGCATTGTATATACGCCCATCACTCTAGGGCTATCTATCTTTCCATTGCACACTAAGTAACAGACTCTCTATTCTGTGCCTTGAGCTTCCTTCATCTTCTCCAAGCTGTGTGTGTTTTTTTGCAACCCTAATTCCAACAACTGATCCAAATTCAAAAAGATTTGTGGAGCAAGCTACAAACATCATAAGCTATCATCACACAAAAGATCAAGTCCAAAAGTGGTGGAACATGGATCGCGATCCATGTTACCCAGAGGATTTTTTGGAAAGAAAATTTATTAGCCTGTAGTAGCAGAGGCCATTGTGAACAAAAGTCCCCAAATAAATTTTGTCAAAAAAGTTCACAAATTGGGTGAAAAGAGCCAAAAACACTGCAAAAAGGAAGACCCTAAAACAGACCTAGGGATTGACTTTTGCTCGACCTAAAGTGATCCAAATGACATAAAAACCATATAGCAGGGATCAGTGGACCAAGCGGAAGCTGTGTGCCAAGTTTCATTACCATCTGACACATAGGAACATGGATCGCGATCCATGTTCCTTTGTCATAGAGTGATACCAAATTTGCCCCATAGCTAGGGGACATCACAAGGACTCTAGTGGTCTTTTCAAAACTGAATTTGGATATCAAAAACTAAACCAAAAGTCCAGAATTGTCAAGTACTCTAAGCAAGTCCCAAAATTGACCTAACTTTCAATCCTGAGGGTTATTTTCAAAAAAATTGATACCATAGGATCTACTAGTCATGTTGAATCTGATGGTACCAAGAGAAGTCAATTTGGGCTCCAAACATGGATGGCGATCCATGTACCCATAGTGACAGCTTGACCTAAAACTTTCTAGATTAGTAGTGCATACACAAAGAAACAAGTCCAGGTTTGGAAAAAAGTAAGCAAATTTGTATCAAAAGGGAGCAAACAGGTGGCAGACTAAAAATCACAGTACAGACCTAGTGTTGGCTATTTGACCTGTCAAAACAAGTCCAAATCCAAAAAAAATTGAGATTTAGCTTGTGGACATAGTCAGGAACAAACTCCTAAGAGATCAAGTCCATATGAACATGAACCGGGATCCATGTACCTCCACCTCAGAATTTGCTAAAAATTGGTATATAGCCTGCGTATGACCTTGTCTACACACAGTCAAAATTTGGAGAAAATTTTTTGACAGAGGAACATAGATCGCGATCCATGTACCTCAGCATAGTGGGGGACTGAAAAGTGGGCATGGGAACTCCTTCGACACCTAGAGGCTTGTTCAATTTTTGATGTGACACGTACTACATATATGTGTGTAGCCATTTGAAAAGGCACCTGAAGATATGAGCTGCCGATACTGGTTGTCAGACCTTTTGTACATAAACACTTCCTTTTCTATATGAATGATAATATATGTTGCAAATGTATTGTATGTACATTATAGCTTATTGAGTCTCTCTCTCTCTCTCCTCTCTCTCTCTCTCTCTCTCTCTCTCTCCTCTCTCTCTCTCTCTCTCTCTCTCTCTCTCTCTCTCTCTCTCTCTCTCTACTGTGTAGTCATGGTTGCTCCAAGCTTCAAACCACCTTGAGCTCATTGCACACACCACCCAATCCCTATAACTGGTATCAGAGCGTGGTCGCGGATTCCCACGTGTACAGGCCCCAAGTCCAAGTAAAGAAATTTGAAGCAAGCGAATTCAATCAAGAGAGAATTGGGCAAACTAGGAGAACTGGCGGAGTTTGAGTAAGAAAGCAATCAAGAGTATAAGCTTGGGGGATTGCTGAGATTTGAGTTGAGCAAGGTCGAAACAAGCAAATCAAGGCAAGTAGTGAGCACAATCTCCATTATAAGTCAAATTTGCAATTTGAGCACAAGGCTTTTGCAATTTCTTAGTAAGCATCAGTGAGGCAAGCCGTAGCAAATTGGCAATGCTCGGATTCGACCATGCTCAGATTTGACCACCACAGAGGTTTCAGAGCACAGCAAATTTATATTGGAGGTAACCTAATTGTTAGAATAAATTAAGGCCATAAGCAGCAAAATCAAAATCAGCTCAATATTAGGTGGGCTTACAAATCAATTTGTAGCAGTTGCCACATCTTTTGCAAGCATCTCCTTGGACTCAATTGTATGATTCGCACCTTACCTGGTTCTATCTCAGCTCCACCATGTAGGTCACACAGTGTTGCACACTCATTGAATTCAACAACTCAGCCTCATGCAGATCATCGATTCCCTTGCTACACCCTACGGCCCTACTTTCTAAAATTGGCATGATTTGTTGAAAGCGTCCACACACAACATTCGGAGTCCACACACGCACGCACACACAGAGAAGCTGCTAGAATTGCCCAAAATTTTCAAGTGCAAGCTTGATGCTCAACTACAAAAGACAATCAAAAGGCTGCAGCAATCTGTTGTATGCACTACGTACACACTTGAGAGCACCAAAAAACGCCAAGGAGGCCCCATCCTCTATGAGCGTACACGCATTGTGGGCGTCCTTATCTTCCAGCAGCTTGAAAACACTGTCTGCTTTTCTCAAGAAGCCTTTTCTCAACTCATTTTCTGTTTTAAACTACTTATTTTTTTAGGCTTTTGTAGATTTCCTACAAGTGTCTATTCACACAGTAGAACCTCACAAAGTGCGGTACGCAGCCTTTCACACATAAATTGCTTTTTGAAGGGGTAAATCCACATGGAGGACCAAAATTTTGTGATGTATGCTAGATGTAAAACCATGGAGCACAATATAAACCCTCACTCATTAGGCCTCACATTTTGTAATGCATGTTATACATGTGATAAGCATTTATCGACATTGTTGGCCTCAATATGTGAAGGTAACATTCCAGTTATGTTATCTATGTCAAATACCTTTAGCAAGAAGAAATCCAAAGGAAAAGCTAACATGAACAATAGCAACAACAACAACATAAACTACAAAGGCAAGAGACCTATCAGAGGAGCTGCTAATATAGTCGAAGAAAAAGAAGCTGAGGACGAAGGGGAAGTTTCTATCGTTACAAATGTACTTTAAAGCCATTTCTTCTCTCTAGTTCAAGGGGAGGTTTATTTATTTTTATCATTCTGTGTGGATAGATCTTGTCATCCTATGTGGATAGTTGGGTCTTCATTATGTATGACATGCCCAATGGGAGGGTTGAAAGATGGGCATGGGAACTCCTTTGACACCCAGTTCAATTTTTGATGTGACACATAGTACATATATGTGTGTAGCCATTTGAAAAGGCACCTGCAGATATGAGCTACCGGATGCTGGCTCTGAGACCTTTTGTACATAAACACTTCCATTTGTATTTAATAGTATATGAATGATAATATATGTTGTAAATGTATTGTATGTACATTATAGTTTATTGAGTGTCTCCTCTTTATCTCTCTCTCTCCTCTCTCTCTACTCCTCTCTCTCTCTCTCTCTCTCCTCTCTCTCTCTCTCTCTCTCTCTCTCTCTCTCTCCCTACTGTGTGTAGTCATGGTTGCTCCAAGCTTCAAACCACCTTGAGCTCATTGCACACACCACCCAATCCCTACAAGGGCATCTGATTTGATGATCTTATAGAAATACTTGAGGACATCCCAAAACTCAAGTTTGAGCTAAAAATACCTTCTGGAAACCAAGATACAAGCCAAAAATTTTGTGTTCTGGTCTTGAAACTGCTTTGTGTGATGTTTCAAGTGCAGTTCACTAAAAGTGCTCTAACGTTTGAAAAACAAAACTCCAAAATTGAGTCAGGTATAGCCAGGAAGAAATCTTGTGGCAATATGCACACACCTAGACAAAACTTTTAGGGACCTTGTTAAGACTAGTTTCTAGAGACCAAAAAGTCACAAATTCCTGACTTTTGAGAGAATTTTCCAAGAAAAAATAGGGATAACTTGCACTAAGCCAAAGTGATCTTGTCAAGGACTATCTTGAGAGTTTTGAGTGAGCCTTAACCATGACAAAACATCCACCACCAGGGTTCTCTACTCCACTCAGAGACATGAAAAACACTGCAATGCAGACAACTGGGGGATTAGGAGAATACCTAGAGGAGAGGCATCCTTTGATCAAAAACCAAATGTGAGATTCATTAAAGCTAATGAATCCATGAGAGTGTTTAAATATTATGCTCATGAGGGCTTGTATAGGTTCACAAATGGAGATCCATACATCTTCTACAGGTGTGTAGAACCCAATGCTAGAGAGTTGACCACCCATAAGAATCTCTATTCATTCACGTATACAGATGCCCACGGAGTGCAATTTTTGATGGTAGATAAGTATGGGAGAGAGTACAGACTTATCAATCCAATTAATCTAGAGAGATGTACGTACAAGGGTACTCCGATCTCTACTTACTTTCACCAAAAATGATGCCAGAGCACATATCTGAGAGGATTCCACCAGGATTTTCTCCAAGCCAAGAGGATAAAATGAGAGACATCTTTCCAAGCGGCCACAAATTGGTTAGATTGGTGGCTGAACACAAATGATTAAGACCATATCAAGTGGCTCAATGTGTCAAAACCTGCTGGTGATGGAGAACATGCAGGTGAAGAAACTTAATGAAGCATCTTCTCGGAAGATTTCATCAAACAAAGAGACAATCCAAATCCTTGAGAAGAAGATCACAAGTTTGCGAGAGAAAGACATCATGATTGGTAGTCAAAAAAGAAAACGAGATCTGCGCAACATTGAGAACACGAAGATTGGTAGTGGTGGCCTGGAAAAAACAAATACGAGCTTTAAGGTAACTCAAAGTTTGTTTCTTCTTTTGTATCTTCAATGTGATTCACTAAGGAACGGATACACTTTCCTATACATGATCATAATGCATGGTGATTTTGGCATGTCTTTACTGCATCCAAACTCAAATGATGTAGGCTTCAATGCCATAGTGCATTACAGCCATCTAGTTCCAGAAGAAGTAGTTGAAGAGATGATAACTTGGAAAAAAATTCGTAAGTTGAAAGGGAGGCTCCTTACCTACTTCATGAACAAGAATCAGTTGGAACCAATGGAAGTGCAAGCAATACTTGATGGCAGTGGCATCTCGCAGATGGATACAGGGCACTCTTCAAGCATTAGCTAAAAAGTCTCAAAATAAACTACAGAGGATCATTGCTGCCAAAGCAATCACATGTAAAGGCTGCTTGCCGGCACGTAAACAATGAGGTGTTTAAGAAACTTGGGTCACCATTCCTATTGAAGCAACGTTCTTAGGCTAGGGTGGCCGAGAGGTACAGTTTGACGAGCACAACAACCTCTTCGTTGATCCTGAAGCATTGCAAAGGTATGCAATTCACTTCTTTGACATCGGTCGAGAGGAGTGCGGTGAGGTTCTCAAGTTTGTTTGAAGCTCGACGAGTGCAAGGTCCTGAAGAAAAGAAGCTGGAGAGAGTCACCATTACCCTCATGAACAAAGCTCTAGATCCATCAATAACAAAAGAGGATCCATGATACTTTAGCGTGCAATCCAAAAACAACATTCTAAATCTAGGATCATTTCAAGTATACTTAGTTCACTCTATAATAACAAAAATATTGGTATTGGTTGTTGATTTTTCGTTTTCATTTTTCATTGTGTTGGTTGATAAGGAAGATTTTGAAATCCTCGATTGGGTTTTTAGTCAAACCCAAATTCCTTCTATCATCAGTGAACAAAGAAACAGAGTCGTTCTTTCAATGGAAGGATTTAGTAACTATACAATGGAATGGCACATGGCAGGTGACTTGAAGACTCTTAAGTGTATGTACAACATAACACACGGAGCAGTTGTGGCAAATCCATGCTTATATTGCATGGCTGATGCACAATCTCTTGAGAGTGTGCAATTGTATAGAGCTCAAACAGACATCTTCAAGATAAAACTTTTAGGCCAATGCTTGATATTCCTCTGAGTAGAGTTCACGTCTGTACACTTCATGCACTCTGTCGAATAATTGAAAAGGTGGTTCATTTATACATATGCTTTGCATGGACATTAAAGCCAGGAGTGAAATCAAAATGAGTGATCAAATCATTAGAGGAAGTTCTCTCCGACATGGTTTGTCATGGAGGCAATGTCAAAATCGAAGAGGACCCTAAGATGTCTCAAAGTCGTTACAAGATACCTAGGAAAGCATCAATAGGCAGTGTGAAGGCCAGAAGGTTTCTTGGGTTTAGCCTCAAAGATTCAGATAGAGAAGAGAGGAAAAACTTGTTCAACAAATGAAAACAATTACATAAAGTGGTTAAAGACAATGCTGGTGGTAGGGCAATCCAAAATCACAAGGTGAACGTGTGGAAATCACTAAATAAAATTTTCCACTACGTTGAGCAGCATTCTTGGGACCAAAGTAAGCTCACATCATTTCAAGCAGCTTTGCTGGATTGGAAGAAGGCTTACCTTACAGGGTGGGGTGGGCAACATATCACACATTACATGGTGGGTTAGCATTCTACGTATACAAACAAAATTTAAAATTGTACTCTACTCACCATTTTGTTTTATTTCAATGCAGCACATACTGTTCAACCATGGTCCATATTTTGCCAAGACATACGGCTCACTATCAATATGGTCCACACAAGGCATGGAAGAAGCGCACTACATGGTGACGGGAGCAAAGCGAACCCCGAACCCCGACGGCCTCTAAATCACCGGGGACCGAATGGCGCGCCTCGAGCCTGTCATGGTAAAGCAAACAGGGGGCACCACCTAGCTTCAGCGGCTAGGACGCAAACAACACACCACCATAACAAAGTTTTCATCCAAGAGAGATGGATGCTTGGGAGTAATGATGAAAAGGAAAGGGAATGAGATCAAGTGAGAGAGAGAGAGAGAGAGAGTGAGGGAGGGGGTATAGCGGCTTAGTACTTAGGCATCACAAAAGGATGGCGAATCCGCACACCCTTCACACATACACAAGCTCACTCCAAAACACAAGACTAGGTGGCGATTCCGCACACCTCACATGGGCAAAACATTGCAAGAAAACATACTCACAAAACCTCAAGCTTTATTTAGAGAATTAGGCGATGAAATGGGGAGCATAGGGTAGGGGAATGAGAAGGGAGAGAGTGGTAGAGCACATGGCGGATAGGTGGGAGTTGATGGCGAAGACTCGCACGAGGATTATGGCCATCATCCTTCATTTAGTTGCCCTTCATCTTCCATAGCCAAGGGTGTAGAGGTCATGCTCAAGACAAGCATGGTGATTGCGGTGATGTGATGGTGGTGTGTGTGTGTGTGTGTGTGTGCACTAGGCACACACAGTGCATAGTGTGTTCTTTGGTGATGTTGTGTGTTTTTGTGTGATGGTGACCCTCTTTATATAGGGGAGGAGGGGGGGGAGAAATTCTAGAATTTAGAAATGAAGAAATCATTATCTACATAGGCCATGTGACTGTGGGCCCCACTTGTCTGGCTGTGTGTATATGTGCCAGAACAGCAGTCTCATGAGAGAGAGACTAAGAGAGAGAGATGGGTTGATGAAAAAAAGTGAGAGGTGACATGGAGAATAAAGTAATTACAAGAGGGGAGAGAGAGGAGTGTGTTCAGAGGTGAATCTGTGTGCAGATGTGTGTGAACACAAGAAAAATCAGGTAACCACCGGGTGGGGATGGGTCTGTGGGCACCTTTTTTAGTGAAACTGAGTGTGTGTGAGTGTGGGGGAGGTTATTTAGCTACAAGACAAGAGACATGGCGCCCTTTAGAGAGAGGGGGGGGTATTTGGGTCATGGGATATGATAGGAGAGAGAAAGGGGGGGTGGGGTATACTATTTTGGAAGATAGGGTAAGTTGCATGTGAGTTAGGGTGCATTATTGGTGAGTTAGAATGCATTATTGGTGAGAGGTGGGGTAGCTTGAGGGGAGAGAGAAAGGAGAAAGGAAAAAGGGAAGAGAGAGGGGGTTGACCTTTTGAGTGGAGGAGAGGAAAAGGGACACACGTGGGGCAACAGTGAAGAAAAAGGAGGCAAGGTGGGGATGGGCTGCCCCGCAGGCATGAGGTGGCCTATTTTACCTTTCTCATATATTTACATAATCATACTTTATTTTTTTCCTTACTTTTTTCCAATGTCTTTTATCACTCCCTCCCTAAGAGGGGGTTTTCATGGGGTGGGGACGAGAGAAGAGGGGTATTGGACCTTGGCTTGTGAAAAGCCCCCATCAATGGCAAGGACAGGTTACTTTAATCACACTAGACATGGGTGAGGAAATGATAAGGCCAATAGCCTATTAGAGTTACACCAATGGACTTATAGACGACTTATTCATAGAGCAAGGCAGAAGGAGCTTCTTAAGATTTCAAAAATTACATGGTCTTTACAACACATCTGAAAAAGAGAAGAAACAGATGGCTTGGGGAAATTCAAATACGGGAAGTGCCATGCGAGGTGGCGACACTCACGAGTCAGGAGCGGAGAAAGATGGACTTGAGGGAGAAGATGGACTGAGCCCCTCGTTTTTATCCTCTTAGATGCACCTCCTTCTTCCTCACTCTGTACCTCTTTGATGTGCAAGCTCTGTAGACGGGCTCGTTCCTTTGTTTGATGGCAGCATCCCCACGAGCATCAAGCATCTTCTTTTCCTCATAAACAACCACTTGTTGTATGGATCTAAGCTCTCTGGTCTTCCAACCCCTGCAGCTAGAGCCTGAGCTATGTAGGACATAAATGGGGGGCTCTGGCTTGGCACCCTGACCCAATGCCCAAGACTCGTAGAGCAAACTATTCTCAATCAAAATTAGTCTTTCTGCGTTTAGTGGGAGGGGGTGCCCACCACAAAATCTTGTAATAACTTTCATTGCAAACAGTGGGAACTTTGCATTGTCCTCTTCCTTGTCGTATATTATGATCTACAAAACAATAATAAAACATTTTATGGCCCTAAGCGAGATTGAGTACAATTGCCAAGTACTTGAATTGTTTCACAAACCTTTTTGCGGTTGAAATGCTCGATGTATTGGGACAACGTTGCATCCTTGCCTTGTACTCCAGTGACAAGCCTTGCCGTGAGCCTCCCTCTTCTAAGGAAACTATTGTCATACACTAGCACGTGTCACAAAAATAATTGTTCATGATATTTCATCACTGGGCCATCTCCAATACCATCTGAATGCCTTTAAAAACTACCATCTAATTCTCGTCCATTTCCAGAATCGACCTTCCCCACAAGTGATAGACTGACTGACTATTCATTACCTGAGCTCTGTGCCATGGTCCCTACCCAATGTTTTCAAGCCGAGTGGTTTTTTTGTCGATTGAAACTGCTCATCTGTTGGCAAATTGGCCTCTTCTAACTTCACTTCATTGAATGATCTTTGACAGTTGCCACCCCTGAAGTGAAAATGTAAGTTGTGGATAGCTTATGTCGCAATAAATTGTTAGTCCACTCCATCATCATCCACAAATCCATGCTGCCTCACAAAAATCTGCAATTGCAGCTAGGCAGTAGTCCTCTCCATAATTTATCTCATGCATGATAATTGTGAGCAGAAAATATGGGTGTCGCCTGCCAAGCAAAGCTGGGAAGCAATTCAGAGGCAAAGTCCACTTCCCTTATTTGGGCTTTCTTGCTTGCACCTTGATGCGCATTCGCAAGAGAAGCAAGAGTTAAGCCCGCATCAAATGCTTCCTTAATACCTCTACCCACTCTTCTTCTGGGTCAAACTGCACCTCCACATCCTCTATCTCTTCCTCTAGCGCCAATGGACAATACCAAAAGTTGTTGACTAGGAAGTCTCTGACTCACCATCCGTCTGTATACAAGTAATAGACAACCTCGTGGTTGAATTCCACTAAGCAACACTTTTTTAATGCTTCATACACCTGTCCTTGTACAAGCAGTGCATTGGAGGGACACTTTTTTCTAGACAACAATTCAGTCTCCTTGCCGCACTCTTGTCAGGGTCAAGGTCGGCTGGGGGCACATATCTCATGCCATCAATTGTCATGGAATTGTCACAAATGACTGCCTCATACTGTTGCAAATGGGTTTGTAGGTACTCAAATGAGCAATCTATGATCCTCTCTATAGAAAACTCTGCATTAAACATTCCTGATAGTTCTGATGCACGGTGATGAGCATAGGCATTAAATAAGAACGTGAATAGTTTTTCTTCACATGTATCCTCATCCACATTGTCTCTCTCCAGGACTATGATCCCCATGACTGAAAGAAAAAGCAATCCAAAACTATTTTTCAAAATTGGTCTGTTTTTGGTGTCATAACCAAGTGAATATTGAGCCTGGAGTATCCCTCAAGGTCTCTACTCTCTTGGTTATGTCCCGTGCACTAATTTCATAATAGGTGACATGACTAGAGTCAAAACCAGGCGAATAGGGGCCCAAGAATCTCCGAAGGACCCTATTCGCTTGGTTTTGACCCAACTTGAATTATGTTGTACCCACGTCCATTTACAATAGGTGGATTGGAACAGAGCATTTAATGTTATCAGTAAATGCTTTGTATCCTGGCCCACATCGTATGTCTCCAGGACTATGATCCCCATGTCTAAAAGAAAAAGCAAGCAAAACTACTATTGAAAATTGGTCTGTATTTGGTGTCATAACCAAGCGAATATTGGACCTGGAGTATCCCTCACGATCTCTATTTGCTTGGTTCTGTCCCATGCACTCATGTCATAATAGGTGACATGACTAGAGTCAGAACTAGGCGAACAGGGACCCCAAGAATCTTCAAGGGCCCTATTCGCTTGGTTCTGACTCAAGTTGAATTTACGTTGTACCCACGTCCATTCAAAACAGGTGGATTGGAACAGAGAATTTAATGTATCAATAAAAGATATATTGGCCTACTCACTCACTATGCCCAAACATAGCATTGAATAACAACTCAGGCACTGTCACATAAGGAGTATTTATTCTAACATGCGGTGCATGGAGAATCTCAACTAATACGTACGATTTGTAACTATGCGAATCTTGAGGTTGGAGACTTCTAATCTTACCCTAACGACCACTCTTTGACCTTGAAGTGTTGTTCCCCTTGTGCCCTAACCCCGTTACACAGTGGGCTTTGGTGCACACATAGTTAACAACCACAGGCAAGGGGGGGAGGGGGGGAGAGAGAGAGAGAGAGAGGAGAGGAGGGAGAGGAGAGAGAGAGAGAGAGAGAGAGATAGATATGTTCTATTATCGTCCTGGGAGGTCAAATATGACCTATGGGACCTAGAGAGAGAGAGAGAGGAGAGAGAGAGAGAGAACCTCTCTCACAAAATCCATGGCCGAATTGGATGGTGATGTTGCAGGTCGCTGAGAGAAAGAACCAAAAGGTGGCCAGGAGGAGAGGAAGAAAAGGAAAAGGCAAGGGCGAAGACGACGTGGTAGCAATGGACTCAAGCCAGTGGAGGTCTGTCAATGCAAGATCGTGAGAGGTGGCCAAGGGGAAGAGTGCAAAAAGGCGAAGACAAGGGCGGTCTGTTTGTTCTACTTGGAGATGGAGATGTCGACTGCAACAAAAATCAACATCTGACTCTAAACGGTCACTTGAAAAAGGCATGTGGGTTGTGCTCACAAGGACAACCATTTTAGGAGTAATAAACGGGATCAGATTCCCATGCAGTACGATCTACCAACCACAATCTGGGTGTAATCATGTGCATAAGTGAATTGTCACCCTCGTCGAGTTAAGCATACTAAGTTTAGAGGAAGCACCCCTGCCAACATTTTACTATAACCCTAGGCCCAGATGAGCGCTCATACAGTGAGCAAACAGTAAAAAGCTTGAGCGCTCTTCTCCCTCCTTTTTTGCATCCTCTACTGCCTAGCGTTTTAACTCTGCCCCGTCGATGCTACGCAGTAAGCAACCATCTCTTTTGTGCTCCCAACCCTTTTTGTGCATCCTCATCTTACTCTCTAGTGCTCCTCCTTTTTGCGCATCCTCCTCTGTTAAGTATGGAGCCTGCTTACCCTTGTAATTTTTTGTGGTAAAAACGCACATTTGTAAGGCCCCCATTATGAGGAGAAGCCATCGTGCGTGAAGAAAATCACTCGTCGGAAATAAAATCACTCGTCGGAAACCAAAATTTTCACGGCCAAAATTCAGGGGCAACATTAGGGACCAGAATTTTCCTTTTCGCTGGAATATTATGGCCAGACGACGGCCGGAAAGTGGTCGAAAAACCACCAGTCGGTTGGCCAGTTGGCCGGTGGCCGGTGGCCGAATTCAAAAACGGACTTGTCTTCTCAAGGGCGGCCACACATGGGCAGATTGGAGGGTCCGATTTGGACTTATCTACACAAGGGTGGCTACACATGGCTGCCTCTCATGAGAGAGGGCAGCCCTTTTGACCTATAAAAGGAGGCCATTTCTACATACATTTCAGGTGGGAGATCTACTAAGGGTATAATCCCTTTGTAAACTACTTCTTGTTTTGAAGTACTAAAGCCATTGAGTGGCTTCTTTCCCGTGGATGTAGCCCACATTGGGTGAACCACGTATATCGTGTGTTCTCTCTCTCTCTCTCTCTCTCTCTCTCTCTCTCTCTCTCTCTCTCTCTCTCTCTCTCTCTCTCTCTCTCTACTCTATAATCTTGTGTGTGTGAAATCTATCTCTCTCCATTAAGTAATCTACTCAAATATCTATTTAGCTACATCATATTTCCTAACAACAACTGGTATTAGAGCAAGGTTTGCTCGTAGCTAAGTTATCTCAAGGAAATGATTCCTTGAATTGAGTGGGAATTATGGCGGAGGAAGGGAAGCTCAAGATTGAGAAGTTCAACGGCAAAAACTACCAACATTGGAAGATGCAGATTGAAGACTATCTCTACCAAAAGCACCTCTATTTGCCACTAGGCGGTCTTGCAAAGAAGCCTGCAACAATGGCAGATGAAGCGTGGATTGTCCTTGATCGAAAAGCACTGGGAACAATATGGTTAAGCTTGGCATCAACGGTGGACTTCAATGTTTCGGAGATGAAGACCTCGGAGGACTTGATGAAGTCACTTGACAACTTCTACGAGAAACCATTGGCATCCAATAAGGTATTTCTTATGAAGCGCTTGTTCAATCTAAAGATGGCAGAGAATGGTTCAGTTGTAGAACACCTAAATGACTTTAACACAAACATAATTCAACTTCGATCGATGAAAATCAATTTCGATGACGAAGTGCGAGCTCTCCTTATACTATCATCTCTACCAGATAGTTGGGACAGCCTTGTGATGGCTATAAGTAATTCTATTTTGGCACAAATACTCTTAAGTTTGATGATGTTATGGGTGTTCTCCTAAGCGAGGAAATACGAAGGAGAAGCACAGGAGAATCATCAAGTGTTGCATTGTCAGTGGAAACAAGAGGAAGTCCTAAGGAGAGGTTCAAAAACCAAAAGGGTCGTGATCGCTTAAGACAGAGCAAGTCACGCACAAAGTCAATTCTTGAATGTTGGAATTGCGGAAAGAAGGGCCACGTCAAGAAGGATTGGTGGTCCAAGAAGAGGAAGGAGACTGAGTCTCGACTCTCAAGACAACAAGCCAACATCAGAGGCCAATGTGGCAGGTAAAGTAGAACAAGATGCTCTAATTCTCTCATTAGACAATGTGTCTAATTCCTGGATAGTAGATTCCGAGGCTTCATTCCATGCGACACCACATAAGCAACATTTCCAAGATTACACCAAAGGTAATTTTGGGTATGTATACTTGGGAGATGATGAAGCTTGTGAGATTGTCGGCAAAGGTATAGTTTCTGTCAAAACTGCTAACGGACATGAATGGAAGCTTAAAGATGTTAGGCATGTTCCTTCTCTTCAAAAAAATTTGATATCTACAGGACAATTGGATGATGAAGGTCACAACATTGCATTCGAAAACAAACGGTGGAAGATCTCAAAGGGATCTTTGGTGGTTGCGAAGGGAGAAAAGGTTGGTACACTTTACTTGTGTACTATGAGCACGCAACCTTCAGCTTGTGCAGCAAGTACAGAAGTTGACAGTGCGGTGTGGAACTACGGCTTGGGCATATGAGTGCCAAAGGAATGCAAATCCTTCAAACAAAGAAGCTTCTGCCAGGTTTGAAAGAAGTGGACTTAGAGTTCTGTGAAGATTGTGTTTATGGTAAACAAAAGAGAGTAAATTTTCAAAAACCAGGAAATGAAAGAAAAAAAAAACCTGAGTTGGTTCATTCTGACGTTTTGGGTCCTGCAAGTACACCATCACTTGAGGGCTCATTGTACTATGTAACATTCATAGACGATGCAACTAGAAAAACATGGGTTTATGTCATGAAGAATAAGTCCGATGTATTTTCCATATTTCAAAGGTGGAAAGCCTTTGTGGAGAATGAAACAAGTACCAAGGTTAAATGCCTCAGATCTGACAATGGAGGTGAATATTGCAGCTAAGCTTTGAAAGCTTTTGTGCTAGCAATGGCATTCAGAGGCAAAGGACAACCCCAAGGACACCTCAACAAAATGGGATTTCGGAAAGGATGAATAGGACAGTCATGGAGCGAGCACGAAGCATGCAGCTACATGCAGGCCTATCGCTTTAGCTTTGGGTGGAAGCTGTAAGTACGTATGTGTACTTAATCAATCGGTCACCCTCAACGGCATTGGATGGGGGAGTTCTAGAAGAGGCATGGACAGGTAAACCGGTGAATTATGCATTTCTCAAAGTGTTTGGGTGTGAGGCTTTCGTGCACATAGACAGAATCCTAAGATCAAAGCTAGATGCAAAGTCCAAAAAGTGTTTCTTCATTGGCTATGGAGAAGGTGACTTTGGGTATCGCCTATGGAATCCTGAAGATGGTAAAATATTAAGGAGTAGGGATGTAATTTTTAATGAACAAAATATGTTTTGGAAAGAAAACAAACAAAAGAAATAGGTGATGAGTACATGGAGCTTGAGGACGGTGAAGACTCAAGGACTGCAAACGGGGACAATGTGCAACAACGTCAACCAATTGAGGAGCCTCAACATATTCCCCAAAGATCTACAAGAGCAAGTAGACCTCCAAAAAGTTTTGTTCCTTCCTTCAACCATCTCCTGATCTCAGATTCTAGAGAGCCGGAATCATACAAAGAAGCTATGCAACATGAATCCAAAGAAGAATGGACGAAGAGCATGCAAGTGGGGATGGACTCACTACATCGCAACCAAACATGGAATTGAGTTGCCTAAAGGTAAGTGGACACTTCAAAACAAATGGGTGCACAAGGTGAAGGAAGAAGATGGTGGGAAGAAAGGTACAAGTCTAGGCTTGTGGTAAAAGGGTTTTCTCAAAAGAAAGGTATTGACTTCAATGAAATATTTTCTCATGTTGTAAAAATGAACTCAATTAAGCTTGTCTTAAGCCTTGTGGTTGTTCATGATTTAAATCTCGAGCAAATGGATGTAAATACGGAATTCCCTCACGGTGACTTAGAGGAGGAAATCTACATGCTTCAACCAAAGGGGTATGAAGTAAAAGGTAAGGAGAAAATGGTTTGCAGATTAAATAAAAGCTTGTATGGATTAAAGCAAGCATCAAGACAATGGTACTTGAAGTTCGATCGATGGATGTTAGATCATGGATTAGAAGATGCAACTCAGATCATTGCGTCTACACGAAGAATTTGGGAGATGGGAAGTTCATCATCCTAATGTTGTATGTTGATGACATGCTGATTGCAAGTGCTAACATGCAGGACATCAAAGACCTAAAAGAGGAGCTATCTAAATCTTTTTCAATGAAAGATTTAGGTGCTGCAAAGAGGATACTTGGTATGAAAATATCAAGGGACAGGACGAAGAAGACAATAAAGCTATCTCAAGAGGATTACATCAAGAAGGTACTAGAAAGGTTTGCAATGCAAAATGCAAAACCACTTTCTACACCTTTGGCTGGTCATTTTAAATTAATGAAGGCTGTGTGTCCAAAGACACAAGAGGAGATAGCCTATATGTCTAAGTTCCATATGCTACAATGGTAGGTTCTCTAATGTATGCTACGATCTGGACAAGGCCAGATATTGCACATGCAGTGGGAGTTGCGAGTAGGTTCATGGACAACCCAGCTAAAGAACACTGGCAAGCTGTGAAGTGGATACTTAGGTATCTAAAAGGGACAACAACAAATGGTTTGTATTTTGGAGGAACTGATATTTTTCTAGAAGGGTATGCTAATGCAGATATGGTAGCTGACAATGATACTCGAAGAAGCACTACTGGCTATGTCTTCACAGTTGGAGGCACAATAGTAAGCTAGGCTTCAAAGCTGCAAAAAGTGGTCTCACTTTCTACCACGAAAGCAGAGTATGTAGCAATGATGGAGGCAAGCAAAGAAATTATGTGGCTTCACAGATTCTTAGAAGAGCTTGGATTCAAACAAGCCAATTGTGTATTGTACAGTGATAGCCAAAGTGCTATCCATCTTGTGAAGAACTCAGCCTTTCATTCAAGGACAAAGCACATTGAGGTGAGATATCACTTCATACGCACTCTTTTGGAAGAGGGACATCTAAAGCTAGGAAAGGTACATACAAGTGAAAATCCTGCAGACATGTTTACAAAGGTGGTCAACAAGGAGAAGTTGAGCTTTTTCTCATCTTCGATCGGCATTCAAGGATAAGAAGCTAGGATGGAAAGCAGTCACAGGTTTGGTTTGGAGATCAGTCTCCAAGTGGGAGATTGTTAAGTATGGAGCCTGATTTGCCCCTTGTAATTTTTTGTGGTAAAAATGCACATTTGTAAGGCCCCCATTATGAGGAGAAGCCATCATGCGTGAAGGAAAATCACTCGTCGGAGACCAAAATTTTCACGGCCAAAATTCAGGGGCAACTTTAGGGGCCGGAATATTCCTTTTCACCGGAATATTATGGCCAGATGGCCGCCGAAAAGTGGTCGAAAAACCACCGGTCGGTTGGCCAGTTGGCCGGTGGCCGAATTCAAAACCGGACTTGTCTTCTCAAGGGCGGCCACACATGGGCGGATTGGAGGGTCCGGTTTGGACTTATCTACAAGGGTGGCTACACATGGCTGCCTCTCATGAGAGAGGGCAACCCTTTTGACCTATAAAAGGAGGCCATTTCTACACATATTTCATAGTGTGAAGTTGATGCAACAAGGTGAGTGTGAGGTGGTGAGAGTGAAGCAAGGCGGGAGCTCTATTAAGGGTCTAATCCCTTTGTAAACTACTTCTTGTTTTGAAGTACTAAAGCCACTGAGTGGATACTTTCCCATGGACGTAGCCCACATTGGGTGAACCACGTATATCGTGTTTACTCTCTCTCTCTCTCTCTTCCTACTCTATAATCTTGTGTGTGTGAAATCTATTTCTCTCCATTAAGTAACCTACTCAAATATCTATTTAGCTACGTCATATTTCCTAATACTTTTTCCTCCTATTCTGCAATGCTTTAGTGACGTAGAACTCTACACACAGTGAAGAGGTATGCTACTACACTTTTGTGCACTTGTATTTTGTGAGGTCAGCACCAAGCGAATAAGGGAAGGAAAACTCTATTTGTTGCACCTGTTTGCTTGGTACTAACCATCATCTTTATTAATGATGTTTGCTATTATACTTTTTTAAGGTCAGTACAAAGCAAATAAGGGAAGGCAAACTCTGTTCGTTGCACCTGTTTGCTTGGTATTGACCATCTTCTTTATTAATGATGTTTGCTATTATATTATTTTGAGGTCGGTAGCAAGAGAATAAGGGAAGGCCAACTTTATTCATTGCACCTATTCCCTTGGGACTGACCATCGTTGCACATGTTCGCTTGGTACTTACCATCATCTTTATTAATGATGTTTGCTATTATACTTTTATGAGGTCAGTACCAAGCGAATAAGGGAAGGAAAACTCTTTTCGTTGCACATGTTCGCTTGGTACTGACCATCATCTTTATTGATGATGTTTGCTATTACACTTTTATGAGGTCAGTACCAAGCGAATAAGGGAAGGAAAACTCTGTTCATTGCACCTATTTGCTTGGTACTAACCATCATCTTTATTAATGATGTTTGCTATTATACTTTTCTGAGGTCAGTACCAAGCGAGTAGAGGCAATACAACTGTATTTGGTGCACTTCTTCGCTTTGTGATGACCCTAGAAATTTTAAGTCCCTTGTGAAAAAAATGACATGTAATTTTCTGTTATGATATTTGTAGAGATGCCTCGTGCAAAGGCCACACGTAGAAAGACAACAGGTGACTCTTTGCATGCTCAAGGAAGAAGGCACCAATATGAGGAGCACAGAGGTGTCCTGCAAGAGCTGCGATGCAAGAGCTGCAAAGGATTTAACGGCACATGCAACCGGCCATTCCACAACTTCCTTTCCAGCGAGTAGTGCAAGAGATTTGCGAGCATTGGAGAGTGGGCATGCGATGGGCCAGTAGTGCACTTCTCTGCCTACAAGAAATTGCAAAAGACTACCTCATTGAATTCTTCAGCGATGGATATATCCTAGCTGCCCATGCACAGCGTGTTACTATCAGACAACGGGGTTTTGACAGTCTTCAAAGGCTTCACTTCTGCTACAATGGGCTGCTTTAGCCAGTACCTATCCGGGATAGTAGATTCATGGATATTCTTAACATCCCCCCTCTCCATCCTCATGCACGATAGACAAAGCCTTTTAGGTCTGAATTAAACAGCAGAAGGACACGATCACGGGTCAAGAGAAATGACACAGATGGGAAGACTGAGCCAGCCAATGAGGGGCATGAGCAGGCTAGGGTGGACCCTGAGGCGATCCTTGAAGAAACATAGATAGTTATGGAGGAACCAGTTATGAAGCAAAATGAGCAAGGCATGGAGGATCTGGAGCTAGTTAGGGAGGAGCTTGTGCTTGTTAGGGAGGAGCATGTGTCAGTAAGGGAGGTGCCTGTTAGGAAAGAGCATGTGCCTGTTAGGGAAGAGCATGTGCCATTAAGGGAGGAGAATGAAGTAGCCACAGATAAAGCTCAACAAAGGCAAGGGAAAGGCTCTGCTTCACAAGGGCCATCCAATGAGGGGCCTTTATCAGAGGAGTTGATTATTTTAGAGCAAATCAAAAAAGAAAATGAAGAGAAGTTGCAAGTTCTGATTAGTGCAGCGCCTCTGCATGCACAGATACTGCTGTCTGGAAGGTCACAGGAGGGTTGCATTTTCAACCTCATTCAAACAAGGAACTTCTCGTGCAAGCGCATTTCTCCAACTCCAATGCAACGTATGCAGGTCGTCATCTTTGCTATGTAGTTACGTCTCAAGCTCTTTATAAGTCATGCTTGGCTCATTGAAGGGCTCACTTTCTCTAAGTCATGGGTCAGTGGCTTATTATGGAATTGGATAGTTATACCACTCCCTTCGTATTGACCCATGTCTTAGCGGCAGTTGTCAACGTTGCTATGTGTTACGTCTCAAGATTTTCTTTATAAGTCATGCTTGGTTCATTGAATGGCTCACTACCGCCAAGACATGGGTAATACCAAGTGAGTCAGTGGCTTATGAAATTGGATAGTTATACCACTCACTCGGTATTGACCCATGTCTTTGTGGCAGTCGTCAATGTTGTTATGTGTTACGTCTCAAGATTTTCTTTATAAGTCACGCTTGGTTCATTAGATACCTCACTACCGCTAAGACATGGGTCAATACCAAGCGAGTCATTGGCTTATGGAATTTGATAGGTGCCCCAATCGCTCGGTATTGGCTCATGTGTTTGTGGCAGTGTGACAGCCCACTAAAATATCTAAAGTCTAATCTCTGCCATTGATTCATGTTAGGCACGCTATCTCGGTACTACCCACTGATGTTCAGAACAAAATATACGTAATAGATCCGTTGATCTCGCCTATGCTACAGAACAACGGAGTTTCCTTTTTGGCTCTATTGCGCTAGTTTAGCAGAGTCAATTTTGATCTTGTGCGTTTTCTGGTCATTGCATACAATCAATCGTGAGTTTCTTTTTGCCTTGTAAAAACCATATTGGATTTAGGATCTTTTGATGGTTTTGGTGTAGTGATCATTGGAGTCTGTTGTTATTTGACCTTGAAGATAAGATTGTCTACTACGCAAACTCCGGGTAAAGCAGGTTGTTTCACGCTCGTGTAAAAACGTAAGGCACATCTGGATACATTTGGAAGTAGTATCTCTTTGTAATGTGTTACTGACTCAAGTGGTTACGTATGTAGTGCCGCAAAAAAATTTGTATGCTGTGTAGAGCATGTTTTGTTAGAACATGATCTAGGGACTACCATCCGGCACAAACGGGTCACTGTGCCCATGCAAGTTGATGACTATAGCTGTTGCTGGCGAACTTGTTTGAATACCTTGTTGCTCCTCGGTCAAATTTTGGATAGACCAAACATAAGTAATCGTGTTGTTTCATTGTTTGTTTGTTGCAACATTTGTATTAAAAGAAGCAACATCTTTACTTACTTTCTTATTATCACGCTTCTACAGGAATTTCAATTACATAACTACACCCCCAACGATGTGTGAAATTTTTCTGTAATGGCCATCCAACATATTATAATCTCGATAAATAGACATACAAGAGAGGAAGGGGCGAGAGCTGAGGAGTTTGAACAGGCTCGCATTGACAAAATGATGCAGCGCTGCCATCAGACTCAAGAGTAAGTTCAAAATATGCAATAAGCAATCAATCAATATTATGCGGATCCGGACGCCGCAGAAGTAGAGGAATGGGCTACACATCAGCGACAAGAGCAAGAGTAGAGGGAAACTTCACAGGTGCAAGATGCATGGGAAGCCATGAAAGAGACCCATGATTTCGAACGATGCAAGGATGCCGGAGACGAGCGTCCCCCGAGGGAGAAGAAGCAGCAAACGGGGAAGAGGGCAAGGAAGCAGTGGCAGAGAGGGCAGGGGACCAGTGGCAGTAATCAAGGGAGAGGAAAGGGGACCAGTGGCACCAACCGGGGGAGAGGACAAGGGAGCAGTAGCAGGGGAAGGAGTAATAACTACCTCTCTTTGTATACATCTTGACAAAAAAACACAATTTGTAAAGTTTTGAGACAATGAAAAGTGTACATTTTTTAAACATTGTTTGAGCGGCACAAAAATGTCTCTGTATTAGTCACTTTGAAGAGTACATCATGGTTTGCATGGCATCAAAGCTCATTGCATGCACAATGTATGTGACTTAGCTTCCGATGGAAGCAATTAAGTGAAGTGTATTTGAGAGGGACTCCTTGCACAATTTTGTTTTCTCCTTGCGTCTTGGAATCTGAGAAGATGAAAGAGTTAGATTCTATGTCTCAATGTATTAAAGACAATGAAAATTCATCCATTTAGTAAGCACCTTTCTATTGTTGAGACTAAATGCATACAATTCCGGCAAAAGTGGAAGTTCTTCACATATACGATCTACCCTGATCTGTGCAAGAGTTGTGCTTGGCATTGTCTCTATCCCAGCAAGTAGGCAGTCTCGAAAGTAGAGCTCCATTGATAGAGGTTTGTTCTCGAGACTAGACTCTGTATCTTGGTCGAGTGGAATAAGCTACACACTAAGAAGATGATATCTAAAATAGTAAAACGACACTATGAAATTTTGAGAGCTTATTATAAACTTGCAAATTATGGACTTCTTTTGCAAAATACAGATTTTGCCCTGTGATTGTTTCCTATCCCAATTATCATCTAAAAAGTCCAAACAGCTCTCAGACTTGCAAATGAACATTGTTGCGGTAGTTCTTATTTACTCATCAAAGAAGAAATATACAAACACTTCAAGAGGCATAAATAGTGCGAGCCGAACTATTTTTGTGGCAATTAAATACTTGAGGGACTTTTGTATATCCTGAAACAACTATTCCTAAAGCTTTCACTAGTTTGCAAAGCTGGGCAAAGACCAATCCTTGATGTCAAGGATGGAAGTGACAAAGGAGCTACACGACCCCAACCAAAGGAAGTTCTCGGTTCCAAATTGACATATCATAAAAGGATATTCCATTATCTGCAAATTTCTTTTGTTGTCTTCCTCGGTACATTTACTCACCAATAAATGCATGGAAAGCATCAAAAATCTCAACTATGCTCTCAACTAGTTGCCAATCCGTCCTATTCGATGGATAAATATCTGGAACATACCAAAGATGATATCCACCATTTAACCTTCAAATACAATCATGCACAAGTGAGATGCTCAAAATAACTTACAGTTGGGCTGATGCCATGGAAAACTTGGAGGAGATTTTTGCAACCTTAAGCCTGCATGCTGAAAAGCATGTTGTATGAGGACCTCTTTCACCCGCTTGCTTCATACACATACTTTAAACTCTTTAACTTGTCCCTTAAAAGCCTTCATGAAATCATTGTGTTGCCTCCTCTTCCTCCTCCTAGTTTGCTAGTACCCAATTTTGATAGTTATTTGAGATGGTATCCATGCTTGATCATCTGTAGTTATAACTGTTCAAAATGCTAACAGAGTCAATGGTAGTGCTAGGCCGTCAAGAAGTGGTCATGGTGTGCACTAGAATACACATAAAGTTAGCGCAAATATAAAAAGGGAAGAAAGTTTTGAGAGGGAAGTAGAGCAACTCAAAGTCATATTTGGGTGGGAACATAGATACTAGATAGAGTCTTCAATGAAAGTTCTGAAATTCGTGGTACAGAGTAGTATGATTATGGCATTTATGCCTTGGAAAGCATGAAGTTGTGCAATTTGATGAACAAAAATAATATTTTCTCCCTTTTTTCTAAAAGAGCTTGGCTCCAAGATGTCGATTCTCAACGTAATGTTAGCCTCTTCCTCATTGGTCGAGCGCCACTCTCTCTCTAGAACTGAAAGGCCCAAAAGTGAGTCCAACTTTCTCCTAATGGTACTTGACAATAGACCAGAGAGAACTTGAGAGATATACATCTTTTGAAGGTCCACTCCACCAATATTTTATCACTCCTAGTGTAATCAGACCTACTGTATCGGAGACTAGATCAAAGATAAGAAGATTGAGTCCTGAAAGATCAAGAATTGTTGATTCAATAAGCCAACAATAGTTTTTAGTGGTTAGACGGATGGGATCCTTGGGCTCCAATGACTACACATAGGGTCAATAAAGCTCATAGCATGATATATACAACAAGAGGTCTGATTACCTTAACAAAAGCAAGAGTTGTGTGTCCTGAGGAGAGAGCCATAGAAGGAAATCCAACTAGAGTTCCTAGTGGGGGTTCTGAGGCTAGAGATGCCCCTTGATACCTTGCACTCACTTTCAACCCTCATCTACACACACAACACACACAACACACACACACACACACACACATGGAACATGAGCATCACACCATCAACGTGGTTATTCTGAGCTCTTGTAATCTGCATGTATTTATTCATCAAAGACTTCTTATGTTCTAATACGCTCACCCCATAGCTAAGAATCCGTCCGTGTGTTCCGAGCTCCCTCTCCCTATTCACCCCTACACACACACACACACACACACACACAAGACATAAGAGCACTACACCATCAAGAGAAAATACTCGGGTCAAACCTACACCTGCTCAAAACTCACAAACATAGCTCGGCGATAAACCTCAGATCATACTCCCTTTTGGCAGCACTCAACCAAGTTGCAACCACCACCAAGAAATTGCATCACAATCGTACTCATGGTGGCTAGGGCTTCACAAAACCAGGTAGACACTCCTTCGAGGTCTATTGAGAGAAGATTTGTATTTTGTATGATGTTTAATCTGCTCTACTTACAAAAGGTTTTTTTTATTAATGAATGGGGTACTTAATGCATGGTTGGGCATAGATGTTCTCACAAAGCATGTTGGTTTAAAAAGACACACTAAAAAAAAAGTTTACAGTGCTAAACTTTGTTATGGTATGATAGTAGGTAACGTGCCTTGAAAACAATACTACATGCTTAGCAATGAACCATGCTAAGTTAAGCGCACACTACAAATATATGGTTTTTTTGGACAAAAAGATGTATGAAAATCCTCGATATGAAGTTGCCATGGGTGATCTCAAGGTTTTTTGGATAAAATAATCAAAAATGGGGGAAACTCTATCGAAATTTTCTAAAAATTGAGGATTTAGGAAATTATTTCTAAAGTAATCGTATAAACATGGGTATATTATACATAAATAGAAGTACATTGTACACTAGACGACCCATAAAAGGATGAGTGGTTTAAATAAAAGATGGCTTTAGGCTTAGGGGCTCCATAAAAGATGGAATCAAATTGATGAATGGATGTATTTGTTGTGTTTAAACTACACACAAATGTTTAACAAAAATACATATAAAATATAACATAGTTGGACTTTGATATGTTATGATGGCAACAAACCTTTAGGTTAAGAAAACAATAATATATGCTAATGGTTGATGAGGTACCTCCTCAAAAAATCAAAAGTACCCATTAAACCAAAACATGCCATGGTAGCAAAAAAAGTCATAAAGAAATGGATTATGCCTAATAGGAAGGCAAAAAACCGACCCCCTAATATATACAAGGAGACTAAGGGGGTCTTGGGCTATGGGACAGCGATAACGAGTAGAATGGGTTTCTTGGATATCTAACTTCCCATCAAAGTAGCCCACTTGCTATTTTTTTGATGGATGGTGGTAGGTATAGGCCTATTCTTGTATGATTTTTGGAGCTCTCTCAATCTCCTACCAGAAACGGATGTACCAAGAATAAGTTCAATAGTTTAAAAAATTTGTGTTTTGTCTTGTGTCCCCTGGTTATGTCATTTTTGTGTCAAGTGTCAGTATATGGTTCTTGAATAAAGGGATGTCAAATATAAACTCTCTCTCTCTCTCTCTCTCTCTCTCTCTCTCTCTCTCTCTCACACACACACACACACACACACACACACACACACACACACACACACACACACTAGAGTGTAAAGAGTTCCATCTTTGAAAAAAAATTCCACAATCAAATAACCCTTTGACAACAGCATCTCCAAAAGCGGTATGATAACCCTCATGATCAAGTTGCCCAATGCTAACCAAATTGAGTTTTCCAAGTGGGATGCATATTCTAGAAATGTTTTTATCCATTTTTCTCTTTAGACACATGACAAGGTCATGTAGGAGCAAAGAATTTTGGGCATGTAGTGTCCCAGATACATTTTTGCACCCTGCATTTATAGACCTACATAGTAAGGTTTTGTTTGGCACACATTGATAGTCATAAGGTATGCAACATCGTCTAGAAACTCATGGATTTTGGTTTAGCGAGTGCAGAGTACGAGTTATCAGGGTCCCTCTCACTCATTTTGTTGAGTGTTTACAATTACCTCCACAGACAAGTACATCTCGTACTTGATGGGTGTCATATTTTTAGACATCATTATATGAGACATATTCCACATGTTGAGAATATGAGTCTTTGGACTGACACTAGCACCTTTTATTTCAATTATGTGTCATGACAAATCCCCTAGGTGGTGGTCATATCCATGTATTAGACCATTTCAAGCATGTCTTTAGTGGTCAAACATTATCCGAGGATACATAGTAAGACTTGTGAAGCTTACAAGTACTACTGAACAACATTCACGAATGGTTGTTTGTATGTATAGCAAGGCTATGTATTGTTAATGAAAATATTTCATTGTTTGTGCTTAGATGTGATTTATATTTCACATTCTATTATGGTTCAAACATTTTGGTTTTTAAGTGATTGTAGTAGAAAGTATTTAGTTCTCTTCATAGTACTATATACCCTTCTCTTCCATGTGTGCATTGAGCATCACATATTTCATAAGCATCGGTACTTATAGTCATGAAAATATAGGTTCATATCATTTTTTGTTAAATGCATGAGCACTAGGTGTTATGGGTCCTAGTATTTAGCAAAGGTAGATTTGAAGCGGCATGCAAATTCATAAAATTGATAGCTTATGAAGCATTCCTCATTTTATGTACAGTATCTCTATGAGATTGATTGTGGGTCTACCAATCACCTTCAGAGGCCATGGCTCGGTTTAGGTGCTTGTAGATACATTGACTAAACTTAAAGTTTCTTTATTTCACTATTCAATCTCTAAACTTAACCACATTGGTTGTTTATAATCTGTATTGATTATAAGGTAGGTGCTCTTTCTTTGCTCTTCTCTCATAATCACCACATACTTGGACCTGAAAGAGAACTCAACACTTGAGACTCCACTCAGATTCATTGGCTGCTAAGGTAGGTGCCTCCTTGCGGTACTCTTGTATGGAGAGAGAGAGAGAGAGAGAGAGAGAGAGAGAGAGAGAGAGAGAGTACAAATATACAATGGAAAGTGTCTTATACAGCCAAATGTATGGAGAACTGGCAAGACTACTTCTTAGATTAGTGGATAAGGAGCTAGCATAGAGACATTCCCACTAGTAGAAGCTCTAGAGAGTGAGATACTAGCCCATATTTCCCCCTTTAGCTCATGGGTGAAGTGAACAATTTACATGAATTATAGTGGAAAAGAAATGGGTAAAAATGGTAGCAATAAGTAAAAAAACTAGCATGGTCTTTGCTAGATTCAAAGGTGATATGCATCGACATGATCAAAAGCAAACAATCCACACATCTCAAATGATGAAAAGAAATTGCCCATTTCTTAGAGAAAATTTAGTTAATTGAAAAGTTGTCCCACACATTAGCTTCAGGCTCAACTTGTTGGTTGGCCAATATTCTCTGTTAAAACCAAATCCTTAGCATAAGAGAGTAAAAAATCCCCCCCACCATAACCACTTTTTTAAGACAATCTTTGATGCAATAGGAAATATGCATAGGGTGGTATGGCCTCCTCTCCTGAGGCATGATCATTGGCTAAGATCTTTCTATGATGCCATATTTACAAAGATAAAAAAACTCGAGGAAAAAAGAATTTGATTTATCAATGAGGTGTAACTAAAAACCTAATTCATGGATGTTAAGGTGTCCTCACTATCAAGTGGCTCAAGCGTTAATTGCATGGCTAGCTCTCTTCATAGAAATATCCTCATTTGCTTGATTTTGTGTAGCAAGTTTCTGAGCATATTGTATGTCTCGTAGCATGTAGAATTTCTTGAAGTGTTAATCTCTTAGGTGCCACAAGCCTTGTTGAATATTCCTCTAGTAAGAAAGGTTTGATAAAAGGTTGAAATCTATGTTCTTTCTTTGCTCTTCTTTCATAATCACCGCATACTTGGACTTGAAAGAGAACTCAACACTTGAGATTCCACTCGGATTCATTGGTTGCTAAGGTAGGTGCCTCCTTGTGGTACTTCGTTTCATTATGCTCTCAGCTAGTGTACAATTGCATGGGAGAGCTAACTCTGCAATTGTGTATAAGACTCCCCATAGCCACATATTTAATGGCCCTTGGCCTCATCTTTACAAGGCGTCCCCAAAAGTACATGCTTTCGATAAGTGAAGTTGTGAAACTTTCACTAATTGATGCAAAAGCTCCCAGCGTCCAACCTACCACGTTAACAACGTATGGCTCGTGTTTTCTACCATGAATTGTGCCATGTTTTGTGCTCACTATGGCTCGAGGTCATGCCTTTTTTTTCATAAGCTCTCCTCTCAACTCCAAGTCCAATAATAGTCATGCCACATCACCAAGTTGTGACAGACACAATTTTCGACCATCTGTTGCAACACATCCTCCTATGCAGGAGTCTCAATGCAAGGTGTCACAGATAGGAGCAGAGACTGACGACTCTCCTTGTCCGACAGATCAAATAAACGGGACCAATAATGAAAGTAAAGCAATTTAGACGCCCGCAAGAGATCTAATTAAGCCTCCTTATAAGAGATCACTGTAACCGAGTATTGCCATGAAGAGTCCAAGAATGTACGACTGTAAACAAGTCTCCTCTAGGTTGAGTGGAAAAAAAGCAAGTACAAGCCGCTCTCGGGGTGAAAAACCACCACATGGTCCCAAGGAAACACAACCCCCACCCCCCCAACGCATATATCCCCTCCCCCCCCCCCAAATCTCTCTCTCTCTCTCTCTCTCTCTCTCTCTCTCTCTCTCTCTCTCTCTCTCTCTCTCTCTCTCTCTCTCTCTCTCTCTCTCTCTCTCTCTCTCTCTCTCTCTCTCTCTGTGTGTGTGTGGTGTGTGTGTGTGTGTGTGTGTGTGTGTGTGTGTGTGTGTGTGTGTGTGTGTGTGTGTGTGTGTGTGTGTGTGTGCACGCACGCATGCGCACTCCACAAACAGCCCGGGGCACATCCACATCTCTCTGACTGCATGGGACCCCGCCCCTTCAACGCCATCGTGGGGTATCCTCTTATACTCCAAACAAAAGGGGAGGGCCCATGCCCCCCCCCCCCCCCCCCCCCCCCCCCCGGTGTATGAACAAGCCCCAATTGGGCACTGCCATAGTCAATCGACATCGCCAAACGGATGCCACAATCCACCATCGGTGACAGTGGCTCCAACATTAATCACCATCTCATTGTGGGCACACATGCGAGAAGGCCACCATAGCAGCGCCCCACGGGCAAGGAGGGGGAGGAATCCATAGCTCCATCTCTCTCCCTCTTGGATACTTAGTTTCTCCCTCCAATATATATACCACACCTCCTTTGGACTCTATTGCACATATGGTTTAATCCCACGCCACGTGGCAGTCTCCCATGAAGTGCACCTTCAAGGGTTACCCAAAACCACAAAATTTCCCAAAAAAATCCCCATTTTCCCTGCTACTTTGACCTAGTCCCATTTCCAACTCCAATGTTAGATGGCCATGGTATAAAGCCAACGTGGAAGCTGACTCTGATCCATCAGGACCTTTGTGCATTTTGGCAAGTTGACAATAGTAAACAATCGTTCCCAAATGGGAAAAAACCATATGTAACCGCATCTCCTCTGCCAACTGTCAGCTTCAAACTTTAATATCTTGATGATCGCAACTCTGTTTGGCAGGCCGTCACTTTTGTCTAGCTCCACAAGCTTCACACTACCTCTACAAACCCTTGGCAAGCTTGAAAAACATATGATGGCACGTTTATAGAGGCAATCAAAATGGTGCAGCAGAAAAATTTAAACTTCTCATATCTTATCCATTTGGGATCCAATTACCAATCCGAAAAGACCGACATACTCCATTCTGTTGCACTCATCCATTCTGTTGAGAATCTGTGAAGCACCCTTTTCTTCAAACTGTCATATCTTGAGTTGTACATTACAGATTGACAGGCCCTTTGGACTAGCCTATAAAGCACTTTGAAAACCACCTTTTGTACTTTCATTTATACACTTTAAGCTCTCCAATTAGCCAATTTGAGAAGCCCCATGGAAGAGCACGTTGGTCAAAATATCCCAAAACTGCACACACACATGGATCCACCTGTGTGCCCTTGACCTTCATACCTCCTTTATCACCCCCCGGGGGATTCACCATGGAAAATTTATCGCACCACGTAAGTGCAGGGGAGGGGGGTTTTTTTACAAGTTACATAAGCGTATAAGTTAGGGGCAGGCACCCAATAATTTATCTCCCAATCTTAAAAATAAGGGAGGGGGGTATCATATTTAAGAGGGGGGGGGTACCTGAACCGGGTTGATTACTTTGTAATAATTGGTCACCGATCTGTACTAGAATTCAGATGAATTTAGGGGAAGTTTTTTATCAGGTCACACATCAAATTTTGCATCAAGCCAGTCATAAATAAGGGATAATTTGGAGCAGGTCAAGGGTTGATTTACACCAGCTGTAGATGGGTCAGAATTGGATGAGTAGCTAGAGTGCAGGTTGATCGGGCACATAATTTGAAAGTCAAACTAAGACACATTGAGGGTATATCTAGTTATCAACAAAAGTGGTTCCTTAGTACGTTGCAATTCACTATGCTACACACTCTTTGACTAGTTTTACTCAGTTAGATTATGTGCGACCTAAATTTTATATATAAGATAGGGGTATGATAGTTTTCTTCATTGATTGTCGTATAAGCGTAGAAAGGGGGGTCATATTCCCTAATATGAGTCGTATATAGGGGTTTTATCAAAGTTGTCCGCTCGCAGGTGGCGTCCTGTTTTGTATTATAAAGAGTGAATTCCCCCGGGTATCACCCTAGCATACACTTTAGACACCCATATCCCTGCTTCTTGCTCTTCCTAGCACAGACTCACTTTATCTGCACCAATGTCCCCAAAAGCAGCTTTCAAAAAGTAATGCTCAAAAGTTCTGAAAGTCAATGCTTTCAATAGTTGGCGCAAAGCTCCCAACATTGAGCTTGCCACGTCAACAACGTGTGGCCCATGTCTTCCACCAGGAATTGTGCCACGTTTTGTGCTCATTATGGCCTTGACTCAGGTTCACCTTTTTGTTCACAAGCTCTCCTCTTTTCTTCCAGTCCAGAAGCAGACATGCCACATCACCAAGTTGTGACATATGCGGGAGCACAAACTCATGACTCTCCTTTTCTGACAGATCAAGATATTGGAACCATATCACCATGCATAGGCATATAACCAGGATCACTAATGAAATTAAAGAAATTAAGCCCCTTGACAAGAGATCTAATTAAACCTCTTGATAAGAGATCTCTAAAGCCGAGTATTTCCAACAAAAGTTCTAAAAGTCAAATGCTTTCATTAATTGACAGAAAAACTCCCAACATCCAACCTGCCACGTCAACAATGTACAGCCCGTGTTTTTTTGCCATGAATTGTGACATGTTTGTGCTTACTAAGGCTCAAAGAAAACATACCTAAACCTAGCTGCAACCACAAGAAAACACCCATGGGTCTCTCCCATCAATATATACAATATAGATTGACCTTTGGTGCTATTATGGCTAAGGTCAAGTGTAGGCCTCGGACTGTTTAGATGTTGGTGGATCCCGGTCTTCTCCTCCAATTGCTTGCAACCCATGACTATAGCTCTATCCCGCTTGTATAACTAACATAGAGTCCTAATTATTGCATCACCACATTGTTCGATAAATGACGAGAATTTACCCTTCAAATAAACCACCTATAAGAATGCACCTTGTTTCTATTGTGGACATGGTGGTACTCATACCAATGTGTACTTATCAAGTAGGCATGAGAAGTATGAAACATGCTCTAAATATATAATGACATTGCTGGCAACCTTTAGTGTATATAGTTTCTTCATTAGACAAGGCTCCTTTGGGATGTGAATTTATATCAAACGTGGTTGCCAAAGTAAAGATAATTGCCCATTTTAGTGAGGTTAAGATCTTGAAAAGATTATTAGCTGAGGGCACATGCCAATTGTTGGCTTGGATCTATATGAATATGCTCATGCTCATCTTTAGTGACTATCTTCCAAATTATTTCCTTCCTTGTGATTGTAGCTTGGTTTCCCATGGGAAGAGACATGTGATGGAGAATTGCTTGATACCAATGCCATACTTGGATTACCTTATATGGTAGAGAGAGAGAGAGAGAGAGAGAGAGAGTACAAATGTAGAACATTCCCACTAGTAGAAGCTCTATAGAGTGAGATACCAGCCCATATGCCCCCTGCCCCCCTTTAGCTCACGGGTGAAGTGAATAGTTTAGATGACGTCTAGTGGAAAAGAAATGGGTAAACATGGTAGCAATAAGGAAAAAAACTAGCATGGTCTTTGCTAGATTCAAAGGTGATATGCGTCGACATGATCAAAAGCAAACAATCCACACGTCTCAAATGATGAAAAGAAGCTGCCATTGCATAGAGAAAATTTAGTTAATTGAAAGGTTGTCCCACACATGAGCTATAGGCTCAACTTGCCGGTTGGCCAATACTCCCTCTTGAGACCAAATCCTTAGCGAAAGAGAATAAAAAATCCCCCCACCATAACCACTTTTTTTAAAACAATTTTTGATGCAATAGGAAATATGCCTAGGGTGGTACGGCCTCCTCCGTTCAGGCATGGTCATTGTCTAAGATCTTTTTCTGATACCATATTTACATAGATAAAAACCTCGAGCAAAAAAGGCTTATATGCAATTCCTCCTTAGAGGCTCGTTCCCATAAAGAATATTGGCCGCACAAAACATTACAAAGATGTCATTCCGCTTCAAAAAATAATGATGCAAGAAGTTTGGAAAGGCTCCTTCTGTGTTTGGCCGTCAACACTTCCTTGTGATTGTAGCTTGGTTTCCCATAGGAAGAGACTTGTGATGGAGAATTGCTTGATAGCAATGCCATACTTGGATACCCTTATATGGGAGGAGAGAGAGAGAGAGAGAGAGAGAGAGAGAGATGTACAAATGCACAATGGAAGGTGTCTTATACAACCAAGTGTATGGAGAACTTGCAGGAATACTTCTTAGATACTATCCCATATTGCCCCCCCTTTAGCTCATGGGTGAAGTGAACAGTTTAGTAGATGACTTCTAGTGGAAAAGAAATGGGTAAACAAGGAAAAAAACTAACATGGTCTTTGCTAGATTCAAAGGTGATATGGATCGACATGATCAAAAGCAAACAATCCACACATCTCAAATGACGAAAAGAAGTTGCCATTTCTTAGAGAAAATTTAGTTAATTGAAAAGTTGTACCACACATGAGCTGAGCTTCAGGCTCAACATGTTGGCTGGACAATATTCTCTCTCGAGACCAAATCCTTAGCAAAAGAAATTAAAAAATCCCCCCACCATAACCACTTTTTTAAAACAATCTTGGATGCAATAGGAAGTATGCATAGGGTGGTATGGCCTCCTCCGCGGAGGCATGATCATTGTCTAAGATCTTTCTATGATGCCCTCCCATTGGTATCGAGCCATTCCGTTGAGGGGCGACAACTTCGATGAGAGAGAGGTCTTGGCTTGTCAGGATTCCGGTGCGTATGGTTTATGCAAACTTCATTACCAAGGATTTAGGACCTGCATCAGATGCAACCTCAACATGCGCTTTGACAGGATGCAAGAAAGTAACACTTTCAATAAGTGATGCAAAAGCCAGCATGCCATCTCTTGAAACACAACCTCCAGTAGGCCTAAGAGCCTTGCAATCTCAATGCAAGATGGAATCACCGTCACTGATAGGGGCATCTGTCCTTCTCGCCCATGTTGCTTGGCACGCTACTATTATTCTGCCTAGTCTGGGCAAAGCCGAGATGCTCAAGTGCGTGGGATGAGCCTTGGAAGCCCTTCTTGCAGTGTGTGCTTGTATGCCTAGACATGACACCCTTTGTTGGGCTAGAGTTGTTCTGCTCGAGAGATGGTAAACTTCACCGGTCATGCTCTCTGATGTGCTATCAAGCCTCTTTTCTCTGAGCAATCCCGATTGGCATGTCTCAAAGCAACGAAATCCAATTCGTCATCAGCCACTGCTCATCACAGCAGACAAGTTTCAAAGCGTTTTGTGGGGCCATCGCAGAAGAGATTTGAGTTTGAAAATTTGGAAGGGGGGTGCGCCAGGCCTCTGAGGCAGTGCAATACAGAGGCGACGCGCGCAGCCCCCGGGCAGCAAGCTGCCGGGAGGGGGCTGCCCCCGTGAGAAAAATTAGGTTAATATCATGTGGCCCGATGGACCACGTATCAGATATTAAACTGATAAGAACAGATACTACACTTGATCTTAGCCAAAAGGCCGAGAAAGGTATGCGCTACCCAGCGTGCTCTCTCTGGCTTTTATACCTGCTCCGCCCCACGGCTTGCCCTGTGGGACTGATGCCACGCCGGCCTTATTGCATTGAGATAATTCCCTACTTTTGGAGTCGTGGGTGCATATACAAGCCACCAGAAAACTGCCTCTCTCCTAGTGCCGCGGCAAAAACACGTACCCGACGATCCTACGTGTGTTTACACATCATGATAATAGCCAAGAAGGAAGAATGATACTCAAAAGGTATGCGTGTCGCAATTTTCTATCTATACCTCATGGCTATCTAGTACACTAGTAGAGATGAAAACCATGCTCGTATGTACTTCTTCTTCCATCTCCATGCCCACTTGTGTTTGTGTGATTCTTCACTAGCGTCTTTAATGCTCTTGGTGGAGAGTGCACTAATGATACAACCCCACATTTCAATGCCGTAGCAAAATATAGGCATTAGCAGGTGTCAAAGAGATATTTCATGAGAAGCTAACATTTGATATTGACACATGTTTTCAAATGCACAATAGTAGGCTCAGTTCATGGCTTCAAAATGATGCATCGAACATTCACGGCATTTGTGCTTGGTATGGACATTAAGGCCAAGGTACTTGAAGCTGGCTCTTGATTATAGGCAATGCATGGTTGTGGCATGGTTTCTCCTTGTTAAACAGTTTTTCGCAAGCATATCTTGGCAATCACGGCATGTGTGGTTGGTATGAGCATTTAAGACAAGGTACTTGAAGCTGGCTCTTGATTTATAGGCAATGCATGGTTTCTCCTTGTTAACAGTTTTCGCAAGCATATCTTGGCAATCACCATCAAACTTTTAATTCTTTTTTTCCTGCATATCCTCAAGAACCATATGCTCCAATTTGTCAATTTCAGTCCATTATTAAGACCTTCTAGCTTTATATCTTACAGATCCTCTACCGTGTAAGGGGCATCTACACTGCATTCGGTTGAGCTTATAGTTTTTCTAACAATGAAATATATATATCTTTGAGTGATTACCAAAATCTACTTTCTTTTCAAATTTTGCAAAATTTGACCGATGCATGTGCTTTCTCATGAACTTTGATACAATTGTAAACATTCCCATCTTTTCTTTGGAGAAGCATCCTCTCTCTCTCTCTCTCTCTCTCTCTCTCTCATCTCTCTCTCTCTCACACACACACACACACACACACACACACACACACAGGTGGATATTTGATCCTTGATTTATTGGAAAACATACATTTTCAATTGTGCTTGATCTACAAAACTCCAATCCATAATTTATCGACCAAATATCTCAAAATTTTGAAAACAAAAAATCTCAATTTTGAGTTTAAGATCCAAACACACTTCCACTTAGCTTGGATATGGATACCTTGGAAACATAAACTCATGTTGTGGACTCTCACACCTTGCTTTGAATGGAATTACGTCTGAAGAGGAACAATGAGTTGAATGTTGAACAAATTACAAGATTAATGAATTCAACCTTGAGAGTTGAGTTCAATCTAAGCTTTGAGGCTCAAAAATTGAGCTTGGGGTCTAGCTCAATATCTTACAAATCCTCTGCCATGTAAGGGGCCAATTTTTTAAATTTCCCCATATAAATATATATATATATATATATGTATGTATTAGAATGTAAAGAGAGAAGATATAGATGAGAGAGAACCAAATCATGACATCTACACTACATTCGTTTGAGCTTATAGTTTTTCTAACAATACAATACAAAAATCTTTGAGTAATTACCATAATTTACTTTCTTTTCAATTTTTGCAAAATTTAGCCGATACATGTGCTTTCTCATGAGTTGAGTTCAATCTAAGCTTTGAGGCTCAAAAATTGAGCTTGGGGTCTAGCTCAATATCTTAAAAATCCTCTGCCATGTAAGGGGCCAATTTTTTTAATTTCCCCATATATATATATATATATATATATATATATATATATATATATATATATATATATATATATATATATATATGTGTGTGTGTGTGTGTGTGTGTGTGTGTGTGTGTGTGTGTATTGAATGTAAAGAGAGAAGATATAGATGAGAGAGAACCAAATCATAACATCTACACTACATTCGTTTGAGCTTATAGTTTTTCTAACAATACAATACAAATATCTTTGAGTAATTACCATAATTTACTTTCTTTTCAATTTTTGCAAAATTTAGCCGATACATGTGCTTTCTCATGAGCTTTAATACAACTATAAATAATTCCCATCTTTTGTTTGGAGAAACCCATCTCTCTCTCTCTCTCTCTCTCTCTCTCTCTCTCACACACACACACACACACACACACACACACACACACACACACATAGGTGGATATTTGATCCTTGATTTATTGGAAAACATGCCTTTTTCAATTGCGTTTGATCTACAAAACTCCACTTCATAGTTTATTGACCAAATATCTCAAAAATTTAAAAACCAAAAATCTCAATTTTGAGTTTAAGATCCAACCACACTTCCAGTTATCTTGGATATGGATACCTTGGAAACATAAACTCATGTTGTGGACTCTCGCACCTTGCTTTGAATGGAACTACAGTTGAAGCGGAACAATGAGTTGAATTCAAAGTTGAGAGTTGAGTTCAATCTAAGCTTTGTGTTGCAAAAACTTATCCTTGACCCCGTCTAGGCTCAAATCTTGAGCTTGAGGTCCAATGTAGCATCAACTTCATATAAATAAATTAACTACAAATATTTATAAGATTTGAGTCCTGCTTGAGTTGGCTATGCTTTATGCAAGTGATTTGGTGCAACTTGAGACTATGGTTTGGCATAGCTTGCCGATTTACTATCATATTACTACCGGTTTTTTGTAAGTGTGCATTGAAGATTCCACATTTTGTTTTGTGGCAGTGTTTGCTCTTTCTTAGAGCGTGTTTTTTGGTAGTGGTTTCGCTCTCAGGTGGAAGGTTGTATGCATATGCTTTTGGCGCCTGTTTGAGCGCATTATCAGATCTTGTACGTTATTTGTGGATACTGCCTTTGTACACCCTTTGAGGAGCCACTTTTGGCTTATACGGCAGTCCCGGTCATTTTTGAGACTTGGTCCTAAAGATAGCCATTTTTGAGACTTGGCTATACGTTTGTTGCATATCCTATTTGAGAGGGTCGTGGTGAGGTTTTCTTGAGCTAAGGTATTCTCAAATGTGGAGATACCTTCGGAGATATAGGTAGCTTGAGTTACCCTTACGTGACCTCGCCCTAGGACATGTATAGAGTGGGATAGGTGCTCTTGATGCCAAGTTGGCGGTCTATCATCAGTGTGACAATTTATGCACCTCAATTAATCTCTATATTGTATGCCTTGTGAGTGGAATTGTCCTCTGTATGCACTTTGATTGACATATTGGTCAATTTGTCTCTTATATTTTGATTGATATAGTCCCAAATATAAAGGAGACTCTGCCAAAATTTTCCCAGAATCTCTTGGACTTGTCATAATGTCTACTACACAACGAGCGTGATATCTATGACATAAAGAAGTTTGATGGCACTAATTTTTAGCTTTGGAAAAACCAAATGCAAATGTGCTTATCCAAAAGAAACAGAAATTGCCTATTATCTATGCGGCCCGAACTGAAGACATGAACTTGACTCACTTTCAGCGGGAAGAGCTTGATGAGCTATGTAGGTTTACCATTAAACTGCACCTTGCCGATTTAGTATACTTTCATCAGTGTTAGAATGTGATATTGCCTATGCTTTATGGCAAAAGTTATGCAACACTTATAAAAAAGATACGGCTAGTAATAAGGTTTTCATGATGCAAAAACTCTTTAACCTTCGCATGAAGGAGTCAGCCATTGTTGCCAGTCATATCAGTGACTTTGACTCTTTGTTTGCCAAATTTTGATGAGATGAAAGCAATCTTCTTGCTTTGTTCGCTGCCACCATCATGGGATATCTTTTGCACAATTGTCACTAAAGATATTGCTCCTAATGGTACACTCTTGTACAATGATGTCACTAGTTCTCTTTTGTCAGAGGAAATGCTCGAAAGACTATGAGTAGCTCGCATCATGGCAAAGCTCATCATGTGCAAAAGGATGATAAACAATGTAAAGGTTGTTCTTGGCACAGTGAATTCAAAAAAGAGGGCAATATAGATGCGTCAAAAAGTAGATCAAAGTCTCGTGGTCGCCGCAATATACAATGCCATTATTGTGATAAGTATGGTCACATAAAGAAATATTGTCATGCTTGGAAGCATGATAAGGGCAAGAGCAAAGTCAAGGATCATGATGTGAAAGACGAAAAGCCAAAGAGTTCAGTTAAGATTGAAGAGCTGAACATAGTTCAAGATGACAATGATGCGCAAGACATTAATGTGTTGACTGAACATTCAGACGTATTTTGATGCACAAGAAACTTTGACTTTACAAAGTTCTATGCCAACTGAACTACTTGTTAGTGGTGAAGTGTCCCACACATGGGTTCTTGATTCGGGTGCTTTGTTGCATGTCACACCTCATAGAGATTGGTTTACTACATACAAAGATACCAATGGCTTTGTTACACTTAGTGACAGTTACTCTTGTGACATTGTGGGCATAGGTGCAATTGCCATGGAGATGGCTAATGGCATGAAGTTTATAATCCATAATGTGCGTCGTGTTCCAATCCTAACACGCAATTTGATTTCAGTTGGACGTCTTGATGACTTGGGTTACAAAGTCACTTTTCACCAACAGTCTTGGCGCATTGCTAAAGGTCATCTTATTATAGCCCATGGTTCAAAAGTTGGTTCATTATATCCTCTTTATGTATTTGATAAAAACAATGCTCTTTTTGTAACTAAGCTGCCAACCGTTGCTTTGTGCCATAGCTGGTTAGGTCATATGTCGAAGAAGGGATGGAAACGCTTTCTCGTTTGGGCTACTTACCGTCTTTATCATTTTCAAATTTTCCTTTTTGTGAGCACTGTCAATATGGAAAACAAACATGGACACATCGTACACATTCTTTTGAAAAAGAAAGCAAACCCTTAGAGCATGTGCACAGTGATTTATGTGGGCCTATGCCTTCTAAATCACATGGTGAAGCATCCTACTTTGTCACATTCATTGACAATGCAACACGACATGTTTGGGTTTATGCCATGAAGTCTAAAGATGAGACCTTTTCTTGCTTCAAGAAATTCTTATCTAGTGTGGAAACTCAATCTGAACATAAGTTGAAAGCTTTGAGATCAGACAATGGTGGAGAATATGTCTCCGAAGAGTTTACAGACTTCTACTCTCAAGTAGTGGAATGAAGCATGAGTTACAGCTCCGCACAAAATGGTGTTGCCAAACGAATGAATAGCACCATCCAAGAGAGGATAATGTCTATGCTATCAAAAGCCAATCTACCACAAGGGTTTTGGCTGAAGCATTATACATTGCTGTGTATTTGATCAATAGATCACCACATGCCTCATTACAATTTCATGTATCGTTGTATGGTCAAGACACATTATGATAAACTTAGAACATTCGACTGTGAGACTTGTGCACATGTACCAAGGGAGTTGCGTGCTAAGCTAGATCTTAAGTTTAGGAAATGGGTGATAGCATGTTTAGGTGGTACCAAAAAGGAGTGTCTTGGACACTCCTTTGGGAGGAGATGAAATGGGTGGTGGATTATTCATTTTCATTTCATATAAAGGAAAGATAAAATCTTTTTGGCTGAGAGGTTGAATTTAGGCGGGCTGGAAATTCCATTTCACTTTAATACTAAATCTTAAAGTAGCAAACTGTCTGTGCATTTAAATTCCCCTCACCGCCACTCCTCTGGGCTCTCTGCAACGCGGCCTCAATGTCCCTCCGCCTCTTGTGCCCTTCTCTCTCTCTCTCTCTCTCTCTCTCTCTCTCTCTCTCTCTCTCTCTCTCTCTCTCTCTCTCTCTCTCTCTCTCTCTCTCGGTCCTCCATAGCCGTTGCAGGTGCTTGCGGGCGCATCACAAAGCCATATCAACCAGCTCCTCATTGCTAGCCATATTCAGCTTCAACAAAACCTCTCTCTCTCTCTCTCTCTCTCTCTCTCTCTCTCTCTCTCTCTCTCTCTCTCTCTCTCTCTCTCTCTCTCCATGAGTACTATGGCACTATTTTGACTGTCTTCATTGTCGTGTCAATTGCATCCTCACACGTTCCACATGGAATCACATAATACTCATAATGGTAGTACAAACCCCCTTTACCTTCCTCCATTATCTGCTACACAGCATATCCCAAGGGATCTTCTACCGAGTCTACAAAACTATTGGGCGCTGTAAAGAAGAGAGAACAAAGAAACATGCAAAAAAGGATGGCACGAGCGTGAGAGGATGGTGACATTGATAAGCAGGAGGCAAAGAAAATATGTAAGGCAGTTGCTAAGTATTGGCGTAATCAAACAAACGGGCTTTTCGAGGGTCTTTAATGGAGCATTCTACAGCAACTTCTCAGTCATCCAACGTTCTCAGTGTTGCAACCCACATAGGAGACAGTTGGGAGGCTGATTTTCTCTAACATTTGTCATACATTGTTTGAGGTGAAGACTCCTCGTTCAAACAATGAGCTATTTTTGAAACGGGCTACTGTCATGGCATGCCTCAACGAAGTCAATGGGGCTGACAATGTAATGAGAAATAATGATGTTGCGAAGACAGTAGGACTTCATCGAAGATGTCGTTCGAAAGAGAATCTGCAAGAGGGCACATGTGGTGCATTTGGCGCATCTCCTCGATTTACCTCAGGTATATCATCCAGAACATCTTAAAAGTGTGTCACAATGCTTTACTTAGTAATTTTGGGTGCTTGCAAAAGCTTTGAATATAAGTGTCTCAAAGTGCTTCAAAATGCATCACTTAGAGCCTGCAAATGCTTGAAAGCGCTAGAAAAGTGCATCTCTGTGTGCATGAAAGTGCTAAAAAAGTGCTTCATTCATGGTGCTTGAAAGTGCCACAAAGTACTTTACAGTGCTTCAGAGTGCTTTATAAACTCTAAAGTTCTTTGGAGTGCTTCAGAGTGCCATAAAGTGCCTCAGAATTCTCTTTAATAGCACTGAAGTGCTTTCAAAGAGTCCTTAAAGTGCACTTTAGAGTGCTTTCAAGTGCCCAAAGGTGCTTTAAAGTTTGCGTAGTGCTTCAAAGTGTTTCAAAGCGCTTCAAAGTACTTTAGAGTGCTTGAGAGTGCTACCAATGCCTCAAAACGCTTTGAAGTGCCACAAAGTACTCAAAGTTCTTTTAAAGTGCTACCAAGTAGTTTAGAGTGCTTCCAAAGTGCACCCAAGTGTGTTGTAAAGTGTCTTCAGTGTGCTATCAAGTGCCTCAGAGTGCTCTAAAGGCACAAAGTGCTTTCAAGTGCCCCAAAGTGCTTTACAGTGCCGCTACATAATGCTTCAAAGGGCACCAAAGTGCATGACAGGTTGCTTGGAAGTGCCACAAAGTGCTTCACAGTACTTTCAGGGGTCCTAAAGTGCTGCAAAGTGCTTAAAAGTGTTTCAAAGTGCTTTAGAGTGTTCTCCAAGTACACTTCAGAGTGCCTTCAAGAGCCCAAAAGTGTTTTAAAGTTTTGCATAGTGCTTCAAAGTGTTTCAAAGCGCTTCAAAGTACTTTAGAGTACTTCAGAGCGCTTGGGTACTTCAGAGTGCTTGAAAGTGCCACAGAGTGCCTCAGAGTGCTTTGAAGTGCCACAAAGTGCTTGAAAGTGCTTTTAAAGTGCTACCAAGTAGTTTAGAGTGCTTCCAAAGTACACCAATGTAGTTCAAAGTACACCAAAGTGCTGATTAGTGCTTCAATGTGCTATCAAGTGCCACAAAGTGCCTCAGAATGCTCTTAAAGTGCACTGAAGTACTTCAAAGTGCTTTCAAGTGTCCCAAAGTGCTTTTTAGTGCTTCAAAGGGCACCAAAGTACATGACAGGTTTCTTGAAAGTTTCACATGGTGCTTCATAGTACTTTCAAGTGCCCAAAAGTGCTTTAAAGTGCTGCAAAGTGCTTAAAAGTGCTTCATAGTGTGTAAGTGTTGCAACTAGATTTCATTACTTTATAGTATTTTTAAATATCTTTTGTGTGGCAGAGGGATTTGTACATGCGGTTCCAGGAGGCTAATCCTAACATTAGGATATCCCTTAGATGCTTTGAGGGTCTGAAGCCATACTTCGTACGCAAGTTGAAGGATCGCAACACTGCTATTGTGAATACCATGTTTAGCTTGTTTACTTGAAGGAAGGCTTAAATCAGATGCGTCATGGAAGCTACGGGCTACATGAATGTCATGCTTTTGCAGGTGTCTTGTGTGCAGTCCGAGTGGTGGAATAGCACAATGCACAGCATCAAAAACCACTTTTTCATCCTTGACAGAACTATGGGATTCTGTATTGTGTCCAAAGCCAATTGATAGTGCTTTTCACCGCAGCAAATTTCTTTTGGGAACATGCACTGATTGCGGGATTAAAAGGCTCTTGTTGTGTCCCGTTTTGAAGAGAGTGATGGTTGGACAACACTTTGTTCCACTTACACCACAATTTACTAGCCTCTTGAAAAACTTGACCAGCTCTTTAGACCACTTAGGACCTCTTGACCAACACTTTTAAGCACTTTATACCACTTGACAAGCCCCTTGAACCACTTAACCACCCCCCTGAACCACTTGACAAGCACTCTGAACCACCTGACCAACACTTTGAACCACTTGACCAAACTCCTGAACCACTTGGACAGCACTTTGTACTACTTGACCACCACTTAACAACCACTTGACCAGCTCTTTAGACCACTTTGGACCACCTGACCAGCACTTTATACTACTTGACAAGTACTATGAACCACTTGACCAGCTCTTTGGACCACTTTTGACCACTTGACCAGCACTTTGAAGCACTTTATACTACTTGACAAGCACTATTGACCACCTGATCACCACCCACTTTAAACCACTTGACCACTTAACCAACACTTAACACAAATTCCACTTGACAGCAGCAGTAAACAGTTGACTTTCAAAATTCTTCATAGTATATTCAGGTTTAGATACAAGAACACTTTGCTTTACAGGGAGTTAGCGTTTTCAAAGAGTAAAGTCAGTCAGTTAGTAGACTGCTCTGGCCATTCTTGCCGACGTGGCCGCTTATAGTTGGTTGCTGGACCTTGCATTTTCGGTGCAAGAATTTCTTGTTGTGCCTGTACTTTTCCATGTGCCAGATTCCGGTTCATTTGTGCAAGTTCATCCGTCTTGGCATCAAATGGACATTCCCTAACACTCTTGGCTCTGTCAGGAGTCTCAACCCACTGTATTATGAATGAGGCAACATCTTCTTTGAGAAAATTTTCCCGCTGCCTCTCATTTTTCTTTCTATCCCAGGCAGAATGACAAAGTTATTGGGATCATTGAAGTAAATCTTATAAAGGGAATCATCCAGCAGTAAAGTGTTAGACTTATTGAACTTAGGAAAGAGGTGCCAAAAGGTTTCAAGTTTTGAAAAACATTTGCTTTGGGGGGTTTCCAAATTCCCAACTGCTAACATGGCAGCAGTTTTGTGCCAGCACCACTCACCCGACAGCGCTTGGCTTGAGATAGGCACTTGTCCATACCCTTCTCAATATTGTGGCAGGCGCGCGACGACCACATAAAGTCTCTACTATCTGACTGAGTCCAAGCAATGATTATTCTGCGTTGTTCCGTACATAGTAGGTGACGGTATCATCCCCCTTTACTTTGTCAAAGTACATTGTGTTTAAATCTGGGGGTTCCAATCCTTTGCGCTTATCATGCACACAAGCAAGCACATTGTTGAAGTCTACAATTACTGCCAAATCTCTATGGATTGGGAAGCGAGACATTTTGTAGCAAGGAAGCTAGCTGGCGATTAATGTGCTCTACCTCATCAGTGGGCGGTGGGGGTTTTGAGCCAATCAAACGAATTTTAACTGTAGAGAAACTAAGAGAGAATACTTAAATTTATATTGCCGGGGGAAAAAGATACAAAGCTGCAATCTAAAAAGATAGCATGAAAAAAAAAGATACAAAGCTTCAAGAAGCTAAAGCTTCTTGCATGCTCTGGTTTTTGGGGGAGTATGCCAGTACTCTTTTTGGGATCCTGGGACAGCTCGTCCTCCATTTGCTTTTTTCTCTTCTTTCGCATCTCCACCGCTACAAATTGCAGGGTTGATTCCATTTCAGGATCCTCTGCCTCAGCTACATTGTCCTCCTTATAGGCATCAGTACCTGGACAGCATATTGTGACCACAATGAACACGGTGACCATAATTCAGACATGGGAGGAGACAGATAACAAAACTGACATTACCTTGGTTGCTTGCGGACGGAGTTGTCTCCTTCAGAATGTCTCGATCACACCCTCAACAGTTTTCCCACCTTCAAAGTTCTTGTACTTTAGCAGCATGGCATCAAGGTCAAAGACCTCGTCCACATCGTGCATAGATGATGTGGAAGCTTCTTTCTCATCCACTGGCTCAACTGAACCAACGCACACAATTAGTCTCCACAACAGATTAGCATAAGTTCTATGTTGGGGTATAAAGCCCAATGTGGTCGCCCAGGTAAGTGGGCGGGCCGCCAGGTATGTACACATATTCTTTTGTAAAAACCTAATAAGAACTCACTATGCTCTACACATTACAGTAGAGCGAGTTCACCATATCATCGTGCTCTTCTTCTCGCACTCTCTCTCGTGTCGCACTTCCGCTCGTACTCCTTCAACTGGTATCAGAGCTCAGATCGAGGGGTCGGGGCAGCACTGCAGGAGGCTAGAGTCACCAGCTCAGATTGGAGTGAAATTCGACAGGCAAAGACACGGCCCAAATCTTGTGGGATAGCCCATAGGGCTTGGTGTTCTCAGAATTTCATTCTGAGGTCATCTCGGCCACCGTTCAGCTTCGACAAAGGTCTGCACAGGCCATTTTCGACTACGTGGTCTCGGCGGGTGCAGATCCGACTCTGCAAATTTGGGGTTTTTCGGCCTACGACTGCAGGTGCTAAGGATATCGACACTCACAGAGTGTTGATTTGTGGCTGTCTACACATCGAAGGACGGCTCACAGTTCTCGGAGGCGTGTCACATACGACACGGGCGCATCTAGACACAGACTGTAGGCGACATCCACTAGTTCATCAGGTAGCTTGTGTTTGCTGCTTGATATTCCAGATTTCATCCTGGCATTGCAGGTACTTCCACATGGGATGTATTGTCAGAGATGATGTATGTTTGTTGAGGGTTTGCTGGCTGTGAGTCACGCAGCAAACAACCGCAGCAGCGGTTACAGCATATATAGTGGGAAATTTGTGGATGTATGACTTTGTGGGAAGTCTATGTACTGTCAAATTTACTGCAGCCTTTGTTGAGGGTCGAGTGAGGTTTTATTGAGCTGGGGGATTCTCGAATGTTGAGATCCTTTCGGTGATACAGGTCTTGGAGCAATCCCTCGAGCACCCTTAGATAGGCAGCTAGGATGTATTGACTGTGAGTTAGATAGTTGGGATTGCATCTTTGCTTTACTGCCGTTGTGGCATTGTCACAGTCTATGCTTACAGGACAGTGACAGGACAGTGAGAGACAAGTACAGTTGCAGCACAGGTTTTCCCGCAGCTTACAGTGTCAGAGAGACAGTGTTTTTTGAGCTGTTTTTTGGTCTGTTTTTTGAGTACACCAGAGCCATTTTACAAAGGAGACTCTGCCAAAATTTATACGAATCTGAAGCTTTCTTGGTTCATTTGACAGGTTGATATTGGTTTAGAGGTTAGTTTACAAAGGAAACTCTGCCGAATTTTTCCCAGGAAAGTAAACCACTGTGAAGCATAGCTATGGCTGGATCACAGGCCACTGCTCTTTACAATATCAAGAAGCTGGATGGAACCAATTTCCCATTGTGGAAGAAGCCAGATTTGGCACGTGTTGGTACAAAAGAAGCAGATAAAACTATAAAGCTCAAGGGGACAAAACCAGAAGATATTGGACGAAGATGAATGGAGCGAAATGGATGAATTGGCACTTTCTACCATTATGCTGACTTTGGCAGAAAGCGTTTACTTCAATGTAGCAGACGAGATGTCGGCTTATCAAGCATGGTTAAAGCTGAGTGATCTTTATGAGAAGCAGAGTGCAGCTTCACAGGTATACTGGCTTAAGAAGCTTGTTGACTTGAAGATGAAAGAAGGGACACCTATGTCCAATCATCTGAATGAATTCAACACAATCTACAGTCAGTTGTTAGCTCAAGGTGTCAAGTTTGATGAACCTGTTTGAGCTATGTTCACTGTTGATCACATTGCGGAAAGTTGGGACACTTTCGCACAGCTTTGAGTAATTCTGCACCTCCAGATGGTTTTGAACATAGCAGGTGTAGAAGGAAGTCTGGCTTACTGAAGAAACCAATAGAAAGAAAATGGACAAAGGCAAAGGAACAGCCTTAGTTGTCAGGGGAAGGACCAAAGAAAAAGTACAAATAAGGTGGAAAGAGGAATCAGTCTCGTAGCAAGTCCCGCAGTGCTAAAGGCAAGAGTGACATAGAATGCTACCATTGTGGCAAGAAGGGTCACATGAAAAGAGACTGCAGAGAATGGAAAGCAGAAAAAGGCAAAGAGAAAGCTGAAGACCATGGTGAGAAGAACAAGTCCTCAGTGAAGATTCAAGAAATAAATGTGACAAACACTGTTGCAGAGGATGACAGTCTAGTGTCAGGAGACATCTACTTCTTGAAGAATACAATGGACTCAGCTCTTCTTACAGCATCTGATAGAAATGCACTGAGTGACTGGATTATAGACTCAGGGGCATCACTTCATGTGTCTCCAAACAAGGAGTGGTTTACCTCTTATGTGACCACTAAAGATCATGTTCGGCTAGGCAATGGGCAGATATGTGAGATCTTAGGTGTTGGAGATGTTCAATTGAAGTTTCAGAATGGCTCTTCTTTCACGCTGAAGAATGTGAGACATGTTCCCGCAATTACAAAGAGCTTGATCAGCACAGGTTTACTTGATGATGCTGGCTACGTCACCACTTTTGGACAGAACATGTGGAAGATATCCAAGGGCTCTATGACAGTAGCACATGGAGTAAAGTCTGGAGGACTTTACATGATTTATGTATCAAATGTCTCTAAAAATGTAATCAATGTAGCCGAGCAGCCGAACGTTTCTTTGTGGCATAGCCGGTTAGGACATATGTCCAAGAAGGGAATGGAAATCTTGTCTCGTTCTGGTTATTTGCCTGGCTTTTCATTTAATGATTTTGAATTCTGTGAACATTGTCTGTATGGTAAGCAAACACAGCAGCCACATAAGCATAGAAGCAGTAGAAGAGATACACAGTTGGCACTTGTTCATAGTGATTTGTGTGGACCTATGCCTAACCTATCTCTAGGGGGAGCTTCTTACTTTATGACATTTATAGATGATTACTCGAGGAAAGTATGGGTTTACTTTCTCAAGCACAAGGATGAAGCGTTTAGTGTTTTCAAAACGTTTGTGACACTTGTGGAGAATCAGAGTGGCAAGAAGCTTAAATGCTTACGCACTGACAATGGTGGAGAGTATGTTTCAAAGGCCTTTCAGGACTTTTGTGAGTCAAAAGGTATAAAACGTGAACTTACTGCTCCTTACAATCCTCCTCAAAATGGTGTTGCTGAGAGGATGAATAGGACCATACAAGAGAAGGTCAGAAGTATGTTGTCTAATGCACAGCTGCCAAATGGGTTTTGGACTGAAGCTGTATCAATAGCTGTTCATCTTGTAAATAGATCTCCTAGCAAGGTTTTGCAGAAGGATTCAGTGCCAGAGATGGTATGGTCAGGCAAAATGCCCTCATACAAGCATCTCAGAGTCTTTGGCTGTGAGGCATATACTCACGTTCCAAAGGAATTTAGGAACAAACTTGAGCCAAAGAGTAGAAAGTGCATCTTTCTAGGCTATGGTAATTCTGGTGAGATGGGGTACAGACTTTGGGATCCCGAATCCAAAAGGTTGTCCGCAGCAATGATGTTCACTTTAATGAATCCAAATATCATTCTAAACCAGAGAGGGTTGAGGAGATTAGAAGAGTTGTCTTCCAAGAAGATGGACCTGCACGTGCAAGACAAAATGTCAGGGCTCAAGAGGAGCAAGGACAGGATAGAGTGGAACCACAGGTTGTGGCTGAGCTTGAGCCACCTATTGTGCGTAGATCTGGACGTGTCACGCAACCTCCTGATAGGTTTGTTCCATCTATGAACTATGTCATGTTGACTGATTGCAATGAGCCTTCATGTTACAAGGAAGCAGTGCAAATGAAGGACTCGGGAATTGGCAATTGGCCATGCAGTCAGAGATGACAGCTCTGCATAAAAACAAGACATGGAAGCTAGTTAAATTACCACAGGGAAAAAAGGCTCTACCTTGTAAATGGGTTTATAGGTATAAGATCACCGCTCATGATAGTCAGCCAAAGTACAAAGCAAGGCTTGTTGCCAAGGGCTTTAAGCAAGAACAAGGCATTGACTTTGATGAAGTCTTCTCTCCGGTGGTCAAGATGACTACATTGAGATGCTTTCTTGCATTGGTTGCCATATTAGATTTGGTGTTGCACCAAATGGATGTCAAGACAACGTTCTTGCATGGTGATTTACATGTGGAAATTTACATGCAGCAGCCAGAAGGGTTTGTTGAGAAAGGCAAGGAAGATTGGGTATGCCAGTTGTTAAAGAGTCTTTATGGCTTAAAACAATCACCGAGGGCATGGTACCATAAAATCCACAAGTTTATGCTTTCTCAAGGCTACAAACGTAGTGAGTTCGATCACTGTCTATATACAAAGAAGGCTAAGGATGGTAGTTGGCTGATCCTTATTTTGTATGTGGATGACATGTTGATTGCTGGCAAGCACTTGGAAGAAATTTCAGCTTTGAAGTCAAAGATGGCAAAATCGTTTGACATGAAAGACATGGGTGAGGCAAGTCATATACTTGGTATGCGCATTGAGAGAGACAGATCAAAGAAGTTGATTTGGTTATCTCAAACAGAGTATATTGACAAGGTTTTGTAACGTTTCAATATGGAGAAGGGAAAGGCACTGAGTGTTCCATTGCCACCATATGTGAAACTTAGCAAACAAGATTGTCCTGTGTCTGAGGAAGAACACGCTGAAATGGATAAGATTCCATATGCGTCTGCAGTGGGTAGTTTGATGTATGCAATGATTGCTACTCGCCCAGACATTGCATTTGCAGTGGGAGTAGTTCGATACATGTCAAACCCAGGCAAGAAACATTGGGAGGCAATGAAAGGAATATTGAGATACCTGAAAGCTACAAAGAGTATGCGTATATGCTGTGGGAGTCAGGAGCTAAGTGTAAAGGGTTTTATAGACTCAGATTATGCAGGTGACTTAGACAACCGAAGGTCTACGTCAGGGTATGTCTTTACATTGGCTGGTGGAGCAGTATCATGGCGTTCTAGATTACAAGATTGTGTTACTCAGTCTACTACAGAGGCTGAATATGTTGCAGCATCAGAGGCATGCAAAGAATCAATTGGTAACAGATTTGTTGGGAATCAAAGAAGAGATGCCTGTGTTATATTGTGATAGTCAAAGTGCTATACAATTGGCTCGCAATCCAGTTTATCACTCAAAGACAAAGCATGTGGATGTGAAGTATCATTTCATCAGGGAAATGCTCGAGGATAAGCAACTTCAGCTTGTCAAAGTTCACACCACAGAAAATCCTGCTGATCTACTTACAAAAGGACTTCCCTCAGAGAGCTTTGCGCATTTTCGCAAGCAGTTAGGTGTAGGGTAGTACATCACTTCTCTACATCTCTTGTATATTAGCTTGTATAGTAGCTTCTCTCACACTTAAAGTACCACATTGGACTTTAAGTGGGAGGTTGTTGGGGTATAAAGCCCAATGTGGTCGCCCAGGTAAGTGGGCGGGCCGCCAGGTATGTACACATATTCTTTTGTAAAAACCTAATAAGAACTCACTATGCTCTACACATTACAGTAGAGCGAGTTCACCATATCGTTGTGCTCTGCTTCTCGCACTCTCTCTCGCGTCGCACTTCCACTCGTACTCCTTCATTCTATTGTATAAAATGACCAAACTACCTTCAAGCTCCTCATAAGAATTCCCAAGTGCCCAGTATCTTGTTATATGGGGTATCTCCCATTTACAGTCCGGTAAAACACACTTGGGATCAGTCGCACTGACCACTAAAAAGTAGAACGGATGGTATTTGTGGGCACACGGCAGCTGAAAGACACCGGCCGCATATTTGTTCCACAGTTCTTGACCACATGCCACACAATTTTCAGACAATAAAACAGTATCCACACTAAATTTAGACTTGGAAGGTGGAGTGGGCACAAGAAGGGCCTTGCCCTCTCTTTTCATGAACTTGCTAGACCCCTTCACGAAGGAGGCCTGCCTTTTGAACTCACCAAGCTCCTTGTCCATTTCCTGAACTATTTTATGTATAAAATTGAAAACAAAGGAAGATTATTGCACAACCAATCATAATGGGGGACATGCAGGCCCTAGCAACAACAGGCACTTGCAAGCACCTTGGAGCACTTACTGGAACATTCAAGTACTTGTAGACACTTGCAAGTGCCTGCAAGTGCTCTATCTCTCCACTTGCAGCACTTTGAAAGGCACTTGCTAGCACTTGGAAGCTCTTTTTAGCACTTTCAAGCACTTGTAGGGTCTTAAAAGTGGTTAAAAGTGTCTCAAAGTGCTCCATAGTGATTGCAGAATAAACTTTTAAGCAGTTTGAAATCATTTTGATGCAAATTTAAGCACTTTGAAGCACCTTCAAGCACTTGCAGGACTTTGCAAGTGGTTGCAAGTGCTTCAAAGTGCTTCAATATCCCTACAGAGGTGGTTCAAAGTGCTTGGAAGTGCCTAAAAGTTAGGCACTTTTTAACACTAGCTGGCATTTGTAGGTGTTTAAAAGTGCTTGAAAGTGCTTCCACGTGCTCAATTTGTCCACTTGCAGCACTTTGAAAGACCCTTGCTAGCACTTGGAAGCTCTTTTTAGCACTTTGAAGCACTTGCAGGGTCTTAAAAGTGGTTAAAAGTGCCTCAAAGTGCTCTGAAGTGATTGCAGAATAAACTTCAAAGCAGTTTGAAAGCATTTTGATGCAAACTTAAGCACTTTGAAGCACCTTCAAGCACTTGCAAGACTTTGCAAGTGGTTGAAAGTGCTCAAAGTGCTTTAATATCCGTGCAGGTGGTTCAAAGTGCTTGCAAGTGCATAAAAGTTAGGCACTTTTTAGCACTTGCTGGCATTTGTAGGTCTTTTAAAGTGCTTGGAAGTGCTTCCAGGTGCTCAATTGTCCACTTGCAGCACTTTGAAGCACCTTCAAGCACTTGCAAGACTTTGCAAGTGGTTGAAAGTGCTCAAAGTGCTTTAATATCCGTGCAGGTGGTTCAAAGTGCATAAAAGTTAGGCACTTTTTAGCACTTGCTGGCATTTGTAGGTCTTTTAAAGTGCTTGGAAGTGCTTCCAGGTGCTCAATTTGTCCACTTGCAGCACTTTGAAAGGCCCTTGCTAGCACTTGGAAGCTCTTTTTAGCACTTTGAAGCACTTGCAGGGTCTTAAAAGTGGTTAAAAGTGCCTCAAAGTGCTCTGAAGTGATTGCAGAATAAACTTTTAAGCACTTTGAAAGCATTTTGATGCAAATTTAAGCACTTTGAAGCACCTTCAAGCACTTGCAAGACTTTGCAAGTGGTTGAAAGTGCTCAAAGTGCTTTAATATCCGTGCAGGTGGTTCAAAGTGCTTGCAAGTGCATAAAAGTTAGGCACTTTTAGCACTTGCTGGCATTTGTAGGTCTTTTGAAGTGCTTGGATGTGCTTTCAGGTGCTCAATCTGTCCACTTGCAGCACTTTGAAAGGCACTTGCTAGCACTTGGAAGCTCTTTTTAGCACTTTGAAGCACTTTCAACTACCTACAAACTCCTGCAGCTGCTTGTAGTGTCTTAAAATTGTTTCAAGTGCTTTAAAGTGGTTAAAAGTGCTTTGAAGATTGATTGCAGAAAGCACTTTTAATCACTTTGAAAGCATTTTAAGGCAATTTTAACCACTTTGAATCTTCTTCAAGCACTTGCAAGAGTTTGCGAGTGGTTGAAAGTTCTTCAGAGTGCTTTAATGTGTCAAATGGTGGTTCAAAGTGCTTGCAAGTGCATAAAAGTTAGCACTTTTTAGCACTTGCAGGCATTTTTAGGTGTTTAAAAGTGCTTGGAAGTGCTTGCAGGTGGTTAAGGTGTTTGCAAGTGCTAAATAGTCAAGAAATTTTTAGCAATTGCAAGAACTGTTAACCACTTTTATGCACCTGCAAGCAGTTGTAGGTATTTCCAGATGTTTTCATGTGCGTCAAACATCCTGTAGGGGGCTGAAAGTGCATGCAAGTGCTTAAAAGGTGACCACTCTCAACCATTGTTAGCACTTTATACCCTTTAAAGACAGAGAAGACTGGAGAGTATCTGCATGACTGACACCTCCCCCTTCATCCTTGCAGCATCATTGAATCCAAAGGATTTGGATAGTACCTTGTAAGGGCTCCAATTTCAGCCTCCTTTTTGGCAATCGCAGCTGCGTTTTCTGTTGGAGAGGCTTTCAGTTTCTCCACCTCCTCTCTGAGGCTCTCCACCTCTGCAGTGATGGGTGCACAAGCTGAGGAGGTACCTTCATTGCACAACCATAAGTCCTGCTTTGCAACTAGGACTATCTTTGTAGACTTCACCTTCTCTTCTACTTCACTGTCTGCTACTCAATGTCATCGGCAAGATTATCCACCCATGCTGTGTAGAGGGGCTGAGAGGCTGTCCACATGTGTTGTAGAGGGTGGTTGGATGCCACAGGACCATCCACAGCATTCTCTATCAGCCCTTCAAATGTGGGGGCTTCCTTCAGCCTTAATCGGACATGAACTTCTGTATTTCTGAATACTAGAGACAACTCCCTCTCATAGCATGTTCCCATTGAACCTTATCGTTAGCTAGCATGCCTTCTTTGTAACAAGAAGGCTGACACCAAATCTGTTGGAACAAAATTCACTCCTAGAACAAACCATTCAGGCGGATGGTGAGACTCTTTGAGATTCCTCAGCTGATAGGGGGCTGTACATTGTTGACGTGGCAGGTTGGATGTTGGGAGTTTTTCTGTCAATTAATGAAAGCATTTGACTTTTAGAACTTTTGTTGGAAATACTCGGCTTTAGAGATCTCTTATCAAGAGGTTTAATTAGATCTCTTGTCAAGGGGCTTAATTTCTTTAATTTCATTAGTGATCCTGGTTATATGCCTATGCATGGTGATATGGTTCCAATATCTTGATCTGTCAGAAAAGGAGAGTCATGAGTTTGTGCTCCCGCATATGTCACAACTTGGTGATGTGGCATGTCTGCTTCTGGACTGGAAGAAAAGAGGAGAGCTTGTGAACAAAAAGGTGAACCTGAGTCAAGGCCATAATGAGCACAAAACGTGGCACAATTCTGGTGGAAGACATGGGCCACACGTTGTTGACGTGGCAAGCTCAATGTTGGGAGCTTTGCGCCAACTATTGAAAGCATTGACTTTCAGAACTTTTGAGCATTACTTTTTGAAAGCTGCTTTTGGGGACATTGGTGCAGATAAAGTGAGTCTGTGCTAGGAAGAGCAAGAAGCAGGGATATGGGTGTCTAAAGTGTATGCTAGGGTGATACCCGGGGGAATTCACTCTTTATAATACAAAACAGGACGCCACCTGCGAGCGGACAACTTTGATAAAACCCCTATATACGACTCATATTAGGGAATATGACCCCCCTTTCTACGCTTATACGACAATCAATGAAGAAAACTATCATACCCCTATCTTATATATAAAATTTAGGTCGCACATAATCTAACTGAGTAAAACTAGTCAAAGAGTGTGTAGCATAGTGAATTGCAACGTACTAAGGAACCACTTTTGTTGATAACTAGATATACCCTCAATGTGTCTTAGTTTGACTTTCAAATTATGTGCCCGATCAACCTGCACTCTAGCTACTCATCCAATTCTGACCCATCTACAGCTGGTGTAAATCAACCCTTGACCTGCTCCAAATTATCCCTTATTTATGACTGGCTTGATGCAAAATTTGATGTGTGACCTGATAAAAAACTTCCCCTAAATTCATCTGAATTCTAGTACAGATCGGTGACCAATTATTACAAAGTAATCAACCCGGTTCAGGTACCCCCCCCCCTCTTAAATATGATACCCCCCTCCCTTATTTTTAAGATTGGGAGATAAATTATTGGGTGCCTGCCCCTAACTTATACGCTTATGTAACTTGTAAAAAACCCCCCTCCCCTGCACTTACGTGGTGCGATAAATTTTCCATGGTGAATCCCCCGGGGGTGATAAAGGAGGTATGAAGGTCAAGGGCACACAGGTGGATCCATGTGTGTGTGCAGTTTTGGGATATTTTGACCAACGTGCTCTTCCATGGGGCTTCTCAAATTGGCTAATTGGAGAGCTTAAAGTGTATAAATGAAAGTACAAAAGGTGGTTTTCAAAGTGCTTTATAGGCTAGTCCAAAGGGCCTGTCAATCTGTAATGTACAACTCAAGATATGACAGTTTGAAGAAAAGGGTGCTTCACAGATTCTCAACAGAATGGATGAGTGCAACAGAATGGAGTATGTCGGTCTTTTGGATTGGTAATTGGATCCCAAATGGATAAGATATGAGAAGTTTAAATTTTTCTGCTGCACCATTTTGATTGCCTCTATAAACGTGCCATCATATGTTTTTCAAGCTTGCCAAGGGTTTGTAGAGGTAGTGTGAAGCTTGTGGAGCTAGACAAAAGTGACGGCCTGCCAAACAGAGTTGCGATCATCAAGATATTAAAGTTTGAAGCTGACAGTTGGCAGAGGAGATGCGGTTACATATGGTTTTTTCCCATTTGGGAACGATTGTTTACTATTGTCAACTTGCCAAAATGCACAAAGGTCCTGATGGATCAGAGTCAGCTTCCACGTTGGCTTTATACCATGGCCATCTAACATTGGAGTTGGAAATGGAAAGGTCAAAGTAGCAGGGAAAATGGGGATTTTTTGGGAAATTTTGTGGTTTTGGTAACCCTTGAAGGTGCACTTCATGGGAGACTGCCACGTGGCGTGGGATTAAACCATATGTGCAATAGAGTCCAAAGAGGTGTGGTATATATATTGAGGGAGAAACTAAGTATCCAAGAGGGAGAGAGATGGAGCTATGGATTCCCTCCCCTCCTTGCCCGTGGGGCGCTGCTATGGTGGCCTTCTCGCATGTGTGCCCACAATGAGATGGTGATTAATGTTGGAGCCACTGTCACCGATGGTGGATTGTGGCATCCGTTTGCGATGTCGATTGACTATGGCAGTGCCCAATTGGGGCTTGTTCATACACCCGGGGGGGGGGGGGGGGAGTTTATGTATAAAATTGAAAACAAAGGAAGATTATTGCACAACCAATCATAATGGGGGACATGCAGGCCCTAGCAACAACAGGCACTTGCAAGCACCTTGGAGCACTTACTGGAACATTCAAGTACTTGTAGACACTTGCAAGTGCCTGCAAGTGCTCTATCTCTCCACTTGCAGCACTTTGAAAGGCACTTGCTAGCACTTGGAAGCTCTTTTTAGCACTTTCAAGCACTTGTAGGGTCTTAAAAGTGGTTAAAAGTGTCTCAAAGTGCTCCATAGTGATTGCAGAATAAACTTTTAAGCAGTTTGAAATCATTTTGATGCAAATTTAAGCACTTTGAAGCACCTTCAAGCACTTGCAGGACTTTGCAAGTGGTTGCAAGTGCTTCAAAGTGCTTCAATATCCCTACAGAGGTGGTTCAAAGTGCTTGGAAGTGCCTAAAAGTTAGGCACTTTTTAACACTAGCTGGCATTTGTAGGTGTTTAAAAGTGCTTGAAAGTGCTTCCACGTGCTCAATTTGTCCACTTGCAGCACTTTGAAAGACCCTTGCTAGCACTTGGAAGCTCTTTTTAGCACTTTGAAGCACTTGCAGGGTCTTAAAAGTGGTTAAAAGTGCCTCAAAGTGCTCTGAAGTGATTGCAGAATAAACTTCAAAGCAGTTTGAAAGCATTTTGATGCAAACTTAAGCACTTTGAAGCACCTTCAAGCACTTGCAAGACTTTGCAAGTGGTTGAAAGTGCTCAAAGTGCTTTAATATCCGTGCAGGTGGTTCAAAGTGCTTGCAAGTGCATAAAAGTTAGGCACTTTTTAGCACTTGCTGGCATTTGTAGGTCTTTTAAAGTGCTTGGAAGTGCTTCCAGGTGCTCAATTTGTCCACTTGCAGCACTTTGAAGCACCTTCACACTTGCAAGACTTTGCAAGTGGTTGAAAGTGCTCAAAGTGCTTTAATATCCGTGCAGGTGGTTCAAAGTGCATAAAAGTTAGGCACTTTTTAGCACTTGCTGGCATTTGTAGGTCTTTTAAAGTGCTTGGAAGTGCTTCCAGGTGCTCAATTTGTCCACTTGCAGCACTTTGAAAGGCCCTTGCTAGCACTTGGAAGCTCTTTTTAGCACTTTGAAGCACTTGCAGGGTCTTAAAAGTGGTTAAAAGTGCCTCAAAGTGCTCTGAAGTGATTGCAGAATAAACTTTTAAGCACTTTGAAAGCATTTTGATGCAAATTTAAGCACTTTGAAGCACCTTCAAGCACTTGCAAGACTTTGCAAGTGGTTGAAAGTGCTCAAAGTGCTTTAATATCCGTGCAGGTGGTTCAAAGTGCTTGCAAGTGCATAAAAGTTAGGCACTTTTTAGCACTTGCTGGCATTTGTAGGTCTTTTGAAGTGCTTGGATGTGCTTTCAGGTGCTCAATCTGTCCACTTGCAGCACTTTGAAAGGCACTTGCTAGCACTTGGAAGCTCTTTTTAGCACTTTGAAGCACTTTCAACTACCTACAAACTCCTGCAGCTGCTTGTAGTGTCTTAAAATTGTTTCAAGTGCTTTAAAGTGGTTAAAAGTGCTTTGAAGTGATTGCAGAAAGCACTTTTAATCACTTTGAAAGCATTTTAAGGCAATTTTAACCACTTTGAATCTTCTTCAAGCACTTGCAAGAGTTTGCGAGTGGTTGAAAGTTCTTCAGAGTGCTTTAATGTGTCAAATGGTGGTTCAAAGTGCTTGCAAGTGCATAAAAGTTAGCACTTTTTAGCACTTGCAGGCATTTTTAGGTGTTTAAAAGTGCTTGGAAGTGCTTGCAGGGTGGTTAAGGTGTTTGCAAGTGCTAAATAGTCAAGAATTTTTTAGCAATTGCAAGAACTGTTAACCACTTTTATGCACCTGCAAGCAGTTGTAGGTATTTCCAGATGTTTTCATGTGCGTCAAACATCCTGTAGGTGGCTGAAAGTGCATGCAAGTGCTTAAAAGGTGACCACTCTCAACCATTGTTAGCACTTTCTAGCACTTTATACCCTTTAAAGACAGAGAAGACTGGAGTATCTGCATGACTGACACCTCCCCCTTCATCCTTGCAGCATCATTGAATCCAAAGGATTTGGATAGTACCTTGTAAGGGCTCCAATTTCAGCCTCCTTTTTGGCAATCGCAGCTGCGTTTTCTGTTGGAGAGGCTTTCAGTTTCTCCACCTCCTCTCTGAGGCTCTCCACCTCTGCAGTGATGGGTGCACAAGCTGAGGAGGTACCTTCATTGCACAACCATAAGTCCTGCTTTGCAACTAGGACTATCTTTGTAGACTTCACCTTCTCTTCTACCTTCACTGTCTGCTACTCAATGTCATCGGCAAGATTATCCACCCATGCTGTGTAGAGGGGCTGAGAGGCTGTCCACATGTGTTGTAGAGGGTGGTTGGATGCCACAGGACCATCCACAGCATTCTCTATCAGCCCTTCAAATGTGGGGGCTTCCTTCACGCCTTAATCGGACATGAACTTCTGTATTTCTGAATACTAGAGACAACTCCCTCTTCATAGCATGTTCCCATTGAACCTTATCGTTAGCTAGCATGTCTTCTTTGTAACAAGAAGGCTGACCACTATCTGTTGGCAAAACAAAATCCACTCCTAGAACAAACCATTCAGGCGGATGTGAGACTCTTTGAGATCTCCTAAGCTGATAAGAACTTGTACTAGATGGTGTAGCAATTGGCTCTAGAGCTGTCTATAAAGGAGGTGATACGTCAGAAAATGTCACTTTCCAAATTCAACCTCTTTCACTAATTGTCTATGCATCTTGATCTCATTAAAGACAACACCAATGCTACGGATTACTGATCAGCTTTTCAGATCCCATAAACGATAACCAAATTGACCATCTAGTCCATAGCCTATAAAGATGCATTTGGGTGATAGCATGTTTAGGTGGTACAACTTTTTGCACCTTTTGGTGGTACCACCAATAGTACCTAGTTGGAGGGAAATTCAACGTTTTTCGAATTTGGGAAAAGAGGGAGAGGGAAATTCTAAATTTGCATGCAATATAATTTATGTACCTATAATCTAGATGCATGCGAGCCATTATGGGGGGGAGTGGGTCCCCTTTTTTTGAATTTACAGTCATCATGGCCTTTGTCCTCTTTCTCCTTTCCTTTCACGCAACTAGCTTGTCACTCGGAATCTCGCTTGTACCTGTGTGCTCGCTCTGCTCCCATAGCTCGTGCTCCCCCATTGCATAATGTAGCAGTCGTGCTCTCTGCCCCCATTGCACCCATCGCGCTTTGCCATATCCCAACAACAAACACGACCGCCAAAACTTCCCTCTCCAAAAGCATGTTGTCAATTGAAAAATATGCTCAAAAAGGTGAGTTCTACATTGCCTCATGGCAATGCATGGCCAAAAATCCTTTTTTTAGCATTGGTTGCAAATCATTTTCCTCCATGATTTTGCTTGCAGAATTGGTGGAGTATCTGATACTTTCCAGGTTTTGCTATTCTGCATTGCATTTGCATGAGGAATATGGACTGAGCATGGAGGGAAATCTACCCAAGGATTTAACAGACAAGGACCTGCCACATGAACAGTGGTCAACATTGTTCAAGGTGCCAGAGAAGAAGAAGACTAAGATCTTCCTCCACTAGGTGCATGACCACCTTTATGATGCATGTAGGCTTCTGTATCAGAAGGTCTACCAGGCTTCCCCTTGCAACGATGAGCTCATGACGAGGTTTGCGAGGGGGTTTGCATATGAATATTGCGATGCTTCCAAAGCAGACCCCGACAACCATAAGATTGCATGGGCTTTGGTTGGGTATCAAGTATTAGAGATTTGGGAATTGGTTCCATTACCAAAAGGTAGGAAAGCACTACCTTGTAAATGGGTTTACAAGAAGAAGATTGCATCCAATGTTGAAAACTACAAAGCTCAGTTAGTGGCCAAAGGTTTCAAGCAAGAATATGGTATAGATTTTCAAGAAATGTTTTCTCTAGTGGTCAAGATGATGACACTGAGAAGGTTGCTTGATTTGGTTGCCCCACTGAAGATTTGGAGCTTGAGCAAATGGATGTCATTACAACTTTCTTACATGGAGATCTCGATGAGGAGATTTATATGCAGCAACCTGAAAGGTTTGTGTTAAAGGGCAAGGAACATTTAGTCTGTAAGCTTATGAAAAGTCTCTATGGCTTGAAGCAATTATTTAGACAATGGTATCAAAAGTTTGATGCATTTATGCGTTCCCAAGGCTATAAGCACAGTACTGAGGATCCATGTCTTTATGTGAAAAGACAACCCAATGGACAACTAATTATGCTTATTCTCTATGTGGATGACATGCTCATTGCTAGTCATTCAAAGAAGGACATTGCTGACCTCAAATGAAGCTGAAGAGTCAGTTTGACATGAAAGATTTGGGAAATGCAAATCACATTTTGGGTATGCGCATTACTCGAGACCGTAAGAAGAGATTGTTATACTTATCTTAGAAGGATTATTTGCATAAAGTTCTTGAGCATTTCAACCTGCATAAGGGGAAGGCATTGAGTACCCCATTTCCTGTATATTTGAAACTTAGCAAGAACGATTGTCTCGAATCTGCTGCGATGGCTAAGGTTCCTTATGCTTCAGCTTGTGGTAGTCTCATGTATGCCATGGTGGCTACAAGACCTGACATTGCACATGCAGTGGGAGTTGTCAGCAGATTTATGTCTAACCCTGGTAAAAAGCATTGGGATGATGTCAAGTCAATTCTCAGATACTTGAGTGGCACAATAGATAGACATTTATGCTATGGTTGTGGAGAGTTATCCATTAAGGGATTTGTAGACAGTGATTATGCAGGATGTGCTAACAGTCATAAATCAACAACAGGTTGGATTTACACATTTGCTGGTTTTGTTATTTCTAGGAGATCAGTTCTTCAAGACTGTACATCCATTTCCACTACAGAGGCAGAGTATGTTGCATTGAGTGAGGCATGCAAAGAAGCTATTTGGCTTGCTCGCCTAGCGAAGGATCTTGGATTGGAGCTGTGTACACAGGTTCTTCATTATTGTGACAGTTAGAGTGCTATTGCCTTGGCTAAGAATCTAGTGCTATACACACACACGACACATGAGCATCACACCCTCACACACAGTTATTCTGAGCACCTGCAATCTGCATGTGTTTATACATCAAAGGTTTCTTGTGTTCTAATACGCTCACCCCATAGCTAAGAATCTGCTCGCGTGCTAATCAGTACTCCAAGCTCCCTCTCCCTATTCACCCCTACACACACACACACACACACACACACACACACACAAGGTATATGAGCGCTACATCATCATGAGAAAATACTTGGGTTGACCCTACACCTGCTTGGACTCACGAACATAGCTCGGCGATCAACCTCGGAGCAGCAGGCTCCCTTCTGGCAGCACTCAACCAAGTTGCAACCACCATCGGGTTGTTGCATCACAACCGCATTCATGGATGGGGCTTCACAAACCAGGTAGACACTCCTTTGAGGTCTACTGAGAGAAGATTTGTATTTTGTATGATGTTTATTTGCTCTACTTACAAAAGGTTTTTTGTATTGATGAATGGGGTACTTAATGCATGGCTGAGCATAGATGGTTTAGCAGAGCATGTTGTTTAATAAAAACACACTAAAAAATGTTTATAGTGCTAAACTTTGTTATGGTCTGATAGTAGATAATGTGTGTCAAAAACACTACTTGAACCAGGCTAAGTTAAGTGTATACCCGCGAGGAGTCCACTATGTAAAATTTGCATATAGCACGCGTGAACAAGAGATATTTAAATAATCCCTTACCTGTATATTTTCAAGTATTATATGTACCCTTTATGTATGCATTTTTGTTTTAAAAAACTAGTCCTTATGTATGGAAATTTTCAATTTCTCAACTAAAAAACCCTTTATGTAAGTACATATTTTCGTAAATGTACCTAATTATAAGTCCCTTATTTTGTTTGCACGTGCTATGTTACATGTTTTCTAGTGGATGCCCGGAGAGCGCATACTACAAATATATGGTCTTTTTGAATGAAAAGATGTATGAAAATCCTCGATGTGAGGTTGCCATGGGTGATTTATCAGGTTTTTTGGATAAAATAATCAAAAACAGGGGAAACTCTTTCAAAATTTTCTAAAAAATGAGGATTTAGGAAATTATTTCTAAAATAATCATATAAACATGGGTATGTTATACATGAATAGAAGTAAATTATACAATTAGACGACCCACAAAAGGATGAGTGGTTTAAATAAAAGATGGCTTTAGGCTAATTGGCTCCATAAAAGATGGAATTAAATTGATGCAGGAATGCGTTTGTTGTGTTTAAACTATGCACAATTGTTTAATAAAAACACATTTAAAATGTAACATAGCTGACTTTGATATGTTCTTGTGGCAGCTTAAGAAAACAATATTGTATGCTGATTTGATAAGGTGCTTGGCTGGATTAAGCCCATTGTGAGATTTTATGGGATGTTTTTTGAAAGATAAGAGAAATATAATAAAAAATCCTCGTTGTGAAGTCGCCATGGGTAATTTGACGCATGGTTTTTTTTAAAAACTTATCGGAAAACAAGGGAAACTCTGGCAAAATTTCCCAAAATATGGGGACTTAGTAATTTCTTTGGAAGTACTCGTATAAACGTGGGTCATTTATGCATAAATAGAGGTTGGTTTTAATCTTAGTTGTCCCATAAAGGTCTCATAATAGATATTAAAAAAACACGAGGGAATAGTTGTTGACAAGAGGCTGGTAACAAATTATGAATAACTAATGCTCTCAAGATGGTATAAGCCATTATTGGCTTCCTTGTAGATAGGATGGGATGGAGCTTGATTACTCCCATTCACCTCTTCTTTTTCTCTCTTTAACCCCCCATTTTTTCCATGAGTTTGATTTGGATTGTTATGTGAAGGCTGATTCCCATACTCCAATCCCAAGGAATAGACTCTCTCTTGATGGTGCTGATCCAAAAACTCATAAGAGAGCATACTTAACCAATGGAAAGCCTCGTCCATTTGCCATAAGAAACTTCCCAAAAGGATGTTGACATGCCTCCTCAGCAAACCAGAAGTACCCATAAAACCAAAACATGCCATGGCAACAAAAAATTCATAAAGAAACGGATTATGCCTGATAGGAAGGCAGAAAACATACCCCCTAATTTATACAAGGAGAGTGAGGGGGTCTAGGGCTATGGGACATCAATAACAAGCAGAATGGGTTGTTTGGATACCTGTCTTCCCATCAAAGTAGCCCAAGTTCTAACTTGCTGCTTTTTTGTTGGATAGTAGCAGGTATATGCCTATTCTTTCTTGGCTTTTGGAGCTCGTTCAGTCCCCTACGAGAAACGGATGTACCAAGAATAAGTTCAATAATTTTAAAAAAACTTTCTTTTGTCTTGTGTCACTTGTTTATGTCATTTTTCTTGTGTCAAGGGTCAGCATATGGTTCTTGAATGAAGGGATGTCAAATATAAGCTCTCTCTCCTTGTTTCCCGAGTTGTCCTTGGTCGGACAACCACCATATACAGAACTTGACTTCATTTTTTTCTATTGCTTATCTTGGTGTATATAATCTCTTTCAGGTTGGTTGGATACTGTCATGAACACGTCTTGGCTATTCAGAGAAAAAATACGTCCATATCCCCCCTATCAGCACCCAATGCTTACTTTCCTATTTTAAAGGAACTAAATTTCATAAACGTCTTCTAGATTACGAGAAAAAGACGATACAAGAGCAGTAGCTCTCTACATTGAGACAACTTTGATAAATGATTGATTGAAGATTCTAGCCCTAGCAAGGAAAGACCCAACCCAATTGAGTAATGCTTTAGGCAATTTTTTAGCCTCCTTATGCTTTATTGATGCTCAGGACTTTGTTGATTTGAATTTTTACTTCTCTTCTTTGCCTACTATTGTTAACAAGTTTATTTCATTTACAACCTCCCTATTCTACCACTTGAAATTAGACAGTCTCAAGAGGTTGTTAACCCTCTCTTGGATCTAAATCTCTTAAATCAGGATGAGAAGAATGTCCTAGGTTTCACAGATGACACACTATTCAATAAATAGAAAGATCTATGCCCAAGCATTTTTTGAAATAATTCTGCTTCTTCCTCCTACGAAAATTGAGCTTGATGCCATCTCTTTGGAAAATAGACTTTGGGACTTTGAGATCTTGAATCAGTTTGCTTCGTTCACCATTGAATCTTTAGCTCATCTTTGCAGTCGATCTTTGCAGTCGTCCCCCGGAGGTTGTAGAACAATGCAAAACTTCAACCATGCCATCTAAGCATTTACTATCACAGGATAAGGCTTTTACAGTGATGAAAATAAAGTTATTAGACATTGATAACAAGAAGTGTTCTAATGCATCAATGGTAGCCCGTACAATGGGACTATCACTCACAATAAAGAAAATGACATCCATAAATTCCTTAAAATCTATTGGAATACTTACAGGCCTTTATAAAGTGTAACTGCAAAAAAAAATCCAAGATCCAGCTATCCCTTAACAATTATATGGTTTGACCACCTTCTGTGGTTTGTCTTTTGGAGTCTTCCAAGTTTTTTCCTTACTCTTCTGGAGACTTGCATAGGTGTCTGCTTTCATCAGCTGGGTAACATTCTTTCCTATTGAAGTTTGGCATGCAGTTGTGGTATTTTATGCTATTCATGAGAACTTATTAGATGCAGCCAAGGGCTTAGTATTATATACACCAGGGACACCATTTCTTCCTTAGGTACAACACCGACCACTCAGACAAAACAATGACACTATTTTCAAGTCTTCCAAGAGTAAAGAGCAATTGAAAAGAATTGCTGGCACACCAAGAAATATGAGCTCATCTTCAAAACAACAAAGTCAGTTTTGTGGATCAAATTTTTTTGGAGATACTCCAAGAATGCTGGAATATAACACGCACAATGGCCTACATTGGTTTAAACAAGCTGATAATGTAAATAACCGATACATTCTGTGAGGTCCCCACCCTGTTACCATATCCATTTGGCAAAAGTAGGGTACCTAGCAGGTTGCTAGGCCCTAATCGATTGAGAAAATCATAGTCAGATAGACAAGATTTCTAATGGACAAACTCTCATCACCAAGTAACTTGAGTCCGAGCCATTGAAAGGGTTCCTAGCATTGTCTCGCAGGGAAATCATGAACTAACACAATAATCTAACGTTCCTAATTCTCACCTTTCAAAAGAGAGAAAGCCCAAATTACTTTTCCCCATAATTTTCAGAGGCACGTACAATTGGGACTTCTCAACTCTTGGCACAATGAGTCTCTAGTTTTGCTTCTTCTATCAATGAGGAGCGGAGAGTTTCTCCACTAATTGAGACCACCCATCCTTGATTGGAAACCTGAGCCAGTCCCCAGTTTCCTCCCCCGCGCTCACTCTTTGTTTTTCTTGTTTTCTAATTACTACAACATGATTGTTCATACACATAGTTCCTTTTTATGATTCCATCACAAGTTCGTTAAGACAACCCTTTGACCATTATCAAATTTGCACCAAGAAAATCTTTCCTAGAAGAAAAACAACATACAACTCTTCTTCATTTAAATATCCAAACCCCAAGAGTTCACTCCTCTTGGCGAGAGTTTATTGCTCCCGTGTCTCTTTACTTGCCCCTACAACTAAATTGTCCTGCAACCTGGGTACAAACCCGCACTGACTAACTTGCAACCTTGGCACCAATCCACAACTATTATCTTGCATTCTAGGCACCAACCCACAATATTTGTTCAATCATCAGCATTGCCTTAGCGTTCACTCCGCTAAGCTCTCCTCCCTGAATATCAAAGGGAGTTTTGACTATATCAGTGTAGGATTTTTGAATGAAGAAGATTCGAGAGTTCTTCTACTAGGCAAACATTTATTTGCTACTTCAGACAGTATCAACAAGTTCAATTGATGCGGTTTTGAATTGGGACCGATCCATTTTTTAAGGTGATTTTCTCCTTCCTAATTACTCATGATGCATTGAACAAAAAAGAAGTTTCTTACCTGTTCATGAGCAATAACATCATTTTGTGGGATAAGTGGCACATTCTCATTCATCGGGGACTTTCCTTTGCCTTTACCATCAATAATTCCGGCTTTGTGATCATGTGATCCACCATAGCGAGTTCTCTTGGGTGCCATCCCCACTACTAGATACTTAGCTTAACTTGAGAAGTTATTAGATAAAGTTTAAGAATCCAATGGAAGTAGGGTAAATGATTATAAGTGTTTTAATTCCAAAATACATATGGTTACTCCACAAATCAAACCAAAAACATATGCTTGCTTAATCCTGCCATAACCTTATGATAAACATGCGTTATAACCCATACACCAATCTCATGATTAATCACTTATATCTACTTGCAAGATCAATCCATCATTTTAGTTGGACAAAATTCTTGAATATGATTAGATAATTCATGCAAACATTTAGGTTACATTGATGAAGAATTGTACATGCAGTCAACATAATTGATTATGTAATCAAGCAGTGAGACCTTCATTACTTTGCAATGTAGAGAAATTACCATAAAATAGGTATAATGATTGTTGGTTTCTAATTGAGGATAGGTAAAAAAGAGTATATAGTATTTGTTAATAGAGTATAAATTGGAAAGGATTCCAATTGAATGATAATATGGTAGTTATTGGAAAGGATTCCAATTGAATAGTAATATGACAGCAATTGGAAAGGATTCCAATTGAGAGAAAGGATCGATAATAACTTGATTTAATAATAGATTGAAATTACCCAAATGTGCTTTGGAGTTATTTATCCCTCAAAGCCTTGTTGAAGCTTCTCCAACTAGTAGCCACAGTAGCAGAGTCTCCCTATCTCCAATTTGTGTTTAAGCGAATGTCCTTTATATAGAGTTTGGAGGTTCCTTGTTGCCCAAATGAGCCCCATACCTCCCTAGCTGGCCCCCTCTTGCTAAATAATGAGTGGAGGTGTCACAAGCTCCTACTTAGCCATTAGATCGAGGTGTCCCTCTTTACCCTTTTGGGTGATACACCTCATGTAGTGCCCCCATGCTCATAGTCAATTATTCTATAAGAGATGGGTCCATGGATATGGGTCATTTGTGGGCATACATGGACATACATACACATGCACATACATGCCCATGCACATGCATACATATGCATACCTTAGACTTAGGAATTAATTTACTATAGCTAGGATGAAAAACAATTTTTAGAGGGAGCTTGGCTTATTAGAATTTAATTCTGAAAGTTGCTATTAAAAGACAATCTTGAGGATGACAATCTAAGGTGTTGGATGCACACGTGCTATATTTATAATTTTTGGAGCAGGTAGCTATTTATATGGAAATTCAGGATGTGGTAGATGTTGACGAGATGATCGCGTTTAGGTGGGTGTAAGCTCCTCAAAACTTTCTATTTTTAAACGAAAATGAAAAAAAAAGTAAAATTTTTATTTTTGAAAATCTTACAACAATATATTTTATCATTAGCTCATCAGAGGTGGAAAAACTGCTAATATTAGTAACTTTCTTTTTATGACTAGAATGGCTTGATGTGTATTCCTTTACATGGGAATCCCCTCTCCAAGGGTGGTAGAGACCTTACATTCACCCAACTTGAAGAATTGTGATGTCCTCATCTCAAAGTAAAGTCTGGATGATCTTTAAGGAAAGATTTCATCTTCCCACATTGCCTCTTCTTCACAGAAATCTTTCTATTTGACGAGATGTTGTTCGATGATGTTTCTATTCCTAAGTTTTCTCTCCGTGTTTCTAGGATATAGTCATGTTGAAGCTCAAGGACTCCTTGGGTTGGAACAACTATTTGTTCGGAATCCAAAAGTTGATCAAGGTTAGGAACGTAAGGTTTTAATAGACTAACATGGAAGACATCATGAATTTTGAGGTTAGAAGGAGGTTTTAGCTTGTAAGCTTGATCACTTATCACTTTGAAAATCTCATAGGGTCCATAGTATCTCGGGATGAGGTTCTTGTACCTTCCCAAGGATAGGTTGCTTTTCTTGGGCCTGACCCTAAGGAATACCTTGTCTCCTTCTTTAAGATTCGATCTAATCTCTTCTTATCTGCATAGTATTTTCTATCATGAGTGGCTTGAATATCCTTACGAATCGCCTTGGTTTGAGCTTCCATGTATTCGAGCATTTGCTTTGAGGCTTCTACCTTGATAGTAGGATCTGAGAAATTTAATGGAGCCAAAAATTCTTGTCCATAAAGATCCTTAAATGGTGACATGCCTATGCTTCTATGGTCAGAGGAATTATAGTCATATTCAACCAAAGGAAGATATTGGATCCATTTCTTTGGTTCCTGTGAACAATATGCTCTAATAATTTCCTCAATCACCTAGTTTACTCTTTCAATTTGACCATCTGTCTGAGGATGATATGCTGTGCTAAAACACAGTTGTGTTCCAATGGCTTGAAAGAGTGAAGTCCAAAACTTTGAGGTAAATTTTGCATCCCTGTCGCTAACAATTCTCTTATGTAGTTCATGTAGTCTAAAGATTTCCTTTACAAAAATTCAGCTAATATCAAAGGCAGTGAAGGTAGTTTTTACAAGCATCAAGTGAGCTACCTTAGTAAGCATATCATCAACTACAAATACTGAATCATAGCCTCCAACAGAGGGTAATCCTGTGACAAAGTCCATAATGATACACTCCCATTTCATTTGAGGTACATCAAGAGGTTGAAGTTGTCCAGGTAGTTTGATTCTTTCAGTTTGAATCGGTTGGCAGAGATACATTGCTTACATAGCAAAGAACATCCCCTTCTTTCCGGGCTAGAAGTAGCTTGTTTTAATAGCGTTTAAGGTCTTTGCATACCCAGGGTGACCTGAAGCTGGGCTATCATGAGCCTCAAATAGGGTTGCTTTCTTCAGTGTTGGGTCCTTAGGTACACAAAGCCTTTGCCGAAAATCCCTCTTGAACAGAGTAATCCTTTATCGATATATTCTTTGTCTCAGGTGTTATGCCTTGTTGAATCTGCAAGGACAACTGCTGATAATCAAGGTCTTTCAAGGTTGTTTCCTTAATTCTTTCCCACATAGGATTATTAGGTATAGAAATAGCACTAAGGAAAACTTTGCGACTAAGTCTATCTGCAACTACATTGTCCTTCCTTAGTCTAAATTTTATGTCGAAGTTGTATTCTTGAAGAAGTTTAATCCATCTTCTTTGCCTCATGTTGAGATTGGGTTGTGTAAAGATCCATTTCAAGCTTTTATGATTAGTGACTAACTGAAATTTATGACTGAGAAGACAACGTCTCCATAGCTTAATGCATGGAAAATTTACTAAGAAGACATATGTGAATTCATAATGTCCTTACCTAGTTTTTTAAAATTAAAAGCCATCTTTGGAAAGTCTGATTCTTTGATCCTTATCTGATAATATCTAGAGCAAGATCAATCTTTGTGAAGATTTTAGCCCCGTGTAAGCCTATCCAATATCTCATCAATCCTAGGAATGTGGTACTTGTTCTTAACAGTAACTTGATTAAGCCCGTGGTAGTCTATGCAAACTTAATAAAGACCCATCCTTCTTCTTTTGGAAAAGGATTGGAGCACCCCAAGGAGAAGTACTTGGTTTGATAAATCCTTGCTCAATAAGCTGCCTAAGTTGCCCTTTGAGTTCAATTGCTTCAGCGTGTGACATTTTATATGGTCTCTTTGAAGCGGGTTCACAACCAGGGATAGTCGTAATTTCGTGATCAACTTCTCCAGGTGGTGCAAGACTTGTAAGATCCTAAGGGAGCACATTTGAATACCCTCTCAACCATTCAGGTTGAAAGTTTGAATCTGTGTCTTCTACCTTGTTAAATTTAATTGCATAGATTTGTTGACCCTTTTGTAAACCCTTACGAAGTCTACTAGCTTTGACTAAGTGAGCTTTAGGTTTCCCATTCCTCCCTTGAACTAGAACTTCATTCCCTAATTTATATGTAAAGGTAAAGCTACCTTGTGCATAGTGAATATGAGCTTGGTTTTGCTTCAACCAACCCATTCCCAATATCCCGTCGTATATTCCTAGAGGTAAAGTACGAAAGTGAGCAGAAGTAGAGTTTTCCCCTAGTTCAAATTCTACTTGTCATGATGTATGCTAAGTTAGGACTTCCTTTCCATTCGCTAGTTCTACAATTAGCCTTTGAGCAAGATACTATTCTAGTTTTAGTTTCCTCATGCATTTAGGAGAGAGAAATAAGTGTGTGCTTCCACAATCAATTAAGAATTAGATTTGTTCACCTTAATAAGATCCTTGTGCTTGAATGACTACATATTGATGGAGAGCATTAGGGTTGTCAATAGCGGCATGTAAAGTTGCTCTCTCTTCAGCTTGGTCTCCTACCGTTGGCTCTTCCATAATAATGGCATGAGTTTGAGCCAACGCTCCTCTTCCAAGACCTCTTCCTATGTTCCTCCCTCCATGACGAACAGGTTGGCCTCTACCATTTGGAGCTATAGGAATAGCATTTGCAATTGTTGCTACATTTCTTCTAGGACAGTGATCCTGTAATGACCCAACTGTAGACCCATCAATCTACACCAAAATTGTAAACTTTTGACATTAATTTGGGGTCTGCATGGGCATGTTAAGTGCATTTAGGCATATTGAATTGCATATCATCACAAAAATGTTAATTAATGCCTGCAGATGTTGATTGTTGTTTGATGAGTGAGATGCATCTTAATTGAAGTATTTTGCGAGGAAAGTGGGTGTACGATCTTAAGTAGGTAGTTGCTTTTCTAGCTAAGTACCATTACGTTATCAACACAGGTGCTTGGGAAATAGCTATGGCCTATTGACATGGTAGAGGTGGAAGTTCCTGACTCGTTCGCATAAAATATCTACGGTAAAAATAATCTGTTAAATTGAAGTCATAGGATGGGCGTGATTCGAAGTCGGATAGATTTCTCACTTGATGACTGCATTGCGAAATAATTTTTCGAATCATTAAGAAGATGTAGAGAGGGTTTCCCTGTAGTGCAAATCCATGGGGTTTTCTGAGAAGAGGTCGAGAGAGTCGATGAGAGCCGAGTCGAGGTTGCTGGACAGGATTTCGAGAGTGACTTTTTGTGTGTAGTGGGAATAAGGGCTTATAGGTATTTATAAAAAATTTACAATAAAGGTTTTTTATGGCTATTGAGCCAGGTCGAAGCCGTCACGAGAGGGGAACTGCCAGGAGGCGAGGAAGCCAGAAGACGAGAGGGGGGATTGTCGCCAGGTGAGTGGGGAGAAGGGAGCCCAAGAGGGCTACCCTTGCATGTCTGTGTGTTGATTGCATGGAGCAGGGAGAGCCTCCAGGGGCTGCGAGGTGTGGAGGTTGGTAGAGCGAGGGTAGGCCAGAGCCGCCAAGGGAAAAGGTGGTGAGGAGGCAGACCCAAAGCGGGAAGGGTCGACTTGGTAGAGGAGGCCATGATGATGAGGCTTTGAAGCATGCCATGATAGAATCCGTAGAGACCAGGCCATGCGAGTGGAGGTGGCGAGCAGGCTGCCTGTAGGGAGCATTTTAGAGAGAGAAAGGTGAGGCAGTGTGAGCAGGCTTTGAGTAAGAGATTGCTGCCGAAGGGGCACCATTTTGGTCGCCAAGCAAGAGGAGCTGTGAGAGTGATGAGAATACGAACAGAGCCATGCTGAGAGGTGCGCCAAAGGGGGGGTCGGTTGAGAGAAATGAGAGATATGGAGAGAGTGTTAGAGAAAGAGAGAGAGAGAGAGAGCCCATGTCTGTAGTAGAGAGAGAGAAAATGAATTCTCTATAGCGCTGATTGTTTGCAGAGAGAGATTAGGCCACATGTGAGCGTATCTCTGTGTAGGATTCAAGATAGAGGAAGAAACTAATAGTCACCTATATGTAACGATATTGAACAGAGAGAGATTGAGGGATTAGTTTCCTGTTATAGTGCTATTAGAGAGAGAGAGAAGCTATCTCTGTATAGCGCTAGAGAGAGATGGTTGCCATAGTGAGAGGCCGCAAGGAGTCGAGAGCAGGGATAGTCATGAGCAATAGCGCTGTATGTGTGAGTGTTAGTTAGAGAGAGAGAGAAGATGTTCTGTTAATGCTAGTGAGAGAAGGGGAATTCTCTATAGCGCTAAGTGTGTGTGTGTCCTGTGTGGATTAGAGAGAGAATAAGAAAACGCTGATTACCTGCTCTGTGTGTGTGTGTGTCAATTAGAGGCACCACAGGTTGCCAGAGAGGAGAGTAGGGCCCGAAGTAGTTGCAAGAAAGAGAGAGAGATTTCGTTCATGATTGTAGCGCTACTAGAGAGTAAGATAGAGAGAGAAAACCCTGCATAGCAAGTGAGTGAGAGCTTGAGTGTGTATGTTTATGGGTAGTATAGAGAGAGTTGTATTACAGACATACTATGTGTGGCTAGTAAGAAAGAGAGAGAGAGAGTATTCCTTTATTGAGCGCCATAGTGTGTGAGGGTCGCAAGAAGTTGAGAGAGAGAGAGAGAGAGAGAGAGAGAGAGAGAGAGAGAGAGAGAGAGAGAGAGAGAGAGAGAGAGAGAGAGAGAGAGAGAGAGAGAATACTATGCATATCATTACCTGAGAGGTATTTGAGAGAGAAAAAGAGCGAAATACTGATTTTTGAATGAGCAAAGAAGAAGAGACGAAGCTGAACGGGATTCTAGGCATGAAAGTGTTCAGAAGAAATTGAAGAGAACAGTGGTTAGTCAAGTTCATTCAATGAAATAAACATTAAAAATTAGTTTTTTTAATACTTACAGACATTAACAAAATGTTAAAATCTTTAAAAACATATTAGATAGAAGCATTAAAAACTTAAAAATAATATTATGTTCCATAATTGAGAATAAATTGGATCATTTGAAGATGTATCTACATTAAAATCATACTTGGAAATGAAATGCTGCATATTGTTGCATGATTGATGGCATTTGGGAAGGGAAATTAGATCATTGACAGTTTTTGGCAATTTCAATAGAAATTTACATTTTACGAGATTATTCTGGTGCTTTTCATTGAAGAGTTTGCAAATATATTCAGTGATTCTAGTTGCAATGTTCAATAATCTGAAGTCCAGTAAGTGATTGATTTGTTTTGTGAGTTCTGAAGTGTAGTTTTGAATTCTAGTGATCAAGTAAATGTCGAAATGATTGCGTGTTGATAAATCTTGGTTAAAAACTCCATTAAAAAATGTATATGAGAATTCAAAATTTAACCATAAATAGCATATCTAGAGATGCATACATGAGAAATCTTGCATATTAGAGAGTTGGACTACGAAACTGGGAGGGCAGATATATTTGGACTACGAAGCATAGTAAAGTAAGTGAAATACGAACACATAATCAGAAAATTGCTAAAAGAAACTTGAAAGCCGCACAATTATGGCAAATTAGTGCACGTCTAGGTTAGTTAGGGGACCATTGGGTTAATTGAACGTTATTTAGAAGACTTGGAAGGCGACGTTCACCAACGCATTACACTCAAAGCAACGAACATTTGGATGTTGCGGTTGAGCTATTGTAGTTGCTTCTATTACAGGGCGAGGTTGATAAGCTTGATTAGCAGGTTTGGGGCTCCAATTGTTTGGCCTGGCCCTTTGGTTTCTAAAGTTTCCTCTTCCCTAATTTTTAGCCATCTCTTTAGCCAGAGGTGTTGCCCTTAAGAGAGCATCTTGAAGTGATGTGGGTCTCACTGCTTCAAGACAGGTATCCAAGGGATGATTCAATCCTTGACAGAACTGTGCTACCTGTTTCTCAACGGAATTTTTTGGGGCATATCTTTGCAAGGTTACAAATTTGGAGTAGTACTCTGCCACCAGTAAGGGAGTTGTTTTAGAGCAAAGAACTCATACATTTTGGCATCTCGATGAGTGGGTGGAAGATATCATGTTGTAACCACTTCTTTAATATCCTCCCAGACTGAGAAGATCTTGAAACAACCAAGCCATTGCAATGTTGTTTCCACCATATTTTTGCATTGCTAGTAAGACAAAACATTGCAAGCATAGTTTGGTCTACAGGTTGGGTCCGTGCAACTTTGAAATAGTCTTCCATTGCCTCAATCCAGGCTTCAGCATCACGCTCGACATGGGTTCCATCGTCTTTGAATGTGGGTGGTTGGGCCTGTACGATCGTGTATAAAGCATTTGTTGGTACCTACGCAATAGTACGCTTGTCGATGGTTTGATTAAAACTTAGCACAATACCAAGTGCATTAAACTTCCACAGCTTAAGACAAAATTTGAAAAGCGGATAACTTATTAAATTCAAGATGTCATAGCTTTCTTTATATCAAGATATGTATAAAGTTGAGATCTCATCAAGAAGCTAGGTGAGCATCTTTTTATTCTATTAAGATGTATACAAAGGTTAGCTCTCTCTCTGCTAAAATGCTATATGATTCTTAGAGATGGATTTCCTGGGACATAGTGGTATAGTTGATAGGTATTTGTGGATAAGTTTTTATAATCCACTATTTCGTTTGTGTAGTAGATTTATACACATCTTTATGGGATTCATAGAATACAAGACTCTTATTTTGAGGAAAGATAGTAGGGACAAAAATGGGTTTAATTTGATCCTATAAGTAGGGATCACTTTCACCACTTGATTGAAAACACATTCATTTAAGGTCATGTCAAGCCCATCTTCAGAGATGACAGTGTAGTCATCCCTAGTAGTATCAACAAAATAGTAAAGTTGGATAACTCGCAAGTTCCCATCCCCTTCGGATTCTTGTTGATGGAGGAGAGAAAGACTTCATCAAAATCTTCATCATGTTGCATCAAAAAGCAAAATTTGAAGAGCGACAAGCCTATAAATACATTATCTCAAAGGTTTCGAACTTGTGATACTCAACGTCGGGATATTCCTAAAACATTGATGCTAGTAAGTTCTCAAACTTAAGTCTCCAATTCATTTTTCCAAAATTTCAAACAATAATGATTTTTTCCCGTTTCCTAACCTAGGCTCTAATACCACATGTGAGGTCCCCACCCCGTTACCATATCCATTTCACAAAAGGACGGTACCTAATAGGTTGCTAGGCCCTAATCGATTCAGAAAAGCATAGTCAAATAGACAAGATTTCTAATGGATAGACTCTCGTCACCAAGTAACTTGAGGCCGAGCCATTGAAAAGGGTTCCTAGCAATGCCTCGCTGGGAAATCATGAACTAACACAAAAATCTAACGTTCCTAATTCTCACCTTCCAAAGAGAGAAACCCAAACCAAATACCTTTTTTCCCATAATTTTCAGAGGCACGTACAATTGGGACTTCTCAACTCTTGGCACAATGAATCTCTAGTTTCGCTTCTTCTATCAATGAGGAGCGGAGAGTTTCTCGACTAAATGAGACCATCCATCCTTGATTGGAAACCTAAGCTAGTCCCCACTTTCCGCCCCCACACTCACACTTTGTTTTGCTTGTTTTCTAATTACTACAACATGGTTGTTTATCACAAAGTTCCTTTTTATGATTTCCATCACAAGGTCGTTAAGACATCCCTTCAACCATTATCAAATCAGCACCAAGATAATCTTTCCTAGAAGAAAAACAACATACCACTCTTCTTCATTTAAATATCCAAACCCCAAGAGTTCACTCCTCTTGGCCAGAATTTATTGCTCCCGATGTCTTTAGTTGCCCATACAACTAAATTGTCCTCTGCAACCTGGGTACAAACAAGCAGTGACTAACTTGCAACCTGGGCACCATTCCACAAGTATTATCTTGCATTCTAGGAACCAACCTACAAGATGTGTTCAATCATATGTACTGCCTTAGCGTTCACTCCGCTAAACTCTCCTCCTTGGATATCAAAGTGAGTTTTGACTATATCAGTATAGGATTTTTGAATGAAGAAGATTCAAGAGTTCTTCTACTAGGCAAACATTTCTTTGCTACTTCAGACAATATATCTTCAAACAATCCTTCCATATTAATACAACTCAAAGAATTAACAAGTTCAATTGATGCGGTTTTGAATTGGGACTAATACATTTTTTAAGGTGGTTTTCTCCTTCCTAATTACTCATGATGCATTGAACAAAAAAGAAGTTTCTTACCTGTTCATGAGCAATAACATCATTTTGTGGGATAAGTGGCACATCCTTATTCATTGGGGCCTTTCCTTTAACTTTACCATCAATGGTTCCGGCTTCATGATCGTGTGATCCACCATAGCGAGTTCTCTTGGGTGCCATCCCCACTATTAGATACTTAGCTTAACTTGAGAAGTTATAAGCTAAAGTATAAAAATCCAATGGAAGTAGGGTAAATGATTATAAGTGTTTTAATTCCAAAACACATATGGTTATTCTACACATCAAATCAAAAACATATGCTTGCTTAATCCTGCCATAATCTTATGGTAAACATGCGTTATAACCCATACATTAATCTCATGATTAATCACTTATATCTACTTGCAAGAACAATCCATCATTTTAGTTGGACAAAATTCTTGAATATGATTAGATAATTCATGCAAGCATCTAGGTTACATTGATGAAGAATTGTGCATGCAATCAACATAATTGATTATGTAATCGAGTAGTGAGACCTTCATTACTTTGTAATGTAAAGAAATTACCATAAAATAGGTATAATGATTTTTCGTTCTAATTGACGACATGTAAATAAGAGTATATAGTATTTGTTAATAGAGTAGAAATTAGAAAGGATTTGAATTGAATGATAATGTGTTAGTTATTGGGAAGGATTCCAATTGAATAGTAATATGGTTGTGCGCTCCTTGCCGCACTGTCGAAGCAAGGGACTTGCCAATACAACCGTATGCGAGCCACAAACGGCTCCAAGCACACAACAAGACTAAACTAGCAAGCTCAAGAAAACAACAAAGGGTGTGTCACTCACCGCTCTACCGCTCGCCTTCGTGGTGGATTCCTCGCCGCGATGAAGAAGAAGCTGCAGTCGTGCCGCGCTCAACCGCTTCGCCGCCGTCGTGCCTTCGTAATGCTCGATCGCACACACACTCTCCCTCTCTCTCTCTCTCACACACACACACAAGGAGGTGAAGAAGAAGAAGATGGAGATGGAGCAAGAGCACTCTTCAATTGCACAAATGAGAGAATGAGTAAAAATTAGGTTTAGTTGGCTTTTATAGGAGCTCACCCCATTCACACTTGGGCGCCCATGCTTAACCAACTAATCCCTTGAATGTCCAAGTTAAAGTGCGCCTCTCATCGGCGATCACTCTACCTTTCCCTATTGGTCCGACAAGCCCGGTACCTGACTCTAAATCATACATAATACACGTCCGTCGTAGGTGATGGGGTGTCCGTGAGCCGTGAGGGTTAACATGCCCCCCTTCCTGATGTAGATTCCGTCCTCGGAAGCTATTGAGTTGAAGCTGGTTCGTCGAGGTGGAAGAGCATTTGAGATGAATGTCCTTAGCCTTCTTCAGTCACTGCAAAATCAAACAACATTGGCACAGTAATTGCATTCTCTTAAAAAGCATATGCAGTTTTAGGTAGACACATTGATTGGTAAAAGAATTTCAAACAATTTGTTAGCAATGAACATTAAATTGCAATGTAATCAAATGCATAAACAGATGTAAAGGTAAAAAATTAAACAAGTCTGGGGTCGCTAATATGACGGTCGAAAGGCACTAGAGATCGAATATTAATACCATGGGTAAGCTTCTTAATTTTCTGTGGTCAATTAAGTTGTTTAATCGCGAGAGCCAAGTATTCATGTTCAAGGGCTGACTAGAGGCTATATCTAGAAAACCTTGTAGTTAAGCTACCATAAAAGGAATTTCTCATGAAATCATCGCCTGACTGATTACTTTTTCTTTGACCCCCCAAGGTCTTTTCACATTGATTCAATTATGATGTGTGTGCTTATTTTGTATGCCTTGGGTTTTTTGCTTTTCAAGGAAAAGGCCCCACACTGGGAACCTCTAGGGCTCTAGTACCATAGGCAATACATGTGAGTGAAGTACCAAATCAAGCTGAGATTTCTCTTCCAGCTTAAAATTTTACATTGTGGCACTTTGATTTTTTGTTTGTTCATTTTCATCATTTTAATTTTGTAACTTTGGGGGGTCATATAACACTGTTACCCTCCCCAGGCTCATCACATTAGTAAACTCCCTTTATAATACTTAAGCTAAAGGTCAATAGGTTCAAGCCCACTAGAAAGCCCTAGTACATTTCATACAATGCTGCCTAAATCGGATTAAGAACCTAAGTAACCATTGCTTATTAGGAAGGCATTCCCCATGGTATTAAGAGAAGATTTCTAATACCTAGCTTGGTCAAACTAGCTTAGTCGGACTGCTTGATTTTTACACCTAAACAAGTGATTATGACAAAAGATTGCATTGAATTAAATGTTGGATACTAAGCAAATGCACTGAATATTATGCTACCAATCACAATCAAAGCAGACAAACATAGATGCAAAAAGATAAGGGCAATGCTAATGGACAAGAAACACCTGTTTGTGTTGATGGTCGCGCTTGATTTGAAGGTTCCATGAAGATCCAAATCCTATCAATAGCAACACGCTCCTGTACACACTATGAAACAAAAACAATACCTCTAGGAGGCACATCAGTGGGAAAAGAGAACTTCGCTAATCACTCAACTCTAAAACAGAAACACTCCTATCGTACTAATCTTACCTACCCTCCATCACTCAAGTGATGAGGATCAAAGGTGTTTTATGGCATAGGTTTCTGTTTCACTGTACCAGATGTGACATGTGTAGGTCTGAGTCAATGTTTTGACTTTAATGTGCATACTCGTTTGCTAATTGCTCTTGCTCTTTTTTTTTTCTTTTTTTTTGTGAGTATAAAGCTATATATATACATTCCCTAAGATTGGAGATTAAGAGGTCAGGGAAAAAGGTTGAGAGGGAAACAAGTGAATGATGACTGTCAGCAAACACTCCCCCCTTCCTTGGGTAGATCATACCGTTTGAAATGAGCTTGTCACCCTTTGAAACCAATTGTTCCAGTTGGTAATAGGTGAGGATTTTTGCCAGTAGTTTGCTATTACCCTAGGTGCCTCGTCAAGTTGTAAGGGTGGTAAGGTACTCTCCCAGGATCGAACTTGAAGTGGTTCATCAGGTGATTCTTGAACACTGGGAGGTGTGGATTCTTTTGTAGCTTCATGGAGGTCCACTACTATAGATGGAGGCTGCGTAGAAGCTTTTACCTCTATGGATGTATTACATGATGAGCTAGAATCTTCATGGGACTCCCCCCTTCCTGAGCTAGGTGGAACAAATCGTTCTTTCTTTGGTACCCAAACTAGCTCGGGAGCGGGTGTGTAGCATTCTGTGATTTTTTTCTTTCCATGATCATTGATTCGTTTTGGAGCTACGGGATTGGGCTCACTTGGGTCAGGTGATAGGTAAGAGCACAATCTACGTTTTGGCACCCAGATTTGATCATTTCCTTGATAGTAGCCTTGGGCTTCCAATAGTCGTTTAGGGATCCATCGCAACATTTTCTTACTTTTCTTGGAGCGAGTGGTACGTTTCTTACTAGGTTTCCGTTTTTTTGCATCAACCATGCTCACTACAGAGGTTTTAGGGACCCACTTGTATGTTTTCTCTATTATATTAGGATGGTTCTTGTGTGTCTCAAGCTTTCTTTCAACTACATTAGTTGAAGCTCTAGAGAGTTGGGCTATGGGGACGTATGGTTCAACCTCCTGGACATGCAATGTCTTGGGTTTTATTTCCTTGGGCAATATCTCAGGGACTATGGCTTGAGTGGTAGGGCCAAGAGTTGGTTTTTGCGTTGTAACACCCCCAGTCCCCCAATCAATAGTGCATTTGGTGGCTATCATCCACGTGCGGCCTAGGTTTATATTACCCTCCATAGTTCCAGTAGGCATGACCAAAAAGTCTTGAGCTACCACCCCATTGTCATAACTGACAGAAGTGTGCCAGATTCCAAAAACCGTAGTTTTTTTTTTGTTGACACCCTTGACTTGGATAATACTCTCAGATAGAGGTGGCTTCCCTAACTGACACCACACCCCATAGGATAGCAGATTGTATTTAGCACCCGTGTCCAATAAGGCGTTATATAGCACTTTTCCATAGGCACTATTTAACTCAATGGGGTATCGTAGAGGTGTGTCAGAGTCCAACCCATCCTCTTCGTGTGCTTCATTTGCATTAGGTTCCGAGCGAGTAGCTCTACCTAATGTTTCCATCAAACGGCTAAACATACTAGTACTAGGCTGTGGAGCTTCGGGAGGTGCATGGCCTTCTCTCACAGTGTTTTGGTTAGGGTATGCTTCCATGATTTCTGAGTCGGAGGAGGAATCACTAGCGGCTATTTTAGGGTCTTGGGTGGTGCTACCTTGTGTCCCCGCTGAGGGTCAAGAGCTTATCGTGGATGGGTAATGGGTGTCCGTATGAACAGAGGCACCCTCAATATGCTCGTGTTCTAGCACCCGCCCAGAGCGTAAGTGCATGTGCTTTTGATACCCTAAGGTGTCAAAAAGCTGCTTTAGGAGGCCTTGTGACTAGTTTTTAGCGTGTTTTTTGTTTGTTTTTTTGCTAGATTTTTTTGAGCGTGTCGTGGAATGGGCCGTGTGATAGCTCGAAACGAGCGTATCGGTCAGAGGGTCGTGCCGTGCTTTACAGCCCTCCGTTTGGTCACTCTATGCCCTCGGAATCCCTAAAACTGTCAATTTCCAGTAGGGAACTAGGCCCAAACTAGAAAGTCTAAGGGTGCAAGTGGGAAGAGAAAGGAGGAGAGTGGAGGACTTGTCCACATGCTCTCATTCTCTCTTGAGGGAGTAGGGTATATATATAAGAGTGAGTCTAGTATATATCATAAGACTGAGGACTGAGGCCGAGGCCTGGGCCTGGGCCTGGGCCTGGGCCTGGGCCTGGGCCTGGGCCTGGGCCTGGGCCTGGGCCTGGGAAAATGATCCCGATCCCGATCTACCTTTTATACAAACCAACCCGTACGTTTTAAGAGTCGTGTTTTTTATTTTCGAAAAATTTCGCCGCCCACTCACTCGCGTTTTTTATTTCCGAAAAATCCCGATCCCGATCTACCTTTTATACAAACCAACCCGTACGTTTTAAGAGTCGTGTTTTTTATTTTCGAAAAATTTCGCCGCCCACTCACTCGCGTTTTTTATTTCCGAATTTTTTTATTTTTTTTTTTTATTTTTTTTTTCTCGAATTTTTTTTTTTTCTCTACAAACTTTTTTTCCCAAAAAATTATTTTTTTTTGTTTTTTTTTTTTTAATGCAGAAAATGCAGAAAAACGCAGCAATTAAAAAAATGCAGAAAAACGCAAAAAAAAGCAGAAATTGCAGAAAACTGACAGAAAAACGCAGAAATTGCAGAAAATGCAGAAAATGCACAGAAATTGCTGAAAATGCAGAAAATACAGAAAAACGCAGAAATTGCAGAAAAAACGCAAAAATTGCAGAACTTGACAGAAATTGATCACGCCGAACTTGAAATTGCAGAAATTGAAAAACGCAGACAATAGCAGAAATTGAAACTTGACAGCAAATGCAGAAAACGCAAAAAACAGAAATCTCCACACACCCCTTCCCTGCCTTTCCTATGATACAAATTGCACCACAAGGAAGCGTAAAGTGCTAACCGAGCTTAGTGTAAGGCATATCCCCGGCAGCGGCGCCAAAAATGTGCGCTCCTTGCCGCACTGTCGAAGCAAGGGACTTGCCAATACACCGTATGCGAGCCACAAACGGCTCCAAGCACACAACAAGACTAAACTAGCGAAGCTCAAGAAACAAAGGGTGTGTCACACTCACCGCTCATCTACGCTCGCCTTCGTGGTGGATTCCTCGCTGCGATGAAGAAGAAGCTGCAGTCGTGCCGCGCTCAACCGCTTCGCCGCCGTCGTGCCTTCGTAATGCTCGATCGCACACACACTCTCCCCTCTCTCTCTCTCACACACACACACACAAGGGAGGTGAAGAAGAAGAAGATGGAGATGGAGCAAGAGCACTCTTCAATTGCACAAATGAAAGAATGAGTAAAAATTAGGTTTAGTTGGCTTTTATAGGAGCTCACCCCATTCACACTTGGGCGCCCATGCTTAACCAACTAATCCCTTGAATGTCCAAGTTAAAGTGCGCCTCTCATCGGCGATCACTCTACCTTTCCCTATTGGTCCGACAAGCCCGGTACCTGACTCTAAATCATACATAATACACGTCCGTCGTAGGTGATGGGGTGTCCGTGAGCCGTGAGGGTTAACAATGGTAGCAATCGGAAAGGGTTCCAATTGAGAGAAAGGATTGGTAATAACTTGATTGAATAATAGATTGAAATTACCCAAATGTGCTTTGAAGTTATTTATTCATCAAAGCCTTGTTGAAGCTTCACCAAAGAGTAGCCACAGCAGTAGAGTCTCCCTATCTCCAATTTGTGTTCAAGTGTGTTTAAAATTGAGTGTGTATGCCCTTTATATAGAGTTTGGAGGTTCCTTGTTGCCCGAATCAGCCCCATACCTCCCTAGATTGCCCCCTCTTGCTAAAATAATGAGTGGAGGTGTCACAAGCTCCTACTTAGCCATTAGAGGTGTCCCTCTTTACCCTTTTGGGTGATACACCTCATGTAGTGCCCCCATGCTCATAATCAATTATTCTATAAGAGATGAGTCCATGGATATGGGTCATTTATGGACATACATACACATGCACATACATGCCCATGCACATGCATACCTTAGACCTAGGAATTAATTTATCAACACTAAGATGACAATTAATTGTCTAGAGTGAGCTTGGCTTATCTGAATTTAATTTTGAAAGTTGCTATTAAAAGACAATCTTGAGGATGACAATCTAAGGTGTCGGATGCACACACTAGCTATATTTAGCAGTTTTTGGAGCAGGTAGCTATTTTTATGGAAATTCAGGACGGGGTAGATTTTGACGAGACGGTCACGTCTAGGTGGGTGGAAGCACCTCAAGAATTTTTACTTTTAAACGAAAATGACAAAAAGTAAAAATTTTATTTTTGAAAATCTTGCAATAACGTATTTATCACTAGCTCATCAGAGGTGAAAAAACAACCAAACTTAGTAACTTTTTGTTTATGACTAGAATGGCTTGATGTGTATTCCTTTACGTGGGAATCCCCTCTCCAAGGGTGGCAGAGACCTTACATATTCATTTAACTTTTTGCAAAAATTTTATGGATTTCATATACCGACATTCTTTCTTTAACCAATTGTTGAAATATCTGGGTTTCTAAAAAAACCTAGTTCAATTTTGAATTAGTTTGGCTACAAATACACGAATAGCATAGGACAATATTTGTGTAAACCATTTGCCACCTTTGCAAAACCTTTTGATCTCACAGAAACCTTGGTATGCAATACCAAAAAAGATTTAGTAACTTTTTGAGGGATTTTGGCACTTGTGATGAGCATGTTTTAACTACTCAATCTACGTTTATAAGGCATTGCATACTTAGGGATATTATATAAAGATCTCGACCATATTCCCATGGTCCCAATACACTTACATTTGGTCAAGTTAGCATTAAAACATGGGTGGGAGAAACTTTGCCATATGCTCGACATAAATTGTACACCCTTTCACTTGCATTTAATTGAAGAAAAAAATAAAAAAAGAATTTCGTGACACCTTCCCAAACTATAGACATAATCAGATCCCCTCGTTCATGGAAAAAGACATCATGGATGAGATAGAATTCATCCAGAAACATAGTTTTATATGTGATTTGGGTAAATCAGCCTAGACTCCCATTTTTTTTTTAATGTAAACAAATCATTAGACTTCACGCTAAAGAGGGATTGGAATCCCTAGAATTCTCACCTATACAAGCTTGTAGTCATACAAAATTAGAAGTAAAATGGACCTTTGAATTCTTTGAGACCATTAGCACCTTTGTTCTCGGCAATTGCTGCTCAAAACTAGGATCAACTATATACGGAAAACTAAAGGTATTCCTATGGGATACTCATGTTCTCTGTTGTGATGTAGCTTATACCTAGCTTGATTTGAACTTGAATACACTAGGAAATTGTCAAGAGTCAAAGAAAGAGATATGCGCTTGGCTTTCATCCACTCTAACTGATATATGGATGATCTTATGTTTATCAAGAATCCGTATATCACACAATGCATGAACCACAACAAACCCTTGTCCCTGAGGACCCCTTTACAATTTATCAACCATCGGATATCATTTCTGTGAAACCAACACATACAGAGGTTGGTTCCACGTATTTAAACACTAAAATAAGCTTGCAAAGACCCTTTATCGGTGAATACAATACGAAAACATCTTGGAAGAAGGATACTGTACGCGGGCATCAAGTATCATTTATACAAGCAGCTAGCAATCGTCCTAAAAATATGGCATACAACGTCTATGTATCACAGGTTCTCCCTCTCATTTATAATGCTTCAAGTATGATTATTGCCTATAATGATCTATAATGATTGTGTTTTATGTGCACATCTAATAGGTTCACACAACCTGTATCAAATTGTTAATCATATAATTTTTATCAAAAGGTAAGTTCCCAGGCATAAGTTTTGATATTCAATCTTTAATAAACACGTTTAATGAACAAGAAATGGATTCAACAACTGAGCGCACATATTGAGCTATCTAGGTCACCAAAAACAACCATCTCATAAATAGCTGGTTTATGTGCAGGGTAGCAACCAACATGGAGAAGATCTGCAATGAAAGACAAAATATGTAGTTTGCATACAACTACATTATTCAAGATTTGTGGGGTTTTGTGTTCTTTTGTATTTCAATAAAGACAAACATTTGGTATCCACATTCCACTTTGTTCTCTTATGAATGAAGAATCTGAAAATTTATGTGTACCGATGACTCTGGATTGTGGTTGTATGGTATCTCTAAAGTCTTGTTTATAAACTTCCTAGGATGTAACATTTGTAGATTCATCTGTATTAATTACTATAAAGTTTAATAGATATGGGCTTGTCTAGTTCTACAATCAGTCCCATGAAAAGAAGGTTTAACATTTGAATATATGATAGTGTTAATTCTGTAACATGGGACTAGTCCACCAACTAATAGACTATTCCCAAATACCAAGGAGAATCTCTTGAAGAAGGGGAGAGATTCTCTCTCTCTCTCTCTCTCTCTCTCTATATATATATATATATATATATATATATATATATACCTTTATTATTTTCCTCTCCTTCTGTCTCTAAGTTTTGAAAATGTTGAGCACACTTTAGTTAAAAAATAACTCCCTCTTTCCCTCTCTCTCTCTCTCTCTCTCTCTCTCTTTCTCTCTCTCTCTCTCTCTCTCTCTCTCTCTCTCTCTCTCACACACACACACACACACACACACACCAATACGGTCAAGAATCAAGTGCAACAAGTCATCCTCCACAAAGTGTGGTGTCCATGCTACTCGAACAACAACGGCAAGATAGTATAGCTCTTTGCCCGCATCCAATCCACAACCCACATGATACAATAGGATCCAGTCACAATCAACTCCCTTACACACGAACACCGTACAAACCATGCAATCATCACTTTCAAGACCAAGGCGGACCGAATCAAACTCCTCGAGCAATCAAGGCTTCTTAAAGATAGTAAAATCTAGTTCGCAGAAGACCTTACTCCCGCCCAACTGAAGCAGAAGAAGGCAGAACTACAAAAGAGTCGAGAGGTGCACACTGCAAGAAAATGGGCAGTTTATCGAGGAGGCAAAGCTATTATCCAGGAGCTTCAAACTCCCAAACCAGCTCCCTCCTCATCTACCTCTCCTTAGGCTTTGTTCATTTTATCTTGTTCACCCCTCGATGGACCCTTAGTCCTTAACTGAGATGTATCTTGACAATGTATTGTTTTTGTGTCCGATCCCATAGGTCATATTTGACCTCCGTGGATGATAATTCAATCTCTCTCTCTCTCTCTCTCTCTCTCTCTCTCTCTCTCTCACTTATAGGATCAGGCTCGGCACAAACACTCTCTCTCTCTCTCTCTCTCTCCCCCCCCTTTTTTTTACTCTCTCTCTCTCTCTCTCTCTCTCTCTCTCTCTCTCTCTTTGAGCGATTATGTCTCAAGCTCTTTTTGGCATACTTAGCCATCTAATGCACATGATAGCCTTTAAGTCACCACAAACCACCTTTAGATAATCAAAATACTATTTAAAACCACATGCACTCTGTGTTTTCTCACCCTGTAGTAGCATTATCACTCCATCTATTGCATGCAATTTCTCTGTCTCAGTAGTGAACCCTGTAGAAACTCTTGCAAGTCAAAGAATGCTACCACAAACTTCATACTATGAAGAGCCAATTGAATCATTTGAGAGTGGACTTGAGAGTAATGTGTATGTTGACAAAGGTCATCCTTCTTGGATTAGTACAAATGATGCTTGCACAACCATCATATGTTACACAACCAACAAAAAATCATTATATGACGGATGAGAACAAACTCATGCTCATAGCCAACCAAAACTATATACCTAGGGGTTATCCTACTAATGGGGGCTCCATAAGCATCCCAATAGGCAGGTCAATGCTATGAATGTGAATATGATCATTGAAAAAGGATTTGGACTCCACACAATGGTGAACGTGTAAAGATTTTTGGGTATTGTGAGGAATGTGCAATCAATCATGTTCTTTAAGAGTGTCAAAAAAATCCTGATAACAAAGAAAAGAGACGATGAATATTATTGGGATTCTACCTTATTTGAGTAGACCTAAAACCAAGCCTACAATTCTAGAGAATGTGGTGACTAGAGCTTAAGCTCAAAAAGCTGCCAAAAAAAAATCTGACTAGGAGAATCATAAATTGCATGTTCAAATGGAATTTGTGAGCATATCACTGAGGACTCAAAGGAAATCATGACAAACTAATTGAGATAAAATGAAAGCAAAGAGACTGAAAGAGCCGCCTTAGAAATTGAGTTATAACAAACTAGAGAGCAACTAAAACAAGAAAAGGAAAACTGGGAAAAAACAGAAGGGGTGGTGTCATCCAAGACATCATCGAGAGGTTCAATCCTGGTTGATAAAGTTATAGAACCTTTAGAGGATATATTAAAAGCTTACGAGTCTAGACTAAATACCAATTAGACATTAGAACAGAGATGATAGACATATCCAAACCCAAAAATTAAGAAACAAAGACTTCAAATGTTCAAAAGGCTAGAGACAACTGAAGCTCTATTGGAGCCAGAGAAATAAGACATCTTGACGTAAGAAATACTAATCCACAAAGAGACAAAAAAATTGAGCATAAGAATAATGAAAAAAAGGATAAAATGAAGCCTAAAATAGAAACACCATTGAAAAATAGGGTAGTGGTGAATACCATAGATGACCGAAAGTCACAAGTGATGATACCAATTACTGGGGTGGAAGAGCCTTGGCCACAAGCCTCATGGGAAATGATAAGAAATACGAAGGATACTAGTGCAAGTCTTATACTACACCTATCACTAAAATCAACATAGATCATGCACTTTACCTAGGAGATATACAATCTTTGTATGGTGACACTGGAATAGAAGCATCCATGGAGAGTAAACTGAAACATTGAAAACATAGGAGAATACAAAACAAAATCAAATGTTAGGGCATTTCCCTCACAATGGAAGTCAATGCCAAAGATGATGGACACTAAAAGCCTGCATGAACAAATCTCAACTCATATGCAGTGCAAGATAATTCTCACTGAGTTGTTACAGATTAGACTACATGAGAGGTGGGAAGAAACTTAGAGAAGATGGGATTGAAAGTTTCTCTGCAAGACATTTCCTTAGATGATCAAATGGATAAAATGACACAAGACAAACCAAAGGTGAAACCAATACATGTTAACAAGTGGGTGATTATGGTGAAGAGGAGGAAGGAAATGCCACCTTGCTAGTGAAACATAAAGGGATAAGAAAAATTGCTATACTTGATAGCGGGGATGGAGTGGACATTGCTACCAAAGAGATATGGGAAAAATGGGGTAACCTAATTCTCAAAAACAAGAATGAAATTATAACTTATAGATGGTTATGTTGAGAGACCTGTAGGTATGTTGGAACAGATTATAGTAACCTCGTGTGGGATAGAGTATGAACATACCTTTGTAATAGTGGCTTTTGGCAAGAGCAACAACTTTGATGTCATTTTATAGAGTACATTTATGCATCAACTTAAAATGATACAATATTGGGGCTATGACCACATCTACTTGAGACACAAAGAGATTACTATGAGGAACAATGTAAAAGACCATAGCTACAAAGATGCTAGTTGGACTTCTTTGGGGGAATTTGACTCAACAACTGTCAATGAGTAAGAGATACATGCATGGCTATAGAATAAAGCAAATCTTTGGATGTGTGGAGCTTCTGCGTGTGATAGCTTTGTGAGAGAAGATTGTATCCTAGAGAGACTAGTAGAGGATAAGGATTATATCCCGGAACCATTTCCCAAGAAATTGTTTGAACCTTTTGGTTGGAACCATATATTGTCTACTCTAGATGTATGTGTAAGCGTGGTAACCCCAACAAAATTTTGTGACAAAGAGGGCACCCTTCCAGATGGTGAGTGTTATCATGGAATTAGGGTTAGAGACCGGGGACCTGGATACACAAGAAACTTTTGAGTGCAAATGTATAGTTGATGAGATTTCCATTAGAGATTTTAGTGAAAAAAATGAGGAAGAATTCTAGGATGAGTCTAGGTGTCACAAGAGATTGAACTTCGAGAGATGGATTCAGATGATTAGCTAGCGATGAGTAGCTTTAAAAACAAAACAAAACCAAAAGAAAAAGAGACAATCTTCTATGAATTTTCTAACCAAAAACCCACAAGAGAAGAAAGGAAACATATGCCTCTCACAAGGAATAAAGCGTAGTATTTCATGCTCATAGAAGCAAAAAATTGTGTTAAGGACGAGATTACAAGAAGATTTACAAACCTACTTCAACCAAAACAGAAAGTTATAACAAATGAAGTAAATCAAAAACCAAAGGCACAACTAAAATTTCATCTAGGATGACAAAAATTGAGCGTAAGCAATAATATAAAAAATTGAAACAAACTTGAAAGCGATTTGCACAACCGAGATGGGATGGGTAATGGAATCATATAGTGATCAATTTTATGTACTTTATCACTACAAGAGATACACAATACAAGATCGAAAGATAGTAGTTCAACATCCAATGTAGGAACTTAAGGAACCATGGACATCATATGATGGTCCTGAGAAAGCCAAGCACATAGATTTAGTTGAAACGGTAGAGGAATAAAAATCGGCATATATTTCCATTGACCTCACTGAAGAGGAAGAGGAGCTCTTGTAGCCACATTAAAAGAGTATAGAGATGTGTTTGCATGGTTCTACAAGGATGTTGGAAGATTCCAACAATATATGTGTGCTCCAATGAAGGAGATGCTCGATAGGTTTTTGAGCCCTTATAACATAAAAAGGTTATAATTTTCCCACGAGAAAACCATTAGATCCTTGTTCACTTTATTTATGTGGAATCTGGGGCTGTAAGCTTCCAAGTTGTATCATAAGTTGAACAATTTACATAGATATGTTACTTAGTTTTGAAGCAACTTCAACCTTTGTACATATAAGACCCTTAGCTAGGGTATAAAAGGCAACATTGTAAGGTTTTGAACACTCAATTCTTATTATTAAAAATAAGCAGATAAGGTTTTTTATGTATGTTGGGAGCACTCTCATGCTATCAAGATTTCATCTCTTTGCACCTCATTGTACTGTTACCATATCAATGAACCGAAAGCATCAATGTGTTATTCTCGAGGAGCTATACACATCAATATCTACATTGCAAGTGTTTTGTGAGATTCGAACGTCCACTCCACGACCTTCCAGGTGACATATCTCACTATTTGAGCATTGTTTTGAAATCCCATCAATTACATTAGATTCCCAACACTAAGGAACACCTATTAGGTGTGTCCAACATCAAATTTGATGACCTTTACTTCTCTACTAAAAAAATCACGTTTTTTTCTAGTGTGTAGATTTTAGGTTTTTTGGTCCAAAAGTGTTTTTGACCTAGTAAGGAATGTGCTATTGATCAAAGGTGATTTGCTATTGCTTTTGCATGTGTAAGTGTGAATGGATCAGAGAGGTAGAAATCAAATTTTCCATAGCTAGAGAGTTTTAGACTGTTTCCACAAGAGGTAGAAATTAAATTTTCCATAGCTAGAGAGTTTTAGACTGTTTCCACAAAGTGTATCGTGTTCAAGCCTCTTGGTATGCCTCCATGCCCTAGTCGAGTCACCTATTCCCTAGGATTGACATTATAGTCTTGAGATTGTCTCGTTGTGAGATGTGACATATGTTGTAAAAAGCCCCCTAAGACATTGGCGTCTGTTGTCGGGCAAATTCGTTGCTCACAATTGCTAGCAGAGTGAGAACGAGGCCAACAAACAAGATGTCAACCAAGGACGGAGCTTGACCCGTAGGCGCGTGGAAACAAATAGATGGGTTTCATTCATCTACTCGACCTTCTATGGACAATCCACTAACAAGGAAAACCAACTTAAAGCACACTATGTTTGCACAAAAGCTATCTTACCTATGATGGCTACGCTCTCCAAAACAAGACCTAACATAGTCATCACTAAAACTCAAGGGATGACCTCTACACACCTAAAGGAAACTACCCTAAAGTTTCTAGCCCAATTCTCTACCTGTAAACACTTGGTGCAGAAATTGTGTATGAAGACATGCTAAAAATTACACGTCACCGATTCTAGACGTGTTTAAGTCTAATGGGTATTTCTACTTGCCGTGAACGCAATGACATATAGAAATCTGTAATCGAGTGCACGGTTAGAGAGAAAACTCACCTCGAAGCTTGTGGGAGAGCTCTTCGTGAAGAGACTGAAACCGTGCAAGCTTGGCGTTGGTGTGTAGCTCTTGCCGTTGCTAACACAAGGGTGAAGACACCTTCACTCTCTCACACAAACCTCATGGCACACTTAGTTGAGCTCAAAAATTGATTACTTCAAAAGTTGACCTTAGGGTTACAAAAATTGGCTTTTAACGTCAGCCTTGGAGGTTCTAACTTATCAAAATCATCTCCTACTTTCTACCATGGGTTCGGCTAATCCGTATATTTAGTATATTACAATCTAAAAAATCAATCGAGTCCCAAAAAATAATTACACTGAGTCTGATGGAACAAGTAATACAAAATTGGGCTATTCCCATGTTTAGTGGTTAACTCCCGTGTCCTATTGTTGTAGTAGTGTTCTAGGCATTTGTGTCAATGGAGCCCGTGAGGCTTCAATAGCTTTAAGTATGACTCATATCTTATGTTTCCAAGGTGATTGTAGGGCTAAAGATCCTGCTGTCATAAGTGAAGAAGCCGGTGTAGAAGGCTTCCTCAAAGGCTTGCATGTGATAGCTTAGCAAGAACATTAGCCTTTGGTAAAACAAGTGTAGAACCTCCAGGGATGGCTGCTTTGACAAGTCATATCTCATCCTGGTTACAGTGTCACCCGTTGATAGTAATGTGGAATCCATTGCATTTGATGGGGCGAACACGTCAAGGCAAGCCATGAGGGTCTTGCATATTCTTCGAATCATAATACACGTTAAGTCCGGAGAGTCAGTGAAAGTCTTAATGATTCCCTTTAGGGTTTTCACCATATAAGAAACACCTATTCTCTCTCCCTCCTTAGGTGGTGGCATTGATGGGTAGTTGAGCCAGGTAGGGTGTTTCTTCAGTAGTCTAGCATGGTTTCCCCAAGTGCGTACGTGAGGTATAGGGAAAAATAAAGTGTCATCCCTTATGTTCTTTCGGGCTTCCACCAAGTATTGCAAAAATCTTGTGTACACTTGAGGAGACACCCTTTTCTCCATTTTGGTTGGAAAACCACTATCTTCTTGGTAGCCTCTGGGTCCTTGAGATCCCCTTCATCTACTGGCTCTATTGCTTCTACTTCCATTCTCTTCTTTATTGCCAAAACTTCATATTGTAGGAGAGGGTAGCGGACGGATGGCTGCATCCACTCTTCCCTAAGTACATCTGTGGCCTTGGACTCCAATGGAGTGAATCATTCTCTTTTCCGATTCCAAGGATGTTTTTTGGTCCTTCGCTATGGATTGTTCAATTAAAGTCTAGAGGTGTGCCTCCTCTTTTGCTATCAATGGTCGTTCTCCTTCTCTTTGTGAGTGTAACTGTTCTTCTAGGTGTTGTAGGTCTTCTATACCTATGGGGATATCCATGGGATCACTTTGTGCATTGATGCCCAAGTTTCTAGGCCCTTGCTCCGTCTCTTGTGTTCTTGCCTCTTCTACTTCTTGTTGGAGCTCCAATAGTTGTTGTTGTGCAAGGCTATCCATTCTTGTGGCCACCTCTGCTTGATCTATTAACAACTCTTGCAGATTCTCTAGCTGGAGTTTGAGCTATTCGTTTTCTTTTTTTAGATCTTGTTGACTGGCCATCAATCTTTCTTCAGCGGCCAAGGAACCTTCTGCCATGTGTAGTCTTTGCCTTTGTTCTAGTCATAATTCCTCTGAAGTCCTACCACCTGGGCCTCCAAGGCTTGTATAGACTCGTTGTCTACTTCTGCACTTGTTCGTGCAACCCTTGGGGTTGCTTTAAGTCTTTGGATTGTCACATCTTGGAGCTCTAACTTGGCTTGTAGCTCCAGTACTGTGTCTTTAGCCAACTCCAACTCGTCTTCCCTCCTTTCATTTTCTTCATGTAAACTCTTGACTTTGGCCAAGATCTCTGCCATCTGCAGTGTAAGAGTATCTCGTTCTCTCTCTGCATCCCTTAGCATTTTAATGAGAGTTTCAAGCTCTCATTCTGCCATCTCAGCTCTTTGATTTTCTATTTGTAGATTCCTTGTGATGCTCTTATACTCTTCCTGCATATTGCCTTCCATGGTGCGTAGCATACTGTTTTCTTCGGCAAGTGTGAGAGACCGCATTATGATCCTGTTGAGTATTTGATGGGCGTCTCTCACATCTTCTTCATTTGCAGCTATTATGCTTCTTGCCGATGGTCTAAGGAGTGGGCCAAAAAATGGAACTTGGTGGCCCATGCTTAGCAATACTCCTATCGAAGGAGGTCTCCAAGGGTGATCCATTGGCCCTCCATTGTTGTACAGGTGGAATCTGTACCAACCCTAGTACTTCAAGTTCTGGTGATTGCACTTCTGGTGGTCTTCTTTGTGTGTCTTGGTCCATAAGATTTTCTTCAGCCTTTTTTTTTGTCTTTTGTAGCCCATGGTGGTATATAGGTGGCATACACAGCCGCAGACACATCCTCAAAATGAGTATCTAGCTTTGAGGAGGTCTTCATAGGTGCATCTATTTTTGTGCTCTTTCTCTTCTGGCATCAGTTGAGCTTCGGATCTCTTTTTTGGTAAATCCTTCTGTTGAGATGTCGGTGGTTTAGGGCTTGTCGATCGGATGTGTGCAAGGGGAGATTCTGGTGGGGTTGCACTCTATTCTTTGGTCTTGACATCTTCTGTCTCTTTCTTCTCTTCTTGAACTTCAGGTTTCTCTTGTTATTTCTTCTTCATAGTCTACACCTCGTAAGGGACAAATGGCTCAAGATTTGTTGCTCTATTACTCGCTATGTCTCTCCGTATGCCCTGATATAATGATCGAACCAATCTTTGAGGGGTCGAGAGGAGCTACCACCCACCTTCGTAGGGTCTTGTACCCAATATTCTTCAAAGTCTCCCTTTAATGTCTTCTTCTGTATCCTCTTGCACGGTCTTGAGCTTTTGCTTGAGCCGTGTAGAGACAAGTGGGGCTACTGTTGCTGGAGTCTCTTCTTCAACATCCTCTTTCAATCTCAACCACTCATTCTGTGTGGGTTTTTCTGGCCATCATCCTCTTGCTCCTATTTCTTCATAGGCAATCCTTGTGAGAACTTTTGTCCCACCAATGTACTTCGGCTAATCTGTTCCCATTCCAACCACTTGCTCATGTATATACTGGACAAACTTTATATCTTTGGGCATATTGCTTCTCAGTGTCCATGTGATCATGGTGGCTACTCCATGTGGTGGTGTGGTACACTTTTGTGGTCATCTTTTGCAAGCATGAAAGTATTGGTTGTAAAGCTTACAGATTTTTGCAGCCCTCGGATTCTCTAGGTCTTCAAAGGTGGGACTTGTCTTCGTGTGAGCGTAGACCTTCACATAATGTCTTTGTTGTCTGATAGAGCTTCCCTTATTGTGGAGTTCTAGAGCAGCTGCAGCTTCCCTTATTGTGGAGTTCTAGAGCAACTGTAATGATTTGAGGGGTATATACCACCTTAGTCTTCTGGCCATCCAAAGCAGTAATCACTTGCCGTCTTTCTGAATGGAGTTGGCTATCTCGTAGACCCTCAGTGTCCACACTTGCTAGTTTTGCTGCAAAGAAATTATGTAGATCGGACCTCTCTAGGTGGTTGAGGATGCCTTTCTTGCTGGCATACTCACTGAGCTCTCTAAGGATCATGGGCACATTTACTGTATTGCCCTGCGGATCTCTGAATGTACCTTGGTAAAGTTTGATTCCTTCATCTTCCAGTGTGGCTTCATCTATCCAAGCTTTGGTTGGTTTTAGTGTTTTGTCAGGGATAGTGTAGGGTTTTGCCCCGCTGCAATGATGTCTTTCAAGGACAACATCTTCTTTGTTGCTGGTGATTTGATGGCTTCCATTGATCTTGTGGGCACTCCAAGTGCAAAAGTTAGTGTTGTTTATAAAATCTGGCATTTACTCAGTTTCTAGCTATCCAAATGACTTCAAATTTTAAACACAAGCTAATCAGGGCCTAAGGGTGCTATGCATGTGGTCAAAAATGCATTTTGGGTGCAGATTCATGTTGTAAGACATCATACGTATATGATGTCTAAGTGCTCAAAATGGATCGATTTTTCATATGTGCATAGCTGTAGCAATTCTAGATTTTGGAGCTGGCGTTGCTATCACCACCAAAAAAATGGGGGAAACCTACCTTGAGGGCTCCTAGAATGACATTGCAACTAACAGATGGGTACATGGAAAAACCCTTGGGACTTCTAGAGAAAATGATTGTTACTTCTTGCGGCATTGAGTATGAGCATGCCTTTTCCATAGTTGACTTTGACAAGAAGAACAATTACGACATCATACTTGGACGACCATTTATGAGACAACTTAAGATGGTTCAAGACTGGGGATATGATCATACATACCTCAAACACATGGAAACCACGATGCACATAAACCTTAAAGACCATAGCTACAAAAACATAACCAAACCCCAGCGGAGGAGTTTGATTCAGCTACAATAGTTGAATGTACCCAACATTTATCCATATAAGTCATTTCAGTTATTTTGCAAAGTAATTGAGATTCTCAATTTTGTGAGTCATCATGAGTTTATCAGAGCAATCGGATTGAAAATCGGGTTCAGGTATTTTTTTAAAAAAAAGAGATGTGAGTCAAAATTAGGATACTTCTTTCTTTCTCTCTCTTTCTTTACTCCTTCTCCTATTCTTGAAACCCTCCCAGTATTCTTAGCACCGCCCCTAGGGCCTATATAAAGGACCCTTCTCCTCTCACTTTGAACACACACATCTACGGAAGTGGAAGCTCTCTTGCAACGACGCGCCGAAGGGAGGCTCTCTCCCTTAACCTCTCACCTTCAAGCCATCTCCATCTCCAATCGTTGACGTGCCGTCTCCGATTTGTGAACACACTCTCTCTCTCTCTCTTCTCTCTCTCTCTCTTCTCTCTCTCTCTCTCTCTCTCTCTCTCTCTCCAACAACACGCTTTTCTTTTCTCTATTCCAAAGCTATGGCTCCGAAGCGTGTAATGCGAAGTTCTAAGGACGCCCATGCCGTTGCACCACCAAGGAAGGTGGGAAGAAAGGTGTCTACTCTGAACGTATCTCATGCGGAAGCTCAACCACCGAAGCGAGTTCTCTTAACCGGGGCCATTTTACTCACTACTTTAAATGATAAACTTGAAGAAAAGAGCTAAAATCCGAGAGTATCATAACAACCAAATGGCAGATTAGAATTATTAAAGAATCCTCCTTAGGCAAGAGATTAGATTTTTCCTTCGAGACCTAGCAATTTTATGGGTAATTCCTTACTTACCCTATGGGAAATGGCTCTAAGGCTAATTACTTGGCTTAGATGATTAAGAAATTCAGAATTTTACTAATTGATTCACGAAAGAGATGAAGTAAGCAAGCTCATTCATTTTCCTAGAGCAATATGAAGATGCAGAATTGTTGCAGGCATGTGTGACATAAAATTCTCTTCTTAATGGCCTAATGACGGATTAATTTTCAACCTTAATCACATTTTAATGTGGGAGAAGATTGAGTCTACTTTAATTACAACACTATTGAGTGGTAAAAGAATGAATTTCATCAAATCTACACTATTACTGGCTGACAATTTATTAACTATGCTGCCTAGAGAGAGAATCTTTCCTAATCATGCATTAATCCTTGGTTAAGGATGATGAATGGCTGCATAATTTAGCTAATTGAATGATGATTATGTAATGGAGTATAGCTATGGAGATTTATAGAGCAGCTATAGGGAATTATAGCCAGGATTAAGCATAGTAGCTAAGGAATTTGGAGAATAAAGATGAGAATTAAGAAGAGCAGTAATTAAACCATGATTACCATGATTAGGGGCTGAGAATCCTCTGATTTTTCTGATCCAATGAATCCTCAAGATGAGAATTTCGGCAGTACCTCCCTCCTTGCTTCTCCTTCAAAAACTGTGTGTGTACCGGCAGCACCTCCCCAAGGTGTGTGTAGGTGTGTGTGTGTGTGTACTGGGTGTGTGTGTGTGAGCATGTGTGCGTGTGTGTGTGCGTGTGTGTGTGCATGCCTTTAAATAGGCCTCCTCAAGCTGAAAATCGATTTGTGCTGCTATAAGCATCTGAGTGAGCACTCAGTCCTTGCATGGCAAGTCTAGTTGCCTACCCACCAAGTGTCCAGTTGGTTTAGTTAACTTGTTCTCACACTTAGTTGCAAGCTCGGAAACTTTCCAAAGACTCCCACAAGGCAAGAGGGTGCCTCCCTAGCTGCTAAAGATGGTCTGGAGTGGCCTGGAACTTGTTCCCACGCAGCCCCGGGCCCCCGGTGCCTCCCTGGACAATTTTATGAAAAATTGGTTTTAGGCTAAAACGGGCCATACGAGTCGGATTTTGATGCCGTAAATTGCTATACTGAGCTCTAACTAAGGCGTACTGGACCGAGTACCTGCCATATTTAGCAGTTCCCCGGGGTTCGAAAATGCATTTTTTTCAAATTTGGGGTACAGGTGCAGATTTTCGAGACGGTCAAAACTAGACGGGTCGGGTGACCAAAAACTTACTATATTTGGAAAATTTTCACAAAAATTATTTTAATTCACATTTCGAAGCTTTATAACATTCTTAACATCATGGCACTGACAGAATTCGGAAAACTGCTAAAAATAGTAACCATGGACCAAAAAGGAATTCCAAAGATCACGTCAAGGTAGCAAGATCAAGTCCCAAAGGCAAAGACTCATAATACAAAGAATAGAAGTCACCAAAGTGTATACCAACACAAACAACAGGGTCAGTACAAGAAAGCTATCAAGCAGATTTGGGCCGAAAAGATCAATTGACCAAGGAGGAGAAACTAGAATTTAATTGTAACCCTCCAACCACATATTAAACAAAAAGGAAGCCAAAACCAAACTCTTGCCAAAGACAGATATGGGTACCAAAGAAACTACTCAGCATTCACAACCACCATACCAAAATCTGGATTCGAAAGCAACAAACTCAAGAACTGCCAATACACAACTTCTACAACCGACAAAATGCAAGTTCTAATCAACTATATATCGACGGTTCAGTGGTGGAGACCTAAGAAAAAACAATCACAGATACCATTAGACTGAGCAGACTTGCTTCCCAAACTCTATTGACAATCAAAGAAAGAGCAAGAATACTTGAGAGCTTACTGTTCAGACAACTTCCCCACGAGCATACATCATTGCAAAGCTTCAACATCGACATGGTCGTCCAAGAGGACTTCGACTAGGCAGGGGAGGAACCAACACGCTACAAGTGTAAAAGGGCACTGTTTTCCTTGAGTTTATGGATTTTTATGTTTGATTGTGATTATTTTGATGAAAGTTGAACATATATGTCCTAAAATATTGAGTAATAACAAGATGACAGAAGACAAACACCAAGATGATCCTCTAAGTGTGTGTATATATCTAAAATTAGAGGTTTTTAGTAAGAAAAAGCGAGAAAACAAAGAAATCCGACCAAAAATACTACATATTGATGTATATAGTGGGTTGTTATGATATTACCTAATTGTCTCAAATTTTTGGATCAAATTAGATATTTTTCTTTATTTTTAATTGTTTTTTCAGCCAAAAACAAAGAAAGATAGAAAAAGGAGGTGAAACGACACTTTGGCGAGCAAAAGAAAAATATAGGAGTGGTCAATAAACAATTGACAACTTATGGTGAAGACGGGTTGCAAATATGCGAAAAAGTTGCGGAAAGCCAAATTGGAAGATCTTGGGCTAATTGACAAAATTTTCAAAAACAGAGCAAACGGAGTCCAAATAAAGAAATTTCTGAGCCTAAAGTACATTTCACAACAAGATAGGAGCACATGTCAAATTTGGTAAAAAGTGGTCTCGGAATCCCGATATAAGTTCTTTTGGGCCCACTCAATAGCTCATTTTCACTATTCACAAGTGAGAGACAGCTTGAGAGACCTAGAGCGATCGAATCTTTTGCGACTCTGTATGACGCACACAACACACCGATCGATGCCAGATATGAGAAGTAGGCTTGTTACCATGAGTTTTCTTGTCCTACACTCTCTTTGTCGCGAAAAATTTCAAAAATCGACAATGTAGCTTTCGCGAGAAAGAAATCGAAAAGAGCCGTAACGCATCATCCATCCAACGGGTTGCTACGAGATTTGATGGGGGGTTAACCCTAAGCTAAAAGAACACATTGACAACTTCCAATGCACGTTTAGGTAAACCGGAAAAACCCTAACTTCTTTGGGCACGACAAAGACTGATCGGGAAAGAATGGCCAAAACGACGCAAAACTTCAGGAGAAGATACATCTCAAGCATGTTTTTAAGTCAAGTAAGTCTCCGCCTGAATCCACCATCAAAAGTGGGTCAAAACATGGGGCAAAGCTTCGGGGTCCGCAAAGTGTCATTTGGGCCTCACGGCTGAGATAGAGGTCCGTTTTCCACCAAACTTCACAGGCTTCATCAACATATCATCAACAACCAATACATAAAGTCAAACATCAAGAAAAACTATCACCGGTAGTCTCCTCAACAAAAGATGCTATTTGAGTGACAAATCACCAAATGTGGCATTTATGAATCCAAAGGATTCATTATAGCCATAGAAGGGTGCCTAAGGACATCCACATGCGAGGGAAATAGAGATCAAGAAGAATCTCTAAGTCAATGGGGCCACAATAGAGAAATCCCTTTTGAAAACTGAAATATCAAGCAGGGAGTTTCAAAACTGATCACGTGACTTTTTAAAGTGAAAAATAGCTAACAGGGCTTAAGGCACAATCACAAATCACCTCAAAGCATCAAAATCAGTTTTTATCACAGCAGACTTCATACGCGTATGAAGTCTCATAGATAGTTTTTGCACAAGAAACACTCTCATGAAATCATGACATCATTCTGCATACCCTCTAGATGCAATACAAAAAATTTCATGGAATTTGGAGCTTTTTAGGCCCCCAAGAACCAAAAACGCAAAGTCTCAGCCTAATCTCAATATTTGGCTTTAGACTTATAAAAAATGCTCCAAATCATGTGAAATTTTGTGCACAGCATAAACTTAGCCCAAATATCTTATGACTATGCTAAAAAATGCATTCTGTGCAAAGAGACTTTATACGCGTATAAAGACTAACTCTATAATAAGGGAGTACTGCTCACAAACTGATCACCCAAGCCTATAAAATATATCATGCCAAGCCTCTACACCAAATTTGGACCAAATTGTGAATGTATTGGTCATCACTCACTTCAGTTTCAAAAACAAAGTGTCTTAGCCTGAATTATGGCATTAAGCTCAAGAACTCTTACCCAATTTCATGTGTGCATCACAGCCTTATAAACATCATGGACTAGGTCTGCAACAAATTTGGATCAAGGATTCCCAAGTAGAATTTATATTTAGTGTGTATAAAGTCTACAAGCCTTGATATAGCAGGCTAGCTGGGATTTTAGGCTTTTAGCACTTGGAAAACATCATCATGAGCTCTCTAACACACATCAATCACAACTGGAGGTGATATGACCTTCATCCAATCAGAAAAGCTAAACATGTGTCATGACATCTTTTGAAGCCTTTCTAACACAATTCACAAGCCCAAAGTCATAACAAAGTTCATGGACACTTTACACAGGCCATACAACACCAGCCTATGGATTTTCTAACTGTTTTCATCAATAGTCTTTATACGCGTATAAAGTCTAAACTATTATTTGAGAGCCCAACCAACAATTTCTCAGCACTAATTTGTGCACCATGTTACATACAATGCATACCTTCTATTTGGACAAGTTTGGGCTAGATAATGACCATTGGTAGTACAAAATCAAAAATTCCTCCTATGGAGTATTCTAGACCCCATCCAATTAGTCCATATCCAAATGGGAATCAGAATTGATATTGGGTGTCCCAATCACCAAAGGAAGCTCTAGAAGAAGCCAAGGCCAGAAAACTCAATGAAGACGTATGAAGTCTCATAATGGTTAAGCGATGGATTAGGGCAAAACTCTACACTTCAAGGTGAAATCTGACTCCAGACTCAGAAGGAGAATCCAAAATCCAATTTCACTGTCATAGATGTGTATAACATGCTAATGACTACTTACAGCCAAGGTCTGAGTCATATCTAACACATTAGATTTCATACGCATGTAAAGTCTCTCTGATGTGGAGATGAACCTAGAGATCAACATTGACCAATCTAAGCCTCAACAACAGGATTATGACTACACTTACCCAATTTCATCCCATTTAAGCCTCAAATACTCAGAAGTGAGCCCAAATTCAGTTTCAAGTCGGCAAAGAGTCAAATGGTCATAGCTGGTCCAAACAACATCCAAATTAAAATCAAGACATATATTCCTGAAGTATATGATAAGTGTTGTGCTTATGTAAACTATCACTTTGTTTTGAGCATTTAGACTTCAAATGCGTATGAAGTCTCACAGCATCAATCAACACCCAAAAGCAATCATCATCCTATGCATTGCACCCTTAGGCCCTAGGTAGCCTGTTTTTCAATTTAAGAGTCATTTGGACAGATAGAAACTAAGAAAATGCAAGATTGGCTAATCACTTGAAGTGTCCGCGCAAGATCTATGGAGTCTAATAAATCAACAGCAAAGAAGAAGAGCATGTATGTAAAAGGCATAATTGCGACCAGTGAACCATATACACTGCCAGAGGAGACACTCAAGCCAGCCAAGGCCTGGATAGACGAGGCAAGATTAGAAAAGGAAGGAGTTGAAGTGTATCAAGGCACCTTCAAAGACACACAAGGCAACACAGTGGATATCCCAATGAATCCACAAGAGATGTTAGAAATGGCAAACAAAGAAGATACCCTTACCCAGCTAGAAAGAGCGGACCTTCATAACTTCTACATGGCTCCACCAACAGGTGTGGATGTTCAGAGAGTATATGAGCTATTCAGCTCTATTCAAAAAGATGGAAAGGCAGTGATAATAGGTTTGGATGGCCAGAAGACAAAAACTCTAATCACACATCAAACCATAGCAGATGCACTTGGGCTCCACAACAGGGGAATCTCAGTTAGAGAAAGAAGAGACCAGGTGAAAGTTTATGCACAAAAGAAGTTTAATCGGACATTGGAAAATCTGGTGGACCCATGAGCTGGAAAGATATGCAAACTATACAACCAATACTTTCAAATTTGCGGCAAGAGGCCACATAAATACACAACTCCTCCTCATGCAGTGGAAACCACTATAACCTGGGCTTTGAAGAGCAGTGTACCAAAAGAGGTGAACTACGCTCAATATCTGCATGAGCAGGTGATTGGCATAGGCATGGAAAAGTCCAAGTACATTGGAGGAGGAGAAACCTTGACAAAGATTGCATATGAGGCAATCGGAGCAAGAGGACATTGGCCAGAGCCACCAACACAGAATGAGTGGTTCAAGGTAAAACCTGATATTGAAGATGCGCCGGTAAAAGCAACATCTCTGCCCATCACCACGAGCTAAGAAGAAATTTGGAAATAGTGCCAAAAGACGAGCCTGTGGAGCCACTAAGGAAGAAAGGGAAAGCATAAGCCAGGGAATCCAGATCCAAGGAAACAGAGTCAAAAAGCTGCTCGTATTGAAAGATTGATAGAACAGTTTAGAGCAGAAAGGGTACTAAAAGGAGATTTCGAAGAATACTGGGTGCCAGACCCAGCCAAGGTGGGAGGAAGCTCCCTCTAAACCACTAGAGGACCAATTTGACCATTCATCCGGGCGTATGAAGAGACGGAAAGGGTACTTGATCAACAAAAATTAGAGCCTTTCACGATGGAGGAAATCGAAAACATCAAACAGAAGCTGAAAGAAACATTAGAACATGAGAAGAAGGATCAAGAGGAAGAGCAGAAGAAAGAGGAAACATCACCTTCTCCACCAAGATCTCCCACACCTCCTCCGAGCTCAAAACCATCTACACCCGAATCTCAATCTTCACCAAAAACAACAGAAGGGGCCACATCTACACATGGAGATCAGGAACATAATGAAAAAAATACTTATGAAGATCTTATCCAAGCTGGATATACTATGGCAGAAGCTTCCATAGTGGTATATGGTACTCCGAACCCACCATGGGCTGCAAGGAAAGAAGAAGAAAGACAAGATCCCCCAAGAAACAGAGAAAGAGATGATGAGGCGGAAAACAGAAGGTAGACCATGGATCTCAACAAAGAACTCCAGAGAGATACTCACCACAATCGGGAGTGCCAAGGATGGTTCAATTCCCCACGGTGCCTCAATGGAGACTCTTAGCTAGCCCATTCCAAGCACCACCGACACCAATGCTAATCAGTATGAGTTATCAGGTTCCACTAGCTGGTCCAATCAATAGACCCACAACTTGAAACCTTGTCACAGCAACAACTAAGAGCCGCTTATCAGATACTTGATAGAGTCAGGACGTGGTCTCTTGCCATTGCTGAAGAGAACAACATGCTGCGTACCAGGGCATGACAACATGCAAACAGAACATGAGAACCTATCAAATATGGTACAAGATACCCACCTGAAGGCTAAAGAAGCAGAAAAAGAGCTCGACACTCTTACTGCAACACTAAGGGAATCTGAAGGCAGACAAGACACTCTCTTGCTAGAGATAATTGAAGCATCGAGAGCAATCAAGACTCTCCAAGAGCAAAAAGATCAGGCCTTGGATGACTTAGAATCAGCAATGGATGAAGTCCTAGAGTTGAAGGAAAAGTCAGAGCTCCAAGACAAGACAATCAAAAGACTAAGGGCTACACCAAGGATCAAGAGAACAAGTGCAAGAGCAGACGCCCAATTCATACAAGCATTGAAGGCACAAATCACCACCCTATAGAAATACTGCATCTAGCAAAGACAAAGGATGCATAAGGGAGAAGAATCTTCAACCGCCGAAGAAAGAATGAGAGCAGAACACATAGTTCTTCAGAAAGAACATGAGGAACTTCAAAAGAGCCTGGAGACATTGCAAAATCAAATGGTTGACATGGCCGAGAAAGCAACTCAACAAGACACATTGACACAAAGACAGATCGCTGACTTGCAAAAGGAAATAGCGGCTTTAAGGACACAAGAATCAGAATCAGGGCATAGTGAAATAGAAACAAATGCTAGAGATGAGCCCATGGAAATTCCTGAAGGGGCCAAGGGCTGCGGCAAATGTACTTAGGGAGGAATGGATGCAACCCACACTCCCATATCCTCTCCTAAAGTATGAGGTAACATAATCAGGAAAAGAGTCAAAGAGGAAGCCACAAAGCCGGTCTATGAAGGAGATGCCAAGAAGATGGAGGATACAGGTAGAATAGTGGACTCACAACCAAGATGGAAAAAATCTTGGCTCCTAAAGTACCCAGTTTTTTTGAAATACTTGGTGGAGGCTCCAAAGATTATCAGAGATGACCTCCTAATTTGCCCAGTCCCTCGTGTTCGCACTTGGGCAAACCATTTCAAATTCGTGAAGGCTCGTCCCAACTAGCTAAACTACCCGTCTATGCCTGCATCCAAATCAGGAGAGAGAATATGTGTCTCTTATATGGTGAAAACCCTGAAGGGCACCATTAAGATCTTCACAGGCTCTCCAAATTTGACGTGCGTCATGACCAAAAAAATCTGCAAAACCTTGTTGGCTTGTTTTGAAGTGTTCACGCCTTCTAAAGCGACGAATTCTACACTCCTCTCAACGGGCGACACTGTCACTGCAATGACATCTGATCTGTGAAAACAACCATCTCCAGAGGTTTTACATCTACTATATCAGAGAATCATGTTTCTGGCTAGCTATCACATGCAAGCCTTTGAAGAAGTTTTCTACACGGGATTCTTTACTTATGATAGCAAGATATTTGGCCCAGCGTGGTCACTTTGGGGAACATCTGCTACTAATCGTACCTAAAGCTGCTAAAACGACCAGACTTCCACTAACACAAGAGTAGCTCTTACTAAAGTAAGATCAGTCATGTCAGGAGGACATGGACGCGGAAGGGGGGAGTGTTGACAACAAGATATAGAAGAGGTTTCCCAATTACATTATACTACTATTTTTGGCACCTTTGTAATATTTGAGCTGCCAATAGACCTTGTGGGAACGAGCCTCTATGGAGGAATGTATATAATTCAACTTTTGTAACCTAAACCCAACTTTTTGGAATTAATCAAATCGGTTTTATCACTGTGCGTGGAGTTTGAGAGAGAGAGAGAGAGAGAGAGTGTGTGTGTGACTTGATCTCTTTGCTACGCGTGCTACGGAAGTCCCATTGCTGAAGTGACACCACCACTGCATTAGCAACTGCAAGGGCTTTCTCTGACACCAATAGTGTATGATTTTGATGACAACTCAAAGAGAGCACCTACAAGCTTCTGGGTGAGTTTTCTTGCAAACCGGGTGTCCATTTGTTGACTTCTTTGTACCTATGGGTTCACGGCAAGTAGGACTACATGTTAGAACCATACGCCACGAAAAATGGTAACTTTTATTTTGCTGCCTTCTTTATTCGCAATTTTTGCAAGGGGTAGTTGGAGGTGGGTTATCCAGTCATAGTCCATAGGATATTGATCTCAAGGTAAGGAGAGTGTACCTTATGAGTTTCGTGATGTTTCAAATGCGTTTGACCTAGATTCGGTGAGTGTTAGCATTGTAGTTAGGATTGTCTTCACTAGAGCGATCTTTGACTCGTCTTTTTTATTACTGATTGTCTTACAAGGTCGAGAAGTAAGTTCATAACACTCTTCTTGTTTCCATGCACCTACGTGTTAAGCTTCATCCTCGGCCGACATAGAGTTGTTGGTTTTGTTCTCGCTAGAAGTAGGTTCATAACCCTCTTCTTGTTTCCATGCACCTACGGGTTAAGCTTCATCCTCGGCATAGAGTTGTTGGTTTTGTTCTCGCCATGCTAGCGAGCGAACGCTATGCTAGCATCCGCTCGTGGCGTACCTATCAACAGTACATCATCCATTTTTGTTCTTGGTTTTGTGTAGTCTGAAGTCACGCTGATAGCCGTTTTTCGGCTCTCCATAATTGCCATAGTAAGTTACTCCACCCTACCAAATTCACCCAAATGCTATGGCTATCCCTACCATTTCACTGTACATAGGCATGTGTGAGTTAGGGGGCTTTTCCCATATCTTCTCAAAAACCCTCAGCTAGCTAGTCACTGGGCTAGTTGAGCCAAAAAAATAAAATAAAATAAAAATAAAAGTATATTATGGCCTCTTTGTGTGTAAATATTTCATTTTATATATGGCCTAAATATAGGGATTTTTTATAATTATTTTGGTATTTTATTTAAATATTTCTACTTAAGTGTGTGTTTTATTAAACCTATGTACACCTTCTTTCATCCTCTTGCACCATAATTATATTTTTTGCCAATATGTACATACTCTAACCTCATATTTTTTTTATACAAATCACTCCCACATTTTCACCCTCACCCTCGTGAAAACAAAAAATTGATTTCTACTCATTGGTTACGTTTATTATATTATTTACTTGCATACCTTTTCCTCTTTCACCAAAATAATTCAAGGAGGGACCATATCATATGATTCCAATATCTTTCCATATCCATAACTCCTCCATATTTTTATTATTATTTTTACTCATTATTCTAACACCATTGCTCATTGAGCTAAAGTCCATGAATAGTCCATACACTAGTCCCACCATGTATATATTTCTTTATTCACCAATAATCCTCCTCCATGCATGGGTCAAGGGCAACTTGGATGCTTTGTATTATAATATGACAAAGGAGGGGCTCACTCTTGGATGCATTGTACAAATTCAACAAAGGAGGGGGCCACTAAAAGACTTTTGCAGGCATAAAAACAGGCTTTTTGGTGATAATTTTGGCACCTATCTCCACTTCTAATTTGGAGCGGTGGTCAAAAGAGAAAATGTATCCCATGCTCTGAATAATCACCTCAAATTTTTCATGATTTTTGGAGCTACCAGCGGTGAGCTATGATTTTTTGAGTGGACCCCAGTCTGCCCACTTTTCTCACAAGTAGCCCTTAGTCTTCTCTCACCCTTCCACACACCTACTCACTCTTACACATCCCTCCCTCTCCTTCTCTCACTCAAACCTGCAATTTCCATGGCTTCTCCCACCCTCTTCACCATTACCCTTCTCTCTCATCCCTATAGTTCTTTTATGAACCTCTACATACATACACCCTCTCCATGTCTCTCTCTATTGCTTCTATGTTACAATTTCATTTACCTCTCCTAAAAATATCTAAAATTCAGCATCTTAACCATGATAACTTCTGCAAATTGAGGATTTTTCATCAAAAAACCCTCTTTTCATCGTGGTGGTCAACCGTGGCGGGGGCGTAAAGAAGCGAAGAAGAAGAAGAAGCAACGGTCATTTTTTCCACAATCTACACAAGGGTGAGTTCAAGCTTCTTCAAAGCTTCACCATCTCAATGATTCTCTTTTAATTCACCCCTCTTCCTTCATCAAATCAACTCATCCTACCCATTGTAAATGTATCACTAACAATTCTAGTGATTATTACCACCAACAACTAACTTCTCTTGTAAAAATGCACCCACACTATCAACATATGGAGTAGGCAACCGCACAAGTAAACCAAATTCATTCACTCCCATGGAAATTTCTCTCCTTTCACCACATCAATAATTCTCTTACTTGAGCCCACATCCATGTGACTCAAGAGAAAAGAGAGACCCCATTATCATTTGAAATTCATAAAAATTCATAATCCTTGATCTTTCCTAATAAAATTGATTAGGCTTAATCCTAATCAAGGCTTCTAAAACCTATAAATAGAACCCATTCCTCCTTGTAAAAGACATCACTATACCATTGCACACTAGATTGAGCGTACCACACGCCAGTTCTATCTTGGTTGTAAAGAGAGAGTAAGCTTTCTATACACCATCACCTTGGTGCATAGAAAAGCTTGAGCTAGTTTGAGTGAGTGCGAGTAGAAGATATTCTTCCTACCATTGTTGTATCTACCCCAACATCAATGAATTGGTAGTTTTGGGTGCAATTCATGTCCAAAGGCTCACGCTTCTCCTCCAATTTGGCTTGGCAAACTCATTCAGCTTCATAAGGTGACTTGTTTCATTGAAGGTTGTTGTTTTGTTGCTTGTGATTCATTGGCTATTGTTTGGCTACCATTGTAAGAGGGTGGATGGTGAGAGGGCTCCCATAACCCTAAGACAATGTGCTAGTGATGCTATAACCAAATCTTGTCACTTGATTCTGCAAGCTCTAAGTTCCTTTTTGTGCAAAATATAAAGTTGAAGCTAAGTTGTACACCATCTCTCTCTCTCTCTCTCTCTCTCTCTCTCTCTCTCTCTCTTAGTGTGTGTGAGAGTGTTCCATTGGTGTTAGGGTTAGTGTAAATTCCTTGCTTGTTTGTGGGTTGCTCTAACGATTGTCCTCTTTTGCGTCCTAGTTCGCTCGTAAACTAGGTGGTGCCCCTTGTGTAGTTGGGATTTGGCTGTGGGTTTGTTGTTTTGGTTTGTGTTGTGTTGTGCCCCAGCCCCATTGAGCAGCACGGGAGCCTTGAAGGGTGTCTAGAGGTTGCTCTTCTTGTTGCCCACCCCGGACCGCCTCAATTTTGGTGCCCCCACTGAGGACAGGCTTGTGTATGTTTTGTGAAGGCTCAACCTTTAGCATAATCAAGTAGCTTGCATGAATCACGAGAATTTGTATGATCCCTTCATTTCCATTGCAAGGCAAAAGGTACACATAATTGTTAGTACTAAGTTGCAATTTAAGCGAGTAATTCGTAGAATTTTAGGTCCTCTTAGGTTGGTAGAGATAAACGCATCAATAAATCCTTTTATTTTGCCTCTCATTAGGTACGACCTTAGTTTGGACGTCTATATTTTTGTTTTGTTTTAAGAATTAGGTCATGCATAGACCATGGATAATGGCCCAGGAATACAGGTTTTTCCCTTTCATTTCACTCCACACATTTGAGTAAACATTGCAATTAGTAGAAAAATCCATTTTCAACAACGTATGGTATTCATGTTTGGTGCCCAAAGAGTAGGAGAGAAATTCTCGCGTCACCAAACCCTGTCATTCTACCTCTTATTGATTATCATAGGTCATTTGATGTGAATATTTTTATTTTGTTGTAGAATAGATTGCAATTTAGAAAAATTATTGTGTAAATCTTTTAAAGAAAGAAAAAACAAAAACGCGTCACTTTGAAATCAATTCAATGGAGAGCCAATGCCAAATGTCTGGATATCCTCTTTTCTTTGGAGAGCCTGGAGAGGATGCAGAATTATTTCTAGCGAATTTCAAGATGTCTTGCCGTATCAAGAGGATAGTAACTGATCAAGAACGTGTAGAAATGTTTGAGGTGGTCCTTAGGAAAGATACTAGCACTTGGTTTGACTCTTTGCCTGAGGAAGTTAAAGGGAATTACACGGAAGTTTTGAATCGTTTCAAGAAATACTTCTTTGATCCCCAAAACACTCAGAAATTATGGCAAGACATTGTTTCTCATAAGCAAAAAGACTTAGATGACTACTACTTGTACAAGCAAGAGTTCCTACGTCTTTGGGCTCTATGGATACGAAATGTTGCAAACCTTGGTGATGGTGCAGAATTTCTAAAGAAGGAGAGGTTCATAGCCGAACTCTTTCCTGACCTTAAGGTAAAAGTTGAGGCGGGTGCACCTGCTACCTTTGATGCAGCTGAAACTAGGGCTGCTGAGAAATATAGGAAACTCAAGTGCTTAAGGGGGGAGGTTCCAATAGAAGGTCTTAGACCCAAAGGTAAGTCACAAGCATCAACATCTAAGGAGCTTCCTGAGGTAACGGCGGAAGTGATTGAGAAGTTAAATGAATCTTTAAGCAGCTTGTTAATTCACCTTGCACAAGCTGTAGGTCCAAAGGGACAAGCAAAGAAGTCTGAAGAGCGAGACCCACGACCTAGGAGAGTCTTGCAATGTTGGAATTGCGGTGAGTCTGGACATGGGATGTATAATTGTCCTTGGCCCCGTGGGGAGCCAGGGAGACCTAACTTGAATTACCCAGTGATGAATGCAGGTGAAGGAACTAGTCAGCAACCACGGGCTTATACAAAGGCCAAATGGAGCAAGACCACCTCCACAAGGAGTGGAAGGAGTTCCACCTTTGCCAGACCCAAACGTGCATGTGGTAGAGGTGACAAATTCAAGAGAGGTTGACATGGAAGCAAATGGCATTAAGCGTGGCCGAGGGAAAGGTAAGGAGAAAGAAGGTGTTACATCACAAAGTGACCATGGACGAGAAAAGAAGGCAAAGGAGACCAAGGAAGCCAAGAGGACTCGACGTCGTATCAACCTCCAAGACTTTCCTCTTGGACATGGAATGGCTCCATACAACCTGTTGGAAGACATGAGAGGTAAGGGTCCTGATATCTCATGGCCTCAATTTCTTGCATTATGTCCACAAGTTAGGAGGGATTAAACAAGGGCAGTTAGCACTAGGAGAAAGGTAAAAGAGAGTGTGCCTGTTGTAAAAATTGCACAAGCTGAAATGAATGAGGACATTACACCTGTGCTAGTGACGGGAGCAAAGCGAACCCCGAACCCCGACGGCCTCTAAATCGCCGGGGACCGAATGGCGCGCCTCGAGCCTGTCATGGTAAAGCAAACAGGGGGCACCACCTAGCTTCAGCGGCTAGGACGCAAACAACACACCACCATAACAAAATTTTCATCCAAGAGAGATGGATGCTTGGGAGTAATGATGAAAAGGAGAGGGAATGAGATCAAGTGAGTGAGTGAGAGAGAGAGAGAGAGAGAGAGAGAGAGAGAGAGAGAGAGAGAGAGAGAGAGAGAGAGAGTGAGGGAGGGGGTATAGCGGCTTAGTACTTAGGCATCACAAAAGGATGGCGAATCCGCACACCCTTCACACATACACAAGCTCACTCCAAAACACAAGACTAGGTGGCGATTCCGCACACCTCACATGGGCAAAACGTTGCAAGAAAACATACTCACAAAACCTCAAGCTTTATTTAGAGAATTAGGCGATGAAATGGGGAGCATAGGGTAGGGGAATGAGAAGGGAGAGAGTGGTAGAGCACATGGCGGATAGGTGGGAGTTGATGGCGAAGACTCGCACGAGGATTATGGCCATCATCCTTCATTTAGTTGCCCTTCATCTTCCATAGCCAAGGGTGTAGAGGTCATGCTCAAGACAAGCATGGTGATTGCGGTGATGGTGATGGTGTGGGTGTGTGTGTGTGTGCACTAGGCACACACAGTGCATAGTGTATTCTTTGGTGATGTTGTGTGTTTTTGTGTGATGGTGACCCCTCTTTATATAGGGGAGGAGGGGGGGGAGAAATTCTAGAATTTAGAAATGAAGAAATCATTATCTACATAGGCCATGTGACTGTGGGCCCCACTTGTCTGGCTGTGTGTATATGTGCCAGAACAGCAGTCTCATGAGAGAGAGATGGGTTGATGAAAAAAAGTGAGAGGTGACATGGAGAATAAAGTAATTACAAGAGGGGAGAGAGAGGAGTGTGTTCAGAGGTGAATCTGTGTGCAGATGTGTGTGAACACAAGAAAAATCAGGTAACCACCAGGTGGGGATGGGTCTATGGGCACCTTTTTTAGTGAAACTGAGTGTGTGTGAGTGTGGGGGAGGTTATTTAGCTACAAGACAAGAGACATGGCGCCCTTTAGAGAGGGGGGGGGGTATTGGGTCATGGGATATGATAGGAGAGAGAAAAGGGGGGTGGGGTATACTATTTTGGAAGATAGGGTAAGTTGCATGTAAGTTAGGGTGCATTATTGGTGAGTTAGAATGCATTATTGGTGAGAGGTGGGGTAGCTTGAGGGGAGAGAGAAAGGAGAAAGGACAAGGGGAAGAGAGAGGGGGTTGACCTTTTGAGTGGAGGAGAGGAAAAGGGACACACGGCGGGGCAACAATGAAGAAAAAGGAGGCAAGGTGGGGATGGGCTGCCCCGCAGGCATGAGGTGGCCTATTTTACCTTTCTCATATATTTACATAATCATACTTTATTTTTTTCTTACTTTTTTCCAATGTCTTTTATCACTCCCTCCCTAAGAGGGGGTTTTCATGGAGTGGGGAGGAGAGAAGAGGGGTATGGGAGCTTGGCTTGTGAAAAGCCCCCATCATTAGCCCTCCCTTTTGGCTAGAGGCATTCATGTCTCTAGCTCATCTGTTTGATCATTATCGTCGGAGGTGGCGGCTGATGGTGTGTCCTCATCTGGAATGTCAATAGGTGGAGCCTGGTCAAATCGAAGAAAATAAGGTTTAAGTCGCCAACCATTTACCCTGGTTTTATGAAGTTTTCCATCAGCCTCCATAAGCTGGTAGCTTCCATTGGCATACTTTTTCCTGACGATGAAAGGACCTTCCCATCGGAGTAGGAGTTTCTTATCCTTGCGCGTGTCGAAGCGATTGTCGTAGCGGAGCACCAACATTCCTTTCTTCAATTCTTTTTTCCGGAGATGCTCGTTCAAGCTAAGCCGTCTATGCTCTGCTTGTGCTGCATAATAATTTATTGCTTCTTCTCTGTCCAGCTGCAGTCTTTCCAAGTTGATGATGTGATCTCTCAAATGCATGTTGGGCTGTTGAAGCTGGCTTGCCATTACTCTGAGACTTTGTAGTTGCACTTCAATGGGCAAGATTGCTTCCTTACCAAATACTAGATGATACGGTGTGAATCCCAAGGATGTACGAAATGATGTTCTGTAGGCCCATAAAGCTGGTAGTAGATACTTATCCCAGTCTCCAGGATGATTGTTTACCTGATTGGTAATAATTTTAGAAACCATTCCATTTACCTTTTCAACTAGGCCATTACATTGAGGGTAATATGGTGAAGAGTGCCTCCTTGTAATGCCCAGTTTCTGCATTAATTCTCCTACCAAGTCTGCTCTGAAACCTGGCCCTCTATCAGAGATGATCTCTAAAGGTGTGCCAAACCTACAGCATATGTGCTCGTAGATAAATTTAGCTACCTCTACCGCTGTGATTCTAGTGGTGGCTGTAGCCTCTGCCCATCTAGTCATGTAGTCGACCCCATGATAATGTAGAATTTTCCTGAGTTGGCCCTAGGTAATGGCCCAATGGCATCGATACCCCATTTTTCAAATGGGCCATATGAGAGAATAGGTGTCTGAGGTTCAAGCATAAGTGACCTAGTGCGGCCTTTTGACACAACTTACATGTTTTGCACCAGTGGTGTACATCACGGTTGAGGCTAGGCCATATGAAGCCTGCCTGCAAGATTTTCCTACTTGTTATGTCTAGGGCAAAGTGACCACCACAAACCCCGTCGTGACAGCTAGCAATTACTCCCGTGATTTCCTGAGAGAGAGGCACCTTCCTGAGTATTTGGTCCTTACCCTTACAGTACGAACCGTCATTGATGAGTCGATACCTTGTGGCCTTCCGCGTCAGCCATTGCTTCTGTCCCTTTGTTAAATCTGATGGGCATTCCCCTGTTTCCAAAAAATGCATGATGTCAGGCAAGGCATCACTTCCTTGAAATAGAGGGAGATTTAGTTTTATTGCTCCAACCACCACTTCCTGTAGTCTTTCACTTGCTAGGGCATGTGCTTCTTTGTTTTGAGCCCTTGGGATATGGTGTATTTGAACTTCTTCAAACTTACCCAACAAAGTTTTTACACCACTTAAGTGAGTCCTTAAACTAGGATTCTTGCATGTCCATGCTCCATTTACTTGCCTTACCAGAAGTAGAGCATCCCCAAATACATTAAGGCGTTGTACACCTTGCGAGACGCACCATTGTAGACCCTTGGTTAGTGCTGCATACTCAGCTTCATTGTTAGAATGTGAATCTAACAATTGGCCCAACGAAAATACCTTTGTCCCTTTGTCATCAAAGACCACTATGCCTGCAGCTGCTTTGTCGGACGCTCGCTTGTAGGCTCCATCAAAGTAGAGAGAGTATGCTCCTTCTACCATCGGTGGTACTGGAGGTAATCGAACTTCTCCTTCCTTAGATTGCTTCTCCTTCCTTTCAAAGACTTGGTAGGTCATGAGTCCCCCCAAACTTGCCCTTGTCGTGCTTTCTACCTGTACCGTGTAGTCAAACTCTTGCAGACGAACTAGCCATTTAGTAATTCTAGCAGACATATCCATGTGTTGTACAACATAGGGAAATATTTCATCCGTGGTTAGAATCACAAATTGCTTAGGCAACAAATATGACCTAAACTTTGTAGTTGCAAATCTAAGAGCTAGGACTAAGTGTTCCACATGGGTGAAACCTTTCTCTCCTGCTGTCATCATTCGACTAGAGAAGTAGATTGGCCTCATGAAAGATGTCGTCGTATCCTTTTGGAGTAGCACAGCCCCCAATGAGTCATCACCAACACTTGAGGTGACATAGAATTTTTCATCCCACTTAGGTGGTGAGATAGTTGGCAGAGTGGCTAAGACCTCCTTTACCTTGTTGTAGTGATGTTCGCTTTCCTCGTCCCAAGTGAAAGTTGATCTTTGAGTGAGTTGTTGCAGTGGTAGAACAAGTTGTGATAGTAGATGTATGAATCTACTTAAGTACCTCACCTTCTGTAGAAAAGAGACCAGTTGACGTGCGGTCGTTGGTGAAGGTAGGGCTATGAGTGCGGACACCTTACTTGGGTCGGCGTTGATACCTTTTGCTGAAATTTCATGGCCTAGTAGAATGACTTTACTCTCCCCAATGTGGCATTTATCCACATTTAATTGCCCACCTAGGCTCTGCAACCTGGCCAAACCTTCAGTTACCTTTTCTAAATGTGAAATACGGGAGCTATATATACAAAAATCATCAATGAACACTCTTATGGATGTTCCAAAGAACGGTTGAAAAACATATGTGACATATCTTTGGAATGTGGCAGGTGCATTTGTGAGACCAAATGGCATAACCCTGTATGCAAAACAACCCCATGGCGTGATAAAAGTGGTTTTTAGCTGATCTTCCAAGGCTATGCGTATTTGAAAGTATCCAGAATAACCATCACAGACGGTATAGCATTCAAAACCCGCTACTTCATTCAGAATTTCATCCAAGAAAGGGAGAGGAAAGTGGTCTCTCTTTGTAGCTGCATTTAGTGGTTTGTAGTCAACACAGACCCTCCACTTACCATTCTTTTTAGGCGTCACCACTACGGGTGACACCCATTCTGAGTTTTCTACAGGATAGATGAATCCCGCCTCCAACAGTTTCCTTACCTCGGCCAAGAGTGCCTTTTCTTGTATGACCCCCAGTCGTCGTAGCTTTTGCACAACTGGTTTTACCCCTTCCTTCAGCTTAATATGATGTTCCACCACTGTAATGCCTGTGATTCTTTCATAGTTGTCAATGAACAGGTTAGGAAATCCCATCAACATTTGCAAAAAACTATCTTTCTCCTCAAGTGTTAATTCCGTAGACAACATACCCTTCAACCTACTTCCTCCTAGGCCAGGTGATTTTCTCTCCTCTTCATTGGGTTTCCCTTTTGGTGATGGATCACCAGTTGTGCTTACCCTTTGTGGATCCTTCATAATGATACCCATCACATCAATGGAACTGTCACTTTCGTCGGTGGATGTGGTCTCCTCCTCAGAACTGGAAGATTCGCTAGTGGTTTCATCTGCCGATGTTTCCAGATTCATTTGCTTCTGCTTGCCAATCCTCATGTCGTAGTAGATTGTCTCCCCTTTCTTACCGGTCATGCGTAGAAGGCCAGTACCCCAGTCCTGTTTTGCCTTCATGGCCATCAACCATGGCCTTCCCAAAATTAGTGGATAGCCCTCCCCCTTAGTAGGCATTACAAAAACATCTACCTCTACCTCAGTGTTGAAAGCTTTGATTTTCACGGCACTTACCACACCCACACACTTTACTTTTGCGTTGTTTGCCATCTTTGCCTTGCATGGAGAAGGCTTTTCAACCTCGCCCTAATCGAAGCATCATAGCTTCGCTCATTACACAGATTTGTGCACCTCCATCAATGTAGGTGTTTCCAACCCTCTTTCCTTTTATGTTTACGTCGACAATTGGAAGGATGTCATCCATGTTGCATCCCGAAATTGCTCCGGCTACCTTTGTTTTGGAGCGTCTTGTACTTACCATTTTAGACCATTGTCGCCTTACTTTTGGTGCAAGATGTAGCAGCTGTGGCCATGTAATCTTCGGTCCTTGCTCTGCCACATCCAATGTTAGATCATAGGGCTTAAAACTTTCCCCTAGCTGGAAGTCGGTGATGCCCAATTTCCGTCGTGGCCTGGATGGCCTCTTGCTAGTTTCTCCTCTCATGCTTCTCTCATCATCTGATTGTGTAGCTTTCTCCCTCCTAGCTCTTTTCACAGTCATGGCTTCAAGTGGTTCTAAAAAGGTTACCTTCTCCTTGCTCTGGGTGGATCCACTACTATGGCTTTTCCTTTCTCTTCTAGCCTTATGATGTTTACAGGGCGATCAGGTGGTGGGGCTGGTGGAAGAGGTGGGATGGATGCTTGTAGTGGTGTCTGGGGTGGACGTAGAATTTGTGTTGGTGGGGGTGGTGCTCGGGGTGGGGTGTGTTCTTTCTCTAGGGGGTGACAATTGGTTCCTCCTACCTCCTCTATTATAGTTTTGTCGTGGTTTGGGACAGTAGTACATACCGTGACCGTCTTCTCCGCAGTTGTAGCAATGATACTCCCTGTTTTGTCGTCGTGCTCTTCCAAGGTCTTGATCTCTTTCTTGACTCCTCCCTTGTTGTATTAAGTGGACAGACAAATTCTGCAGTTGGTCAGTAATATGGGCCAACATATCTTGTTGGTCATCTCTTACCCAGAGCCGGTGGTGGTGGTGGAATGGTGGTTGTCGTAGTTGCTGGTCGACGCGATGTTCCTGATTCTGTTGAATCGGTTTCTTTGGCTTTCATTCACAGCTTCTTGTCTTTAAGGCGAGCAATCTCAACGGCTAACTGTACGTAGCCGGGAATCTACCTTTCACCTTCTCCTTGAGAAGCGGCCATAAGCCATGCGTGAACCGATCTTTTTTTAGGAAATCGGGTGCAGCTTTCCCCTAGCCAGTGACTCAATCCACCGTTCCCACAAATCCACAAATTTGGACTCATAGGTGGCATATTCTAAAAGACCCTCCTGCTTCAAGTCTCTCAACTTGTCCCACAACTTTTCTGAAGTGGTACCTCCCCCAAAGCGCCTCTTAAAAGCGGTTTTTAAGGGTTCCCAGTCATCCTTGGTTGCTTGTGGAAGTGCATTGTACCATGATCTAGCTTCTAGCTTCATGAGATGCTTAAAGATTCTAACCTGGGATTCATCCGTATCTTTGTTGCTCACTACACATGCTACTTCAAAGTCATCTAGGAAGTCTGTTACCAAATCCTCCCCCTTCTTTCTTTAAATGTTGGAAATGCTACACTTGCCATGATTACTGAGAGAGATCTAGAAAGACACACTGCTTAACTTGCAAAAGTTTTTTTCTTCTTTACAAGGAGGCATGTATACCCTCTTATACTAGGACATAGATTAAAACTTCAAACGGTACATTGCCTTGTACCAAAGGTAAGACAAATGGTTGATCTGATGCCAGAACCTCCAAAAACTGCTCCCCACCCGGCATGGTGTCAATGACGTGCTGGTAGTGAGCCTTCAAATCCAGTATTACCTTGATTGAGCGTACACGTGTTGGTATGTGTGATCTGTCTTGAGGTAGGTTGTATTGATTCATGTGAAGCTTAGAGGTGCTTAGTCACTGTCCAAGCTTGTGAGAGAGGGTGGTGTTCTTTCCTGAAACAAACTCAGTAGATCCCTAGTTTCTCTAGTGAGAGTGTGAGCCAATGCTTCCGTTATCTGTGCTGCAGCATCAGGTGCGACTTGAAAACTGACTGTGATAATTACCTCGGTGATTTGAGTTACCCGATTCTCAAAGTAGAATAGTGTTGATTCTCTATTGTGTAGAGCTCCTTCCATTTTGTTGTTGTGGGTTGGTTGTAGGTTGTGGACATGGTTTCGACCTTCTCCTTCTTCTTCTTGGCACTTGGCCTATGTATATCCACTGGGTTTGGCGTGTTGGTTGACTCTCCCACTACAAATCGATTACCGTTACGCCTGGCACTCGAGCTTCGATGGAGATGCGGAGTTCGTCTAGTTGTGCTTGGAGATCTTCTTCTTTGTCGTCCAATTAGCAAATCCTGCTAGCCATTCATCCATTCACAATAGTTTAAGGGTTTCAGTCTTGTAAACTGAAGGGTTTCATGAAAAGATCCTCGTGGGGGCACCAAATGACGGGAGCAAAGCGAACCCCGAACCCCGACGGCCTCTAAATCACGGGGACCGAATGGCGCGCCTCAAGCCTGTCATGGTAAAGCAAACAGGGGGCACCACCTAGCTTCAACGGCTAGGACGCAAACAACACACCACCATAACAAAGTTTTCATCCAAGAGAGATGGATGCTTGAGAGTAATGATGAAAAGGAAAGGGAATGATATCAAGTGATAGAGAGAGAGAGAGAGAGAGAGAGAGAGAGAGAGAGAGAGTGAGGGAGGGGGTATAGCGGCTTAGTACTTAGGCATCACAAAAGGATGGCGAATCCGCACACCCTTCACACATACACAAGCTCACTCCAAAACACAAGACTAGGTGGCGATTCCACACACCTCACATGGGCAAAACGTTGCAAGAAAACATACTCACAAAACCTCAAGCTTTATTTAGAGAATTAGGCGATGAAATGGGGAGCATAGGGTTGGGGAATGAGAAGGGAGAGAGTGGTAGAGCACATGGCGGATAGGTGGGAGTTGATGGCGAAGACTCGCACGAGGATTATGGCCATCATCCTTCATTTAGTTGCCCTTCATCTTCCATAGCCAAGGGTGTAGAGGTCATGCTCAAGACAAGCATGGTGATTGCGGTGATGGTGATGGGTGGGTGTGTGTGTGTGTGCACTAGGCACACACAGTGCATAGTGTGTTCTTTGGTGATGTTGTGTGTTTTTGTGTGATGGTGACCCCTCTTTATATAGGGGAGGAGGGGGGGGGGGAGAAATTCTAGAATTTAGAAATGAAGAAATCATTATCTACATAGGCCATGTGACTGTGGGCCCCACTTGTCTGGCTGTGTGTATATGTGCCAGAACAGCAGTCTCATGAGAGAGAGATGGGTTGATGAAAAAAAGTGAGAGGTGACATGGAGAATAAAGTAATTACAAGAGGGGAGAGAGAGGAGTGTGTTCAGAGGTGAATCTGTGTGCAGATGTGTGTGAACACAAGAAAAATCAGGTAACCACGGGTGGGGATGGGTCTGTGGGCACCTTTTTTAGTGAAACTGAGTGTGTGTGAGTGTGGGGGAGGTTATTTAGCTACAAGACAAGAGACATGGCGCCCTTTAGAGAGAGGGGGGGGTATTTGGGTCATGGGATATGATAGGAGAGAGAAAGGGGGGGTGGGGTATACTATTTTGGAAGATAGGGTAAGTTGCATGTGAGTTAGGGTGCATTATTGGTGAGTTAGAATGCATTATTGGTGAGAGGTGGGGTAGCTTGAGGGGAGAGAGAAAGGAGAAAGGACAAGGGGAAGAGAGAGGGGGTTGACCTTTTGAGTGGAGGAGAGGAAAAGGGACACACGGCGGGGCAACAGTGAAGAAAAAGGAGGCAAGGTGGGATGGGCTGTCCCGCAGGCATGAGGTGGCCTATTTTACCTTTCTCATATATTTACATAATCATACTTTATTTTTTTCTTACTTTTTCCAATGTCTTTTATCACTTTCTCCCTAAGAGGGGGTTTTCATGGGGTGGGGACGAGAGAAGAGGGGTATGGGAGCTTGGCTTGTGAAAAGCCCCCATCACTAGATTGTTACATAAAAGGGAGATTGGTTAGGAAAGGTCTAGTGGATGGGGGTGCACAAATTTGCATCATGACAGAGAGACTCATGCAAAAACTAGGCATGCATATCCATGAGACACCTGAAATTAAGGTCAAGATGGCAAACAATAGCGTAGGCATTTGTAAAAATGTTTTTGTGGAGGCCTTTGGCATTAAGAAGGCAGTGGATTTCTATGTTATGTCTACCAAAGGAAATGGTTACCCATTTATCCTAGGGAGACCATGGCTAATGAAAATGCGAGCTTTGCAAGATTGGGAGAGTGGAAAGCTAATTTGCAGGAACGACAATCATAAGAAGGTTGTCTTTGACATGAAGGAGCAACGCCAAGAGGAGCTCCATGAAGAATCATCTCAAAGTGAGACGGAAGAAGGTTGGACCGATAACACTTCAGAAGAAGAAAGTAGCGGCAGCATTACTGAAGAGGAGTCTTCCATCGAAGTCATGGGGGTAAGGTTTAAGCCAACCAACCAAGAGACCTCTTGTCAAGGTTTGGAGGAGGTAGGTTCCCAAGAGAACCAAAAAGTGGAAGATGAAATAATGCTAGAAGGTATGCTATCTACAACACTTACAAAGGATGAAAGAGAGGAGTTCAAATGTGTGCTAAGGAAATTTCCTAGGCTTTTTGCTAAAGACTACACCGATGTGCGTGGAGTAGATGCTGTTCAACACACAAATTGAGTTGAAGCCAGAGGCCACACCTAAGGCTCAGAAGCTACGAAGGCTAGGAGTCATCAAGGAGCAGGCTTTACTCAAGGAGGTAAGAAAGCTTCTAGCAGCAGGTTTCATTTATCCAGTGGAGAATTCAGAGTGGGTCTCTCTCGTTGTTGTCACTCCTAAGAAAAACGGAAAGTGGAGGGTGTGTGTGGATTACCGTCCACTCAATGAGGCAACAAAAAGAGATCACTTTCCCCTCCCATTTCAGGATGAGATACTAAATGAGGTAGCTGGTCATGAGAAGTACACTCTGTGTGATGGCTACTCAGGCTACTTTCAAATAGGTATCGCATTGGAAGATCAATTGAAAACAACCTTTATCACTCCTTGGGGTTGTTATGCTTTTAGAGTCATGCCATTTGGTCTGACAAATGCTCCTGCAACATTCCAACGTTTCATGAACATGGTGTTTCAAGCATTCTTTGGAAAGTCAATTAGGGTGTTCATTGATGATTTCTGCATTTATAGCTCAAAATCATTGCATCTACAAAGGGTAGAAGAAGGTTTAAAGAAGCTCTACGACATGGGAGGTCAACTCAACCCGACAAGTGCCACATAGGTGAGGATGAAGTGATCTTGCTCGGTCACAAGGTTTTCTATAAAGGCATTGAGGTGGATCCTTCAAAGGCAAAGGCTCTTATTAAGCTCCCATCACCGAAGAGTCTTAAGGAGGTCATCTCTTTCATTCAGAAGGTGAAGTATATGTCACGCTTCATTCACTTAGCCTCGGAGTTGCTTCATTCTTTGCAAAAGTTGACACAACAAGTAGAATTTGCATGGTCTGATGAGCTTGAAGAGTATTTTTGTAACATTAAAGTCATTTTGTCAGAGCTACCAACACTCATGCCTCCTTGTTGGGAGTACACATTCTTTGTTAGCTCTAGTGTTGGAAGGGAAACAATTGGTGCTGTGTTGCTACAACAAGATCCCCACAGTACAAGGATGCGACCCATCTACTTTGCTAGTAGGGTCATGAATGCTTTGGAGAGAGACTACACAGAAGCAGAACTCATGATGCTTTCTCTCATGTTTGCGGTGAGAAAGTTTAGATCCTACCTGCTACCAAAACCTTTTGTAATTCTCACTGCAGAAAATTTGTTCCCTTGGGTGTCATCTCAAATGAATCTTAGTACTAGGATCTCAAAGTGGATTATGGAGTTGCAAGAGTTCCAATACTCTTTCAAGGTAGAAGATAGTGTGCGTGCACAATTGGCAGGGATTCTCACTTATAGGGTACATGAGAAGGAAATTAAGGTGCCTCAAGTAAAGACCCTACCATTGCCACCACCAAAAAGTATTCCCAATGCTTTTACCTTGTTCTTTGATGGAGCTTTTCGACGAGCCACAGGGAAAGCAGGGGGAGGGCTAGTGTTGCTCAACCCAAGTGGAGAGGTGGTCATGAAAGAGAAGGTCAATCTACAGGTTCAACTAGCAACAATGAAGCAGAATACGACACACTACTTCATGGTTTGAAGATGTGCATTGGCCAAGGGATAAAACGTCTCATGGTAAAGGAGATGCACTTCTCATTGTTAAACAGATTTTAGGCATTTGGGCATGCAAGAATGAAAGCTTAAGGACAAAAGTTCATGCCATTCGTAGGATGTTTAATCAGTTTGAAGAAGTGCAACTATATCATATTCCGAGGAAACAAAATGAAGATGCCGATTTACTTGCACAAGCAGCAGTTACATGTGTTGAGAGAGAAGTGCAGGTCATCATGGTGGCAGCAGCTGTCAAGCAACCGAGATACCAGGGATTGGAGTCATTGGCTCCCATTATTGGCTACATTTTGGAGGGTGAGTTTCCACAAGACTTCACGAAGGCTCAGAAGAGGAGACTCATGAAGAAGGCAAGTTTCTATCTCTTCTAGAAGGCTCCCTCTATCAAAGAGGGAAGGATCAAGTGTGCAGAAGAGTACCAACTATCGAGGAAATTCCAGCCATTCTAAAAGGTTTGCATGAAGAGGCATGTGGTGGTCATTTTGCCCAAGAATCAACTGTGAAGAAGATTTTGCTTGCGGGGTATGTTTGGCCAAGCTTGCATGTGGATGTTCAACATTGGTGTAAAAGCTGTCACAATTGTCAGATAAATGGAAATAGAAGGTTGGTGCATGGCCCGAGGCAAATAGTGCTTGCAAATGGACCCTTTGAAAAGTGGGGCATTGATGCTATGGGTCCTCTGCCTAGGACAAAAAATGGTAAACTCTACATTCTAGTGGCTGTAGACTATATGACTAGGTGGGTGGAAGCTCAAAGTGTGGCAAGAGTGAATGAGAGGACAGTTAGCAAGTTTGTGTACATCACATTTGTTGCAGATTTGGCACACCTTTGGAGATTGTTTCTGATAATGGTCCAGGGTTTAGGAAGGGCTTGCTCACAGAAGTTTGTGAAGAGCTTCACATTCTACATCGTCATAGCACACCATACTCCACAATCAAATGGTTTGGTGGTGGAGAAGGCTAATGGTGTCATTGCAGGAATCATTAGAAAGATGGTGCAAAACAAGACAAAATTATGGGATGACTTCTTGGATGGTGCCTTGTGGGCATATCGAACCACATATAGGGAAGCCACGGAGTTCACACCATTTCACTTGGTCTATGGTCAAGAGGCTTTGCAGCCTATCGAGCTCAACATTCCAACAATGCGACTTCATGGCAAAGGAGCACAAGATGATCAAGAGGTATGGATGGATCGACTTCTTACGTTAGTGGAGCTTGAGTGGAAAAGAGAAGCAGCATATGAGTGCTACAAGAGGAAAGCCACACAAGCGAAAGAAACGCACGACAAGAAACTGAAGGACAAAGGCATCAAGGAAGGAGAGCTTGTGCTAAGGTATGACAATCGACTTCACAATTGTTTTGATGCCAAGTTTGAAACTAGATGGCAGGGCCATACATAGTCAAGAAGGCTTTCAATTCTAGTTACTATCAGCTTATGGACTTGAATGGTAAAGAGCACTCCAGGAAGGTAAACGGGTATCGCTTGAAGCCCTATTTGAGTCGCCTTCTACCAAAGGATCTACCAAAGATCTGTCCAAAGGCTGCTGTTATATCTCGTCAAGGATCTGAAGCCACTCTCTTTGGAAAAGATGCTCTATGATGGTACATGAATATACCATCATCCTGGGGGAGGGCTAATGATAGCCGTTTTTCGGCTCTCCATAATTGCCATAGTAAGTTACTCCACCCTACCAAATTCACCCAAACGCTATGGCTATCCCTACCATTTCACTGTACATAGGCGTGTGTGAGTTAGGGGGCTTTTCCCATATCTTCTTAAAAACCCTCAGCTAGCTAGTCACTGGGCTAGTTGAGCCAAAAAATAAAAAAAATAAAAATAAAAGTATATTATGGCCTCTTTGTGTGTAAATATTTCATTTTATATATGGCCTAAATATAGGGATTTTTTATAATTATTTTGGTATTTTATTAAAATATTTCTACTTAGGTGTGTGTTTTATTAAACCTATGTACACCTTCTTTCATCCTCTTACACCAAAATTATATTTTTTGCCAATATGTATATACTCTAACCTCATATTTTTCCTTTATACAAATCACTCCCACATTTTCACCCTCACCCCGTGAAAACAAAAAATTGATTTCTACTCATTGGTTACGTTATTATATTATTTACTTGCATACCTTTTCTCTTTCACCCAAAATAATTCAAGGAGGGACCATATATATGATTCCAATATCTTTCCATATCCATAACTCCTCCATATTTTATTATTATTTTTTACTCATTATTCTAACACCATGTGCTCATTGAGCTAAAGTCCATGAATAGTCCATACACTAGTCCCACCATGTATATATTTCTTTATTCACCAATAATCCTCCTCCATGCATGGGTCAAGGGCAACTGGATGCTTTGTATTATAATATGACAAAGAGGGCTCACTCTTGGATGCATTGTAAAATTCAACAAAGGAGGGGCCACTAAAAGACTTTTGCAGGCATAAAAACAGGCTTTTGGTGTGAGAATTTTGGCACCTATCTCCACTCCGAATTTGGAGCGGTGGTCAAAAGAGAAAATGTAGCCCACGCTCTGAATAATCACTCAAATTTTTTCATGATTTTTGGAGCTACAGCGGTTAGCTATGTTTTTGAGTGGACCCATTCTGCCCATTCTTCTCACTAAGTAGCCCTTAGTCTTCTCTCACCCTTCCACACACCTACTCACTCTTACACATCCCTCCCTCTCCTTCCCTCACTCAAACCTGCAATTTCCATGGCTTCTCCCACCCTCTTCACCATTACCCTTCTCTCTCATCCCTATAGTTCTTTTATGAACCTCTACATACATACACCCTCTCCATGTCTCTCTCTATTGCTTCTATGTTACAATTTCATTTACCTCTCCTAAAAATATCTAAAATTCAGCATCTTAACCATGATAGCTTCTGCAAATTGAGGATTTTTCATCAAAAAATCCTCTTTTCATCGTGGTGGTCAACCGTGGCGGCGGCGTAAAGAAGCGAAGAAGAAGAAGAAGACCAACGGTCATTTTTTCCACAATCTACACAAGGGTGAGTTCAAGCTTCTTCAAAGCTTCACCATCTCAATGATTCTCTTTTAATTCACCCCTCTTCCTTCATCAAATCAACTCATCCTACCCATTGTAAATGTATCACTAACAATTCTAGTGATTATTACCACCAACAACTAACTTCTCTTGTAAAAATGCACCCACACTATCAACATATGGAGTAGGCAACCGCACAAGTAAACCAAATTCATTCACTCCCATGGAAATTTCTCTCCTTTCACCACATCAATAATTCTCTTACTTGAGCCCACATCCATGTGACTCAAGAGAAAAGAGAGACCCCATTATCATTTGAAATTCATAAAAATTCATAATCCTTGATCTTTCCTAATAAAATTGATTAGGCTTAATCCTAATCAAGGCTTCTAAAACCTATAAATAGAACCCATTCCTCCTTGTAAAAGACATCACTATACCATTGCACACTAGATTGAGCGTACCACACGCCAGTTCTATCTTGGTTGTAAAGAGAGAGTAAGCTTTCTATACACCATCACCTTGGTGCATAGAAAAGCTTGAGCTAGTTTGAGTGAGTGCGAGTAGAAGATATTCTTCCTACCATTGTTGTATCTACCCCAACATCAATGAATTGGTAGTTTTGGGTGCAATTCATGTCCAAAGGCTCACGCTTCTCCTCCAATTTGGCTTGGCAAACTCATTCAGCTTCATAAGGTGACTTGTTTCATTGAAGGTTGTTGTTTTGTTGCTTGTGATTCATTGGCTATTGTTTGGCTACCATTGTAAGAGGGTGGATGGTGAGATGGCTCCCATAACCCTAAGACAATGTGCTAGTGATGCTATAACCAAATCTTGTCACTTGATTCCGCAAGCTCTAAGTTCCTTTTTGTGCAAAATATAAATTTGAAGCTAAGTTGTACACCATCTCTCTCTCTCTCTCTCTCTCTCTCTCTCTCTCTCTCTCTCTCTCTCTGTGTGTGAGAGTGTTCCATTGGTGTTAGGGTTAGTGTAAATTCCTTGCTTGTTTGTGGGTTGCTCTAACGATTCTCCTCTTTTGCGTCCTAGTTCGCTCTTAAACTAGGTGGTGCCCCTTGTGTAGTTGGGATTTGGATGTGGGTTTGTTGTTTTGGTTTGTGTTGTGTTGTGCCCCAGCCCCATTGAGCAGCACGGGAGCCTTGAAGGGTGTCTAGAGGTTGCTCTTCTTGTTGCCCGCCCCGGACCGCCTCAACGCTTTGTAGGCTTTCATAAGTGCATCTAGAGGTTCATTCAACTAGTACTAATCTTCCGGAACTTGCACTCTTTGGTATCTTTGTCTCATTAGGCTCTCTGGTCTCAGGGTTCTCCAACTCAAGGTTTGTTTGGCTCTCTAATCTCACTAATCTATCCTTGGTTTGTTTTAACTCCTCCACTAGGGATGTCTGTTCATGCTTCTTTCTAGCTTTCATATGTGCCTTCCTAGCTTTCTAGGTATTTTGTTGACTTTTTTATTCATAACCAAGCACATTTGTTTTAGGTTCCTCAATTAACGGTTCCTCCCTTGCTTTATGAGACTGCACTCTTGTGATGACCTGTATGGGTATGAGCATTTCATTTCCTGAACCGCTGCTTGATGGGATCACCCCCACTATGTTTAATGTAGTTTTCACTGTTTTATCTGGGTTTTTCAAACAGTCACTAATCAAATGAGTAATCTTGCAATATGGACAATACACATTCACTCTCATGATCTCTATGTGAGGGCAATCTTTCATAAGGTGGTCACCACCACACTTGTAGCACGGTCTTAAGGGTTGGTGAGGTGCTCCTAGAGCCACTCTCTGATGATAGGCAAGTCTTGGTCATGTTAACCCCCCATTGGCTATGAACAACGATGTGCATTTATCCAAGCTGTATCTACCTTCTCCAAAAACTTGAGATGCTGTTGGTGGTCCAACATTCCCAATCATGATCCAAGGTTCATGTGCTTTTGGCTCTTTGGGTGGATAGTATGTTGAACTAACCCCGTACTTGGCTCTTTGTAATACATAGGCACATGCACTAAATCTTGTTCCTTCAATTACTTTATAGTGGGTGTATATCTGATGCCCACTGGTCATGTTCTTGGAATAGGTGGTTATTGCCCCAAAATTGTCTATGTCCATTCAACCCCTCGTGGTTCTTGCAAACTTCCTACTGCATACCTAGGCATTGGTGGTACCTGAGGAGGTGTGCTTGGGCTGGTGGGGCATAGTATCACTCTCTCACATACCCCTTGTTGTAGTAACACTCTTCCATAGCATGATTTGTCTATTTTTGCTCAATGGCACGGTTGCTTAGCCCATGGCTTGGAAAACGGGCTTGCACAACTTCCTCAACAAGTTTCTCTTGATTCATCGTTACCTCGCTCTTTTGTGCTAATTTTATAGACTTAGCTCCGCTTTGTTGTGATGATGAGTCATCATATAAGTCTTTGTAGTCGCCTTCCTTGTAGACATATGCAAATCCTTTTGAAGATCTGCATTTCTCAGCCCTTGGTTAATTATCAGTATGAGTCGGGACCGAGTCGGTAATTCTTCCATAGGGAAAACTTTTACATAGAGTTTCAACCTTAAGGCTGCCTTTCTCATGGATTCTCCTTCTTTTTGCTTGAACTTATGGATTTATGAGACTGTGTTATGAGTTATCCATCTTTGAGAGAATTCCTCAATGAACTTGTCAAATACCTCCTCCATTGATTCAAAATCTCTATGTCCAACAGGGTAGAACCAGGTGGTGGCATCCTTCTCTAAGGTTAACCTTGCGAACTGTGTGGAAAAGTCCTGTACTTCCTCAGCCTTGACAATATGCACAAAGGCTGCCACGTGGTCCCTTGGATCTTTATTTTCTAAATATTTCTTGTTAACCCATTTTTGGACTTGAGAGGGTCTGATCCTCCGGTGATCAACCATCCTCAACATAGGATCCTCTATTCCTCCTCTATAAGACCTTTCTGGCTTGGGATATGGTACATGTTTCTCCTCTAGAGGTGCTCCTAATCCATAGTTCTTCACTGGTCTAGCAATTGTTCGTTCTTCTGCTTGACTTCTTTCTTCTCGTTCTATTTGTGATGCTTCTGTCTTGATAGGATTTAGCGTTCTCGTCCTACTCTCATTTTTGTATTGCAGATGGAGTGGTGGTTTTGGTGGTGGTTCAAGCCCTGACTTGGCTTGATATCCACCCCCTTTTGTATTTTCATATGGTGTTGCAAACTGTTCGAGCCCCGCTTGAAATGATAGTGGTGATGCTTGTGAGCTCTGAGGGTTAGGCAGTGGTTGTTTATTTGATTTTGTTGTGGTGTCGTAATCCTCTGAGAAGGGATTTGTAGACTTGCTTGGGGTTTCTATGGGATTTTGCTTCCCTACTGAAGCTTGTGCCATCAATTCTTGCATTATCACTCTCCCTATATCGTCTGGGTGAATTGGCTCATATTCTTGTTCGTACTTATATAAAAAAAATGGTTTCGTGTTATCGACTCATATGAAAATAAGTCCATGCTTAACTTGTTCACATGGGGTTCCATGCATCGGTAGTAAGAGGTGACGTGTTTGTAAATCCCAATGTTTTCATGGATTGTCATTATTCTTTTCACTCAAGTGATACCTCCTAAACTCACTCTTTTCGGGGCCTACTACATTCATGACAAGAGAGCCATAACCATCTTCCCTTTTGCTACATTGTCTCCATATTGATTGTAATTTTTAGGACAAATGGATTGCTAGGATATCAACAAAGGCTTCTGGAGGAGTAGATTCTTAGTTTGAGCACTAAAATCGGTCTGCAGACATCATATGTGTATGATGTATGTTCCCTCATAATTGACTCAAACTTGAACCATGCACTCTCCATGATGTTTTTGATTCAAACCTGGGCCCACTTTGAAGTTCTAACCCCTGTTGGTAAGTTAATCTCTCCTATGTAGGCCTTGGTTCTTGCTGGCTTACCCAAGAGGTTAACCAGGTCAAAATTAATCCAAATTGGGTGAAACTTGTTCCTTAGGCTTGCCTTGAGATGTTTAACACCTTTGTAAGCTTGTTGGTAGTTTTGGTCACTAAATATGCCCCTGAGACATCATACGCGTGTAAAGTATGTTCACACTACTTGACTAGCACTTTATATCACCCTCAAAATAAGAATAAAGTAGACACCAATGTTCCATTTTCCACCATAGATTCTTTGCCTCCTTTTGTGTGAGATGAGATGGGCATCCAATCTTCCATCTCCAACTTGCCTCCTTGTAGTCCTCATGCAAACACTTCCATTGCTTGCATCTCATACCTGCAACAACACATCATTGTGGTTGCTTTTCCTCTTCCTCAAGCTACACTTTGAGAAAGACACAAGTGACATCCTCTTGCCACACTTCATGGGGGAAAGAGAGGCTGATGTTTTCTTGACTTTGGCTCCAACAAATGTTGTAATCTCCATGTCCTTTGAAAAGTTGTCCTTGCCTCTTCCATGGCTGGTATTTTCCCTGATTTGAGATCTTCATGTAGGTTTACTTCAACTTGATGTATCTTCCTTAAAGACTAGTGATTGTGTATGTTGAGAACCTTCAATATTATGCACATAGGTGGCTGATTTCCTTGCAAATCAACTTGCCTCTTCCTTCACAAAATTGTTGTAGTTTTTGTGTCTTCCTTGATCCTTCGTGTTGACGTATGGATCACCTTGTCCTCCATTATTTATCTAGAAACATAGGTTCTTCCTTTGTGAGCTCCTTCTTTGGCTCCTCCCAAGACTAGCTTGTCTTCATTGGTAGTATCTTTGGCTTCTCACAAAAAATGTGGCGAGGGGTGATTTTTGCACTAATTCAAACTCGACCTCTCTCTAAGAACAAAGTGCATAGTTAATGCTTTCAAGCCAGTAAAACATTTTGATAAGCTCTAGAGCCTGCGTATGTTATTAGAGATGATAACTACTATCAAGTGGTGCTAACAGGTGGTAAAGTCATGGAAATGTGTTGTCAAGTAAATCTTATTGAAGGTGAAGTGTTGGAAAGTGCTATCAAGTGTTTTTCTTTGGTGAAGTGGATAAAAGTAGTGCTGAGTGGTGATGAGGTCCTTTAAAGTGTTGTCCAATGGTGCTAATTGGTGGTAAAGTGCTGGAAATGTGCTTTCAAGTGGTGCTAAGTGGTGATAAGGTGTTGAAAGTGTGATGTCAAATAGTGCTTATTGGTAGTGAAATGCTGGAAAGTGCTATCAAGGAGTGTTGTGTTTTGGTGAAGTGAAGGAAAAGTAATGCTCATTGGTGGTGAGGTCCTATAAAGTGGTGATTTTGTAGTGGTAAAGTTCTAGAAATGTGTTGTCAAGTAGTGCTTATTGGTGGTGAAGTGCTGGAAAGTGCTATCAAAGGAATGTTGTGTTTTGGTGAAGTGCTGGAAAAGTAGTGCTCAGTGGTGGTGAGGTCCTATAAAGTGTTGCTAAGTGGTGCTTTTGTGGTGGTGAAGTCCTAGAAAAATGTGGTCACTTGGTTAAATTACTCTAATGGATTGAGTACAAACTATGGGTAAACTTTGAATGATCACATAGATATAACTTACAAGTTCTCCTCTAGGGGCATGCTATGTAGATTTGTTCAAATACATCATTTGACATATCATATACAATAGGCTCACCTTCCATCGGGCACATTGGAGACCTGATGCATCACGCCAAGTGGGAGTAGATAAGAGTAGTGGGCTTGTTGTCCAAAAGGACATAGGTATCATCTCGCGCATCTACCCTGTCATAGAATAGTCCCTCAACGATAAACAAATTTTTCTTAATAGGGTTATGCCATTCATCCCTTTCAAATTTTATGCTCAAGCGCTTTGTCTTAGTGAATTTGAGGATTTAGAAGCTTATGTCTGGCTTCTTGTCTATCTATGGATATTCTTTTTTGACGGTTGCATTGAGGATTGCAGCAATGCTTGGCGGTATGAAGCACCCATCTATCATATTTCACCTGCTCTTCTATGGGAGATCTTTTGAGCATTGCACTGGCCCATCGTGTTCACCTTCCCATGGCCAAAAGAAAATAAATTCATCATCATCTCGATTCCAGTCATAATGAAGAATTGGGCGTCAAAATACAATGGCTACCTTGACATGAATTGTGAAGCAGCACCACCACTATAGCCTTGAATTTTTAGCCACTCATTGTGCAAAAGAAAACATTGTTGCACAAACAAAGTGTCATGGGTTTTGTCATCAGAGATGTAGAAGTGACTCATCTTTTGAATGGCACCAAGTGCATCACGTAAGTATAGAATGTGAACCAAAATTGTGACCTGAGTTGAATACCAATGCATTGACTGAATCTCATTCTGCACCTATAGTCCTCTACAAAATATACTACAGACACCACTACATCATTAGAAAAGTTATCCAAACATTCCTTGAGTTGTTGAGCTTGTCATCTGTAGACATAATTGTGTTTGAAGAAATTCATTGATTTCCTTGAAGCAAGGAAACAAAACACATCGGACTGACCTACCAAACCATGAGGTCCTTTTGGGATTTTGTGTTACCTTTCTCATTCACTTCCTTCATAGGAACCTCATCAAAAATCTTCACAGTTATCCTAGAGATATCGTCACTCTGTTCTCTTGGACACAACAACAGCCTATCAATGCCACAATGTTTGTCAAGAACTTGGGAGACCTTGAAGCATTTATAATCATCATGGGACAATTGGAAGCACTTGGATGCACTAATAGGCAATCATGAGCAGTTGGAATCATTTATCAATCTCAGTCAAGCACAAAATCGCATGGTTAAGTACTATAATGGACTACCATACACACGAAAACAATTGGAGACACCTTCAAGCTGTAAATTCATTTTGAAAAGATTACAAGCACATAGTAACGCATCTAAATAACACTAAGTAGAGCATTATGGCACAATCCCAAGATGTTCGGGCTGATACACCTGAGGTGAATGGAGTAGATAGCTGTTTCAAAAATAGCTTGTTATTTGAATTAGGTGTCTTCACCTCATATAATGTATGACAAATGTTAGAGAAATGACTCTCTCAATTGTTTTTGATGTGGGTTGCAACACTGAGAATGCTGGATGAAGGAGGAGTTATTTTAGAATCTTCTTTTGATGTGAGGGCCATGCCAGGGATCACCGGTTGTACCATCTCCAAATGGATACACCGTGATCTCCGAAATCCCTCCCACTTGAGACTAACACCAAGACAAGACTCCTCCTGCTCTTCGATGCCAACTCAAGGGGGTGATAAAATTCACTTTCTCTCATATGGATCCCTTAGCCCCGAAGCACCATTGCTTACCGGTCCAACTTTCCAATCAAAGTCGTCAGACTAAACTCGAATTCCACCTTCCAGGGTCAACTGGTGGGAGTTCTCTAGTTCACCCTTGGTTCAAGTTCAATAACGCTTTTTTTTTGGTTGTGGCCAAGCACAATAGTCAGAGCGTTCCCCTAAGATGAGTGTATTTAATAGCTAGCTACCCAAAACCCTCATTCCCATTTGATCTCCACTCCGTAGATCGGAATCCTTTTCTCCTCAGATCTTAACTTAATGGACAACATAAAATTAGGTTCAACTTTCAGGCCAACAAATTAACCCTCCGAAATCCACCCTCCCACCGAATCGTTTGGTAAATGCACCTTCCCAAGGTAGTAATATGATACTATAAAAATTATTCCAATCATGTTGAATCAAGATTTCAAGCATTTGAAAGTAGCATGAAATTGCTGCATACCCTTGCAAGTGTGCCTTTATAAGGTTGTTCCCACCTTTTTTTCCTTTTAGAATATTTTACTTCCTTTTTCCTTTAGTATTAGTAAAATTATCTAGTTATCTTTCAAGAAATCACCTATACTACTCCAAGCATATCCCTATCCTCGTCCCAAGACTTGGGTACCATACTCCTCTGCCACGTGTGGAGACGACGCCTGACACAATTTTCAATTCTTATTTTTCTTTATCTTGTGTGGGAAAGGCTTACAAAAATAATATACTCTAGATTCTTTTTAAATCAATAATCTGAGAAGTGGAGCAAAGGTCCAGCGAATGAGGACAATTACAGAATAGCCCGTTTAGGTTATTCACCTTTCCAAGGTTCCCTTTTACCAAACAATTAGAAGAGTTCCTTAATTAAATCACATCCTCCTTCCTTATCATGATCCCTTCATGGATCCATTTTCCTTCCCCCTTTTCCCGTCAGCATCAGGCCTACCCAGACTAGGCCGATTTCTAGATGAATCCACGGATCCCTATCACCCAACCGAGACTCACTCTCATTCAATCCCATTCTCTACGGGCAATGAATGAACTCGAGCTCAAAACATAGACCAACGGTTATCAATCCTAGCCAAAAAGGACCATCCCTTGTTGTATCCCACAGGTAAACACCTACATCGGCCTTTTCCAAGCATATAAGACAAAGTTCACTCTTAAATCTTCTATGTTATGCTAGGGCTATCCATGTCAAATCTTCTCGATAAAGTTCCTAAGAGTGGACATGCTAGTATAGTGAAAAATAATCATGCAATAGTGTATGAATGATTAACAAATTCTTCTTTAAGAAGGGATTTAGGCATACCTTTGCTACCGTGAGAGGATTAATTAATAGCTAGAAGAGGCTTATGGTTTTGGGACCTTCCAATTGATAAGAGATGGGAAACCTTAATTGGAAGGAAATTTCCACTTCCCAAACGGAAATACTCCTTTGATTGAAGATAGAGCTACCCTTCCCCCCCAAAACTTAACTCTCCTTGAGAGAATTAGTATTAACTTTATGGGTATCACTAAACAAATCTTACACACATGCTCTTTTTCTCTTTGAAAGAAGAAAAATCCTATTTCTTAAAATTTAAAGAAAAACTTGTGACATTTCATAAGATCATTCTTTTTAGAGTAAATTATAATGCACTTTGAATAAAATGATTAATTCCAAAAATTTCCAATACTTCATTGCCCGTGATTATGTGGGCAATTATCTCGTGCATCTTAAAATAGAAAAATATATTTCTGGTGGGGTTTAAGGATATGTATAGATATTAGTCATCATCCAACATGCATGCTATTCTAGTATGATCTCCAGTCACCTATGGTTAAAGAGAGTGATTTCTACTTTCTCTATGCCATATTGTGTAGTAATCTAGAGAACGGAACTTGAAATATAAGTATGATCTTCAGTAACCTATGGTTAAAGAGAGTGCTTTCTACTCTCTCTATGCCATATTTGCTTGGTAATCTAGAGAACTTGAAACAACGAAACTTGAAATAACATCAGGATTAGTTGTTAGTAACATGGTTAGTTATGATTAGTAATGAACAATAATTAGAGGGAAATAACAAAATTAAGTAGTTATTTCTTCTTCCCAACCAAAGGCTTGCTTATGGAAAAATGAGAGCTTAAGCATAAATTTATGTAAGCATGAAAGTAGATCACTTTCAAGCAAATTCAAGAGCATAAAAAGAACAAGAAAACATCACCTTAGTGTGTGTATGGTCTAGTCTTCTCCTTGCTTTGGATGTAGTTGGCTCTTCGCTTTGCTTGTGAAGACCCCCAATTTGGCTATGAGAAAATGGTGAGAGGCAAAAGGAATTCAAGCTATGGAAAGCTTGAGAATTAGGAGAGATGAGGGAGAGAGTGTAGTGTGAAGAAGAAGATCAAGCTTTGACAAACTTTGAAATGGATATAAAGCTAGAGAAAATGCAGCACCGCGAACTCTCCATTGAGTTCATGTAGCGGGAAGAGAGCTACCAAAAGGCAATTACTCAGTGAAGGAAGAACTTAGCAAATCTCAGAGGCTACTAATTCTCAAGCATCCACATCATGGGAAGATCAACCACACACAACAATGGGAGATACAAATGCCTTGCAGTTTATGAACTTTGAAGAAGCCAACAATCAAGAAGGCAATCTCCCAGAGCTTGTGATTACCCAAGAAGAATCCAAAACCTTTGCTCCACCCAAAGCTTAACTATAGATCAAGAGGCCACGCTAAAGAAATAAGTGGAAGATAAACAAGAGCAAATATGGAAATAAGTTATGCAATGGGAGGAGAGGATCATGCATTACATCAATGTTAATTTTCTCACACTAGCAAAAATATTAATGAAGAATGGCATCACCAGGCTCTTCCCTTCCAATCAATTTCAAAGTGTTACAAATCAAAGAAATATTCTCAAGGATATTGCAGCCAACATTACAATGGTACATCCCAAGTGGCATGAGATCTGGTTGAACCGACACCCCAGATATCTCATCGGATACACCAATGCATCACCGAGTATACAACAAGATCTTGTGTAGTGTCCCGTTCCAAGACTTTTAAGCAGGCAACAACACTCTATCATACAACAAGAGGCCAACCTGGATAAACTATCCAAGGTTCCCTCACCACCGAACAAAAATCCCATTTAAGATTACATGGTGGACCTCTCATCAATATCCAACTCTTCCGCAGAATACTATACTTGGCTTGAATTATGTTGGTCAAGATCTTGAAGATACTACTTACATGCTACAAACCTTCCATCCCACAGAGTAGACAGATGTAGCCTGGAGTCCTTCCTTGAAAGCAATAAAGGGTTATGCTATGATTTGTCAGGGCAACCTTTTGAGAAAGTGCTCCATGTTTTTTATGCCAGGGTGATATTATTACCCTCTTACTACATGAAAACCTTGAAGAAGCGTTCTATATGGGTTTTTTCACATACAAAAAACAAAATATTTGGCCCAGTCATCACAAATCTATGAGCTCAATTTGTAAGCCATTCGATAATTGAGCAAAAGAACAAAATCACCATGCAGTTCATGTCTACAAAAGACAAAGAACTTTTGACTCAAGTATCAACAAGGACTCAACAACATGCAAAGAGGACTAAAGCCAAAATCCCAAACAGTACTTAGCACCCTAAGTAGCTATGTTGCAAACGACACAACTTCATCATTAATGAGAAATCCCATGAAAGTTTAAAGATTGTCAAATTCACTTCCTAAGCTTTATCATTGAGCCCAATTAGCTAGGAATCCATTTCTTAAACCTTGGCTAAGGTATAAAATCCAAGTTTGTAACTTTGATCTACGTTTTTGGATAATTAAATGAGCATACGTTGTAGTACAATACTATGAGTCTCTATTTTTTCAAGTGTTTGTGTCTCTCATGCGGTGTTGCATTGTGATTTTGAGCATACCAATGCACTCACAGGGGAAAGATCTCCCTTTCTATGTAAGTTTTACGTGATGAAGTTGTGGTTTTAGTCGTGCTTGTCTACTAGCTATTTTCGTTCCCTACACACAATACACACATCCAAATTGGTTTTGGACCATAGAAATAGATAGATCACGTCTTTAGGAAGCTATAGAGTGCTTCAAAGACTAAAATCGACTTGCCAAAATAGGTTGTTTATCTTTGGCAGGATTTGTTTTTAGTGTCAAAAATGACTTTTGAGCATATGAGAATGTTGATGATACTCTAGTAAGTGTCATTGCATTTGGAGCTTCATAGCTATACAAATTCATCGGGTTAAGCTTGTGGTAAGGAAAGTGGCTTTTGATGTTTGACACACATCTCTAGACCGATCTAGGTAAGAGTACATTAGAATTGGGATTTCCAAGAGATTAGCTATCTCTTGTAGCCTCCATGCACTAGTCGGGTTGCTACGTCCCACAGATTGACATTTTATGTCTGTGGTTCTCACTTTGCTAGCATTGATATGGTGAGGTTTTTCAGTCGTCCGACACTTATGCATCTAATGTTGATAGCTTGATGTGTGCCATGATTTCTACACATCCAAACATTGCATTTGCAGTGGGAATAGTTAGCAAATACATGTTTAATCCTATTAAGAAGCATTGGGAGGCAGTGAAAGTGGTGATGTGATATTTGAGTAGTACAAAGGACAAATGCTTATGTTTTGGGATCAAGGAGGCATGTGTAAAAGGATACATAGATTCTGATAATGTAGGGAATGTGGGCAATAGAAGGTCCACTAGTGGCTATGTTTTCACATTTCTTGGGGGTGGAATATCATGGAGATATCATTTGAAAGACTACATTACTCAATCAATCACTGAGGCAAAATATTTAACCACCTCTAAAGCTTGCAAAGAAGCTATTTGGCTTGCTTTTCTAGTAGGAAATTTGGACATTAATGCCGAGATTTTGATGTTGCATTGTGACAATTAAAGTGCTATTGAGACCAAGTTTCATTTCATTCGGGATATGCTTGAGAATAAGTGCATCCATAGCTTGTCAGGGTGAACACACATGACAACCTTGTTAACCTTCTCAGGAAGGGTTTACCTCCTGAGTATATTGCATACCGTCATGACTTGATGGGTTTTGGGTAGTGCCATCAAACCCTCCGTACCCCTTTCTTTGCTTATTGGCACATTGGCCTTTTAAGTGGGAGGTTGTTGGGAATAAAGGCCATTAGGCCAATACCATCACAAACTAACCACTCACTAATCCTAATCTCATTCTTTCTTATTGATAATACAGAATGATAAGGAGCTCATACATAGTGTGAGAATTAGCTCCACCAAAACACATCTCTCTCTCTCTCTCTCTCTCTCTCTCTCTTCTCTCTCTCTCTCTCTCTCTCTCTCTCTCTCTCTCTCTCTCTCTTCTCTCTCTCTCTGTATTGATTAGCATGTTATGCAAAATATTTCCTTGAACATCAAAAGCATATGGCCTAACACAAATAAGGCCTAGCCCATTAATTTTTGAAAGACCTCCTATTTTGTGCTATGAGAGTGCACTATATTGGTGAAGGCTATGCATGTTACACTTGTATCCTCTCCTCTCACCACTCAAGGATCCTCTTCTCATGAATTGAAAAGGGAATATCCCTTGCATTTTTGTCTTCAAAACCGTCAAAGACTCTAAAGCTTGCCACACTCTGCCAATGTAGCATTCCTTTCAAGCACCTACCATACATATTATAAAATCAGAGCATTTTGAACATGAGAAAATTCCAAGAACAAACAATACAAATAAGGAAGCTTCTTTTGGAGTCTGGACAATTGTGCATACTAGTCTACCTTCCCTTATTGGCAATGTTCTCAAAATATAGTTTAAAGATAAGCAACCTTGATCACTTTGTTTTGTGATTTTAGCTCACACATTCTTGGACTTGTGATGGAAATACTCCGCTATAGAGATCTCTTATCAGGAGGCTTACTTTATCTCTTATTGGGAGCCTTAATTGCTTTAATTTCATTGGCGATCCCAATTTTATGCCTATCTATGGTGATACGGTTCCAATATCTTGATCTATCAGAAAAGGAGAGCCATAATTTTATGCTCCTATTGGTGACATCTTGCATTGAGACTGCAAGGCGATTATAGGAGGATAAGTTGCAAAAGATGGTAAAAACTTATGTATGTCACAACTTGGTGATGTGGCATGATTGCTACTAGATTGAAAGATGAGAGGAGAGCTTGTGAACAGAATGGTCAACCAGATTCAAGTCCAAATTGAGCACAAAATGTGGCACAATTCGTGTGGAAAACATTTTCCGCACATTGCTCATGTGGTAGGATAGACACTGAGAGCTTTTGCGTCAGTTATTAAAAGATTCACTTTAGAGCTTTTGAAAGCATATTCTTTTGGGGGCACCTTGTAAAATTGAGGCCAAGGCGCTTTAAATATGTGCCTATGGATATCCTTATACACGTGCACAATGGTAGTTTGAGACCTCCTCGGGAGCTATATATCTAGCTAAGAGCATAATGAAACAAAGTACCACAAGTAGACACCTACCTGAGAGGCCAATACATCCAAGTGGAGAACTCCTTCTCAAATGTTGAGTTCTCTTTCAATTTCAAGTATGTTATTATTATGAAAGAAGAGCAAAGACAAAATATAGATTTTGACCTTTTATCAACCCTTTTTTACTAAAAGAATATTCAAAAAGGCTTGTGGCACCAATGCTCCAAGATTTTGGACATGCTATGAGACATACAATATGCTCAACATCCTGCTACACAAAATCAAGCAAATGAGGAGGTTTCTATGAAGAAATTCATGATATTAATGCTTGAATCAATTTATAGAGAGGACACCTTAAGCTTCATGAATTAGGTTTTTAGTTTCATGTCTTTGATAAATCAAAGGCTTTCTTCCTCGAGGTTTTTATCTCTATAAATATGGTATCATAGAAAAATCTTAGACAATGTGCATGTCTCAATGGAGGATGCAAGCAACCCTATGCACATTCAGTATTGCACTAAAGATTGTTTCTAGAGAGTAGTCTTGGTGGGGGAATTTTTTCTTTCTCTTTCCCTAAGTATTTGGTCTCAAAAGAGGAGGGAATATTGGCCATTTATCAAGTTGAGCCTAAAGCTCATGTGTAGCACAACCTTTGAATTACTATGTTTCCTCTTAGCAATGGTAGCTTCTTTTCATCATTTGAGATGTGAAAGTTGTTTGCTTTTGATCATGTTGAGGCACATCATCTTTAAATCTAGTAGAGACCATGATAGTTTTTTCCTTATTTCTACCATGTTTACTCATTTCTTTTCCACTGGATATCATCTAGACTGCTCTTTTCATCCATGAGCTTAAGGGTCATTACATACTAGTATCTCACTATCTAGAGCTTCTACTAATGGGAATCTCTCTATGCTAGCTCCTTATCCACTAATCTAAGTAGTTGTCTTGCAAGTTTGTATGCATTTGGCTATATAAGCCACCTTTCCATCAAGTACATTGGGCATTATTATTGTTTTGGTGATCATTAATTAGCTTCTCTCTCCTTGGTTATTCTCTCTCTCCCCTCTCTTTCTAAAAAATATAAGGCTATCCAAGTATGGCACTGCTATCAAGATATTCTCCACCACTAGTTTAGTCTCTATGGAAAGGGAAGTTGAAGTCGCAAGGAAAGAAAGAGTCCGAAAGACAATTTACTAATTATGATCATGGGCATATTTGGATAGATCCAAGCTGACATTTTGCATCTGTCCTTAGCAAATAATATTTTTCAACATCTTTAACTCACTAAAATGGGAAACAAAATTTGGACTACTCTAGTTAGGCAACCTCATTTTATATAAATTCACATCACAAGGAGTCTTGTCTAATAGATTATAGTTCATATACACAAAAGGATGCTTGCAATATCATTATGTATTTAGAGCATGGAACTAGGGAGTAATGTGATTCTTCAACACATAAATAACTCACTCTGAATAGCCTCATACTGCATGAAATTTTGTAAATAAGATGCATGCTATCATACTATATGTGTTAGCATATGTAGTTTATTTGAATAGTAAGTCTAACACTATTTGCTACAATACTATTATGCGCATGCTAACATAAGCATGGATTTATTTATGCGAGCTATGCTATAACTTTGCCTACTAACTATGCTAGTTAGCATACCTACCATGCATGTTACAACTCACAAGATTACTTCCAATAGCTTTCCATGTTATAATCCTATTACGTGCATTCTAACATAAGCAATGCTTTTTTTTAATGTGAAGTATGCTATAAACTTGTCTACTAGCTATGCCAATTAACATACCTACAATACTATTATGTGCATGCTAACACATCATGTGCTTGTTGACATAAGCAATAATTTCTTTTATGCGAACTATGCTATAACCTTGCGTACCAGCTATGCTTGTTAGCATTCCTACCGTGCATGTTAACTACAATAATATTCTAGCATGCTTCTTAACCTATGCCCAATACAATGTGTTCTTTCTTTTAGCATATACAAGATGCTTTTTAGCACATACAAGATACATGATGGCGCATGCCTATGCTAGTTAGCATACTTGGGGATTCTTGATAGCACATGTTTCATGCCTAATCCAAAACTTTGCTTTTTACCATATGTGGAATGTTTGTGAGCACATGCCTTGTGCCCATTACCCCTATTTTTATTTAGCTTACACATGATGCTTAATAGCATACATGGGATGTTCATTAGCATATGAAGGATGCTTAACAAAACAAAAATGTTTTGTTTGTTACATAGGCACATCAAAGCAAAGATTTGAAGAGAAAGAGTACGTAGAAAACCTACGTAGGCAAATATCTTCTCTCAAAAGTATGCTAGCTAGCAAATGCCGATCTAGGAGTCTATGCTAACTAGGATACAAGCTCTTTGTTGAAGTATGCTCAACAATACAACATTTGTTTTCTAGGTAACATACATATATTCCAAGTAGCATTGGTTTTCTAGGTAGCGCACATAGTTTAGAAGTGTATGCCAGCTAGACGAGTCCTATTGCATGTATGCTTCTTTTCATGAAGCAGCATATATGTATGCTAAGTAGCATACATTCAAGATGAAATACATCCTACTTAGCATAAAGATGCATCTTTGGGTACACTTCTCTAGGTATTCTTTGGCTAGCCATGTACATTGGCCTCCTTTAGGGAATCTTCTTCTATCTGATACGATGAAATCTTGGCTAGCTTTGCCTTCATAGTTTTCTTCTTTGGAGCTCCCAAAGTGGATGAGAGATTCTAAGTCAAAATCATCAATTACGGTTGTAAGCCTTCTTCCAACAATTCCCAACAAGTAGAAAAGCTAATACAACAATCAAGGTACAATAAAAACAAAATTCTCGATAGAATGTGTCAGCTAAGGGGATTTTGCTTATGTGAAAAGATGTGTAAAAAGTGCTTCAATCATGGAAGATTATCTTAAGCACGCCTAAGATAAACTTTGCATTTTATTGTCATTTATGCCCTCAACTTGCTTTATATAGCTTCTAATATGTAAGTTAAGGTAGGTGATGGCCCCGGTTCTGTATCTTGTAGTGTTGATCCTGGTGAAGTTGGTTGTCCCTTTTTGAGTAGAGCTTGATCTGGGTCACTAGCCTGTGTTTGTGGGCCCATTGAAGGTTAGTAGAAGTCGGGCAAAGTGTATAGAGTGCCCCTCTTGACTTTGATGGCAAACATATCAATATTTTGCACAGAAGTGCAAAATGTCACTTCGCGGTGGTAATATGGTTATTTTGCCCTATCCTGATGATGCGATGGACTTTGATGCACCCAAATTCTCTACAGTTCTTCTACATGATGGCCTCTACACATGGGTCAATTCTGGTCAAATTCTGAAACTTTTATCTTCGGCACGCCTAAGATACTAGATCAGGTTTTTGGTCAAGTTTTGCACTTTGGAGCTTGCTATTGTGTTCTCATACTAGAGGTGAGTCTATGGTTCAATTTTGGTGTAATTTGGATGTCCGATGTGGTCGGTGTAAGCTTCCTTGTTCTCAAAAATTCCCAGATTGCCCTGTGTTGTCCGGGCCTATGGCTTTGATGGTGGACAAAGTGGTAATCAAAATGCTTTTTGATATAGCTAGGACCTTACCCCTCATGATTGGAGTGAGTAAGAACCGACAGATTGTGCATAGAAGCGTGCAAAAGGTCCAAAAACCACTAGTTGGAGCTCTCTCTCAAGGGACTAGAATGCAAATGAGAGTAGCAATGGCCTGAAGGACTATGCATACTTGGGCTTTCCTGACACCCCCCATCGTGTACCTACCCATTGAGCCAAGTAGCCTTCACAACATATATTGGGATCCAAATTTTTTGAAAAACAAGGCCTGAGGACCTTTCTATTGGTGAGTCGGAGTGGCCGTCAAACTTTTTGATCAAAAATACCCCAACATTTTTATGGTCGTTCCATTGAACTTCAAGATTTGGCGTTTGAAGTCAAATTCCAATTATGACATTCCTACTTATTTATTTACTTATTTTGAACCTTTATTAGCTTTTATTAACAATAATTGAATAAAATTATCCCAACCACTCATAAAACTTTCATTCCTCGCTCAAAAATATGAAAATACTTCTAATTTGATCATTTGGCCATATTTTTGTGAATTGCTCCATTTTGATCATCTTTTTGGCTTGAAAACACACAACAAGAGTAAAAGTTGTAATATTTTTGGCTTTTATGAATTGTACTTACAATATATACACACACCTAGGGGTTATCACCTAGTTATCAGGGCATCTCATCTAATTTTCCCAAAAAAACTTACACATTAACACAATTACTTTAAAACATTGCCCTTTTCTCTATCAAGTTCATATGCTTGGGTTGACATCTAGAATGTCTCCCCCTCCTTGCTCAATTTTTTCAAGACAATAGGATACATCCCAATTTGTGCAATGTATGGCGATAAAAATTATGTCTATGCATGGCCAAGATTGGCCCTATCATGCTATTGATGTCTATGCATGTAAACATACTATGTATTGCAAGAGGTGGGTCTTGAGTAGTGTACTCAAGGGTTGTTGATGGAGAGGTATGCTATGTTGGAACTCTATTGAAGAGTAAATCTTGTAGTAGTTGAGCTTGTTGTTTGATTGTGTAATACACACAATCCGTAGCAGGAGTATTGAAATCAGTGGGCATGGTTGTGGATGATGGAACCCATTTGTACTTGATTGTGTTTGGTTTTGCATGGAAAATCTTGCTATAATTAGTCTTCAGTTTGGACTTGATGATAGGTTTCAGCTTAGGTTTCCAAACCCACTTTGTCATTTGTAATTGCAATCTTCATCGCTGATGTGGGTTGGATGGTGCCACAATAGGCTGCTAGTTTGTATACGTCAGCTTTTTAGGTACCCAGATTTGTTGAGGGTGATTGATGAGCTGACTTTTAGGTATCAAAATTTTCCTGGTTCACTGCATGTTATGACGGTGAGAAGAGATCTCTTGCAAAGCAGCCATTGTAAGTGAATCAGACGGCTCGTGTCTTGTTAACTAGAAGTCACCAAGACTTGCTTTCCATTATTCCTTGCCGTATGCAAATGGCACCTTTAGATGTCTTCCTTTAAGTGTAAGCTCAAAAATTTTGACATCCCAATCTTAGATTGCTTCTTAGGTACGCATCCATGGAACTCCCAATATTAAGTCTTTGTTCATATTAAAGTATGGGGGCAAAAGAATACATAAACAATGATATTCAAGTTGATTTTCCCTAAAGTTGGAGTTACTTTTTTGTTGCATCTCTTGACAGTAGACCAACAATCCTCACGTGGTTGAGTAGTTACTTTTTAATAAGTAGAATAGCTGACTGCATTGACTCTGGCACCTGTAGCTTCTAAGGCATTGACCATGTAATTCTCTTTCACATTCACTGTGACCCGCATATCAAGTCCATATAGCCATTCATCATCGGTCTCCACCTCATCATTTGCTACGGGTTGAATTAGAGGGTATTGAGGGGTAGAACTTGAGGAATTGAGTGTTGTGTTGCTCTCTTATTCAAAGCACAAATGCACGCTTCCTCTTGGGCTTCCTCGATCACCTGCTGTTTGAGGACATATCAAACGGGTGACCAACTGGTCGGACACATAGCCAGACCCCACATTTGTACTCTATTAGTTTTCTGAGCTAGTGTAGTAATACTCTATGTAATCCTGATTCCAGAGTAGTGGATCAATTCCCTGAGTTGTAATTCTGTCATGACAATTGTAAAGGTCCATGTGAACCGGCCACTGGCCATTTAGAATTCCCTAGGTATAAAGGTCAATAACCTTAATGTGAAAGGAGGCTTATCTTTAGAAGAAGAAGGGAGCTCAAAAAACGTACGCTCAAGCTATGAGCTGCTCCAACTTGTAATCATCGCAGTTAATGAATGGGTCATCTATTTTCAATCCTAAAATGTACATTGTGTTCCTCTTTCTTTGCTCTTTCATTCTAGTGTAAGCATTGTCAGTTTTGTTGTGGTTTATGCGACTACGTGTTAGTGAGTCTTAATTGAAAATTTGAGTGCTTAAATCACTGTTTTTAGTTGTTTTGACCATAGGAGAGTATTCTTACTGTTGGAATTAGGGTTGCAGAGAAACACACACAGCTTGGAGAAGACGAAAGGAAGCTCAAGGCACACAATAGAGAGTGTGTTTCTTAGTATGCAATGGAAAGATAGATAGCCCTAGAGTGATGGGCGTATATACAATGCACGGGGGAAAAAACCTCCTAAAGAGGGAAAAAATGCCCCGGCGGTCCTAGTGTGTTCACGCATCACTACCACATGTATATGGTAACAAATCCCCCCTGGAGTGATGCGGTGAACGAGAGCTGGCACATGAGTAAAGGAAAGTGCCACAAAGGGGAGTAAGCCCAAAGCTTTGCGGAAAGCTTCAAGCCTCTCACGAGACAATGCCTTTGTGAAAAGATATGCAAGGTTGTCCTGTGTTGGCACATAAGCCAAGCTGATCTCTCCTGCTGAGAGCCTCTCCCTGACATAGTGGTAATGCACCTCAATGTGGTTTGTGCGAGCATGAAAAACTGGGTTCCTCGCAACTGCCAATGCGCTCTGACTGTCAGTGTAGATAGTGTTGGCAGTGTTGTGTTCAACACCCAAATCAGCCATAAGGCGTCTGAGCCATACACACTCAACTGTAGCTGTGAATACTGCCCTGTACTCAGCCTCACAACTCGAAGTGGCCACAGTAGGTTGCTTCTTGCTCAACCATGATATACATGAACTGCCAAGCATGAAACAAACTTGTGGACACTCGCGTGTCAAAACAACCAGCCCAATCTGAGTCCGAAAAAGCATGTAAGTCTGACGGCAATGATCCCCCCTTGGGATAAAACAAGCCAAGATGTAAAGTGCCACTAAGGTAGCGGAAAATCCTCTTGACAGCCTGCCAATGCTTAGACCCTGGGCTATGCATAAATCTACTGACCTGTGAGACTGCAAACTGAATATCTGGCCTCGTGTTGCATACATAAATGAGGCAGCCAACAGCAGTTTGGTAAAGAGTGACATCAGCAGGATTGCCAGCATCATGTAGACTCAACTTCAGAACCTGTTTCCATGGGAGTGGCAATAGGATTGCAATCCTCAAGTCCAAACTTACATAGCAATGTCTCTATGTAACTTTTCTGACACAAGGCAATACCACCATCACACTGCTTAAACTGTATACCCAAGTAATGATGCAACAACCCCAAATATTTCATCTTGAAAGTAGCATTCAAATCAGCCTTAAATTCAGCAATATGTCTCTCATTTGGTCCAGTGATCAGCAAATCATCAACATAAAGAACCACAATGAGAAGTACATCACCCTCACGCTTCACATACAATGTGCTTTCTGTTGGACTGTTACGAAAGCCTCGTTTAACCAAATGAGTGTCAGCTTTCTCATACCAGCGCGAGGAGATTGCTTCAACCCATACAAAGCCTTCTTACATCTGCACACTTTGTCCTCTTGTCCTTTTATGACAAAACCGTGAGGCTACGTTACATAAACTTCCTCAAATATGTCACCATTCAAGAAAGCAGTAACAATGTCTGATTGATGTACATCCCAACCAAAATGAGCTGCCAATGCACATAGAAAACGCACAGTAGTCATACGACAAGTGGGAGAAAAAGTCTCTTCATAATCTATGCCTTTTTGCTGTGCATAACCCTTTACAACAAGTCGAGCCTTATGGCGATTGATCTCACCATCCGGCTTGCGTTTCAACTTGTAAACCCACTTCATACCAATGGCCTTTTTGCCAGGAGGCAAATCACATGAAGTCCATGTGTCATTTTCTATAAGTGCATCATCTTCTGATTGCATGGCAGCCATCCAATTTTCTAAATTCTGTGCTTCATCAAAAGACAGAGGCTCCTTAACATCATGTAAGCTAGACACAGCCAAAGCATAACAATCTGATGCATAAGATGCATGGCGAGATCCTGAATGAGTACGACTAGACAAAGGTGCATCCAGTTTACTGTCACGCAAAGTGTGCACCAGCCATTTTGGCATACCTCTAGCCTGCTCATTTTCAGCCCTTTCCTCATCAAGTATATCATGTACATCTGCATCAGTAATAGGCTAATCTAAAACATTTTCAGAAACCCCCATAGGCTGTACATTTGCCTCATTGGAACTTACATTCATATTTCCACCACTGATAAGAGGCAAAAAAGTGTCATAAATGTCCTGTGAGCTTACATTACTGTCTCTAGTACATGACAACAAGGGCTGAACAGAATCTTCCACAAACACTACATCCCGTGAAACCAGAATACGTTTTGTTTGCGGATGATACAACCTGTAACCTTTTCTTTCAGCACTATAACCAACAAAAATACATTTGACAGCCTTATCATCTTGCACTAGTGGCACCAAAGCATATGCCAGACAACCAAAAACATGCATGTGCTCAATAGATGGCTTTTTATCACGCCATGCTTCATATGGAGTAATAGACTGCAAAGCTTTTGTAGGACACCTGTTAAGTACATAAGTGGCACACATGATGGCCTCAAGCAAAAAAGAATGCGGCAAAGCTTGACTTTTGACCATACATCGTGCCATTTTCGTCAGTGACCTATTTTTCCTCTCAGAAACACCATTTTGCTGAGGTGTATAAGGCATTGTACATTGGTGTTTTTATCACGACTAGCCAGAAATGCATTAAATTCATGAGACATATACTCCCCCCCTCGATCGAAACGGAGGGTGCCCATATAGTACATTTCGAGACATTTTCAACCAAAGCCAAAATTGTTTGAAGCACATAAAAACTTCAGACTTCGCTTTAAGCGGAAATACCCATGCATGCCTGGAGTAATCATCAATGAAAGTCACGAAGTACAGGTAATTGCCCAAGGACGGAGTTTGCATGGGCCCACAAACATCACTATGCACAAGCTGCAACCTGCATGTGGCCCGAAAATAAACCATCCTTTGGAAATTTAGAACCCTGCATCTTACCCAAAATACAGCCTTCACAAACATGTTTGACAGGTGCTTCAAGAGGCGGCAAAGAAGCAACCATATCAGATTTCTACAAGGCAGCAAACTGGAAAAATTCAGATGACCAAAACGTGCATGCCAAAGTTTTGCATCTGAAATAGCCCTTGAATCTGCAACAGCATTTGCAAAATTTTGTCCACACTTGTCATACAAAGTGAGCTTATACAGCCCACGGCACAAAAGCCCAGATGCAACAATTTCATCACCAAAACTGAGATCATGAACTGTACATCTGTCATCCACAAATTTGACTACATGTCCAAGTCTAGCAAGTGCGGATATAGACAAGAGATTCTTCTTGATCCTAGGTACATAAAGTGCATCAACAAGTGTGAAGAAACTGCCATTAGCAACAAGTGAGCACAATCTTTCCAACTCCCTGAACTGGATAAGAGGCGTTGTTGGCACAAGTGACTGAATTCCCATGAGGGACAGACTCTAGAGAGGTAAACAATTCACGATGTGAGGTTATGTGGTTTGTAGCACCCCTGTCAAAATACCACACATGTGAATATGCAGCAACTGATAAGCATGCATCATGGACAACAGGATTGTAAGTGCACTCTGCGCTAAAAGCCCATTCTACATCAACAACAGCAACACAGTCTTCTTTCACAGAAGACTCAACAATGGCTGCATTTGTAGTTGAACCAATTTGTAGTGGAACCACCCTCTTTCTTCTTAGCCTCTTTGGCCTTCAACTTAGGACATGACTTGATCAAGTGATCATTGGATTTACAATAATGGCAACGCATCTTCTTTTTGCCCTTATCACCAGAATTTCCAAAAAATTGCTGCCAGCAAAAGCATTAGGAATAGAATTTTTGCCACTCGCAGCAGAACCATAAGAAGTGGCTGCATTGCTGTTACCACCCTTTCTTTGAGAAGCAATAAAATCTTGTTCAACTGCACGCTATCTAGTCCTGTTTTTTCTGGAAAGTGACTCTTGCAACAACAATGTGCATAATGCATCAAACTTGACAACTTCTGGATTTCCTTGGGTCATAAGTCTCCAAGTACTAGCAAAAGTCTGGTAAGAATCTGGTAAGGCATCAAGAACAGTATGCACAAGGGAACTGTCTGAAATAACTTCACCTGCAGAAATAAGTTGCTCATTGATATCCTTCACACTAGCAAGGAAAGTTTCCATATCATCTTCCTCATGCATAATCTTCGACTCCATCTCTTTACGCAGCAAAGAAATTTTAGCCTCATTGCGGCTTGCATAAAGACCTGCTAGAATATCCCAAGCCTGTTTTGCAGATTTTGCTGAACGAATGTGAGGAACAATGGTGCGCTTCACAGACAATGCAATCAATGCATGTGCTTGCGCATCCTTAACATCCCAACGAGCTTGTTCTTACCGTAGGCAAAACAACTCTAACAACTGCAATCCTTGCAGCAAGACCTGCAACATCCTCAACATCGCCTACATCCTCAGAACCAGGATGTACATCAATGCCGTGCACAATGTTCCAGACGCCCTTTGGCACAAGAACATGTTGCATCATATAAGCCCACATAGGGTAGTTGTCCCCATCCAACCTGTCCTCGGCAGCAAACATCTTGAACACATCTGTGTTGTTGTCAGCCATGGTAAATGTTGCACTTGATGTGAAAACTGCCCGAAAATAGGAGAAACGGGGCGGGAACAACCTGTGCTATATAGCACAAACCGTAGAAGACTATAAGGCATCTGTTATGAAAAAAAAGGCACTCACAAAAATTCTGCACAAAATGAAGAAATAGCCTGTGCAGTACTGCCTGTAGTGGAAACGGAGGCCGAAATGAGCCCAAATCGAAAATCTGAGCAGACCAAGCTCTACGAGCTTGCCCAAAGTATTTGTCGACCTGCGAACGCTCGCTAAAGCTCACTGAAATCGGAGAAAGTGAGCAGGCGTGTGCTGGAGGAGCCGGCGACTAAGCCCAGGAGGACGTGACCTGCTCTGATACCAATTGTTGGAATGAGGGTTGCAAAGAAAACACACACAGCTTGGAGAAGACGAAAGGAAGCTCAAGGCACACAATAGAGAGTGTGTTTCTTCGTATGCAATGGAAAGATAGATAGCCCTAGAGTGATGGGCGTATATACAATGCACGGGGGAAAAACCTCCTAAAGAGGGAAAAAAATGCCCCGGCGGTCCTAGTGTGTTCACACACACACTAACACATATATATGGAGATTTCGGAGGTCTTTTGGAGGGCCTTTTGGAAGAGAGAGGAAAATAAGCTCCTCCAATGAGAGAAGAGCCTACGTTACGTAGAAAAATAGATTGATATTAACAAAAATATAAAAGGTGTCCCTCTCCTCATATTATAATCTAGTGGTTACCAGATTCTTACCGTACTTTTTCTAGTACTTGGAGACTTATGACCCAAGGAAATCCTGAAGTTGTCAAGTTTGATGCATTATGCACATTGTTGTTGCAAGAGTCACTTTCTAGAAAAATAGGACTAGGCAGTGTGCAGTTGAACATGCTTTTATTGCTTCTCAAAGAAAGGGTGGTAACGGCAATGCAGCCACTTCTTATGATTCTGCTACGTGTGGCAAAAATTCTGTTCCTAATGCTTTTCCTAGTAGCAATTTGTCTAAAAATTCTGGTGATAAGGGCAAAAAGAAGATGCGTTGCCATTACTGTAAAGCAAATGATCACTTGATCAAGCAGTGTCCTAAGTTGAAGGCCAAAGAGGCTAAGAAGAAAGAGGGTGGCTCCACTCCAAATGCTGGTTCCACTACAAATGCAACCATTGTTGAGTCTTCTATGAAAGGAGACTGTGATGTTGATGTTGATGCAGAATGGGCTTTTAGCACAGAGTGCCCTTACAATTTTGTTGTCCATGATGCATGCTTGTCAGTTGCTGTAGATTCACATGTGTGGTATTTTGACAGTGGTGCTACAAAGCACATTACCTTACACTGTGAATTGTTCACCTCTCTCGAGTCTGCCCCTCATGGGAATTCAATCACTTGTGCCAACAATGCCTCTTATCCAGTTCAAGAAGTTAGAAAGATTGTGCTTATTGCTGCAAATGGCAGTTCTTTCACACTTGTTGATGCACTTTATGTACCTGGGATCAAGAAGAATCTTTTTTCTGTATCTGCACTTGCTAGACTTGGACTTGTAGTTAAATTTGTTGGGGTATAAAGCCCAATGTGGTCGCCCAGGTAAGTGGGCGGGCCGCCAGGTATGTACACATATTCTTTTGTAAAAACCTAATAAGAACTCACTATGCTCTACACATTACAGTACAGCGAGTTCACCATATCATCGTGCTCTTCTTCTCGCACTCTCTCTCGCGTCGCACTTCCGCTCGTACTCCTTCAACTGCTATCAGAGCTCAGATCGAGGCTCGGGGCAGCATTTGCAGGTAGCCAGAGTCACCTGCTCAGATTGGAGTGAGATTCGACAGGCGAAGACACGGCCCCAATTCCTGTGGGACGGCCCAAAGGGTTTGGTGTTCTCAGAATTTCATTCTGAGGTCATCTCGGCCACCGTTCGGCTTCGACAAAGATCTGCGCAGGCCATTTTCGACTACGTGGTCTTGGCGGGTGCAAATCCGACTCTGCAAATTTGGAGTTTCGGCCTACGACTACAAGTGTTGAGGATATCTGCACTTTCAGAGTGCTGATTTGTGGCTATCTACACAACGAAGGACGGCTTACAGTTCTTGGAGGCGTGTCACATACGACACGGGCGTATCTACACACAGACTGTAGGCGACATCCACCAGTTTATTAGGTAGCTTGTGTTTGCTGCTTGATATTCTAGATTTCATCCTGACATTGCAGGTACTTCCACATGAGATGTATTGTCAGAGATGATGTATGTCTGTTGAGGGTTTGCTGGTTGTGAGTCACGCAGCAAACAACCACCGCAGCGGTTACAGCATACAGTGGGGAATTTGTGGATGTATGACTTTGTGGGAAGTCTATGTACTGTCAGATTTACTGCAGCCTTTGTTGAGGGTCGAGTGAGGTTTTATTGAGCTGGGGGATTCTCGAATGTTGAGATCCTTTCGGTGATACAGGTCTTGGAGCGATCCCTCGAGCACCCTTAGATAGGCAGCTAGGATGTATTGACTGTGAGTTAGACAGTTGGGATTGCATCTTTGCTTTACTACCGTTGAGGCATTGTCGCAGTCTATGCTTACAGGACAGTGACACGACAGTGAGAGACAGTACAGGTGCAGGACAGGTGTACCCACAGCTTACAGTGTTAGAGAGACAGTGGTTCTTTGAGCTGTTTTTGGTCTGTTTTTGAGTACACCAGAGCCATTTTACAAAGGAGACTCTGCCAAAATTTCTGCAGAATCTGAAGCTTTATTGGTTCATTTGACAGGTTGATATTGGTTCAGAAGATAGTTTACAGGGGAAACTCTGCCGAATTTTTCCCAGGAAAGTAAACTACTGTGAAGCGTAGTTATGGCTGGATCACAGGACACTGCTCTTTACAATATCAAGAAGCTGGATGGAACTAATTTCCCATTGTGGAAGAAGTAGATTTGGCATGTGTTGGTACAAAAGAAGCAGATAAAACCTATAAAGCTCAAGGGGATAAAACCAGAAGATATGGACGAAGATGAATGGAGTGAAATGGATGAATTGGCACTTTCTACCATTATGCTGACTTTGGCAAAAAGCGTTTACTTCAATGTAGCAGACGAGATGTCGGCTTATCAAGCATGGACAAAGCTGAGTGATCTTTATGAGAAGCAGAGTGCAGCTTCACAGTTATATTGGCTTAAGAAGCTTGTTGACTTGAAGATGAAAGAAGGGACCCCTATGTCCAATCATCTGAATGAATTCAACACCATCTAGCTCAAGGTGTCAAGTTTGATGAACCTGTTAGAGCTATGTTCCTGTTGATTACATTGCCGAAAAGTTGGGACACTTTTCGCACAGCTTTGAGTATTTTTCAACCTCCAGATGGTTTGACCATAGCAGGTGTCGAAGGCAGTCTGCTTACTGAAGAAACCAACAGAAAGACAATGGACAAAGGCAAAGGAACAGCCTTAGTTGTCAGGGGAAGGACCAAAGAAAAGTACAAAGGTGGAAAGAGGGATCAGTCTCGTAGCAAGTCCCGCAGTGCTAAAGGCAAGAGTGACATAGAACGCTACCATTGTGGTAAGAAGGGTCACATGAAAAGAGACTGCAGAGAATGGAAAGCAGAAAAAGGCAAAGAGAAAGCAGAAGACCATGGTGAGAAGAACAAGTCCTCAGTGAAGATTCAAGAAATAAATGTGACAAACACTGTTGCAGAGGATGACAGTCTAGTGTCAGGAGATATCTACTTCTTGAAAAATACAATGGACTCAGCTCTTCTTACAGCATCTGATGGAAATGCACTGAGTGACTGGATTATAGACCCAGGGGCACTCACTTCATGTGTCTCCAAACAAGGAGTGGTTTACCTCTTATGTGACCACTAAAGATCATTTGGTAGGCAATGGGCAGAATGTGAGATCTTAGTGTGTTGGAGATGTTCAATTGAAGTTTCAGAATGGCTCTTCTTTCACGCTAAAGAATGTGAGACATGTTCCCGCAATTACAAAGAGCTTGATCAGCACAGGTTTACTTGATGATGCTGGCTACGTCACCACTTTTGGACAGAACATGGAAGATATCCAAGGGTTCTATGACAGTAGCACATGGAGTAAAGTCTGGAGGACTTTACATGATTTATGTATCAAATGTCTCTAAAAATGTAATCAATGTAACCGAGCAGCCGAACGTTTTTTTGTGGCATAGCCGGTTAGGACATATGTCCAATAAGGGAATGGAAATCTTGTCTCGTTATGGTTATTTGCCTGGCTTGTCATTTAATGATTTTGAATTCTGTGAACATTGTCTGTATGGTAAGCAAACACAGCAGCCACATAAGCATAGAAGCAGTGGAAGAGATACACAGTTGGCACTTGTTCATAGTGATTTGTGTGGACCTATGCCTAACCTATCTCTAGGGGGAGCTTCTTACTTTATGACATTTATAGATGATTACTCGAGGAAAGTATGGGTTTACTTTCTCAAGCACAAGGATGAAGCGTTTAGTGTTTTCAAAACGTTTGTGACACTTGTGGAGAATCATAGTGGCAAGAAGCTTAAATGCTTATACACTGACAATGGTGGAGAGTATGTTTCAAAGGCCTTTCAGGACTTTTGTGAGTCAAAAGGTATAAAACGTGAACTTACTGCTCCTTACAATCCTCCTCAAAATGGTGTTGCTGAGAGGATGAATAGGACCATACGAGAGAAGGTTAGAAGTATGTTGTCTAATGCACAACTGCCAAATGGGTTTTGAGCTGAAGCTATATCAACAGCTGTTCATCTTATAAATAGATCTCCTAGCAAGGTTTTGCAGAAGGATTCAGTGGCAGAGATGGTATAGTCAGGCAAAATGCCCTCATACAAGCATCTCAGAGTCTTTGGCTGTGAGGCATATACTCATGTTCCAAAGGAATTTAGGAACAAACTTGAGCCAAAGAGTAGAAAGTGCATCTTTCTAGGCTATGGTAATTCTGGTGAGATGGGGTATAGACTTTGGGATCCCGAATCCAGAAAGGTTATCCGCAGCAATGATGTTCACTTTAATGAAGCCAAATATCATTCTAAACCAGAGAGGGTTGAGGAGATTAGAAGAGTTGTCTTCCAAGAAGATGGACCTGCACGTGCAAGACAAAATGTCAAGGCTCAAGAGGAGCAAGGACAGGATAGAGTGGAAACCACAGGTTGTGGCTGAGCCTGAGCCACCTATTGTGTGTAGATCTGGACGTATCATGCGACCTCCTGATAGGTTTGTTCCATCTATGAACTATGTCATGTTGACTGATTGCAATGAGCCTTCATGTTAGAAGGAAGCAGTGCAAAATGAAGGACTCCGGGAATTGGCAATTGGCCATGCAGTCAGAGATGACAGCTCTGCATAAAAACCAGACATGGAAGCTAGTTAAATTACCACAGGGAAAAAGGATCTACCTTGTAAATGGGTTTACAAGTATAAGATCACCGCTCATGATAGTCAGAGATGTTGGGGTGCATTCCTGTAATACGTTTCATCAGTCGTTCGCTGATCGAACCATTTCTTTCTCCAGAGGGGTTGATTGTCAAGGATTGTTTCAATCTGAAAAGCTGTAACTAGGACCTTGCTGTAATCCCCTCTACTGTTTGGTTCAATTTCTGGGAGCATCTTTTGCTACGATAATCGAACCTCTTGCCGCATCAACGGTAGATCGATCATTTCGTGCCCAAAGTTTTTACAACCTCATCTGGAGTGATCATGAGGAGGGCAGCTGATTCCAGCACTTTCAATTCATATTGCAGATATGCATTGTGCGACGGGTCTTTGACTTCTGAGATCCAACGGTGAATTTCGTCTTTGGTCGACTCCGAGGTAGATGTCGTGGTTGGATCTGCAGACTCTTGCGTGCCTTTTCTAGTTCTTGTAGTTGCTATCTCCGTTTGTTGAGTTTCAAACTCAAAGTGATCTGATCTTTCTCCATACAAAGCAAGGCTTGTTGCCAAGGGCTTTAAGCAAGAACAAGGCATTGACTTTGATGAAGTCTTCTCTCCGGTGGTCAAGATGACTACATTGAGATGCTTTCTTGCATTGGTTGCCATATTAGATTTGGTGTTGCACCAAATGGATGTCAAGACAACGTTCTTGCATGGTGATTTAGATGTGGAAATTTACATGCAGCAGCCAGAAGGGTTTGTTGAGAAAGGCAAGGAAGATTTGTTATGCCAGTTGTTAAAGAGTCTTTATGGCTTAAAACAATCACGAGGGCATGGTACCATAAGTTCCACAAGTTTATGCTTTCTCAAGGCTGAGTTCGATCACTGTCTATATACAAAGAAGGCTAAGGATGGCAGTTGGCTTATCCTTATTTTGTATGTGGATGACATGTTGATTGCTGGCAAGCACTTGGAAGAAATTTAAGCTTTGAAGTCAAAGATGGCAAAATCATTTGACATGAAAGACATGGGTGAGGCAAGTCATATACTTGGTATGCGCATTGATAGAGATATGGTTGCTTCTTTGCCGCCTCTTGAAGCACCTATCAAACATGTTTGTGAAGGCTGTATTTTGGGTAAAAAATGCAGCGTTCTAAGTTTCCAAAGGATGGTTCAGTTAGGGCCACATGCAAGTTGCAGCTTGTGCATAGTGATGTTTGTGGTCCATGCAAACTCCGTCCTTGGGCAATTACCTGTACTTCGTGACTTTCATTGATGATTACTCCAGGGTATTTCCGCTTAAAGCGAAGTCCGAAGTTTTATGTGTGAGATCCCCAACCTGCCAATACCAAGATCGGGATGGGATCCTTGACAGGTCTCTAGGTCTGATAAAAATCAGAGTCTCTAAACAAGAAAAATCCAAGGAATAGACCTTTACCATTGATAATGGCTTGGGTCTATAGCCTTAGAAGAAGACCTTGTCCTGTCTCGCAGCAAAAACGGGACAACGTATTTAAAGTCCAAAAAAAAAAAAACTTTTCGGCCCTATAACTGCCACAATTGGGCTATGGTATCCTCAACCAACACTTTTTTCCCCCTAACAGATGTGAGGGCACAACCGCTGGTGGACTCCTCTTCCAAGTGAAGAAGTTTTCTAAATGTTTAGTGCGCAGGGATGGATAGTTACCTGACTAATCAGGTCCACCCATCCATGATTGACAGCCTTAGTCAATCCCACTTACCACCCCGCACTCACACATGATTCTTTTGTTATTTAATTACTACCACGTTCTTATCACAATTGAAATAATGATTTCTTTTATCCTTCATAACAGGATTTTATTAAAACAACCCTTGAAAACAGTATTGAAAACATTCTTTTAACAAACAGACATCTTTAAACTTAAGATAGGGTATGTCTATCAAAACATTGTCCATAATAACCATGACCAGTACTCTTCTTGTCTCAAGACCACCTAAGGGTGAAAAAAACGGCACCCATTCCTTATTCACAATCCGGAGTGGATAAACCCCCACCCAAGGTTCCGGGTGCCCATACACCAAACGAGTTTCCCATACAACCGAGCGGCTCCCCTAGGATAAAAAACGGTATCCTAACTTATGTAGAAACATCAAGACATGACACGGAGTAGAAACTCATCGTTCATGGGGGTAACTGACTTATCCGTGGCTAGAAAGCCATCATTATTCATCAAAATATACCAAGGAGTCGGAGGTGTCTTGAGACAAGCTGTCTTAAGGATGATCAATCATATCTTTCCTAATTCAACCAATTTTAACCCAAACAATTATTTTCTACATTATAAACAATGCACGCTGGAAAGTTACCCTCCTTTTTTTTGGGTCAATTATTCCTTTTCCTTATTCTTACTCACTCCTTACGTATCAATGTAACTTAATAAAAACTTAAACTATTTAAAACTTAATTGAATAATGGGAACCCCCACTGATCGTCCATCTGTTGCTGCGCTGGCGCCTGAAGACTCTCCTACACAGGCCTACTACTAGGCCCAGCTTCATCGTCGTCTGACGCTCTAGTTCTTTTTAGAGTTCTGCCTCCATCATCAGATGTAGGATTGGCTCGGGTCCTTTTAGGTGCCATAACTTCTTATCCTTATAAAAAGGACGTCTAACCATTAGGTAAATAATTCAAAATCTAAACTTAACCTTTGTATTCAATTGTAACCCATCCAAGGTTAAATTTATAGTCTCAATTGGTAAATTCTTGACCTAGTAATTTCTTATTTGCCTATATAGGCATGATAACTTTTTCCACCGCTTCCCTAAGGGTTTTCTAAGCTCTCCTAATTTTCTATATGTTTTTCCTCATTTTCCCATCGACTTTTAAGCTTGGAATCTACTTATTTTGGGCTTAATATTTATTCTATTTATTTTCTCTTAAAGATTTCATTTCCTCAGCTTTATATCATAGGTTTACACTTACTATAATTTTTCTAAAAACTTTTGACCGCAAAGTCTATTTACTTTAATTAATCTTTGGCTAAAAATAGGACTTTTGGTCAATTATACTTTCCTAACATCACTAATTAACTGTGGTATAATTACCACAAGTAGATAAGGATATTCTTGACTAAGCACATGATTTACTAATTTTCCCCTTTAATTTATCCTCAGTAATAGTGGTTTTCTACTAGGATAATTATCTAAAATAATTATCTATAGTTATTATCACGGGTTACTCTAGATGTAATTTACCTCTGATAATTATCTCCAAACGTTTTAGGTTAATTTACTTTTTTTTCCTCTTTATTTTCCCCTAAAAACAATGTAATTCTACCAAGATAATTAGTTAGACTAATTATTTGAGGTTAGCATAATTATCACGGGTTTCCTAAGATGTGATTAACCTTTGTTAAATAAATAAAAGCATTTTAAATCAATTTTCTATTTTCCCTCTTTTAATTTGTCCTAAAATCAGTGTAATTTTGTTAATATAATTAGGTAAACTAATTATCTGAGGTTAACATAATTATCACGGGTTTCCTAAGATGTAATTAACCTTTGATAAATAATTCAAAGTATTTAGAATCAATTTTCTAATTCCCCCTTTTAATTTGTCCTAAAAATAGAGTAATTCTGCTAAAATAATTAGGTAAATTAATTTTCTCTGGTTAACATAATTATCACGAATTTTCTAGCATGTAATTAACCTCTGATAAATAACTCAAAGCATTGTCTATCAATTTGCTTATTTCCCCCCTTTTAATTTATCCTAAATATAGAGTAATTCTGTTAAAATAATTAGGTAAATTAATTATTTGAGGGTAACATAATTATCACGGGTTTCCTAGCATATATTTAACTTGTGATAAATAACTCAAAGCATTTTGAATCAATTTGCTGATTTCTCCCTTTTTATTTGTCCTAAAAACAGTGTAATTCTGCTAAGATAATTAGGTAAACTAATTATCTAAGATTAACATAATTATCACGAGTTTTCTACAATGTAATTAACCTTTGATAATTATCTTAAAGCATTTTGAAACAATTTTCTATTTTTCCCCTTTCAATTTGTCCTAAAAATAGTGTAATTCTGCTAAGATAATTAGGTAAACTATTTATCTAAGATTAACATAATTATCACGAGTTTTTAAAGATGTAATTAACCTCTTATAATTATCTTAAATCATTTTGAATCAGTTTGCTATTTTTCCCTATTTAATTTGTCCCAAAAACAGTGCAATTTTGCTAAGATAATTGGGTAAACTAATTATCTCAGGTTAAAATAATTGTCACAGGTTTTTTAAGATGTAATTAACCTCTGATAATTATCCTAAATCATTTTGAATCAATTTACTATTTTCCCCCTTTTAATTTATCCTAAAAATAGTTTAATTCTACTAAGATAATTAGATAAACTACTTGTCTGAGGTTAACATAATTATCACGGGTTTCCTAAGATTTAATTAACCTCTGATAAATACCTCAAAGAATTTTCAATCAATTTGATTATTTTTCCCTTTATTTTCTCTCAAAAACAGTGTAATTCTGCCTAATTAATTATAAAAATTACTTACAAAATTATAAGATAATTTTTCTAGTTTAATGAGAGTCAAACACAGCTCTGATAATTATCTCAAATTTATCTAAACTTAATTAGTATAATTCCCATTAATTTATGATTAAAATGGATCATTTAAGCCCTAATATGATATAATAATTAATTTGCTTAATATCCCTAAGCTTAATCACAATAATCAGCAGAGAATATTTAACTAAGAGAGGATTTTTGAGTATACATACAATTAATTTTTAATTTATAAAGAAAATAGGTTAACCTAGCTTTGCTAATTAGGAAGGATTAGGCTAATTATCGTTTAATTAACCAACTAGAGCTTGATCTCTAGTGATTTCTGCGTAGTGATCTCTCTAGATGAGAGAGAGTGTGCCAAGGCTCCAAGTCTGTCTGAAATTGTGAAGCAAGGGTTATAGTTATAGGTTTCTGGGCACTCACAGGCTGGAAAATGGCAATAACTTGCATCCCAAGCAGCTCTACACGTTAAAAAACGCCACCTGCTGCTAAAACTAGTCTAGGAGAGTTCATCATTACCCCACACAGCCCGCCAGATACACAGAATCGATTTTTACTAATTTCTCTAATTTTTAATGATGAAAATTGGAAATATCAGTAATTTCTAGAACCTTAGGATAAGAAAGTCTCTATTGATAATAATTATTGAAACCATCCAATTTTACTTAACTAATTAAATTCCTAATGTAATCTTTCAGAGCCCGTAACTTTTCCAGATTTTATCGGAATTTTGTTCTGAAAATTTCTAGCCCGGGGTTTGCTGTGCTTAAGATTCCAAAAATACCAATATTTTCCACGATCGGACAGTTCTACATTGCTTTTTCAATAATTATATCAATTTGATTAAGCTTTATACAATCTTTAAGGTTTCAGAAACTGGAAACCTTACATTATGTGCTTCAAACAATTTCTCGCTATGGCTGAAAATGTATCGAAATGTACTATGGGCACCCTCCGCTCCAATCAAGGAGGGGAGTATATGTCTCATGAATTTAATGCATTTTTGGTTAGTGGTGAGATAAAACACCAATGTACATCGACGTATACACCTCAACAAAATGGTGTTGCTGAGAGGAAAAATAGGTCTCTTATGGAAATGGCAAGATGTATGGTCAAGAGTCAAGATTTACCACATTCGCTTTGGCTCGAGGCTATCATGTGTGCCACTTATGTACTCAACAGGTGTCCTACAAAAGCGTTGCAATCTATGACTCCATATGAAGCATGGCATGATAGAAAGCCATCTATTGAGCACATGCGTGTTTTTGGTTGTTTGGCTTATGGCTTAGTGCCACAAGTGCAGCGCAGAAAATTCGATGATAAGGCTGTCAAATGTATTTTTTTTAATTATAGTGCACTTCCCTTTACTCATGTGCCAGCTCTCATTCACCGCATCACTCCAGGGGGGATTTGTTACCATATACATGTGGTAGTGATGTGTGTGAACACAGTAGGACCGCCAGGGAATTTTTTCCCTCTTTAGGAGTCCTTTTCCCCCGAGCATTGTATATACGCCCATCACTCTAGGGCTATCTATCTTTCCATTGCACACTAAGTAACAGACTCTCTATTCTGTGCCTTGAGCTTCCTTCATCTTCTCCAAGCTGTGTGTGTTTTTTTTGCAACCCTAATTCCAACAACTGATCCAAATTCAAAAAGATTTGTGGAGCAAGCTACAAACATCATAAGCTATCATCACACAAAAGATCAAGTCCAAAAGTGGTGGAACATGGATCGCGATCCATGTTACCCAGAGAATTTTTTGGACAGAAAATTTCTTAGCCTGTAGTAGCAGAGGCCATTGTGAACAAAAGTCCCCAAATAAATTTTGTCAAAAAAGTTCACAAATTGGGTGAAAAGAGCCAAAAACACTGCAAAAAGGAAGACCCTAAAACAGACCTAGGGATTGACTTTTGCTCGACCTAAAGTGATCCAAATGACATAAAAACCATATAGCAGGGATCAGTGGACCAAGCGGAAGCTGTGTGCCAAGTTTCATTACCATCTGACACATAGGAACATGGATCGCGATCCATGTTCCTTTGTCATAGAGTGATACCAAATTTGCCCCATAGCTAGGGGACATCACAAGGACTCTAGTGGTCTTTTCAAAACTGAATTTGGATATCAAAAACTAAACCAAAAGTCCAGAATTGTCAAGTACTCTAAGCAAGTCCCAAAATTGACCTAACTTTCAATCCTGAGGGTTATTTTCAAAAAAATTGATACCATAGGATCTACTAGTCATGTTGAATCTGATGGTACCAAGAGAAGTCAATTTGGGCTCCAAACATGGATGGCGATCCATGTACCCATAGTGACAGCTTGACCTAAAACTTTCTAGATTAGTAGTGCATACACAAAGAAACAAGTCCAGGTTTGGAAAAAAGTAAGCAAATTTGTATCAAAAGGGAGCAAACAGGTGGCAGACTAAAAATCACAGTACAGACCTAGTGTTGGCTATTTGACCTGTCAAAACAAGTCCAAATCCAAAAAAAATTGAGATTTAGCTTGTGGACATAGTCAGGAACAAACTCCTAAGAGATCAAGTCCATATGTGGTTGAACATGAACCGGGATCCATGTACCTCCACCTCAGAATTTGCTAAAAATTGGTATATAGCCTGCGTATGACCTTGTCTACACACAGTCAAAATTTGGAGAAAATTTTTTGACAGAGGAACATAGATCGCGATCCATGTACCTCAGCATAGTGGGGGACTGAAAAGTGGGCATGGGAACTCCTTCGACACCTAGAGGCTTGTTCAATTTTTGATGTGACACGTACTACATATATGTGTGTAGCCATTTGAAAAGGCACCTGAAGATATGAGCTGCCGGATACTGGTTGTCAGACCTTTTGTACATAAACACTTCCTTTTCTATATGAATGATAATATATGTTGCAAATGTATTGTATGTACATTATAGCTTATTGAGTCTCTCTCTCTCTCTCTCTCTCTCTCTCTCTCTCTCTCTCTCTCTCTCTCTCTCTCTCTCTCTCTCTCTCTCTCTCTCTCTCTCTCTCTCTCTCTCTCTACTGTGTGTAGTCATGGTTGCTCCAAGCTTCAAACCACCTTGAGCTCATTGCACACACCACCCAATCCCTATAACTGGTATCAGAGCGTGGTCGCGGATTCCCACGTGTACAGGCCCTCCAAGTCCAAGTAAAGAAATTTGAAGCAAGCGAATTCAATCAAGAGAGAATTGGGCAAACTAGGAGAACTGGCGGAGTTTGAGTAAGAAAGCAATCAAGAGTATAAGCTTGGGGGATTGCTGAGATTTGAGTTGAGCAAGGTCGAAACAAGCAAATCAAGGCAAGTAGTGAGCACAATCTCCATTATAAGTCAAATTTGCAATTTGAGCACAAGGCTTTTGCAATTTCTTAGTAAGCATCAGTGAGGCAAGCCGTAGCAAATTGGCAATGCTCGGATTCGACCATGCTCAGATTTGACCACCACAGAGGTTTCAGAGCACAGCAAATTTATATTGGAGGTAACCTAATTGTTAGAATAAATTAAGGCCATAAGCAGCAAAATCAAAATCAGCTCAATATTAGGTGGGCTTACAAATCAATTTGTAGCAGTTGCCACATCTTTTGCAAGCATCTCCTTGGACTCAATTGTATGATTCGCACCTTACCTGGTTCTATCTCAGCTCCACCATGTAGGTCACACAGTGTTGCACACTCATTGAATTCAACAACTCAGCCTCATGCAGATCATCGATTCCCTTGCTACACCCTACGGCCCTACTTTCTAAAATTGGCATGATTTGTTGAAAGCGTCCACACACAACATTCGGAGTCCACACACGCACGCACACACAGAGAAGCTGCTAGAATTGCCCAAAATTTTCAAGTGCAAGCTTGATGCTCAACTACAAAAGACAATCAAAAGGCTGCAGCAATCTGTTGTATGCACTACGTACACACTTGAGAGCACCAAAAAACGCCAAGGAGGCCCCATCCTCTATGAGCGTACACGCATTGTGGGCGTCCTTATCTTCCAGCAGCTTGAAAACACTGTCTGCTTTTCTCAAGAAGCCTTTTCTCAACTCATTTTCTGTTTTAAACTACTTATTTTTTTAGGCTTTTGTAGATTTCCTACAAGTGTCTATTCACACAGTAGAACCTCACAAAGTGCGGTACGCAGCCTTTCACACATAAATTGCTTTTTGAAGGGGTAAATCCACATGGAGGACCAAAATTTTGTGATGTATGCTAGATGTAAAACCATGGAGCACAATATAAACCCTCACTCATTAGGCCTCACATTTTGTAATGCATGTTATACATGTGATAAGCATTTATCGACATTGTTGGCCTCAATATGTGAAGGTAACATTCCAGTTATGTTATCTATGTCAAATACCTTTAGCAAGAAGAAATCCAAAGGAAAAGCTAACATGAACAATAGCAACAACAACAACATAAACTACAAAGGCAAGAGACCTATCAGAGGAGCTGCTAATATAGTCGAAGAAAAAGAAGCTGAGGACGAAGGGGAAGTTTCTATCGTTACAAATGTACTTTAAAGCCATTTCTTCTCTCTAGTTCAAGGGGAGGTTTATTTATTTTTATCATTCTGTGTGGATAGATCTTGTCATCCTATGTGGATAGTTGGGTCTTCATTATGTATGACATGCCCAATGGGAGGGTTGAAAGATGGGCATGGGAACTCCTTTGACACCCAGTTCAATTTTTGATGTGACACATAGTACATATGTGTGTAGCCATTTGAAAAGGCACCTGCAGATATGAGCTACCGGATGCTGGCTCTGAGACCTTTTGTACATAAACACTTCCATTTGTATATGAATGATAATATATGTTGTAAATGTATTGTATGTACATTATAGTTTATTGAGTGTCTCTCTCTCTCTCTCTCTCTCTCTCTCTCTCTCTCTCTCTCTCTCTCTCTCTCTCTCTCTCTCTCTCTCTCTCTCTCTCTCTCTCTCTCTCTCTCTCTCCCCCTACTGTGTGTAGTCATGGTTGCTCCAAGCTTCAAACCACCTTGAGCTCATTGCACACACCACCCAATCCCTACAAGGGCATCTGATTTGATGATCTTATAGAAATACTTGAGGACATCCCAAAACTCAAGTTTGAGCTAAAAATACCTTCTGGAAACCAAGATACAAGCCAAAAATTTTGTGTTCTGGTCTTGAAACTGCTTTGTGTGATGTTTCAAGTGCAGTTCACTAAAAGTGCTCTAACGTTTGAAACAAAACTCCAAATTGAGTCAGGTATAGCCAGGAAGAAATCTTGTGGGCAATAGCACACACCTAGACCAAACTTTTAGGGTACCTTAAGACTAGTTTCTAGAGACCAAAAAGTCACAAATTCCTGACTTTTGAGAGAATTTTCCAAGAAAAAATAGGGATAACTTGCACTAAGCCAAAGTGATCTTGTCAAGGACTATCTTGAGAGTTTTGAGTGAGCCTTAACCATGACAAAACATCCACCACCAGGGTTCTCTACTCCACTCAGAGACATGAAAAACACTGCAATGCAGACAACTGGGGGATTAGGAGAATACCTAGAGGAGAGGCATCCTTTGATCAAAAAACCAAATGTGAGATTCATTAAAGCTAATGAATCCATGAGAGTGTTTAAATATTATGCTCATGAGGGCTTGTATAGGTTCACAAATGGAGATCCATACATCTTCTACAGGTGTGTAGAACCCAATGCTAGAGAGTTGACCACCCATAAGAATCTCTATTCATTCACGTATACAGATGCCCACGGAGTGCAATTTTTGATGGTAGATAAGTATGGGAGAGAGTACAGACTTATCAATCCAATTAATCTAGAGAGATGTACGTACAAGGGTACTCCGATCTCTACTTACTTTCATCCAAAAATGATGCCAGAGCACATATCTGAGAGGATTCCACCAGGATTTTCTCCAAGCCAAGAGGATAAAATGAGAGACATCTTTCCAAGCGGCCACAAATTGGTTAGATTGGTGGCTGAACACAAATGATTAAGACCATATCAAGTGGCTCAATGTGTCAAAACCTGCTGGTGATGGAGAACATGCAGGTGAAGAAACTTAATGAAGCATCTTCTCGGAAGATTTCATCAAACAAAGAGACAATCCAAATCCTTGAGAAGAAGATCACAAGTTTGCGAGAGAAAGACATCATGATTGGTAGTCAAAAAAGAAAACGAGATCTGCGCAACATTGAGAACACGAAGATTGGTAGTGGTGGCCTGGAAAAAACAAATACGAGCTTTAAGGTAACTCAAAGTTTGTTTCTTCTTTTGTATCTTCAATGTGATTCACTAAGGAACGGATACACTTTCCTATACATGATCATAATGCATGGTGATTTTTGGCATGTCTTTACTGCATCCAAACTCAAATGATGTAGGCTTCAATGCCATAGTGCATTACAGCCATCTAGTTCCAGAAGAAGTAGTTGAAGAGATGATAACTTGGAAAAAAATTCGTAAGTTGAAAGGGAGGCTCCTTACCTACTTCATGAACAAGAATCAGTTGGAACCAATGGAAGTGCAAGCAATACTTGATGGCAGTGGCATCTCACAGATGGGATACAGGGCACTCTTCAAAGCATTAGCTAAAAAGTCTCAAAATAAACTACAGACAGGATCATTGATGCCAAAGCAATCACATGTAAAGGCTGCTTGCTGGCACGTAAACAATGAGGTGTTTAAGAAACTTGGGTCACCATTCCTATTGAAGCAACGTTCTTAGGCTAGGGTGGCCGAGAGGTACAGTTTGACGAGCACAACAACCTCTTCGTTGATCCTGAAGCATTGCAAAGGTATGCAATTCACTTCTTTGACATCGGTCGAGAGGAGTGCGGTGAGGTTCTCAAGTTTGTTTTGAAGCTCGACGAGTGCAAGGTCCTGAAGAAAAAGAAGCTGGAGAGAGTCACCATTACCCTCATGAACAAAGCCATCAATAACAAAAGAGGATCCATGATACTTTAGCGTGCAATCCAAAAACAACATTCTAAATCTAGGATCATTTCAAGTATACTTAGTTCACTCTATAATAACAAAAATATTGGTATTTGGTTGTTGATTTTTCGTTTTCATTTTTCATTGTGTTGGTTGATAAGGAAGATTTTGAAATCCTCGATTGGGTTTTTAGTCAAACCCAAATTCCTTCTATCATCAGTGAACAAAGTAACAGAGTCGTTCTTTCAATGGAAGGATTTAGTAACTATACAATGGAATGGCACATGGCAGGTGACTTGAAGACTCTTAAGTGTATGTACAACATAACACACGGAGCAGTTGTGGCAAATCCATGCTTATATTGCATGGCTGATGCACAATCTCTTGAGAGTGTGCAATTGTATAGAGCTCTCAACAGACATCTTCAAGATAAAACTTTTAGGCCAATGCTTGATATTCCTCTGAGTAGAGTTCACGTCTGTACACTTCATGCACTCTGTCGAATAATTGAAAAGGTGGTTCATTTATACATATGCTTTGCATGGACATTAAAGCCAGAGAGTGAATCAAAAAGAGTGATCAAATCATTAGAGGAAGTTCTCTCCGACATTGGTTTGCATGGAGGCAATGTCAAAATCGAAGAGGACCCTAAGATGTCTCAAAGTCGTTACAAGATACCTAGGAAAGCATCAATAGGCAGTGTGAAGGCCAGAAGGTTTCTTGGGTTTAGCCTCAAAGATTCAGATAGAGAAGAGAGGAAAAACTTGTTCAACAAATGAAAACAATTACATAAAGTGGTTAAAGACAATGCTGGTGGTAGGGCAATCCAAAATCACAAGGTGAACGTGTGGAAATCACTAAATAAAATTTTCCACTACGTTGAGCAGCATTCTTGGGACCAAAGTAAGCTCACATCATTTCAAGCAGCTTTGCTGGATTGGAAGAAGGCTTACATTACAGGGTGGGGTGGGCAACATATCACACATTACATGGTGGGTTAGCATTCTACGTATACAAACAAAATTTAAAATTGTACTCTACTCACCATTTTGTTTTATTTCAATGCAGCACATACTGTTCAACCATGGTCCATATTTTTCCAAGACATACGGCTCACTATCAATATGGTCCACACAAGGCATGGAAGAAGCGCACTACATGGTGACGGGAGCAAAGCGAACCCCGAACCCCGACGGCCTCTAAATCACCGGGGACCGAATGGCGCGCCTCGAGCCTGTCATGGTAAAGCAAACAGGGGGCACCACCTAGCTTCAGCGGCTAGGACGCAAACAACACACCACCATAACAAAGTTTTCATCCAAGAGAGATGAATGCTTGGGAGTAATGATGAAAAGGAAAGGGAATGAGATCAAGAGAGAGAGAGAGAGAGAGAGAGAGAGAGTGAGGGAGGGGGTATAGCGGCTTAGTACTTAGGCATCACAAAAGGATGGCGAATCCGCACACCCTTCACACATACACAAGCTCACTCCAAAACACAAGACTAGGTGGCGATTCCGCACACCTCACATGGGCAAAACATTGCAAGAAAACATACTCACAAAACCTCAAGCTTTATTTAGAGAATTAGGCGATGAAATGGGGAGCATAGGGTAGGGGAATGAGAAGGGAGAGAGTGGTAGAGCACATGGCGGATAGGTGGGAGTTGATGGCGAAGACTCGCACGAGGATTATGGCCATCATCCTTCATTTAGTTGCCCTTCATCTTCCATAGCCAAGGGTGTAGAGGTCATGCTCAAGACAAGCATGGTGATTGCGGTGATGGTGATGGTGTGGGTGTGTGTGTGTGTGCACTAGGCACACACAGTGCATAGTGTGTTCTTTGGTGATGTTGTGTGTTTTTGTGTGATGGTGAACCCTCTTTATATAGGGGAGGAGGGGGGGAGAAATTCTAGAATTTAGAAATGAAGAAATCATTATCTACATAGGCCATGTGACTGTGGGCCCCACTTGTCTGGCTGTGTGTATATGTGCCAGAACAGCAGTCTCATGAGAGAGAGACTAAGAGAGAGAGATGGGTTGATGAAAAAAAGTGAGAGGTGACATGGAGAATAAAGTAATTACAAGAGGGGAGAGAGAGGAGTGTGTTCAGAGGTGAATCTGTGTGCAGATGTGTGTGAACACAAGAAAAATCAGGTAACCACCGGGTGGGGATGGGTCTGTGGGCACCTTTTTTAGTGAAACTGAGTGTGTGTGAGTGTGGGGGAGGTTATTTAGCTACAAGACAAGAGACATGGCGCCCTTTAGAGAGAGGGGGGGGTATTTGGGTCATGGGATATGATAGGAGAGAGAAAGGGGGGGTGGGGTATACTATTTTGGAAGATAGGGTAAGTTGCATGTGAGTTAGGGTGCATTATTGGTGAGTTAGAATGCATTATTGGTGAGAGGTGGGGTAGCTTGAGGGGAGAGAGAAAGGAGAAAGGAAAAGGGGAAGAGAGAGGGGGTTGACCTTTTGAGTGGAGGAGAGGAAAAGGGACACACGGCGGGGCAACAGTGAAGAAAAAGGAGGCAAGGTGGGGATGGGCTGCCCCGCAAGCATGAGGTGGCCTATTTTACCTTTCTCATATATTTACATAATCATACTTTATTTTTTTCTTACTTTTTTCCAATGTCTTTTATCACTCCCTCCCTAAGAGGGGGTTTTCATGGGGTGGGGACGAGAGAAGAGGGGTATGGGAGCTTGGCTTGTGAAAAGCCTCCATCATTAGCCCTCCCCTTTTGGCTAGAGGCATTCATGTCTCTAGCTCATCTGTTTGATCATTATCGTCGGAGGTGGCGGCTGATGGTGTGTCCTCATCTGGAATGTCAATAGGTGGAGCCTGGTCAAATCGAAGAAAATAAGGTTTAAGTCGCCAACCATTTACCCTGGTTTTATGAAGTTTTCCATCAGCCTCCATAAGCTGGTAGCTTCCATTGGAATACTTTTTCCTGACGATGAAAGGACCTTCCCATCGGAGTAGGAGTTTCTTATCCTTGCGCGTGTCGAAGCGATTGTCGTAGCGGAGCACCAACATTCCTTTCTTCAATTCTTTTTTCCGGAGATGCTCGTTCAAGCTAAGCCGTCTATGCTCTGCTTGTGCTGCATAATAATTTATTGCTTCTTCTCTGTCCAGCTGCAGTCTTTCCAAGTTGATGATGTGATCTCTCAAATGCATGTTGGGCTGTTGAAGCTGGCTTGCCATTACTCTGAGACTTTGTAGTTGCACTTCAATGGGCAAGATTGCTTCCTTACCAAATACTAGATGATACGGTGTGAATCCCAAGGATGTACGAAATGAAGTTCTGTAGGCCCATAAAGCTGGTAGTAGATACTTATCCCAGTCTCCAGGATGATTGTTTACCTGCTTGGTAATAATTTTAGAAACCATTCCATTTACCTTTTCAACTAGGCCATTACATTGAGGGTAATATGGTGAAGAGTGCCTCCTTGTAATGCCCAGTTTCTACATTAATTCTCCTACCAAGTCTGCTCTGAAACCTGGCCCTCTATCAGAGATGATCTCTAAAGGTGTGCCAAACCTACAGCATATGTGCTCGTAGATAAATTTAGCTACCTCTACCGCTGTGATTCTAGTGGTGGCTGTAGCCTCTGCCCATCTAGTCATGTAGTCGACCCCCATGATAATGTAGAATTTTCCTGAGTTGGCCCTAGGTAATGGCCCAATGGCATCGATACCCCATTTTTCAAATGGGCCATATGAGAGAATAGGTGTCTGTGGTTCAGGCATAAGTGACCTAGTGCCGGCCTTTTGACACAACTTACATATTTTGCACCAGTGGTGTACATCACGGTTGAGGCTAGGCCATATGAAGCCTGCCTGCAAGATTTTCCTACTTGTTATGTCTAGGGCAAAGTGACCACCACAAACCCCGTCGTGACAGCTAGCAATTACTCCCGTGATTTCCTGAGAGAGAGGGACCTTCCTGAGTATTTGGTCCTTACCCTTACAGTACAAATCGTCATTGATGAGTCGATACCTTGTGGCCTTCCGCGTCAGCCATTGCTTCTGTCCCTTTGTTAAATCTGATGGGCATTCCCCTGTTTCCAAAAAATGCATGATGTCAGGCAAGGCATCACTTCCTTGAAATAGAGGGAGCTTTAGTTTTATTGCTCCAACCACCACTTCCTGTAGTCTTTCACTTGCTAGGGCATCTGCTTCTTCAATTTGAGCCCTTGGGATATGGTGTATTTGAACTTCTTCAAACTTACCCAACAAGGTTTTTACACCACTTAAGTGAGTCCTTAAACTAGGATTCTTGCATGTCCATGCTCCATTTACTTGCCTTACCAGAAGTAGAGCATCCCCAAATACATTAAGGCGTTGTACACCTTGCGAGACGCACCATTGTAGACCCTTGGTTAGTGCTGCATACTCAGCTTCATTGTTAGAATGTGAATCTAACAATTGGCCCAACGAAAATACCTTTGTCCCTTTGTCATCAAAGACCACTATGCCTGTAGCTGCTTTGTCGGACGCTCGCTTGTAGGCTCCATCAAAGTAGAGAGAGTATGCTCCTTCTACCATCGGTGGTACTGGAGGTAATCGGACTTCTCCTTCCTTAGATTGCTTCTCCTTCCTTTCAAAGACTTGGTAGGTCATGAGTCCCCCCAAACTTGCCCTTGTCGTGCTTTCTACCTGTACCGTGTAGTCAAACTCTTGCAGACGAACTAGCCATTTAGTAATTCTAGCAGACACATCCATGTGTTGTACAACATAGGGAAATATTTCATCCGTGGTTAGAATCACAAATTGCTTAGGCAACAAATATGACCTAAACTTTGTAGTTGCAAATCTAAGAGCTAGGACTAAGTGTTCCACATGGGTGAAACCTTTCTCTCCTGCTGTCATCATTCGACTAGAGAAGTAGATTGGCCTCATGAAGATGTCGTCGTATCCTTTTGGAGTAGCACAGCCCCCAATGAGTCATCACCAACACTTGAGGTGACATAGAATTTTTCATCCCACTTAGGTGGTGAGATAGTTGGCAGAGTGGCTAAGACCTCCTTTACCTTGTTGTAGTGATGTTCGCTTTCCTCGTCCCAAGTGAAAGTTGATCTTTGAGTGAGTTGTTGCAGTGGTAGAACAAGTTGTGATAGTAGATGTATGAATCTACTTAAGTACCTCACCTTCTGTAGAAAAGAGACCAGTTGACGTGCGGTCGTTGGTGAAGGTAGGGCTATGAGTGCGGACACCTTACTTGGGTCGGCGTTGATACCTTTTGCTGAAATTTCATGGCCTAGTAGAATGACTTTACTCTCCCCAATGTGGCATTTATCCACATTTAATTGCCCACCTAGGCTCTGCAACCTGGCCAAACCTTCATTTACCTTTTCTAAATGTGAAATACGGGAGCTATATATACAAAAATCATCAATGAACACTCTTATGGATGTTCCAAAGAACGGTTGAAAAACATATGTGACATATCTTTGGAATGTGGCAGGTGCATTTGTGAGACCAAATGGCATAACCCTGTATGCAAAACAACCCCATGGCGTGATAAAAGTGGTTTTTAGTTGATCTTCCAAGGCTATGCGTATTTGAAAGTATCTAGAATAACCATCACAGACGGTATAGCATTCAAAACCCGCTACTTCATTCAGAATTTCATCCAAGAAAGGGAGAGGAAAGTGGTCTCTCTTTGTAGCTGCATTTAGTGGTTTGTAGTCAACACAGACCCTCCACTTACCATTCTTTTTAGGCGTCACCACTACGGGTGACACCCATTCTGAGTTTTCTACAAGATAGATGAATCCCGCCTCCAGCAGTTTCCTTACCTCGGCCAAGAGTGCCTTTTCTTGTATGACCCCCAGTCGTCGTAGCTTTTGCACAACTGGTTTTACCCCTTCCTTCAGCTTAATATGATGTTCCACCACTGTAATGCCTGTGATTCTTTCATAGTTGTCAATGAACAGGTTAGGAAATCCCATCAACATTTGCAAAAAACTATCTTTCTCCTCAAGTGTTAATTCCGTAGACAACATACCCTTCAACCTACTTCCTCCTAGGCCAGGTGATTTTCTCTCCTCTTCATTGGGTTTCCCTTTTGGTGATGGATCACCAGTTGTGCTTACCCTTTGTGGATCCTTCATAATGATACCCATCACATCAATGGAACTGTCACTTTCGTCGGTGGATGTGGTCTCCTCCTCAGAACTGGAAGATTTGCTAGTGGTTTCATCTGCCGATGTTTCCAGATTCATTTGCTTCTGCTTGCCAATCCTCATGTCGTAGTAGATTGTCTCCCCTTTCTTACCCATCATGCGTAGAAGGCCAGTACCCCAGTCCTGTTTTGCCTTCATGGCCATCAGCCATGGCCTTCCCAAAATTAGTGGATTAGGCGATGAAATGGGGAGCATAGGGTAGGGGAATGAGAAGGGAGAGAGTGGTAGAGCACATGGCGGATAGGTGGGAGTTGATGGCGAAGACTCGCACGAGGATTATGGCCATCATCCTTCATTTAGTTGCCCTTCATCTTCCATAGCCAAGGGTGTAGAGGTCATGCTCAAGACAAGCATGGTGATTGCGGTGATGGTGATGGTGTGGGTGTGTGTGTGTGTGCACTAGGCACACATAGTGCATAGTGTGTTCTTTGGTGATGTTGTGTGTTTTTGTGTGATGGTGAACCCTCTTTATATAGGGGAGGAGGGGGGGGAGAAATTCTAGAATTTAGAAATGAAGAAATCATTATCTACATAGGCCATGTGACTGTGGGCCCCACTTGTCTGGCTGTGTGTATATGTGCCAGAACAGCAGTCTCATGAGAGAGAGACTAAGAGAGAGAGATGGGTTGATGAAAAAAAGTGAGAGGTGACATGGAGAATAAAGTAATTACAAGAGGGGAGAGAGAGGAGTGTGTTCAGAGGTGAATCTGTGTGCAGATGTGTGTGAACACAAGAAAAATCAGGTAACCACCGGGTGGGGATGGGTCTGTGGGCACCTTTTTTAGTGAAACTGAGTGTGTGTGAGTGTGGGGGAGGTTATTTAGCTACAAGACAAGAGACATGGCGCCCTTTAGAGAGAGGGGGGGGTATTTGGGTCATGGGATATGATAGGAGAGAGAAAGGGGGGGTGGGGTATACTATTTTGGAAGATAGGGTAAGTTGCATGTGAGTTAGGGTGCATTATTGGTGAGTTAGAATGCATTATTGGTGAGAGGTGGGGTAGCTTGAGGGGAGAGAGAAAGGAGAAAGGAAAAGGGGAAGAGAGAGGGGGTTGACCTTTTGAGTGGAGGAGAGGAAAAGGGACACACGGCGGGGCAACAGTGAAGAAAAAGGAGGCAAGGTGGGGATGGGCTGCCCCGCAGGCATGAGGTGGCCTATTTTACCTTTCTCATATATTTACATAATCATACTTTATTTTTTTCTTACTTTTTTCCAATGTCTTTTATCACTCCCTCCCTAAGAGGGGGTTTTCATGGGGTGGGGACGAGAGAAGAGGGGTATTGGACCTTGGCTTGTGAAAAGCCCCCATCAATGGCAAGGACAGGTTACTTTAATCACACTAGACATGGGGGAGGAAATGATAAGGCCAATAGCCTATTAGAGTTACACCAATGGACTTATAGACGACTTATTCATAGAGCAAGGCAGAAGGAGCTTCTTAAGAGTTCAAAAATTACATGGTCTTTACAACACATCTGAAAAGAGAAGAAACAGATGGCTTGGGGAAATTCAAATACGGGGAAGTGCCATGCGAGGTGGCGACACTCACGAGTCAGGAGCGGGAGAAGATGGACTTGAGGGAGAAGATGGACCTGAGCCCCTCGTTTTTATCCTCTTAGATGCACCTCCTTCTTCCTCACTCTGTACCTCTTTGATGTGCAAGCTCTGTAGACGGGCTCGTTCCTTTGTTGATGGCAGCATCCCCACGAGCATCAAGCATCTTCTTTTCCTCATAAACAACCACTTGTTGTATGGATCTAAGCTCTCTGGGTCTTCAACCCCTGCAGCTAGAGCCTGAGCTATGTAGGACATAAAATGGGGGGCTCTGGCTTGGCACCCATACCCAATGCCAAAGACGCGTAGAGCAAACTATTCTCAATCAAAATTAGTCTTTCTGCGTTTAGTGGGAGGGGGTGCCCACCACAAAATCTTGTAATAACTTTCATTGCAAACAGTGGGAACTTTGCATTGTCCTCTTCCTTGTCGTATATTATGATCTACAAAACAATAATAAAACATTTATGGGCCCTAAGCGAGATTAGTACAATTGCCAAGTACTTGATTTGTTTCTACAAACCTTTTTGCGGTTGAAATGCTCGATGTAGTGGGACAACGTTGCATCCTTGCCTTGTACTCCAGTGACAAGCCCTTGCCGTGAGCCTCCCGCTCTTCTAAGGAAACTATTGTCATACACTAGCACGTGTCAACAAAAATATTGTTCATGATATTTCATCACTGGGCCATCTCCAATACCATCTGAATGCCTTTAAAAACTACCATCTAATTCTCGTCCATTTCCAGAATCGACCTTCCCCACAAGTGATAGACTGACTGACTATTCATTACCTGAGCTCTGGGTGCCATGGTCCTACCCATGTTTTCCAAGCCGAGTGGTTTTTTTGTCGATTGAAACTGCTCATCTGTTGGCAAATTGGCCTCTCTAGACTTCACTTCATTGAATGTATCTTTGATCAGTTGCCACCCTGAAGTGAAATGTAAGTTGTGGATAGCTATGTCAGCAATAAGATGTTAGTCCACTCCATCATCATCCACAAATCCCATGTCTGCCTCACAAAAATCTGCAATTGCAGCTAGGCAGTAGTCCTCCCATATATTTATCTCATGCATGATATTTGTGAGCAGAAAATAGTGGGTGTCGCCTGCCATAGCAAAGCTGGGAGTGCAATTCAGAGGCAAAGTCACTTCCTTATTTGGGCTTTCTTGCTTGCACCTTGATGCTGCATTCGCAAGAGAAGCAAGAGTTAAGCCCGCATCAAATGCTTCCTTTAATACCTCTACCCACTCTTCTTCTGGGTCAAACTGCACCTCCACATCCTCTATCTCTTCCTCTAGCGCCAATGGACAATACCAAAAGTTGTTGACTAGGAAGTCTCTGACTCACCATCCGTCTGTAATACAAGTAACAGACAAACCCGTGGTTGAATTCCACTAAGCAACACTTTTTTAAGTGCTTCATACACCTGTCTTGTACAAGCAGTGCATTGGAGGGACACTTTTCTAGACAACAATTCAGTCTCCTTGCCGCACTCTTGTCAGGGTCAAGGTCGGCTGGGGGCACATATCTCATGCCATCAATTGTCATGGAATTGTCACAAATGACTGCCTCATACTGTTGCAAATGGGTTTGTAGGTACTCAAATGAGCAATCTATGATCCTCTCTATAGAAAACTCTGCATTAAACATTCCTGATAGTTCTGATGCACGGTGATGAGCATAGGCATTGTATAAGAACGTGAATAGTTTTTCTTCACATGTATCCTCATCCACATTGTCTCTCTCCAGGACTATGATCCCCATGACTGAAAGAAAAAGCAATCCAAAACTATTTTTCAAAATTGGTCTGTTTTTGGTGTCATAACCAAGTGAATATTGAGCCTGGAGTATCCCTCAAGGTCTCTACTCTCTTGGTTATGTCCCGTGCACTAATTTCATAATAGGTGACATGACTAGAGTCAAAACCAGGCGAATAGGGGCCCCAAGAATCTCCGAAGGACCCTATTCGCTTGGTTTTGACCCAACTTGAATTATGTTGTACCCACGTCCATTTACAATAGGTGGATTGGAACAGAGCATTTAATGTTATCAGTAAATGCTTTGTATCCTGGCCCACATCGTATGTCTCCAGGACTATGATCCCCATGTCTAAAAGAAAAAGCAAGCCAAAACTACTATTGAAAATTGGTCTGTATTTGGTGTCATAACCAAGCGAATATTGGACCTGGAGTATCCCTCACGATCTCTATTTGCTTGGTTCTGTCCCATGCACTCATGTCATAATAGGTGACATGACTAGAGTCAGAACTAGGCGAACAGGGACCCCAAGAATCTTCAAAGGGCCCTATTCGCTTGGTTCTGACTCAAGTTGAATTTACGTTGTACCCACGTCCATTCAAAACAGGTGGATTGGAACAGAGAATTTAATGTATCAATAAAAGATATATTGGCCTACTCACTCACTATGCCCAAACATAGCATTGAATAACAACTCAGGCACTGTCACATAAGGAGTAATTATTCTAACCATGCGGTGCATGGAGAATCTCAACTAATACGTACGATTTGTAACTATGCGAATCTTGAGGTTGCGAGACTTCTAATCTTACCCTAACGACCACTCTTTGACCTTGAAGTGTTGTTCCCCTTGTGCCCTAACCCCGTTACACAGTGGCTTTGGTGCACACATAGTTAACAACACACAGGCAAGGGGGGGAAGGGGGGGGGGGGGGGGGAGAGAGAGAGAGAGAGAGAGAGAGAGAGAGAGAGAGAGAGAGAGATAGATAGATAGTTCTATTATTGTCCTGGGAGGTCAAATATGACCTATGGGACCTAGAGAGAGAGAGAGAGAGAGAGAGAACCTCTCTCTACAAAATCCAATGGCACCGAATTGGATGGTGATGTTGCAGGTCACTGAGAGAAAGAACCAAAAGGTGGCCAGGAGGAAGAGGAAGAAAAGGAAAAGGCAAGGGCGATGGCGACGTGGTAGCAATGGACTCAAGCCAGTGGAGGTCTGTCAATGCAAGATCGTGAGAGGTGGCCAAGGGGAAGAGTGCAAAAAAGGCGAAGACAAGGGCGGTCTGTTTGTTCTACTTGGAGATGGAGATGTCGACTGCAAAAAAAATCAACATCTGACTCTAAACGGTCACTTGAAAAAGGCATGTGGGTTGTGCTCACAAGGACAACCATTTTAGGAGTAATAAACGGGATCAGATTCCCATGCACTACGATCTACCAACCACAATCTCGGGTGTAATCATGTGCATAAGTGAAGTTGTCACCCTCGTCGAGGTAAGCATACTAAGTTTAGAGGCAGCACCCCTGCCAAACATTTTAACTATACCCTAGGCCCAGATGAGCGCTCATACAGTGAGCAAACAGTAAAAGCTTGAGCGCTCTTCTTCCTCTTTTTGCATCCTCTACTGCCTAGCGTTTTAACTCTGCCCCCGTCGATGCTACGCAGTAAGCAAACCATCTCTTTTGTGCTCCCAACCCTTTTTGTGCATCCTCATCTTACTCTCTAGTGCTCCTCCTTTTTGCGCATCCTCCTCTTGTTAAGTATGGAGCCTGCTTACCCCTTGTAATTTTTTGTGGTAAAAACGCACATTTGTAAGGCCCCCATTATGAGGAGAAGCCATCGTGCGTGAAGGAAAATCACTCGTCGGAAATAAAAATCACTCGTCGGGAACCAAAATTTTCACGGCCAAAATTCAGGGGCAACATTAGGGACCAGAATTTTCCTTTTCGCTGGAATATTATGGCCAGACGACGGCCGGAAAGTGGTCGAAAAACCACCAGTCGGTTGGCCAGTTGGCCGGTGGCCGGTGGCCGAATTCAAAAACGGACTTGTCTTCTCAAGGGCGGCCACACATGGGCGGATTGGAGGGTCCGATTTGGACTTATCTACACAAGGGTGGCTACACATGGCTGCCTCTCATGAGAGAGGGCAGCCCTTTTGACCTATAAAAGGAGGCCATTTCTACATACATTTCAGGTGGGAGATCTACTAAGGGTATAATCCCTTTGTAAACTACTTCTTGTTTTGAAGTACTAAAGCCATTGAGTGGCTTCTTTCCCGTGGATGTAGCCCACATTGGGTGAACCACGTATATCGTGTGTACTCTCTCTCTCTCTCTCTCTCTCTCTCTCTCTCTCTCTCTCTCTCTCTCTCTCTCTCTCTCTCTCTACTCTATAATCTTGTGTGTGTGAAATCTATCTCTCTCCATTAAGTAATCTACTCAAATATCTATTTAGCTACATCATATTTCCTAACAACAATTGGTATTAGAGCAAGGTTTGCTCGTAGCTAAGTTATCTCAAGGAAATGATTCCTTGAATTGAGTGGGAATTATGGCGGAGGAAGGGAAGCTCAAGATTGAGAAGTTCAACGGCAAAAACTACCAACATTGGAAGATGCAGATTGAAGACTATCTCTACCAAAAGCACCTCTATTTGCCACTAGGCGGTCTTGCAAAGAAGCCTGCAACAATGGCAGATGAAGCGTGGATTGTCCTTGATCGAAAAGCACTGGGAACAATATGGTTAAGCTTGGCATCAACGGTGGACTTCAATGTTTCGGAGATGAAGACCTCGGAGGACTTGATGAAGTCACTTGACAACTTCTACGAGAAACCATTGGCATCCAATAAGGTATTTCTTATGAAGCGCTTGTTCAATCTAAAGATGGCAGAGAATGGTTCAGTTGTAGAACACCTAAATGACTTTAACACAAACATAATTCAACTTCGATCGATGAAAATCAATTTCGATGACGAAGTGCGAGCTCTCCTTATACTATCATCTCTACCAGATAGTTGGGACAGCCTTGTGATGGCTATAAGTAATTCTATTTTGGCACAAATACTCTTAAGTTTGATGATGTTATGGGTGTTCTCCTAAGCGAGGAAATACGAAGGAGAAGCACAGGAGAATCATCAAGTGCTGCATTGTCAGTGGAAACAAGAGGAAGTCCTAAGGAGAGGTTCAAAAACCAAAAGGGTCGTGATCGCTTAAGACAGAGCAAGTCACGCACAAAGTCAATTCTTGAATGTTGGAATTGCGGAAAGAAGGGCCACGTCAAGAAGGATTGGTGGTCCAAGAAGAAGAAGGAGACTGAGTCTCGACTCTCAAGACAACAAGCCAACATCAGAGGCCAATGTGGCAGGTAAAGTAGAACAAGATGCTCTAATTCTCTCATTAGACAATGTGTCTAATTCCTGGATAGTAGATTCCGAGGCTTCATTCCATGCGACACCACATAAGCAACATTTCCAAGATTACACCAAAGGTAATTTTGGGTATGTATACTTGGGAGATGATGAAGCTTGTGAGATTGTCGGCAAAGGTATAGTTTCTGTCAAAACTGCTAACGGACGTGAATGGAAGCTTAAAGATGTTAGGCATGTTCCTTCTCTTCAAAAAAATTTGATCTCTACAGGACAATTGGATGATGAAGGTCACAACATTGCATTCGAAAACAAACGGTGGAAGATCTCAAAGGGATCTTTGGTGGTTGCGAAGGGAGAAAAGGTTGGTACACTTTACTTGTGTACTATGAGCACGCAACCTTCAGCTTGTGCAGCAAGTACAGAAGTTGACAGTGCGGTGTGGAACTACCGGCTTGGGCATATGAGTGCCAAAGGAATGCAAATCCTTCAAACAAAGAAGCTTCTGCCAGGTTTGAAAGAAGTGGACTTAGAGTTCTGTGAAGATTGTGTTTATGGTAAACAAAAGAGAGTAAATTTTCAAAAACCAGGAAATGAAAGAAAAAAAAAACCTGAGTTGGTTCATTCTGACGTTTTGGGTCCTGCAAGTACACCATCACTTGAGGGCTCATTGTACTATGTAACATTCATAGACGATGCAACTAGAAAAACATGGGTTTATGTCATGAAGAATAAGTCCGATGTATTTTCCATATTTCAAAGGTGGAAAGCCTTTGTGGAGAATGAAACAAGTACCAAGGTTAAATGCCTCAGATCTGACAATGGAGGCGAATATTGCAGCTAAGCTTTTGAAAGCTTTTGTGCTAGCAATGGCATTCAGAGGCAAAGGACAACCCCAAGGACACCTCAACAAAATGGGATTTCGGAAAGGATGAATAGGACAGTCATGGAGCGAGCACGAAGCATGCAGCTACATGCAGGCCTATCGCTTTAGCTTTGGGTGGAAGCTGTAAGTACGTATGTGTACTTAATCAATCGGTCACCCTCAACGGCATTGGATGGGGGAGTTCTAGAAGAGGCATGGACAGGTAAACCGGTGAATTATGCATTTCTCAAAGTGTTTGGGTGTGAGGCTTTCGTGCACATAGACAGAAGCCTAAGATCAAAGCTAGATGCAAAGTCCAAAAAGTGTTTCTTCATTGGCTATGGAGAAGGTGACTTTGGGTATCGCCTATGGAATCCTGAAGATGGTAAAATATTAAGGAGTAGGGATGTAATTTTTAATGAACAAAATATGTTTTGGAAAGAAAACAAACAAAAGAAACAGGTGATGAGTACATGGAGCTTGAGGACGGTGAAGACTCAAGGACTGCAAACGGGGACAATGTGCAACAACGTCAACCAATTGAGGAGCCTCAACATATTCCCCAAAGATCTACAAGAGCAAGTAGACCTCCAAAAAGTTTTGTTCCTTCCTTCAACCATCTCTTGATCTCAGATTCTAGAGAGCCGGAATCATACAAAGAAGCTATGCAACATGAATCCAAAGAAGAATGGACGAAGAGCATGCAAGTGGGGATGGACTCACTACATCGCAACCAAACATGGAATTGAGTTGCCTAAAGGTAAGTGGACACTTCAAAACAAATGGGTGCACAAGGTGAAGAAAGAAGATGGTGGGAAGAAAGGTACAAGTCTAGGCTTGTGGTAAAAGGGTTTTCTCAAAAGAAAGGTATTGACTTCAATGAAATATTTTCTCATGTTGTAAAAATGAACTCAATTAAGCTTGTCTTAAGCCTTGTGGTTGCTCATGATTTAAATCTCGAGCAAATGGATGTAAATACGGAATTCCCTCACGGTGACTTAGAGGAGGAAATCTACATGCTTCAACCAAAGGGGTATGAAGTAAAAGGTAAGGAGAAAATGGTTTGCAGATTAAATAAAAGCTTGTATGGATTAAAGCAAGCATCAAGACAATGGTACTTGAAGTTCGATCGATGGATGTTAGATCATGGATTTAGAAGATGCAACTCAGATCATTGCGTCTACACGAAGAATTTGGGAGATGGGAAGTTCATCATCCTAATGTTGTATGTTGATGACATGCTGATTGCAAGTGCTAACATGCAGGACATCAAAGACCTAAAAGAGGAGCTATCTAAATCTTTTTCAATGAAAGATTTAGGTGCTGCAAAGAGGATACTTGGTATGAAAATATCAAGGGACAGGACGAAGAAGACAATAAAGCTATCTCAAGAGGATTACATCAAGAAGGTACTAGAAAGGTTTGCAATGCAAAATGCAAAACCACTTTCTACACCTTTGGCTGGTCATTTTAAATTAATGAAGGCTGTGTGTCCAAAGACACAAGAGGAGATAGCCTATATGTCTAAGTTCCATATGCTACAATGGTAGGTTCTCTAATGTATGCTACGATCTGGACAAGGCCAGATATTGCACATGCAGTGGGAGTTGCGAGTAGGTTCATGGACAACCCAGCTAAAGAACACTGGCAAGCTGTGAAGTGGATACTTAGGTATCTAAAAGGGACAACAACAAATGGTTTGTATTTTGGAGGAACTGATATTTTTCTAGAAGGGTATGCTGATGCAGATATGGTAGCTGACAATGATACTCGAAGAAGCACTACTGGCTATGTCTTCACAGTTGGAGGCACAACAGTAAGCTAGGCTTCAAAGCTGCAAAAAGTGGTCTCACTTTCTACCACGAAAGCAGAGTATGTAGCAATGATGGAGGCAAGCATGGAAATTATGTGGCTTCACAGATTCTTAGAAGAGCTTGGATTCAAACAAGCCAATTGTGTATTGTACAGTGATAGCCAAAGTGCTATCCATCTTGTGAAGAACTCAGCCTTTCATTCAAGGACAAAGCACATTGAGGTGAGATATCACTTCATACGCACTCTTTTGGAAGAGGGACATCTAAAGCTAGGAAAGGTGCATACAAGTGAAAATCCTGCAGACATGTTTACAAAGGTGGTCAACAAGGAGAAGTTGAGCTTTTTCTCATCTTCGATCGGCATTCAAGGATAAGAAGCCAGGATGGAAAGCAGTCACAGGTTTGGTTTGGAGATCAGTCTCCAAGTGGGAGATTGTTAAGTATGGAGCCTGATTTACCCCTTGTAATTTTTTGTGGTAAAAATGCACATTTGTAAGGCCCCCATTATGAGGAGAAGCCATCATGCGTGAAGGAAAATCACTCGTCGGAAACCAAAATTTTCACGGCCAAAATTCAGGGGCAACTTTAGGGGCCGGAATATTCCTTTTCACCGGAATATTATGGCCGGATGGCCGCCGAAAAGTGGTCGGAAAACCACCGGTCGGTTGGCCAGTTGGCCGGTGGTCGGAAGTCAATGGCCGGTGGCCGAATTCAAAAACGGACTTGTCTTCTCAAGGGCGGCCACACATGGGCGGATTGGAGGGTCCGGTTTGGACTTATCTACAAGGGTGGCTACACATGGCTGCCTCTCATGAGAGAGGGCAGCCCTTTTGACCTATAAAAGGAGGCCATTTCTACACATATTTCATAGTGTGAAGTTGATGCAACAAGGTGAGTGTGAGGTGGTGAGAGTGAAGCAAGGCGGGAGCTCTATTAAGGGTCTAATCCCTTTGTAAACTACTTCTTGTTTTGAAGTACTAAAGCCACTGAGTGGATACTTTCCCATGGACGTAGCCCACATTGGGTGAACCACGTATATCGTGTTTACTCTCTCTCTCTCTCTCTCTTCCTACTCTATAATCTTGTGTGTGTGAAATCTATTTCTCTCCATTAAGTAACCTACTCAAATATCTATTTAGCTACGTCATATTTCCTAATACTTTTTCCTCCTATTCTGCGATGCTTTAGTGACGTAGAACTCTACACACAGTGAAGAGGTATGCTACTACACTTTTGTGCACTTGTATTTTGTGAGGTCAGCACCAAGCGAATAAGGGAAGGAAAACTCTATTTGTTGCACCTGTTTGCTTGGTACTAACCATCATCTTTATTAATGATGTTTGCTATTATACTTTTTTAAGGTCAGTACAAAGCAAATAAGGGAAGGCAAACTCTGTTCGTTGCACCTGTTTGCTTGGTATTGACCATCTTCTTTATTAATGATGTTTGCTATTATACTATTTTGAGGTCGGTAGCAAGAGAATAAGGGAAGGCCAACTTTATTCATTGCACCTGTTCGCTTGGTACTGACCATCGTTGCACATGTTCGCTTGGTACTTACCATCATCTTTATTAATGATGTTTGCTATTATACTTTTATGAGGTCAGTACCAAGCGAATAAGGGAAGGAAAACTCTTTTCGTTGCACATGTTCGCTTGGTACTGACCATCATCTTTATTGATGATGTTTGCTATTACACTTTTATGAGGTCAGTACCAAGCGAATAAGGGAAGGAAAACTTTGTTCATTGCACCTGTTTGCTTGGTACTAACCATCATCTTTATTAATGATGTTTGCTATTATACTTTTTTGAGGTCAGTACCAAGCAAGTAGAGGCAATACAATTGTATTTGGTGCACTTCTTCGCTTTGTGATGACCCTAGAAATTTTAAGTCCCTTGTGAAAAAAATGACATGTCATTTTCTGTTATGATATTTGTAGAGATGCCTCGTGCAAAGGCCACACGTAGAAAGACAACAGGTGACTCTTTGCATGCTCAAGCAAGAAGGCACCAATATGAGGAGCACAGAGGTGTCCTGCAAGAGCTGCGATGCAAGAGCTGCAAAGGATTGAACGGCACATGCAACCGGCCATTCCACAACTTCCTTTCCAGCGAGTAGTGCAAGAGATTTGTGAGCATTGGAGAGTGGGCATGCGATGGGCCAGTAGTGCACTTCTCTGCCTACAAGAAATTGCAAAAGACTACCTCATTGAATTCTTCAGCGATGGATATATCCTAGCTGCCCATGCACAGCGTGTTACTATCAGACAACGGGGTTTTGACACTCTTCAAAGGCTTCACTTCTGCTACAATGGGCTGCTTTAGCCAGTACCTATCCGGGATAGTAGATTCATGGATATTCTTAACATCCCCCCTCTCCATCCTCATGCACGATAGACAGAGCCTTTTAGGTCTGAATTAAACAGCAGAAGGACACGATCACGGGTCAAGAGAAATGACACAGATGGGAAGGCTGAGCCAGCCAATGAGGGGCATGAGCAGCTAGGGTGGACCCTGAGGCGATCCTTGAAGAAACATAGATAGTTATGGAGGAACCAGTTATGAAGCAAAATGAGCAAGGCATGGAGGATCTGGAGCTAGTTAGGGAGGAGCTTGTGCTTGTTAGGGAGGAGCATGTGTCAGTAAGGGAGGTGCCTGTTAGGAAAGAGCATGTGCCTGTTAGGGAGGAGCATGTGCCATTAAGGGAGGAGAATGAGGTAGCCACGGATAAAGCTCAACAAAGGCAAGGGAAAGGCTCTACTTCACAAGGGCCATCCAATGAGGAGCCTTTATCAGAGGAGTTGATTATTTTAGAGCAAATCAACAAAGAAAATGAAGAGAAGTTGCAAGTTCTGATTAGTGCAGCACCTCTGCATGCACAGATACTGCTGTCTGGAAGGTCACAGGAGGGTTGCATTTTCAACCTCAATCAACAAGACTTCACGTGCATGCGCAATTTCTCCAACTCCAACGCAACGTATGCGGTCGTCAACATTGCTATGTAGTACTTCTCAAGCTCTTTATAAGTGCTTGGCTCATTGAATGGCTCACTTTCTCTAAGACATGGGTCAGTGGCTTATGGAATTGGATAGTTATACCACTCCCTTCGTATTGACCCATGTCTTAGCGGCAGTTGTCAACGTTGCTATGTGTTACGTCTCAAGATTTTCTTTATAAGTCATGCTTGGTTCATTGAATGGCTCACTACCGCCAAGACATGGGTAATACCAAGTGAGTCAGTGGCTTATGAAATTGGATAGTTATACCACTCACTCGGTATTGACCCATGTCTTTGTGGCAGTCGTCAATGTTGTTATGTGTTACGTCTCAAGATTTTCTTTATAAGTCACGCTTGGTTCATTAGATACCTCACTACCGCTAAGACATGGGTCAATACCAAGCGAGTCATTGGCTTATGGAATTTGATAGGTGCCCCAATCGCTCGGTATTGGCTCATGTGTTTGTGGCAGTGTGACAGCCCACTAAAATATCTAAAGTCTAATCTCTGCCATTGATTCATGTTAGGCACGCTATCTCGGTACTACCCACTGATGTTCAGAACAAAATATACGTAATAGATCCGTTGATCTCGCCTATGCTACAGAACAACGGAGTTTCCTTTTTGGCTCTATTGCGCTAGTTTAGCAGAGTCAATTTTGATCTTGTGCGTTTTCTGGTCATTGCATACAATCAATCGTGAGTTTCTTTTTGCCTTGTAAAAACCATATTGGATTTAGGATCTTTTGATGGTTTTGGTGTAGTGATCATTGGAGTCTGTTGTTATTTGACCTTGAAGATAAGATTGTCTACTACGCAAACTCCGGGTAAAGCAGGTTGTTTCACGCTCGTGTAAAAACGTAAGGCACATCTGGATACATTTGGAAGTAGTATCTCTTTGTAATGTGTTACTGACTCAAGTGGTTACGTATGTAGTGCCGCAAAAAAATTTGTATGCTGTGTAGAGCATGTTTTGTTAGAACATGATCTAGGGACTACCATCCGGCACAAACGGGTCACTGTGCCCATGCAAGTTGATGACTATAGCTGTTGCTGGCGAACTTGTTTGAATACCTTGTTGCTCCTCGGTCAAATTTTGGATGTACCAAACATAAGTAATCGTGTTGTTTCATTGTTTGTTTGTTGCAACATTTGTATTAAAAGAAGCAACATCTTTACTTACTTTCTTATTATCACGCTTCTACAGGAATTTCAATTACATAACTACACCCCCAACGATGTGTGACATTTTTCTGTAATGGCCATCCAACATATTATAATCTCGATAAATAGACATACAAGAGAGGAAGGGGCGAGAGCTGAGGAGTTTGAACAGGCTCGCATTGACAAAATGATGCAGCGCTGCCATCAGACTCAAGAGTAAGTTCAAAATATGCAATAAGCAATCAATCAATATTATGCGGATCCGGACGCCGCAGAAGTAGAGGAATGGGCTACACATCAGCGACAAGAGCAAGAGTAGAGGGAAACTTCACAGGTGCAAGATGCATGGGAAGCCATGAAAGAGACCCATGATTTCGAACGATGCAAGGATGCCGGAGACGAGCGTCCCCCGAGGGAGAAGAAGCAGCAACCGGGGAAGAGGGCAAGGAAGCAGTGGCAGAGAGGGCAGGGGACCAGTGGCAGTAATCAAGGGAGAGGAAAGGGGACCAGTGGCACCAACCGGGGGAGAGGACAAGGGAGCAGTAGCAGGGGAAGGGAGTAATAACTACCTCTCTTTGTATACATCTTGACAAAAACAACACAATTTGTAAAGTTTTGAGACAATGAAAAGTGTACATTTTTTAAACATTGTTTGAGCGGCACAAAATGTCTCTGTATTAGTCACTTTGAAGAGTACATCATGGTTTGCATGGCATCAAAGCTCATTGCATGCACAATGTATGTGACTTAGCTTCCGATGGAAGCAATTAAGTGAAGTGTATTTGAGAGGGACTCCTTGCACAATTTTGTTTTCTCCTTGCGTCTTGGAATCTGAGAAGATGAAAGAGTTAGATTCTATGTCTCAATGTATTAAAGACAATGAAAATTCATCCATTTAGTAAGCACCTTTCTATTGTTGAGACTAAATGCATACAATTCCGGCAAAAGTGGAAGTTCTTCACATATACGATCTACCCTGATCTGTGCAAGAGTTGTGCTTGACATTGTCTCTATCCCAGCAAGTAGGCAGTCTCGAAAGTAGAGCTCCATTGATAGAGGTTTGTTCTCGAGACTAGACTCTGTATCTTGGTCGAGTGGAATAAGCTACACACTAAGAAGATGATATCTAAAATAGTAAAACGACACTATGAAATTTTGAGAGCTTATTATAAACTTGCAAATTATGGACTTCTTTTGCAAAATACAGATTTTGCCCTGTGATTGTTTCCTATCCCAATTATCATCTAAAAAGTCCAAACAGCTCTCAGACTTGCAAATGAACATTGTTGCGGTAGTTCTTATTTACTCATCAAAGAAGAAATATACAAACACTTCAAGAGGCATAAATAGTGCGAGCCGAACTATTTTTGTGGCAATTAAATACTTGAGGGACTTTTGTATATCCTGAAACAACCTATTCCTAAAGCTTTCACTAGTTTGCAAAGCTGGCAAAGACCAATCCTTGATGTCAAAGGATGGAAGTGACAAAGGAGCTACACGACCCCAACCAAAGGAAGTTCTCGGTTCCAAATATGACATATCATAAAAGGATATTCCATTATCTGCAAATTTCTTTTGTTGTCTTCCTCGGTACATTTACTCACCAATAAATGCATGGAAAGCATCAAAAATCTCAACTATGCTCTCAACTAGTTGCCAATCCGTCCTATTCGATGGATAAATATCTGGAACATACCAAAGATGATATCCACCATTTAACCTTCAAATATAATCATGCACCAAGTGAGATGCTCAAAATAACTTACAGTTGGGCTGATGCCATGGAAAACTTGGAGGAGATGTTTGCAACCTTAAGCCTGCATGCTGAAAAGCATGTTGTATGAGGACCTCTTTCACCCGCTTGCTTCATACACATACTTTAAACTCTTTAACTTGTCCCTTAAAAGCCTTCATGAAATCATTGTGTTGCCTCCTCTTCCTCCTCCTAGTTTGCAGTAGTACCCAAATTTTGATAGTTATTTGAGATGGTATCCATGCTTGATCATCTGTAGTATAACTGTTCAAAATGCTAACAGAGTCAATGGTAGTGCTAGGCCGTCAAGAAGTGGTCATGGTGTGCACTAGAATACACATAAAAGTTAGCGCAAATATAAAAAAGGGAAGAAAGTTTTGAGAGGGAAGTAGAGCTACTCAAAGTCATATTTGGGTGGGAACATAGATACTAGATAGAGTCTTCAATGAAAGTTCTGAAATTCGTCGGTACAGAGTTAGTATGACTTATGGCATTTATGCCTTGAAAGCATGAAGTTGTGCAATTTGATGAACAAAAATAATATTTTCTCCCTTTTTTCTAAAAGAGCTTGGCTCCAAGATGTCGATTCTCAACGTAATGTTAGCCTCTTCCTCATTGGTCGAGCGCCACTCTCTCTCTAGAACTGAAAGGCCCAAAAGTGAGTCCAACTTTCTCCTAATGGTACTTGACAATAGACCAGAGAGAACTTGAGAGATATACATCTTTTGAAGGTCCACTCCACCAATATTTTATCACTCCTAGTGTAATCAGACCTACTGTATCGGAGACTAGATCAAAGATAAGAAGATTGAGTCCTGAAAGATCAAGAATTGTTGATTCAATAAGCCAACAATAGTTTTTAGTGGTTAGACGGATGGGATCCTTGGGCTCCAATGACTACACATAGGGTCAATAAAGCTAATAAGCTGATATATTCAACAAGAGGTCTGATTACCTTAACAAAAGCAAGGAGTGTGTGTCCTGAGGAGAGAGCCATAGAGAAATCCAACTAGAGTTCCTAGTGGGGGTTCTGAGGCTAGAGATGCCCTTGATACCTTGCACTCACTTTCAACCCTCATCTACACACACACAACACACCACACACACACACACACACACCACAATGAACATGAGCATCACACATCAACGTGGTTATTCTGAGCTCTTGTAATCTGCATGTATTTATTCATCAAAGACTTCTTATGTTCTAATACGCTCACCCCATAGCTAAGAATCCGTCCGTGTGTTCCGAGCTCCCTCTCCCTATTCACCCCTACACACACACACACACACACACACACAAGAAATAAGAGCACTACACCATCAAGAGAAAATACTCGGGTCAAACCTACACCTGCTCAAAACTCACAAACATAGCTCGGCGATAAACCTCAGATCATACTCCCTTTTGGCAGCACTCAACCAAGTTGCAACCACCACCAAGAAATTGCATCACAATCGTACTCATGGTGGCTAGGGCTTCGCAAAACCAGGTAGACACTCCTTCGAGGTCTAATGAGAGAAGATTTGTATTTTGTATGATGTTTAATCTGCTCTACTTACAAAAGGTTTTTTTTATTAATGAAAGGGGTACTTAATGCATGGTTGGGCATAGATGTTCTCACAAAGCATGTTGGTTAAAAAGACACACTAAAAAAAAAGTTTACAGTGCTAAACTTTGTTATGGTATGATAGTAGGTAACGTGCCTTGAAAACAATACTACATGCTTAGCAATGAACCATGCTAAGTTAAGCGCACACTACAAAATATATGGTTTTTTTGACAAAAAGATGTATGAAAATCCTCGATATGAAGTTGCCATGGTGATTCTCAAGGTTTTTTGGATAAAATAATCAAAAATGGGGGAAACTCTATCGAAATTTTCTAAAAATTGAGGATTTAGGAAATTATTTCTAAAGTAATCGTATAAACATGGTATATTATACATAAATAGAAGTACATTGTATAACTTGACGACCCATAAAAGGATGAGTGGTTTAAATAAAAGATGGCTTTAGGCTTAGGGGTCCATAAAAGATGGAATCAAATTGATGAATGGATGTATTTGTTGTGTTTAAACTACACACAAATGTTAAACACAAAAATACATAAAAAATAACATAGTGGGACTTTGATATGTTATGATGGCAACAAACCTTTAGGTTAAGAAAACAATAATATATGCTAATGGTTGATGAGGTACCTCCTCAAAAAAATCAAAAGTACCCATTAAACCAAAACATGCCATGGTAGCAAAAAAAGTCATAAAGAAATGGATTATGCCTAATAGGAAGGCAAAAAAACCGACCCCCTAATATATACAAGGAGACTAAGGGGGTCTTGGCTATGGGACAGCGATAACGAGTAGAATGGGTTTTCTTGGATATCTAACTTCATCAAAGTAGCCCACTTGCTATTTTTTTTGATGAATGGTGGTAGGTATAGGCCTATTCTTGTATGATTTTGGAGCTCTCTCAATCTCCTACCAGAAACGGATGTACCAAGAATAAGTTCAATAGTTTAAAAAATTTGTGTTTTTTCTCTTGTGTCCCCTGGTTATGTCATTTTTGTGTCAAGTGTCAGTATATGGTTCTTGAATAAAGGGATGTCAAATATAAACTAACTCTCTCTCTCTCTCTCTCTCTCTCTCTCTCTCTCTCTCACACACACACACACACACACACACACCACACACACACACACACACACTTAGAGTGTAAAGAGTTCCATCTTTGAAAAAAATTTCCACAATCAAATAACCCTTTGACAACAGCATCTCCAAAAGCGGTATGATAACCCTCATGATCAAGTTGCCCAATGCTAACCAAATTGAGTTTTTCAAGTGGGATGCATATTCTAGAAATGTTTTTATCCATTTTTCTCTTTAGACACATGACAAGGTCATGTAGGAGCAAAGAATTTTGGGCATGTAGTGTCCCAGAATACATTTTGCACCCTGCATTTATAGACCTACATAGTAAGGTTTTGTTTGGCACACATTGATAGTCATAAGGTATGCAACATCGTCTAGAACTCATGGATTTTGGTTTAGCGAGTGCAGAGTACGAGTTATCAGGGTCCCTCTCACTCATTTTGTTGAGTGTTTACAATTACCTCCACAGACAAGTACATCTCGTACTTGATGGGTGTCATATTTTTAGACATCATTATATGAGACATATTCCACATGTTGAGAATATGAGTCTTTGGACTGACACTAGCACCTTTTATTTCAATATGTGTCATGACAAATCCCCTAGGTGGTGGTCATATCATGTATTAGACCATTTCAAGCATGTCTTTAGTGGTCAAACATTATCCGAGGATACATAGTAAGACTTGTGAAGCTTACAAGTACTACTGAACAACATTCACGAATGGTTGTTTGTATGTATAGCAAGGCTATGTATTGTTAATGAAAATATTTCATTGTTTGTGCTTAGATGTGATTTATATTTCACATTCTATTATGGTTCAAACATTTTGGTTTTTAAGTGATTGTAGTAGAAAGTATTTAGTTCTCTTCATAGTACTATATACCCTTCTCTTCCATGTGTGCATTGAGCATCACATATTTCATAAGCATCGGTACTTATAGTCATGAAAATATAGGTTCATATCATTTTTTGTTAAATGCATGAGCACTAGGTGTTATGGGTCCTAGTATTTAGCAAAGGTAGATTTGAAGCGGCATGCAAATTCATAAAATTGATAGCTTATGAAGCATTCCTCATTTTATGTACAGTATCTCTATGAGATTGATTGTGGGTCTACCAATCACCTTCAGAGGCCATGGCTCGGTTTAGGTGCTTGTAGATACATTGACTAAACTTAAAGTTTCTTTATTTCACTATTCAATCTCTAAACTTAACCACATTGGTTGTTTATAATCTGTATTGATTATAAGGTAGGTGCTCTTTCTTTGCTCTTCTCTCATAATCACCACATACTTGGACCTGAAAGAGAACTCAACACTTGAGACTCCACTCAGATTCATTGGCTGCTAAGGTAGGTGCCTCCTTGCGGTACTCTTGTATGAGAGAGAGGAGAGAGAGAGAGAGAGAGAGAGAGAGAGAGAGAGGTACAAATATACAATGGAAAGTGTCTTATACAGCCAAATGTATGGAGAACTGGCAAGACTACTTCTTAGATTAGTGGATAAGGAGCTAGCATAGAGACATTCCCACTAGTAGAAGCTCTAGAGAGTGAGATACTAGCCCATATTTCCCCCTTTAGCTCATGGGTGAAGTGAACAATTTACATGAATTATAGTGGAAAAGAAATGGGTAAAAAATGGTAGCAATAAGTAAAAAAAACTAGCATGGTCTTTGCTAGATTCAAAGGTGATATGCATCGACATGATCAAAAGCAAACAATCCACACATCTCAAATGATGAAAAGAAATTGCCCATTTCTTAGAGAAAATTTAGTTAATTGAAAAGTTGTCCCACACATTAGCTTCAGGCTCAACTTTTGGTTGGCCAATATTCTCTGTTAAAACCAAATCCTTAGCATAAGAGAGTAAAAAATCCCCCCCACCATAACCACTTTTTAAGACAATCTTTGATGCAATAGGAAATATGCATAGGGTGGTATGGCCTCCTCTCCTGAGGCATGATCATTGGCTAAGATCTTTCTATGATGCCATATTTACAAAGATAAAAAAACTCGAGGAAAAAAGAATTTGATTTATCAATGAGTGTAACTAAAAACCTAATTCATGGATGTTAAGGTGTCCTCACTATCAAGTGGCTCAAGCGTTAATTGCATGGCTAGCTCTTCTTCATAGAAATATCCTCATTTGCTTGATTTTGTGTAGCAAGTTTCTGAGCATATTGTATGTCTCGTAGCATGTAGAATTTCTTGAAGTGTTAATCTCTTAGGTGCCACAAGCCTTGTTGAATATTCCTCTAGTAAGAAAGGTTTGATAAAAGGTTGAAATCTATGTTCTTTCTTTGCTCTTCTTTCATAATCACCGCATACTTGGACTTGAAAGAGAACTCAACACTTGAGATTCCACTCGGATTCATTGGTTGCTAAGGTAGGTGCCTCCTTGTGGTACTTCGTTTCATTATGCTCTCAGCTAGTGTACAATTGCATGGGAGAGCTAACTCTGCAATTGTGTATAAGACTCCCCATAGCCACATATTTAATGGCCCTTGGCCTCATCTTTACAAGGCGTCCCCAAAAGTACATGCTTTCGATAAGTGAAGTTGTGAAACTTTCACTAATTGATGCAAAAGCTCCCAGCGTCCAACCTACCACGTTAACAACGTATGGCTCGTGTTTTCTACCATGAATTGTGCCATGTTTTGTGCTCACTATGGCTCGAGGTCATGCCTTTTTTTTCATAAGCTCTCCTCTCAACTCCAAGTCCAATAATAGTCATGCCACATCACCAAGTTGTGACAGACACAATTTTCGACCATCTGTTGCAACACATCCTCCTATGCAGGAGTCTCAATGCAAGGTGTCACAGATAGGAGCAGAGACTGACGACTCTCCTTGTCCGACAGATCAAATAAACGGGACCAATAATGAAAGTAAAGCAATTTAGACGCCCGGCAAGAGATCTAATTAAGCCTCCTTATAAGAGATCACTGTAACCGAGTATTGCCATGAAGAGTCCAAGAATGTACGACTGTAAACAAGTCTCCTCTAGGTTGAGTGGAAAAAAAGCAAGTACAAGCCGCTCTCGGGGTGAAAAACCACCACATGGTCCCAAGGAAACACAACCCCCCCAACGCATATATCCCCTCCCCCCCAATCTCTCTCTCTCTCTCTCTCTCTCTCTCTCTCTCTCTCTCTCTCTCTCTCTCTCTCTCTCTCTCTCTCTCTCTCTCTCTCTCTCTCTCTCTCTCTCTCTCTCTCTCTCTCTCTCTCTCTGTCTGTGTGTGTGGTGTGTGTGTGTGTGTGTGTGTGTGTGTGTGTGTGTGTGTGTGTGTGTGCGTGCACGCACGCATGCGCACTCCACAAACAGCCCGGGGGCACATCCACATCTCTCTGACTGCATGGGACCCCGCCCCTTCAACGCCATCGTGGGGTATCCTCTTATACTCCAAACAAAAGGGGGAGGGCCCATGCCCCCCCCCCCCCCCCCCCCCGGGTGTATGAACAAGCCCCAATTGGGCACTGCCATAGTCAATCGACATCGCCAAACGGATGCCACAATCCACCATCGGTGACAGTGGCTCCAACATTAATCACCATCTCATTGTGGGCACACATGCGAGAAGGCCACCATAGCAGCGCCCCACGGGCAAGGAGGGGGAGGAATCCATAGCTCCATCTCTCTCCCTCTTGGATACTTAGTTCTCCTCCAATATATATACCACACCTCCTTTGGACTCTATTGCACATATGGTTTAATCCCACGCCACGTGGCAGTCTCCCATGAAGTGCACTTCAAGGGTTACCCAAAACCACAAAATTTCCCAAAAAAATCCCCATTTTCCCTGCTACTTTGACCTAGTCCCATTTCCAACTCCAATGTTAGATGGCCATGGTATAAAGCCAACGTGGAAGGTGACTCTGATCCATCAGGACCTTTGTGCATTTTGGCAAGTTGACAATAGTAAACAATCGTTCCCAAATGGGAAAAAACCATATGTAACCGCATCTCCTCTGCCAACTGTCAGCTTCAAACTTTAATATCTTGATGATCGCAACTCTGTTTGGCAGGCCGTCACTTTTGCTCTAGCTCCACAAGCTTCACACTACCTCTACAAACCCTTGGCAAGCTTGAAAAACATATGATGGCACGTTTATAGAGGCAATCAAAATGGTGCAGCAGAAAAAATTTAAACTTCTCATATCTTATCCATTTGGGATCCAATTACCAATCCGAAAAGACCGACATACTCCATTTGTTGCACTCATCCATTCTGTTGAGAATCTGTGAAGCACCCTTTTCTTCAAACTGTCATATCTTGAGTTGTACATTACAGATTGACAGGCCCTTTGGACTAGCCTATAAAGCACTTTGAAAACCACCTTTTGTACTTTCATTATACACTTTAAGCTCTCCAATTAGCCAATTTGAGAAGCCCCATGGAAGAGCACGTTGGTCAAAATATCCCAAAACTGCACACACACATGGATCCACTGTGTGCCCTTGACCTTCATACCTCCTTTATCACCCCCCGGGGGATTCACCATGGAAAAATTTATCGCACCACGTAAGTGCAGGGGAGGGGGGTTTTTTTACAAGTTACATAAGCGTATAAGTTAGGGGCAGGCACCCAATAATTTATCTCCCAATCTTAAAAATAAGGAGGGGGGTATCATATTTAAGAGGGGGGGGTACCTGAAACCGGGTTGATTACTTTGTAATAATTGGTCACCGATCTGTACTAGAATTCAGATGAATTTAGGGGAAGTTTTTTATCAGGTCACACATCAAATTTTGCATCAAGCCAGTCATAAATAAGGGATAATTTGGAGCAGGTCAAGGGTTGATTTACACCAGCTGTAGATGGGTCAGAATTGGATGAGTAGCTAGAGTGCAGGTTGATCGGGCACATAATTTGAAAGTCAAACTAAGACACATTGAGGGTATATCTAGTTATCAACAAAAGTGGTTCCTTAGTACGTTGCAATTCACTATGCTACACACTCTTTGACTAGTTTTACTCAGTTAGATTATGTGCGACCTAAATTTTATATATAAGATAGGGGTATGATAGTTTTCTTCATTGATTGTCGTATAAGCGTAGAAAGGGGGGTCATATTCCCTAATATGAGTCGTATATAGGGGTTTTATCAAAGTTGTCCGCTCGCAGGTGGCGTCCTGTTTTGTATTATAAAGAGTGAATTCCCCGGGTATCACCCTAGCATACACTTTAGACACCCATATCCCTGCTTCTTGCTCTTCCTAGCACAGACTCACTTTATCTGCACCAATGTCCCCAAAAGCAGCTTTCAAAAAGTAATGCTCAAAAGTTCTGAAAGTCAATGCTTTCAATAGTTGGCGCAAAGCTCCCAACATTGAGCTTGCCACGTCAACAACGTGTGGCCCATGTCTTCCACCAGGAATTGTGCCACGTTTTGTGCTCATTATGGCCTTGACTCAGGTTCACCTTTTTGTTCACAAGCTCTCTTTTTTCCAGTCCAGAAGCAGACATGCCACATCACCAGTTGTGACATATGCGGGAGCACAAACTCATGACTCTCCTTTTCTGACAGATCAAGATATTGGAACCATATCACCATGCATAGGCATATAACCAGGATCACTAATGAAATTAAAGAAATTAAGCCCCTTGACAAGAGATCTAATTAAACCTCTTGATAAGAGATCTCTAAAGCCGAGTATTTCCAACAAAAGTTCTAAAAGTCAAATGCTTTCATTAATTGACAGAAAAACTCCCAACATCCACCTGCCACGTCAACAATGTACAGCCCGTGTTTTTTTGCCATGAATTGTGACATGTTTGTGCTTACTAAGGCTCAAAGAAAACATACCTAAACCTAGCTGCAACCACAAGAAAACACCCGTGGGTCTCTCCCATCAATATATACAATATAGATTGACCTTTGGTGCTATTATGGCTAAGGTCAAGTGTAGGCCTCGGACTGTTTAGATGTTGGTGGATCCGGTCTTCTCCTCCAATTGCTTGCAACCCATGACTATAGCTCTATCCCGCTTGTATAACTAACATAGAGTCCTAATTATTGCATCACCACATTGTTCGATAAATGACGAGAATTTACCCTTCAAATAAACCACCTATAAGAATGCACCTTGTTTCTATTGTGGACATGGTGGTACTCATACCAATGTGTACTTATCAAGTAGGCATGAGAAGTATGAAACATGCTCTAAATATATAATGACATTGCTGGCAACCTTTAGTGTATATAGTTTCTTCATTAGACAAGGCTCCTTTGGGATGTGAATTTATATCAAACGTGGTTGCCAAAGTAAAGATAATTGCCCATTTTAGTGAGGTTAAGATCTTGAAAAGATTATTAGCTAAGGGCACATGCCAATTGTTGGCTTGGATCTATATGAATATGCTCATGCTCATCTTTAGTGACTATCTTCCAAATTATTTCCTTCCTTGTGATTGTAGCTTGGTTTCCCATGGGAAGAGACATGTGATGGAGAATTGCTTGATACCAATGCCATACTTGGATTACCTTATATGGTAGAGAGAGAGAGAGAGAGAGAGAGAGAGAGAGAGAGATGTACAAATGTAGAACATTCCCACTAGTAGAAGCTCTATAGAGTGAGATACCAGCCCATATTGCCCCCCTTTAGCTCACGGGTGAAGTGAATAGTTTAGATGACGTCTAGTGGAAAAGAAATGGGTAAACATGGTAGCAATAAGGAAAAAAACTAGCATGGTCTTTGCTAGATTCAAAGGTGATATGCGTCGACATGATCAAATGCAAACAATCCACACGTCTCAAATGATGAAAAGAAGCTGCCATTGCATAGAGAAAATTTAGTTAATTGAAAGGTTGTCCCACACATGAGCTATAGGCTCAACTTGCCGGTTGGCCAATACTCCCTCTTGAGACCAAATCCTTAGCGAAAGAGAATAAAAAATCCCCCCACCATAACCACTTTTTTAAAACAATTTTTGATGCAATAGGAAATATGCCTAGGGTGGTACGGCCTCCTCCGTTCAGGCATGGTCATTGTCTAAGCTTTTTCTGATACCATATTTACATAGATAAAAACCTCGAGCAAAAAAGGCTTATATGCAATTCTCCTTAGAGGCTCGTTCCCATAAAGAATAATTGGCCGCACAAAACATTACAAAGATGTCATTCCGCTTCAAAAAATAATGATGCAAGAAGTTTGGAAAGGCTCCTTCTGTGTTTGGCCGTCAACACTTCCTTGTGATTGTAGCTTGGTTTCCCATAGGAAGAGACTTGTGATGGAGAATTGCTTGATAGCAATGCCATACTTGGATACCCTTATATGGTGGAGAGAGAGAGAGAGAGAGAGAGAGAGAGAGAGAGAGATGTACAAATGCACAATGGAAGGTGTCTTATACAACCAAGTGTATGGAGAACTTGCAGGAATACTTCTTAGATACTATCCCATATTGCCCCCCCTTTAGCTCATGGGTGAAGTGAACAGTTTAGTAGATGACTTCTAGTGGAAAAGAAATGGGTAAACAAGGAAAAAAACTAACATGGTCTTTGCTAGATTCAAAGGTGATATGGATCGACATGATCAAAAGCAAACAATCCACACATCTCAAATGACGAAAAGAAGTTGCCATTTCTTAGAGAAAATTTAGTTAATTGAAAAGTTGTACCACACATGAGCTGAGCTTCAGGCTCAACATGTTGGCTGGACAATATTCTCTCTCGAGACCAAATCCTTAGCAAAAGAAATTAAAAAATCCCCCCACCATAACCACTTTTTTAAAACAATCTTGGATGCAATAGGAAGTATGCATAGGGTGGTATGGCCTCCTCCGCGGAGGCATGATCATTGTCTAAGATCTTTCTATGATGCCCTCCCATTGGTATCGAGCCATTCCGTTTGAGGGGCGACAACTTCGATGAGAGAGAGGTCTTGGCTTGTCAGGATTCCGGTGCGTATGGTTTATGCAAACTTCATTACCAAGGATTTAGGACCTGCATCAGATGCAACCTCAACATGCGCTTTGACAGGATGCAAGAAAGTAACACTTTCAATAAGTGATGCAAAAGCCAGCATGCCATCTCTTGAAACACAACCTCCAGTAGGCCTAAGAGCCTTGCAATCTCAATGCAAGATGGAATCACCGTCACTGATAGGGGCATCTGTCCTTCTCGCCCATGTTGCTTGGCACGCTACTATTATTCTGCCTAGTCTGGGCAAAGCCGAGATGCTCAAGTGCGTGGGATGAGCCTTGGAAGCCCTTCTTGCAGTGTGTGCTTGTATGCCTAGACATGACACCCTTTGTTGGGCTAGAGTTGTTCTGCTCGAGAGATGGTAAACTTCACCGGTCATGCTCTCTGATGTGCTATCAAGCCTCTTTTTCTCTGAGCAATCCCGATTGGCATGTCTCAAAGCAACGAAATCCAATTCGTCATCAGCCACTGCTCATCACAGCAGACAAGTTTCAAAGCGTTTTGTGGGGCCATCGCAGAAGAGATTTGAGTTTGAAAATTTGGAAGGGGGTGCGCCAGGCCTCTGAGGCAGTGCAATACAGAGGCGACGCGCGCAGCCCCCGGGCAGCAAGCTGCCGGGAGGGGGCTGCCCCCGTGAGAAAAATTAGGTTAATATCATGTGGCCCGATGGACCACGTATCAGATATTAAACTGATAAGAACAGATACTACACTTGATCTTAGCCAAAAGGCCGAGAAAGGTATGCGCTACCCAGCGTGCTCTCTCTGGCTTTTATACCTGCTCCGCCCCACGGCTTGCCCTGTGGGACTGATGCCACGCGGCCTTATTGCATTGAGATAATTCCCTACTTTTGGAGTCGTGGGTGCATATACAAGCCACCAGAAAACTGCCTCTCTCCTAGTGCCGCGGCAAAAACACGTACCGACGATCCTACGTGTGTTTACACATCATGATAATAGCCAAGAAGGAAGAATGATACTCAAAAGGTATGCGTGTCGCAATTTTCTATCTATACCTCATGGCTATCTAGTACACTAGTAGAGATGAAACCATGCTCGTATGTACTTCTTCTTCCATCTCCATGCCCACTTGTGTTTGTGTGATTCTTCACTAGCGTCTTTAATGCTCTTGGTGGAGAGTGCACTAATGATACAACCCCACATTTCAATGCCGTAGCAAAATATAGGCATTAGCAGGTGTCAAAGAGATATTTCATGAGAAGCTAACATTTGATATTGACACATGTTTTCAAATGCACAATAGTAGGCTCAGTTCATGGCTTCAAAATGATGCATCGAACATTCACGGCATTTGTGCTTGGTATGGACATTAAGGCCAAGGTACTTGAAGCTGGCTCTTGATTATAGGCAATGCATGGTTGTGGCATGGTTTCTCCTTGTTAAACAGTTTTCGCAAGCATATCTTGGCAATCACGGCATGTGTGGTTGGTATGAGCATTTAAGCCAAGGTACTTGAAGCTGGCTCTTGATTTATAGGCAATGCATGGTTTCTCCTTGTTAACAGTTTTCGCAAGCATATCTTGGCAATCACCATCAAACTTTTAATTCTTTTTTTCCTGCATATCCTCAAGAACCATATGCTCCAATTTGTCAATTTCAGTCCATTATTAAGACCTTCTAGCTTTATATCTTACAGATCCTCTACCGTGTAAGGGGCATCTACACTGCATTCGGTTGAGCTTATAGTTTTTCTAACAATGAAATATATATATCTTTGAGTGATTACCAAAATCTACTTTCTTTTCAAATTTTGCAAAATTTGACCGATGCATGTGCTTTCTCATGAACTTTGATACAATTGTAAACAATTCCCATCTTTTCTTTGGAGAAGCCCATCTCTCTCTCTCTCTCTCTCTCTCTCTCTCTCTCTCTCTCTCTCTCTCTCTCACACACACACACACACACACACACACAGGTGGATATTTGATCCTTGATTTATTGGAAAACATACATTTTCAATTGTGCTTGATCTACAAAACTCCAATCCATAATTTATCGACCAAATATCTCAAAATTTTGAAAACAAAAAATCTCAATTTTGAGTTTAAGATCCAAACACACTTCCACTTAGCTTGGATATGGATACCTTGGAAACATAAACTCATGTTGTGGACTCTCACACCTTGCTTTGAATGGAATTACGTCTGAAGAGGAACAATGAGTTGAATGTTGAACAAATTACAAGATTAATGAATTCAACCTTGAGAGTTGAGTTCAATCTAAGCTTTGAGGCTCAAAAATTGAGCTTGGGGTCTAGCTCAATATCTTACAAATCCTCTGCCATGTAAGGGGCCAATTTTTAATTTCCCCCTATATTATATATATATATATATATATATGTATTGAATGTAAAGAGAGAAGATATAGATGAGAGAGAACCAAATCATGACATCTACACTACATTCGTTTGAGCTTATAGTTTTTCTAACAATACAATACAAAAATCTTTGAGTAATTACCATAATTTACTTTCTTTTCAATTTTTGCAAAATTTAGCCGATACATGTGCTTTCTCATGAGTTGAGTTCAATCTAAGCTTTGAGGCTCAAAAATTGAGCTTGGGGTCTAGCTCAATATCTTAAAAATCCTCTGCCATGTAACGGGCCAATTTTTAATTTCCCCATATATATATATATATATATATATATATATATATATATATATATATATATATATATATATATATATATATATATATATGTGTGTGTGTGTGTGTGTGTTTGTGTGTGTGTGTGTGTGTGTGTATTGAATGTAAAGAGAGAAGATATAGATGAGAGAGAACCAAATCATAACATCTACACTACATTCGTTTGAGCTTATAGTTTTTCTAACAATACAATACAAATATCTTTGAGTAATTACCATAATTTACTTTCTTTTCAATTTTTGCAAAATTTAGCCGATACATGTGCTTTCTCATGAGCTTTAATACAACTATAAAAATTCCATCTTTTGTTTGGAGAAACCCATCTCTCTCTCTCTCTCTCTCTCTCTCTCTCACACACACACACACACACACACACACACAACACATAGGTGGATATTTGATCCTTGATTTATTGGGAAAACATGCCTTTTCAATTGCGTTTGATCTACAAAACTCCACTTCATAGTTTATTGACCAAATATCTCAAAAATTTAAAAACCAAAAATCTCAATTTTGAGTTTAAGATCCAACCACACTTCCAGTTATCTTGGATATGGATACCTTGGAAACATAAACTCATGTTCTGGACTCTCGCACCTTGCTTTGAATGGAACTACAGTTGAAGCGGAACAATGAGTTGAATTCAAAGTTGAGAGTTGAGTTCAATCTAAGCTTTGTGTTGCAAAAACTTATCCTTGACCCCGTCTAGGCTCAAATCTTGAGCTTGAGGTCCAATGTAGCATCAACTTCATAATAAATTAACTACAAATATTTATAAGATTTGAGTCCTGCTTGAGTTGGCTATGCTTTATGCAAGTGATTTGGTGCAACTTGAGACTATGGTTTGGCATAGCTTGCCGATTTACTATCATTACTACCGGTTTTTTGTAAGTGTGCATTGAAGATTCCACATTTTGTTTTGTGGCAGTGTTTGCTCTTTCTTAGAGCGTGTTTTTTGGTAGTGGTTTCGCTCTCAGGTGGAAGGTTGTATGCATATGCTTTTGGCGCCTGTTTGAGCGCATTATCAGATCTTGTACGTTATTTGTGGATACTGCCTTTGTACACCCTTTGAGGAGCCACTTTTGGCTTATACGGCAGTCCCGGTCATTTTTGAGACTTGGTCCTAAAGATAGCCATTTTTGAGACTTGGCTATACGTTTGTTGCATATCCTATGTTGAGAGGGTCGTGGTGAGGTTTTCTTGAGCTAAGGTATTCTCAAATGTGGAGATACCTTCGGAGATATAGGTAGCTTGAGTTACCCTTACGTGACTCGCCCTAGGACATGTATAGAGTGGGATAGGTGCTCTTGATGCCAAGTTGGCGGTCTATCATCAGTGTGACAATTTATGCACCTCAATTAATCTCTATATTGTATGCCTTGTGAGTGGAATTGTCCTCTGTATGCACTTTGATTGACATATTGGTCAATTTGTCTCTTATATTTTGATTGATATAGTCCCAAATATAAAGGAGACTCTGCCAAAATTTTCCAGAATCTCTTGGACTTGTCATAATGTCTACTACCAACGAGCGTGATATCTATGACATAAAGAAGTTTGATGGCACTAATTTTTAGCTTTGGAAAAACCAAATGCAAATGTGCTTATCCAAAAGAAACAGAAATTGCCTATTATCTATGCGGCCGAACTGAAGACATGAACTTGACTCACTTTCAGCGGGAAGAGCTTGATGAGCTATGTAGGTTTACCATTAAACTGCACCTTGCCGATTTAGTATACTTTCAGTGTTAGAATGTGATATTGCCTATGCTTTATGGCAAAAGTTATGCAACACTTATAAAAAGATACGGCTAGTAATAAGGTTTTCATGATGCAAAAACTCTTTAACCTTCGCATGAAGGAGTCAGCCATTGTTGCCAGTCATATCAGTGACTTTGACTCTTTGTTTGCCCAAATTTTGATGAGATGAAAGCAATCTTCTTGCTTTGTTCGCTGCCACCATCATGGGATATCTTTTGCACAATTGTCACTAATATTGCTCCTAATGGTACACTCTTGTACAATGATGTCACTAGTTCTCTTTTGTCAGAGGAAATGCTCGAAAGACTATGAGTAGCTCGCATCATGGCAAAGCTCATCATGTGCAAAAGGATGATAAACAATGTAAAGGTTGTTCTTGGCACAGTGAATTCAAAAAAGAGGGCAATATAGATGCGTCAAAAAGTAGATCAAAGTCTCGTGGTCGCCGCAATATACAATGCCATTATTGTGATAAGTATGGTCACATAAAGAAATATTGTCATGCTTGGAAGCATGATAAGGGCAAGAGCAAAGTCAAGGATCATGATGTGAAAGACGAAAAGCCAAAGAGTTCAGTTAAGATTGAAGAGCTGAACATAGTTCAAGATGACAATGATGCGCAAGACATTAATGTGTTGACTGAACATTCAGACGTATTTTGATGCACAAGAAACTTTGACTTTACAAAGTTCTATGCCAACTGAACTACTTGTTAGTGGTGAAGTGTCCCACACATGGGTTCTTGATTCGGGTGCTTTGTTGCATGTCACACCTCATAGAGATTGGTTTACTACATACAAAGATACCAATGGCTTTGTTACACTTAGTGACAGTTACTCTTGTGACATTGTGGGCATAGGTGCAATTGCCATGGAGATGGCTAATGGCATGAAGTTTATAATCCTAATGTGCGTCGTGTTCCAATCCTAACACGCAATTTGATTTCAGTTGGACGTCTTGATGACTTGGGTTACAAAGTCACTTTTCACCAACAGTCTTGGCGCATTGCTAAAGGTCATCTTATTATAGCCCATGGTTCAAAAATTTGGTTCATTATATCCTCTTTATGTATTTGATAAAAACAATGCTCTTTTTGTAACTAAGCTGCCAACCGTTGCTTTGTGCCATAGCGGTTAGGTCATATGTCGAAGAAGGGAATGGAAACGCTTTCTCGTTTGGGCTACTTACCGTCTTTATCATTTTCAAATTTTCCTTTTTGTGAGCACTGTCAATATGGAAAACAAACATGGACACATCGTACACATTCTTTTGAAAAAGAAAGCAAACCCTTAGAGCATGTGCACAGTGATTTATGTGGGCCTATGCCTTCTAAATCACATGGTGAAGCATCCTACTTTGTCACATTCATTGACAATGCAACACGACATGTTTGGGTTTATGCCATGAAGTCTAAAGATGAGACCTTTTCTTGCTTCAAGAAATTCTTATCTAGTGTGGAAACTCAATCTGAACATAAGTTGAAAGCTTTGAGATCAGACAATGGTGGAGAATATGTCTCCGAAGAGTTTACAGACTTCTACTCTCAAGTAGTGGAATGAAGCATGAGTTTACAGCTCCGGCACAAAATGGTGTTGCCAAACGAATGAATAGCACCATCCAAGAGAGGATAATGTCTATGCTATCAAAAGCCAATCTACCACAAGGGTTTTGGGCTGAAGCATTATACATTGCTGTGTATTTGATCAATAGATCACCACATGCTCATTACAATTTCATGTATCGTTGTATGGTCAAAGACACATTATGATAAACTTAGAACATTCGACTGTGAGACTTGTGCACATGTACCAAGGGAGTTGCGTGCTAAGCTAGATCTTAAGTTTAGGAAATGGGTGATAGCATGTTTAGGTGGTACCAAAAAGGAGTGTCTTGGACACTCCTTTGGGAGGAGATGAAATGGGTGGTGGATTATTCATTTTCATTTCATATAAAGGAAAGATAAAATCTTTTTGGCTGAGAGGTTGAATTTAGGCGGGCTGGAAATTCCATTTCACTTTAATACTAAATCTTAAAGTAGCAAACTGTCTGTGCATTTAAATTCCCTCTCACCGCCACTCCTCTGGGCTCTCTGCAACGCGGCCTCAATGGGTCCCTCCGCCTCTTGTGCCCATTCTCTCTTTCTCTCTCTCTCTTCTCTCTCTCTCTCTTCTCTCTCTCTCTCTCTCTCTCTCTCTCTCTCTCTCTCTCTCTCCTCTCTCTCTCTCTCTCTCTCTCTCTCTCTCTCTCTCTCTCGGTCCTCCATAGCCGTTGCAGGTGCTTGCGGGCGCATCACAAAGCCATATCAACCAGCTCCTCATTGCTAGCCATATTCAGCTTCAACAAAACTCTCTCTCTCTCTCTCTCTCTCTCTCTCTCTCTCTCTCTCTCCATGAGTACTATGGCACTATTTTGACTGTCTTCATTGTCGTGTCAATTGCATCCTCACACGTTCCACATGGAATCACATAATACTCATAATGGTAGTACAAACCCCTTTACCTTCCTCCATTATCTGCTACACAGCATATCCCAAGGGATCTTCTACCGAGTCTACAAAACTATTGGGCGCTGTAAAGAAGAGAGAACAAAGAAACATGCAAAAAGGATGGCACGAGCGTGAGAGGATGGTGACATTGATAAGCAGGAGGCAAAGAAAATATGTAAGGCAGTTGCTAAGTATTGGCGTAATCAAACAAAGGGCTTTTCGAGGGTCTTTAATGGAGCATTCTACAGCAACTTCTCAGTCATCCAACGTTCTCAGTGTTGCAACCCACATAGGAGACAGTTGGGAGGCTGATTTTCTCTAACATTTGTCATACATTGTTTGAGGTGAAGACTCCTCGTTCAAACAATGAGCTATTTTGAAACGGGCTACTGTCATGGCATGCCTCAACGAAGTCAATGGGGCTGACAATGTAATGAGAAATAATGATGTTGCGAAGACAGTAGGACTTCATCGAAGATGTCGTTCGAAAGAGAATCTGCAAGAGGGCACATGTGGTGCATTTGGCGCATCTCCTCGATTTACCTCAGGTATATCATCCAGAACATCTTAAAAGTGTGTCACAATGCTTTACTTAGTAATTTTGGGTGCTTGCAAAAGCTTTGAATATAAGTGTCTCAAAGTGCTTCAAAATGCATCACTTAGAGCCTGCAAATGCTTGAAAGCGCTAGAAAAGTGCATCTCTGTGTGCATGAAAGTGCTAAAAAGTGCTTCATTCATGGTGCTTGAAAGTGCCACAAAGTACTTTACAGTGCTTCAGAGTGCTTTATAAACTCTAAAGTTCTTTGGAGTGCTTCAGAGTGCCATAAAGTGCCTCAGAATTCTCTTTAATAGCACTGAAGTGCTTTCAAAGAGTCCTTAAAGTGCACTTTAGAGTGCTTTCAAGTGCCCAAAGGTGCTTTAAGTGTTGCGTAGTGCTTCAAAGTGTTTCAAAGCGCTTCAAAGTACTTTAGAGTGCTTGAGAGTGCTACCAAGTGCCTCAAAACGCTTTGAAGTGCCACAAAGTACTCAAAAGTTCTTTTAAGTGCTACCAAGTAGTTTAGAGTGCTTCCAAAGTGCACCAAAGTGTTGGTAAAGTGCTTCAGTGTGCTATCAAGTGCCTCAGAGTGCTCTTAAAGTGCACTGAAGTGCTTTCAAGTGCCCCAAAGTGCTTTACAGTGCTACATAATGCTTCAAAGGGCACCAAAGTGCATGACAGGTTGCTTGGAAGTGCCACAAAGTGCTTCACAGTACTTTCAGGGGTCCTAAAGTGCTGCAAAGTGCTTAAAAGTGTTTCAAAGTGCTTTAGAGTGTTCTCCAAGTACACTTCAGAGTGCCTTCAAGAGCCCAAAAGTGTTTTAAAGTTTTGCATAGTGCTTCAAAGTGTTTCAAAGCGCTTCAAAGTACTTTAGAGTACTTCAGAGCGCTTGGGTACTTCAGAGTGCTTGAAAGTGCCACAGAGTGCCTCAGAGTGCTTTGAAGTGCCACAAAGTGCTTGAAAGTGCTTTTAAAGTGCTACAAGTAGTTTAGAGTGCTTCCAAAGTACACCAATGTAGTTCAAAGTACACCAAAGTGCTGATTAGTGCTTCAATGTGCTATCAAGTGCCACAAAGTGCCTCAGAATGCTCTTAAAGTGCACTGAAGTACTTCAAAGTGCTTTCAAGTGTCCCAAAGTGCTTTATAGTGTTGTAGAGTGCTTCAAAGGGCACCAAAGTACATGACAGGTTTCTTGAAAGTTTCACATGGTGCTTCATAGTACTTTCAAGTGCCCCAAAGTGCTTTAAAGTGCTGCAAAGTGCTTAAAAGTGCTTCATAGTGTGTAAGTGTTGCAACTAGATTTCATTACTTTATAGTATTTTTAAATATCTTTTGTGTGGCAGAGGGATTTGTACATGCGGTTCCAGGAGGCTAATCCTAACATTAGGATATCCTTAGATGCTTTGAGGGTCTGAAAGCCATACTTCGTACGCAAGTTGAAGGATCGCAACACCTGCTATTGTGAATACCATGTTTAGCTTGTTTACTTGAAGGAAGGCTTAAATCAGATGCGTCATGGAAGCTACGGGCTACATGGAATGTCATGCTTTTGCAGGTGTCTTGTGTGCAGTCCGAGTGGTGGAATAGCACAATGCACAGCATCAAAAACCACTTTTTCATCCTTGACAGAACTATGGGATTCTGTATTGTGTCCAAAGCCAATTGATAGTGTTTCACCGCAGCAAATTTCTTTTGGGAACATGCACTGATTGCGGGATTAAAAAGGCTCTTGTTGTGTCCCGTTTTGAAGAGAGTGATGGTTGGACAACACTTTGTTCCACTTAACCACAATTTACTAGCCTCTTGAAAAACTTGACCAGCTCTTTAGACCACTTAGGACCTCTTGACCAACACTTTTAAGCACTTTATACCACTTGACAAGCCCCTTGAACCACTTAACCACCCCCCTGAACCACTTGACAAGCACTCTGAACCACCTGACCAACACTTTGAACCACTTGACCAAACTCCTGAACCACTTGGACAGCACTTTGTACTACTTGACCCACTTAACAACCACTTGACCAGCTCTTTAGACCCATTTGGACCACCTGACCAGCACTTTATACTACTTGACAAGTACTATGAACCACTTGACCAGCTCTTTGGACCACTTTTGACCACTTGACCAGCACTTTGAAGCACTTTATACTACTTGACAAGCACTATTGACCACCTGATCACCACCCACTTTAAACCACTTGACCACTTAACCAACACTTAACACAAATTCCACTTGACAGCAGCAGTAAACAGTTGACTTTCAAATTCTTCATAGTATATTCAGGTTTAGATACAAGAACACTTTGCTTTACAGGGAGTTAGCGTTTTCAAAGAGTAAAGTCAGTCAGTTAGTAGACTGCTCTGGCCATTCTTGCCGACGTGGCCGCTTATAGTTGGTTGCTGGACCTTGCATTTTCGGTGCAAGAATTTCTTGTTGTGCCGTACTTTTCCATGTGCCAGATTCCAGTTCATTTGTGTAAGTTCATCCGTCTTGGCATCAAATGGACATTCCCTAACACTCTTGGCTCTGTCAGGAGTCTCAAACCCACTGTATTATGAATGAGGCAACATCTTCTTTGAGAAAATTTTCCCACTGCCTCTCATTTTTCTTTCTATCCCAGGCAGAATGACAAAGTTATTGGGATCATTGAAGTAAATCTTATAAAGGGAATCATCCAGCAGTAAAGTGTTAGACTTATTGAACTTAGGAAAGAGGTGCCAAAAGGTTTCAAGTTTTTTGAAAAACATTTGCTTTGGGGGGTTTCCAAATTCCCAACTGCTAACATGGCAGCAGTTTGTGCCAGCCCACCCACTCAGACAGCGCTTGGCTTGAGATAGGCACTTGTCCATACCCTTCAATATTGTGGCAGGCGCGCGACGACCACATAAAAGTCTCTACTATCTGACTGAGTCCAAGCAATGATTATTCTGCGTTGTTCCGTACATAGTAGGTGACGGTATCATCCCCCTTTACTTTGTCAAAGTACATTGTGTTTAAATCTGGGGGTTCCAATCCTTTGCGCTTATCATGCACACAAGCAAGCACATTGTTGAAGTCTACAATTACTGCCAAATCTCTATGGATTGGGAAGCGAGACATTTTGTAGCAAGGAAGCTGGCGATTAATGTGCTCTACCTCATCAGTGGGCGGTGGGGGTTTTGAGCCAATCAAACGAATTTTAACTGTAGAGAAACTAAGAGAGAATACTTAAATTTATATTGCCGGGGAAAAAGATACAAAGCTGCAATCTAAAAAAGATAGCATGAAAAAAAAAGATACAAAGCTTCAAGAAGCTAAAGCTTCTTGCATGCTTGGTTTTTGGGGGGAGTATGCCAGTACTCTTTTTGGGATCCTGGGACAGCTCGTCCTCCATTTGCTTTTTTCTCTTCTTTCGCATCTCCACCGCTACAAATTGCAGGGTTGATTCCATTTCAGGATCCTCTGCCTCAGCTACATTGTCCTCCTTATAGGCATCAGTACCTGGACAGCATATTGTGACCACAATGAACACGGTGACCATAATTCAGACATGGGAGGAGACAGATAACAAAACTGACATTACCTTGGTTGCTTGCGGACGGAGTTGTCTCCTTCAGAATGTCTCGATCACCCACCCTCAACAGTTTTCCCACCTTCAAAGTTCTTGTACTTTAGCAGCATGGCATCAAGGTCAAAGACCTCGTCCACATCGTGCATAGATGATGTGGAAGCTTCTTTCTCATCCACTGGCTCAATGAACCAACGCACAAATTAGTCTCCACAACAGATTAGCATAAGTTCTATGTTGGGGTATAAAGCCCAATGTGGTCGCCCAGGTAAGTGGGCGGGCCGCCAGGTATGTACACATATTCTTTTGTAAAAACCTAATAAGAACTCACTATGCTCTACACATTACAGTAGAGCGAGTTCACCATATCATCGTGCTCTTCTTCTCGCACTCTCTCTCGTGTCGCACTTCCGCTCGTACTCCTTCAACTGGTATCAGAGCTCAGATCGAGGCTCGGGGCAGCACTGCAGGAGGCTAGAGTCACCAGCTCAGATTGGAGTGAAATTCGACAGGCAAAGACACGGCCCCAAATCTTGTGGGATAGCCCATAGGGCTTGGTGTTCTCAGAATTTCATTCTGAGGTCATCTCGGCCACCGTTCAGCTTCGACAAAGGTCTGCACAGGCCATTTTCGACTACGTGGTCTCGGCGGGTGCAGATCCGACTCTGCAAATTTGGGGTTTTTCGGCCTACGACTGCAGGTGCTAAGGATATCGACACTCACAGAGTGTTGATTTGTGGCTGTCTACACATCGAAGGACGGCTCACAGTTCTCGGAGGCGTGTCACATACGACACGGGCGCATCTAGACACAGACTGTAGGCGACATCCACTAGTTCATCAGGTAGCTTGTGTTTGCTGCTTGATATTCCAGATTTCATCCTGGCATTGCAGGTACTTCCACATGGGATGTATTGTCAGAGATGATGTATGTTTGTTGAGGGTTTGCTGGCTGTGAGTCACGCAGCAAACAACCGCAGCAGCGGTTACAGCATATAGTGGGAAATTTGTGGATGTATGACTTTGTGGGAAGTCTATGTACTGTCAAATTTACTGCAGCCTTTGTTGAGGGTCGAGTGAGGTTTTATTGAGCTGGGGAATTCTCGAATGTTGAGATCCTTTCGGTGATACAGGTCTTGGAGCAATCCCTCGAGCACCCTTAGATAGGCAGCTAGGATGTATTGACTGTGAGTTAGATAGTTGGGATTGCATCTTTGCTTTACTGCCGTTGTGGCATTGTCACAGTCTATGCTTACAGGACAGTGACAGGACAGTGAGAGACAGTACAGTTGCAGCACAGGTTTACCCGCAGCTTACAGTGTCAGAGAGACAGTGTTTTTTGAGCTGTTTTTTGGTCTGTTTTTGAGTACACCAAAGCCATTTTACAAAGGAGACTCTGCCGAAATTTATATAGAATCTGAAGCTTTCTTGGTTCATTTGACAGGTTGATATTGGTTTAGAGGTCAGTTTACAGGAGGAAACTCTGCCGAATTTTTCCCAGGAAAGTAAACCACTGTGAAGCATAGCTATGGCTGGATCACAGGCACTGCTCTTTACAATATCAAGAAGCTGGATGGAACCAATTTCCCATTGTGGAAGAAGCAGATTTGGCACGTGTTGGTACAAAAGAAGCAGATAAAACCTATAAAGCTCAAGGGGACAAAACCAGAAGATATGGACGAAGATGAATGGAGCGAAAATGGATGAATTGGCACTTTCTACCATTATGCTGACTTTGGCAGAAAGCGTTTACTTCAATGTAGCAGACGAGATGTCGGCTTATCAAGCATGGTTAAAGCTGAGTGATCTTATGAGAAGCAGAGTGCAGCTTCACAGGTATACTGGCTTAAGAAGCTTGTTGACTTGAAGATGAAAGAAGGGACACCTATGTCCAATCATCTGAATGAATTCAACACAATCTACAGTCAGTTGTTAGCTCAAGGTGTCAAGTTTGATGAACCTGTTAGAGCTATGTTCCTGTTGATCACATTGCGGAAAGTTGGGACACTTTTCGCACAGCTTTGAGTAATTCTGCACCTCCAGATGGTTTGAACATAGCAGGTGTAGAAGGAAGTCTGCTTACTGAAGAAACCAATAGAAAGAAATGGACAAAGGCAAAGGAACAGCCTTAGTTGTCAGGGGAAGGGACCAAAGAAAAGTACAAAGGTGGAAAGAGGAATCAGTCTCGTAGCAAGTCCCGCAGTGCTAAAGGCAAGAGTGACATAGAATGCTACCATTGTGGCAAGAAGGGTCACATGAAAAGAGACTGCAGAGAATGGAAAGCAGAAAAAGGCAAAGAGAAAGCTGAAGACCATGGTGAGAAGAACAAGTCCTCAGTGAAGATTCAAAGAAATAAATGTGACAAACACTGTTGTGAGGATGACAGTCTAGTGTCAGGAGACATCTACTTCTTGAAGAATACAATGGACTCAGCTCTTCTTACAGCATCTGATAGAAATGCACTGAGTGACTGGTTATAGACTCAGGGGCATCACTTCATGTGTCTCCAAAACAAGGAGTGGTTTACCTCTTATGTGACCACTAAAGATCATGTTCGGCTAGGCAATGGGCAGATATGTGAGATCTTAGGTGTTGGAGATGTTCAATTGAAGTTTCAGAATGGCTCTTCTTTCACGTGAAGAATGTGAGACATGTTCCCGCAATTACAAGAGCTTGATCAGCACAGGTTTACTTGATGATGCTGGCTACGTCACCACTTTTGGACAGAACATGTGGAAGATATCCAAGGGTTCTATGACAGTAGCACATGGAGTAAAGTCTGGAGGACTTTACATGATTTATGTATCAAATGTCTCTAAAAATGTAATCAATGTAACCGAGCAGCGAACGTTTCTTTGTGGCATAGCCGGTTAGGACATATGTCCAAGAAGGGAATGGAAATCTTGTCTCGTTCTGGTTATTTGCCTGGCTTTTCATTTAATGATTTTGAATTCTGTGAACATTGTCTGTATGGTAGAGCAAACACAGCAGCCACATAAGCATAGAAGCAGTAGAAGAGATACACAGTTGGCACTTGTTCATAGTGATTTGTGTGGACCTATGCCTAACCTATCTCTAGGGGGAGCTTCTTACTTTATGACATTTATAGATGATTACTCGAGGAAAGTATGGGTTTACTTTCTCAAGCACAAGGATGAAGCGTTTAGTGTTTTCAAAACGTTTGTGGACACTTGTGGAGAATCAGAGTGGCAAGAAGCTTAAATGCTTACGCACTGACAATGGTGGAGAGTATGTTTCAAAGGCCTTTCAGGACTTTTGTGAGTCAAAAGGTATAAAACGTGAACTTATGCTCCTTACAATCCTCCTCAAAATGGTGTTGCTGAGAGGATGAATAGGACCATACAAGAGAAGGTCAGAAGTATGTTGTCTAATGCACAGCTGCCAAATGGGGTTTTGGACTGAAGCTGTATCAATAGCTGTTCATCTTGTAAATAGATCTCCTAGCAAGGTTTTGCAGAAGGATTCAGTGCCAGAGATGGTATGGTCAGGCAAAATGCCCTCATACAAGCATCTCAGAGTCTTTGGCTGTGAGGCATATACTCACGTTCCAAAGGAATTTTAGGAACAAACTTGAGCCAAAGAGTAGAAAGTGCATCTTTTTAGGCTATGGTAATTCTGGTGAGATGGGGTACAGACTTGGGATCCCGAATCCAGAAAGGTTGTCCGCAGCAATGATGTTCACTTTAATGAATCCAAATATCATTCTAAACCAGAGAGGGTTGAGGAGATTAGAAGAGTTGTCTTCCAAGAGATGGACCTGCACGTGCAAGACAAAATGTCAGGGCTCAAGAGGAGCAAGGAAGGATAGAGTGGAACCACAGGTTGTGGTGAGCTTGAGCCACCTATTGTGCGTAGATCTGGAGTGTCACGCAACCTCCTGATAGGTTTGTTCCATCTATGAACTATGTCATGTTGACTGATTGCAATGAGCCTTCATGTTACAAGGAAGCAGTGCAAATGAAGGACTCGGGGAATTGGCAATTGGCCATGCAGTCAGAGATGACAGCTCTGCATAAAAACAAGACATGGAAGCTAGTTAAATTACCACAGGGAAAAAAGGCTCTACCTTGTAAATGGGTTTATAGGTATAAGATCACCGCTCATGATAGTCAGCCAAAGTACAAAGCAAGGCTTGTTGCCAAGGGCTTTAAGCAAGAACAAGGCATTGACTTTGATGAAGTCTTCTCTCCGGTGGTCAAGATGACTACATTGAGATGCTTTTGCATTGGTTGCCATATTAGATTTGGTGTTGCACCAAATGGATGTCAAGACAACGTTCTTGCATGGTGATTTACATGTGGAAATTTACATGCAGCAGCCAGAAGGGTTTGTTGAGAAAGGCAAGGAAGATTGGGTATGCCAGTTGTTAAAGAGTCTTTATGGCTTTAAAACAATCACCGAGGGCATGTACCATAAATTCCACAAGTTTATGCTTTCTCAAGGCTACAAACGTAGTGAGTTCGATCACTGTCTATATACAAAGAAGGCTAAGGATGGTAGTTGGCTGATCCTTTTTGTATGTGGATGACATGTTGATTGCTGGCAAGCACTTGGAAGAAATTTCAGCTTTGAAGTCAAAGATGGCAAAATCGTTTGACATGAAAGACATGGGTGAGGCAAGTCATATACTTGGTATGCGCATTGAGAGAGACAGATCAAAGAAGTTGATTTGGTTATCTCAAACAGAGTATATTGACAAGGTTTTGTAACGTTTCAATATGGAGAAGGGAAAGGCATGAGTGTTCCATTGCCACCATATGTGAAACTTAGCAAACAAGATTGTCTGGTGTCTGAGGAAGAACACGCTGAAATGGATAAGATTCATATGCGTCTGCATGGGTAGTTTGATGTATGCAATGATTGCTACTCGCCAGACATTGCATTTGCAGTGGAGTAGTAAGTCGATACATGTCAAACCCAGGCAAGAAACATTGGGAGGCAATGAAAGGAATATTGAGATACCTGAAAGCTACAAAGAGTATGCGTATATGCTGTGGGAGTCAGGAGCTAAGTGTAAAGGGTTTTATAGACTCAGATTATGCAGGTGACTTAGACAACCGAAGGTCTACGTCAGGGTATGTCTTTCATTGGCTGGTGGAGCAGTATCATGGCGTTCTAGATTACAAGATTGTGTTACTCAGTCTACTACAGAGGCTGAATATGTTGCAGCATCAGAGGCATGCAAAGAATCAATTTGGCTTAATCGACTAGTAAAGATTTGGGAATCAAAGAAGAGATGCCTGTGTTATATTGTGATAGTCAAAGTGCTATACAATTGGCTCGCAATCCAGTTATCACTCAAAGACAAAGCATGTGGATGTGAAGTATCATTTCATCAGGGAAATGCGAGGATAAGACTTCAGCTTGTCAAAGTTCACACCACAGAAAATCCTGCTGATCTACTTACAAAAGGTTCCCTCAGAGAGTTTGCGCATTTTCGCAAGCAGTTAGGTGTAGGGTAGTACATCACTTCTCTACTACATCTCTTGTATATTAGCTTGTATAGTAGCTTCTCTCACACTTAAAGTACCACATTGGACTTTAAGTGGGAGGTTGTTGGGGTATATAAGCCCAATGTGGTCGCCCAGGTAAGTGGGCGGGCCGCCAGGTATGTACACATATTCTTTTGTAAAAACCTAATAAGAACTCACTATGCTCTACACATTACAGTAGAGCGAGTTCACCATATCGTTGTGCTCTGCTTCTCGCACTCTCTCTCGCGTCGCACTTCCACTCGTACTCCTTCATTCTATTGTATAAAATGACCAAACTACCTTCAAGCTCCTCATAAGAATTCCCAAGTGCCCAGTATCTTGTTATATGGGGTATCTCCCATTTACAGTCCGGTAAAACACACTTGGGATCAGTCGCACTGACCACTAAAAAGTAGAACGGATGGTATTTGTGGGCACACGGCAGCTGAAAGACACCGGCCGCATATTTGTTCCACAGTTCTTGACCACATGCCACACAATTTTCAGACAATAAAACAGTATCCACACTAAATTTAGACTTGGAAGGTGGAGTGGGCACAAGAAGGGCCTTGCCCTCTCTTTTCATGAACTTGCTAGACCCCTTCACGAAGGAGGCCTGCCTTTTGAACTCACCAAGCTCCTTGTCCATTTCCTGAACTATTTTATGTATAAAATTGAAAACAAAGGAAGATTATTGCACAACCAATCATAATGGGGGACATGCAGGCCCTAGCAACAACAGGCACTTGCAAGCACCTTGGAGCACTTACTGGAACATTCAAGTACTTGTAGACACTTGCAAGTGCCTGCAAGTGCTCTATCTCTCCACTTGCAGCACTTTGAAAGGCACTTGCTAGCACTTGGAAGCTCTTTTTAGCACTTTCAAGCACTTGTAGGGTCTTAAAAGTGGTTAAAAGTGTCTCAAAGTGCTCCATAGTGATTGCAGAATAAACTTTTAAGCAGTTTGAAATCATTTTGATGCAAATTTAAGCACTTTGAAGCACCTTCAAGCACTTGCAGGACTTTGCAAGTGGTTGCAAGTGCTTCAAAGTGCTTCAATATCCCTACAGAGGTGGTTCAAAGTGCTTGGAAGTGCCTAAAAGTTAGGCACTTTTTAACACTAGCTGGCATTTGTAGGTGTTTAAAAGTGCTTGAAAGTGCTTCCACGTGCTCAATTTGTCCACTTGCAGCACTTTGAAAGACCCTTGCTAGCACTTGGAAGCTCTTTTTAGCACTTTGAAGCACTTGCAGGGTCTTAAAAGTGGTTTAAAAGTGCCTCAAAGTGCTCTGAAGTGATTGCAGAATAAACTTCAAAGCAGTTTGAAAGCATTTTGATGCAAACTTAAGCACTTTGAAGCACCTTCAAGCACTTGCAAGACTTTGCAAGTGGTTGAAAGTGCTCAAAGTGCTTTAATATCCGTGCAGGTGGTTCAAAGTGCTTGCAAGTGCATAAAAGTTAGGCACTTTTTAGCACTTGCTGGCATTTGTAGGTCTTTTAAAGTGCTTGGAAGTGCTTCCAGGTGCTCAATTTGTCCACTTGCAGCACTTTGAAGCACCTTCAAGCACTTGCAAGACTTTGCAAGTGGTTGAAAGTGCTCAAAGTGCTTTAATATCCGTGCAGGTGGTTCAAAGTGCTTGTAAGTGCATAAAAGTTAGGCACTTTTTAGCACTTGCTGGCATTTGTAGGTCTTTTGAAGTGCTTGGATGTGCTTTCAGGTGCTCAATCTGTCCACTTGCAGCACTTTGAAAGGCACTTGCTAGCACTTGGAAGCTCTTTTTAGCACTTTGAAGCACTTTCAACTACCTACAAACTCCTGCAGCTGCTTGTAGTGTCTTAAAATTGTTTCAAGTGCTTTAAAGTGGTTAAAAGTGCTTTGAAGTGATTGCAGAAAGCACTTTTAATCACTTTGAAAGCATTTTAAGGCAATTTTAACCACTTTGAATCTTCTTCAAGCTCTTGCAAGAGTTTGCGAGTGGTTGAAAGTTCTTCAGAGTGCTTTAATGTGTCAAATGGTGGTTCAAAGTGCTTGCAAGTGCATAAAAGTTAGCACTTTTTAGCACTTGCAGGCATTTTTAGGTGTTTAAAAGTGCTTGGAAGTGCTTGCAGGTGGTTAAGGTGTTTGCAAGTGCTAAATAGTCAAGAATTTTTAGCAATTGCAAGAACTGTTAACCACTTTTATGCACCTGCAAGCAGTTGTAGTTGTAGGTATTTCCAGATGTTTTCATGTGCGTCAAACATCCTGTAGGTGGCTGAAAGTGCATGCAAGTGCTTAAAAGGTGACCACTCTCAACCATTGTTAGCACTTTCTAGCACTTTATACCCTTTAAAGACAGAGAAGACTGGAGTATCTGCATGACTGACACCTCCCCCTTCATCCTTGCAGCATCATTGAATCCAAAGGATTTGGATAGTACCTTGTAAGGGCTCCAATTTCAGCCTCCTTTTTGGCAATCGCAGCTGCGTTTTCTGTTGGAGAGGCTTTCAGTTTCTCCACCTCCTCTCTGAGGCTCTCCACCTCTGCAGTGATGGGTGCACAAGCTGAGGAGGTACCTTCATTGCACAACCATAAGTCCTGCTTTGCAACTAGGACTATCTTTGTAGACTTCACCTTCTCTTCTACCTTCACTGTCTGCTACTCAATGTCATCGGCAAGATTATCCACCCATGCTGTGTAGAGGGGCTGAGAGGCTGTCCACATGTGTTGTAGAGGGTGGTTGGATGCCACAGGACCATCCACAGCATTCTCTATCAGCCCTTCAAATGTGGGGGCTTCCTTCACGCCTTAATCGGACATGAACTTCTGTATTTCTGAATACTAGAGACAACTCCCTCTTCATAGCATGTTCCCATTGAACCTTATCGTTAGCTAGCATGTCTTCTTTGTAACAAGAAGGCTGACCACTATCTGTTGGCAAAACAAAATCCACTCCTAGAACAAACCATTCAGGCGGATGTGAGACTCTTTGAGATCTCCTAAGCTGATAAGAACTTGTACTAGATGGTGTAGCAATTGGCTCTAGAGCTGTCTATAAAGGAGGTGATACGTCAGAAAATGTCACTTTCCAAATTCAACCTCTTTCACTAATTGTCTATGCATCTTGATCTCATTAAAGACAACACCAATGCTACGGATTACTGATCAGCTTTTCAGATCCCATAAACGATAACCAAATTGACCATCTAGTCCATAGCCTATAAAGATGCATTTGGGTGATAGCATGTTTAGGTGGTACAACTTTTTGCACCTTTTGGTGGTACCACCAATAGTACCTAGTTGGAGGGAAATTCAACGTTTTTCGAATTTGGGAAAAGAGGGAGAGGGAAATTCTAAATTTGCATGCAATATAATTTATGTACCTATAATCTAGATGCATGCGAGCCATTATGGGGGGAGTGGGTCCCCTTTTTTTGAATTTACAGTCATCATGGCCTTTGTCCTCTTTCTCCTTTCCTTTCACGCAACTAGCTTGTCACTCGGAATCTCGCTTGTACCTGTGTGCTCGCTCTGCTCCCATAGCTCGTGCTCCCCCATTGCATAATGTAGCAGTCGTGCTCTCTGCCCCCCATTGCACCCATCGCGCTTTGCCATATCCCAACAACAAACACGACCGCCAAAACTTCCCTCTCCAAAAGCATGTTGTCAATTGAAAAATATGCTCAAAAAGGTGAGTTCTACATTGCCTCATGGCAATGCATGGCCAAAAATCCTTTTTTTAGCATTGGTTGCAAATCATTTTCCTCCATGATTTTGCTTGCAGAATTGGTGGAGTATCTGATACTTTCCAGGTTTTGCTATTCTGCATTGCAGTTGCATGAGGAATATGGACTGAGCATGGAGGGAAATCTACCCAAGGATTTAACAGACAAGGACCTGCCACATGAACAGTGGTCAACATTGTTCAAGGTGCCAGAGAAGAAGAAGACTAAGATCTTCCTCCACTAGGTGCATGACCACCTTTATGATGCATGTAGGCTTCTGTATCAGAAGGTCTACCAGGCTTCCCTTGCAACGATGAGCTCATGACGAGGTTTGCGAGGGGGTTTGCATATGAATATTGCGATGCTTCCAAAGCAGACCCCGACAACCATAAGATTGCATGGGCTTTGGTTGGGTATCAAGTATTAGAGATTTGGGAATTGGTTCCATTACCAAAGGTAGGAAAGCACTACCTTGTAAATGGGTTTACAAGAAGAAAGATTGCATCCAATGTTGAAAACTACAAAGCTCAGTTAGTGGCCAAGGTTTCAAGCAAGAATATGGTATAGATTTTCAAGAAATGTTTTCTCTAGTGGTCAAGATGATGACACTGAGAAGGTTGCTTGATTTGGTTGCCCCACTGAAGATTTGGAGCTTGAGCAAATGGATGTCATTACAACTTTCTTACATGGAGATCTCGATGAGGAGATTTATATGCAGCAACCTGAAGGGTTTGTGTTAAAGGGCAAGGAACATTTAGTCTGTAAGCTTCTGAAAAGTCTCTATGGCTTGAAGCAATTATTTAGACAATGGTATCAAAAGTTTGATGCATTTATGCGTTCCCAAGGCTATAAGCACAGTACTGAGGATCCATGTCTTTATGTGAAAAGACAACCCAATGGACAACTAATTATGCTTATTTCTATGTGTGTCTTTTCTCCACCTCCTCTCTGAGGCTCTCCACCTCTGCAGTGATGGGTGCACAAGCTGAGGAGGTACCTTCATTGCACAACCATAAGTCCTGCTTTGCAACTAGGACTATCTTTGTAGACTTCACCTTCTCTTCTACCTTCACTGTCTGCTACTCAATGTCATCGGCAAGATTATCCACCCATGCTGTGTAGAGGGGCTGAGAGGCTGTCCACATGTGTTGTAGAGGGTGGTTGGATGCCACAGGACCATCCACAGCATTCTCTATCAGCCCTTCAAATGTGGGGGCTTCCTTCACGCCTTAATCGGACATGAACTTCTGTATTTCTGAATACTAGAGACAACTCCCTCTTCATAGCATGTTCCCATTGAACCTTATCGTTAGCTAGCATGTCTTCTTTGTAACAAGAAGGCTGACCACTATCTGTTGGCAAAACAAAATCCACTCCTAGAACAAACCATTCAGGCGGATGTGAGACTCTTTGAGATCTCCTAAGCTGATAAGAACTTGTACTAGATGGTGTAGCAATTGGCTCTAGAGCTGTCTATAAAGGAGGTGATACGTCAGAAAATGTCACTTTCCAAATTCAACCTCTTTCACTAATTGTCTATGCATCTTGATCTCATTAAAGACAACACCAATGCTACGGATTACTGATCAGCTTTTCAGATCCCATAAACGATAACCAAATTGACCATCTAGTCCATAGCCTATAAAGATGCATTTGGGTGATAGCATGTTTAGGTGGTACAACTTTTTGCACCTTTTGGTGGTACCACCAATAGTACCTAGTTGGAGGGAAATTCAACGTTTTTCGAATTTGGGAAAAGAGGGAGAGGGAAATTCTAAATTTGCATGCAATATAATTTATGTACCTATAATCTAGATGCATGCGAGCCATTATGGGGGGGAGTGGGTCCCCTTTTTTTGAATTTACAGTCATCATGGCCTTTGTCCTCTTTCTCCTTTCCTTTCACGCAACTAGCTTGTCACTCGGAATCTCGCTTGTACCTGTGTGCTCGCTCTGCTCCCATAGCTCGTGCTCCCCCATTGCATAATGTAGCAGTCGTGCTCTCTGCCCCCCATTGCACCCATCGCGCTTTGCCATATCCCAACAACAAACACGACCGCCAAAACTTCCCTCTCCAAAAGCATGTTGTCAATTGAAAAATATGCTCAAAAAGGTGAGTTCTACATTGCCTCATGGCAATGCATGGCCAAAAATCCTTTTTTTAGCATTGGTTGCAAATCATTTTCCTCCATGATTTTGCTTGCAGAATTGGTGGAGTATCTGATACTTTCCAGGTTTTGCTATTCTGCATTGCATTTGCATGAGGAATATGGACTGAGCATGGAGGGAAATCTACCCAAGGATTTAACAGACAAGGACCTGCCACATGAACAGTGGTCAACATTGTTCAAGGTGCCAGAGAAGAAGAAGACTAAGATCTTCCTCCACTAGGTGCATGACCACCTTTATGATGCATGTAGGCTTCTGTATCAGAAGGTCTACCAGGCTTCCCCTTGCAACGATGAGCTCATGACGAGGTTTGCGAGGGGGTTTGCATATGAATATTGCGATGCTTCCAAAGCAGACCCCGACAACCATAAGATTGCATGGGCTTTGGTTGGGTATCAAGTATTAGAGATTTGGGAATTGGTTCCATTACCAAAAGGTAGGAAAGCACTACCTTGTAAATGGGTTTACAAGAAGAAGATTGCATCCAATGTTGAAAACTACAAAGCTCAGTTAGTGGCCAAAGGTTTCAAGCAAGAATATGGTATAGATTTTCAAGAAATGTTTTCTCTAGTGGTCAAGATGATGACACTGAGAAGGTTGCTTGATTTGGTTGCCCCACTGAAGATTTGGAGCTTGAGCAAATGGATGTCATTACAACTTTCTTACATGGAGATCTCGATGAGGAGATTTATATGCAGCAACCTAAAGGGTTTGTGTTAAAGGGCAAGGAACATTTAGTCTGTAAGCTTTGAAAAGTCTCTATGGCTTGAAGCAATTATTTAGACAATGGTATCAAAAGTTTGATGCATTTATGCGTTCCCAAGGCTATAAGCACAGTACTGAGGATCCATGTCTTTATGTGAAAAGACAACCCAATGGACAACTAATTATGCTTATTCTCTATGTGGATGACATGCTCATTGCTAGTCATTCAAAGAAGGACATTGCTGACCTCAAATGAAGCTGAAGAGTCAGTTTGACATGAAAGATTTGGGAAATGCAAATCACATTTTGGGTATGCGCATTACTCGAGACCGTAAGAAGAGATTGTTATACTTATCTTAGAAGGATTATTTGCATAAAGTTCTTGAGCATTTCAACCTGCATAAGGGGAAGGCATTGAGTACCCCATTTCCTGTATATTTGAAACTTAGCAAGAACGATTGTCTCGAATCTGCTGCGATGGCTAAGGTTCCTTATGCTTCAGCTTGTGGTAGTCTCATGTATGCCATGGTGGCTACAAGACCTGACATTGCACATGCAGTGGGAGTTGTCAGCAGATTTATGTCTAACCCTGGTAAAAAGCATTGGGATGATGTCAAGTCAATTCTCAGATACTTGAGTGGCACAATAGATAGACATTTATGCTATGGTTGTGGAGAGTTATCCATTAAGGGATTTGTAGACAGTGATTATGCAGGATGTGCTAACAGTCATAAATCAACAACAGGTTGGATTTACACATTTGCTGGTTTTGTTATTTCTAGGAGATCAGTTCTTCAAGACTGTACATCCATTTCCACTACAGAGGCAGAGTATGTTGCATTGAGTGAGGCATGCAAAGAAGCTATTTGGCTTGCTCGCCTAGCGAAGGATCTTGGATTGGAGCAGTGTACACAGGTTCTTCATTATTGTGACAGTTAGAGTGCTATTGCCTTGGCTAAGAATCTAGTGCTATACACACACACGACACATGAGCATCACACCCTCACACATAGTTATTCTGAGCACCTGCAATCTGCATGTGTTTATACATCAAAGGTTTCTTGTGTTCTAATACGCTCACCCCATAGCTAAGAATCCGCTCGCGTGCTAATCAGTACTCCAAGCTCCCTCTCCCTATTCACCCCTACACACACACACACACACACACACAAGGTATATGAGCGCTACATCATCATGAGAAAATACTTGGGTTGACCCTACACCTGCTTGGACTCACGAACATAGCTCGGCGATCAACCTCGGAGCAGCAGGCTCCCTTCTGGCAGCACTCAACCAAGTTGCAACCACCATCGGGTTGTTGCATCACAACCGCATTCATGGATGGGGCTTCACAAACCAGGTAGACACTCCTTTGAGGTCTACTGAGAGAAGATTTGTATTTTGTATGATGTTTATTTGCTCTACTTACAAAGGTTTTTTGTATTGATGAATGGGGTACTTAATGCATGGCTGAGCATAGATGGTTTAGCAGAGCATGTTGTTTAATAAAAACACACTAAAAAATGTTTATAGTGCTAAACTTTGTTATGGTCTGATAGTAGATAATGTGTGTCAAAAACACTACTTGAACCAGGCTAAGTTAAGTGTATACCCGCGAGGAGTCCACTATGTAAAATTTGCATATAGCACGCGTGAACAAGAGATATTTAAATAATCCCTTACCTGTATATTTTCAAGTATTATATGTACCCTTTATGTATGCATTTTTGTTTTAAAAAACTAGTCCTTATGTATGGAAATTTTCAATTTCTCAACTAAAAAACCCTTTATGTAAGTACATATTTTCGTAAATGTACCTAATTATAAGTCCCTTATTTTGTTTGCACGTGCTATGTTACATGTTTTCTAGTGGATGCCCGGAGAGCGCATACTACAAATATATGGTCTTTTTGAATGAAAAGATGTATGAAAATCCTCGATGTGAGGTTGCCATGGGTGATTTATCAGGTTTTTTGGATAAAATAATCAAAAACAGGGGAAACTCTTTCAAAATTTTCTAAAAAATGAGGATTTAGGAAATTATTTCTAAAATAATCATATAAACATGGGTATGTTATACATGAATAGAAGTAAATTATACAATTAGACGACCCACAAAAGGATGAGTGGTTTAAATAAAAGATGGCTTTAGGCTAATTGGCTCCATAAAAGATGGAATTAAATTGATGCAGGAATGCGTTTGTTGTGTTTAAACTATGCACAATTGTTTAATAAAAACACATTTAAAATGTAACATAGCTGACTTTGATATGTTCTTGTGGCAGCTTAAGAAAACAATATTGTATGCTGATTTGATAAGGTGCTTGGCTGGATTAAGCCCATTGTGAGATTTTATGGGATGTTTTTTGAAAGATAAGAGAATATATAAAATATAAAAAATCTCGTCCATGGGTAATTTGACGCATGGTTTTTTTTAAAACTTATCGGAAAACAAGGGAAACTCTGGCAAAATTTCCCAAAAATATGGGACTTAGTAATTTCTTTGGAAGTACTCGTATAAACGTGGGTCATCTATGCATATAGATGGTTGGTTTTAATCTTAGTTGTCCCATAAAGGTCTCATAATAGATATTAAAAAAACATGAGGGTAGTTGTTGACAAGAGGCTGGTAACAAATTATGAATAACTAATGCTCTCAAGATGGTATAAGCCATTATTGGCTTCCTTGTAGATAGGATGGGATGGAGCTTGATTACTCCCATTCACCTCTTCTTTTTCTCTCTTTAACCCCCCATTTTTTCCATGAGTTTGATTTGGATTGTTATGTGAAGGCTGATTCCCATACTCCAATCCCAAGGAATAGACTCTCTCTTGATGGTGCTGATCCAAAAACTCATAAGAGAGCATACTTAACCAATGGAAAGCCTCGTCCATTTGCCATAAGAAACTTCCCAAAAGGATGTTGACATGCCTCCTCAGCAAACCAGAAGTACCCATAAAACCAAAACATGCCATGGCAACAAAAAATTCATAAAGAAACGGATTATGCCTGATAGGAAGGCAGAAAACATACCCCCTAATTTATACAAGGAGAGTGAGGGGGTCTAGGGCTATGGGACATCAATAACAAGCAGAATGGGTTGTTTGGATACCTGTCTTCCCATCAAAGTAGCCCAAGTTCTAACTTGCTGCTTTTTTGTTGGATAGTAGCAGGTATATGCCTATTCTTTCTTGGCTTTTGGAGCTCGTTCAGTCCCCTACGAGAAACGGATGTACCAAGAATAAGTTCAATAATTTTAAAAAAACTTTCTTTTGTCTTGTGTCACTTGTTTATGTCATTTTTCTTGTGTCAAGGGTCAGCATATGGTTCTTGAATGAAGGGATGTCAAATATAAGCTCTCTCTCCTTGTTTCCCGAGTTGTCCTTGGTCGGACAACCACCATATACAGAACTTGACTTCATTTTTTTCTATTGCTTATCTTGGTGTATATAATCTCTTTCAGGTTGGTTGGATACTGTCATGAACACGTCTTGGCTATTCAGAGAAAAAATACGTCCATATCCCCCCTATCAGCACCCAATGCTTACTTTCCTATTTTAAAGGAACTAAATTTCATAAACGTCTTCTAGATTACGAGAAAAAGACGATACAAGAGCAGTAGCTCTCTACATTGAGACAACTTTGATAAATGATTGATTGAAGATTCTAGCCCTAGCAAGGAAAGACCCAACCCAATTGAGTAATGCTTTAGGCAATTTTTTAGCCTCCTTATGCTTTATTGATGCTCAGGACTTTGTTGATTTGAATTTTTACTTCTCTTCTTTGCCTACTATTGTTAACAAGTTTATTTCATTTACAACCTCCCTATTCTACCACTTGAAATTAGACAGTCTCAAGAGGTTGTTAACCCTCTCTTGGATCTAAATCTCTTAAATCAGGATGAGAAGAATGTCCTAGGTTTCACAGATGACACACTATTCAATAAATAGAAAGATCTATGCCCAAGCATTTTTTGAAATAATTCTGCTTCTTCCTCCTACGAAAATTGAGCTTGATGCCATCTCTTTGGAAAATAGACTTTGGGACTTTGAGATCTTGAATCAGTTTGCTTCGTTCACCATTGAATCTTTAGCTCATCTTTGCAGTCGATCTTTGCAGTCGTCCCCCGGAGGTTGTAGAACAATGCAAAACTTCAACCATGCCATCTAAGCATTTACTATCATAGGATAAGGCTTTTACAGTGATGAAAATAAATTTATTAGACATTGATAACAAGAAGTGTTCTAATGCATCAATGGTAGCCCGTACAATGGGACTATCACTCACAATAAAGAAAATGACATCCATAAATTCCTTAAAATCTATTGGAATACTTACAGGCCTTTATAAAGTGTAACTGCAAAAAAAAATCCAAGATCCAGCTATCCCTTAACAATTATATGGTTTGACCACCTTCTGTGGTTTGTCTTTTGGAGTCTTCCAAGTTTTTTCCTTACTCTTCTGGAGACTTGCATAGGTGTCTGCTTTCATCAGCTGGGTAACATTCTTTCCTATTGAAGTTTGGCATGCAGTTGTGGTATTTTATGCTATTCATGAGAACTTATTAGATGCAGCCAAGGGCCTAGTATTATATACACCAGGGACACCATTTCTTCCTTAGGTACAACACCGACCACTCAGACAAAACAATGACACTATTTTCAAGTCTTCCAAGAGTAAAGAGCAATTGAAAAGAATTGCTGGCACACCAAGAAATATGAGCTCATCTTCAAAACAACAAAGTCAGTTTTGTGGATCAAATTTTTTTGGAGATACTCCAAGAATGCTGGAATATAACACGCACAATGGCCTACATTGGTTTAAACAAGCTGATAATGTAAATAACCGATACATTCTGTGAGGTCCCCACCCTGTTACCATATCCATTTGGCAAAAGTAGGGTACCTAGCAGGTTGCTAGGCCCTAATCGATTGAGAAAATCATAGTCAGATAGACAAGATTTCTAATGGACAAACTCTCATCACCAAGTAACTTGAGTCCGAGCCATTGAAAGGGTTCCTAGCATTGTCTCGCAGGGAAATCATGAACTAACACAATAATCTAACGTTCCTAATTCTCACCTTTCAAAAGAGAGAAAGCCCAAATTACTTTTCCCCATAATTTTCAGAGGCACGTACAATTGGGACTTCTCAACTCTTGGCACAATGAGTCTCTAGTTTTGCTTCTTCTATCAATGAGGAGCGGAGAGTTTCTCCACTAATTGAGACCACCCATCCTTGATTGGAAACCTGAGCCAGTCCCCAGTTTCCTCCCCCACGCTCACTCTTTGTTTTTCTTGTTTTCTAATTACTACAACATGATTGTTCATACACATAGTTCCTTTTTATGATTCCATCACAAGTTCGTTAAGACAACCCTTTGACCATTATCAAATTTGCACCAAGAAAATCTTTCCTAGAAGAAAAACAACATACAACTCTTCTTCATTTAAATATCCAAACCCCAAGAGTTCACTCCTCTTGGCGAGAGTTTATTGCTCCCGGTGTCTTTACTTGCCCCTACAACTAAATTGTCCTGCAACCTGGGTACAAACCCGCACTGACTAACTTGCAACCTTGGCACCAATCCACAACTATTATCTTGCATTCTAGGCACCAACCCACAATATTGTTCAATCATCAGCATTGCCTTAGCGTTCACTCCGCTAAGCTCTCCTCCCTGAATATCAAAAGGGAGTTTTGACTATATCAGTGTAGGATTTTTGAATGAAGAAGATTCGAGAGTTCTTCTACTAGGCAAACATTTATTTGCTACTTCAGACAGTATCAACAAGTTCAATTGATGCGGTTTTGAATTGGGACCGATCCATTTTTTAAGGTGATTTTCTCCTTCCTAATTACTCATGATGCATTGAACAAAAAAGAAGTTTCTTACCTGTTCATGAGCAATAACATCATTTTGTGGGATAAGTGGCACATTCTCATTCATCGGGGACTTTCCTTTGCCTTTACCATCAATAATTCCGGCTTTGTGATCATGTGATCCACCATAGCGAGTTCTCTTGGGTGCCATCCCCACTACTAGATACTTAGCTTAACTTGAGAAGTTATTAGATAAAGTTTAAGAATCCAATGGAAGTAGGGTAAATGATTATAAGTGTTTTAATTCCAAAATACATCTGGTTACTCCACAAATCAAACCAAAAACATATGCTTGCTTAATCCTGCCATAACCTTATGATAAACATGCGTTATAACCCATACACCAATCTCATGATTAATCACTTATATCTACTTGCAAGATCAATCCATCATTTTAGTTGGACAAAATTCTTGAATATGATTAGATAATTCATGCAAACATTTAGGTTACATTGATGAAGAATTGTACATGCAGTCAACATAATTGATTATGTAATCAAGCAGTGAGACCTTCATTACTTTGCAATGTAGAGAAATTACCATAAAATAGGTATAATGATTGTTGGTTTCTAATTGAGGATAGGTAAAAAAGAGTATATAGTATTTGTTAATAGAGTATAAATTGGAAAGGATTCCAATTGAATGATAATATGGTAGTTATTGGAAAGGATTCCAATTGAATAGTAATATGACAGCAATTGGAAGGATTCCAATTGAGAGAAAGGATCGATAATAACTTGATTTAATAATAGATTGAAATTACCCAAATGTGCTTTGGAGTTATTTATCCCTCAAAGCCTTGTTGAAGCTTCTCCAACTAGTAGCCACAGTAGCAGAGTCTCCTATCTCCAATTTGTGTTTAAGCGAATGTCCTTTATATAGAGTTTGGAGGTTCCTTGTTGCCCAAATGAGCCCCATACCTCCCTAGCTGGCCCCCTCTTGCTAAATAATGAGTGGAGGTGTCACAAGCTCCTACTTAGCCATTAGATCGAGGTGTCCCTCTTTACCCTTTTGGGTGATACACCTCATGTAGTGCCCCCATGCTCATAGTCAATTATTCTATAAGAGATGGTCCATGGATATGGGTCATTTGTGGGCATACATGGACATACATACACATGCACATACATGCCCATGCACATGCATACATATGCATACCTTAGACTAGGAATTAATTTACTATAGCTAGGATGAAAAACAATTTTTTAGAGGGTGCTGGGCTTATTAGAATTTAATTCTGAAAGTTGGCTATTAAAAGACAATCTTGAGGATGACAATCTAAGGTGTTGGATGCACACGTGCTATATTTATAATTTTTGGAGCAGGTAGCTATTTATATGGAAATTCAGGATGTGGTAGATGTTGACGAGATGATCGCGTTTAGGTGGGTGTAAGCTCCTCAAAACTTTCTATTTTTAAACGAAAATGAAAAAAAAAGTAAAATTTTTATTTTTGAAAATCTTACAACAATATATTTATCATTAGCTCATCAGAGGTGGAAAAACTGCTAATATTAGTAACTTTCTTTTTATGACTAGAATGGCTTGATGTGTATTCCTTTACATGGGAATCCCCTCTCCAAGGGTGGTAGAGACCTTACATTCACCCCAACTTGAAGAATTGTGATGTCCTCATCTCAAAGTAAAGTCTGGATGATCTTTAAGGAAAGATGGTTCATCTTCCCACATTGCATCTTCTTCACAGAAATCTTTCTATTTGACGAGATGTTCGATGATGTTTCTATTCCTAAGTTTTCTCTCCGTGTTTCTAGGATATAGTCATGTTGAAGCTCAAGGACTCCTTGGGTTGGAACAACTATTTGTTCGGAATCCAAAAGTTGATCAAGGTTAGGAACATAAGGTTTTAATAGACTAACATGGAAGACATCATGAATTTTGAGGTTAGAAGGAGGTTTTAGCTTGTAAGCTTGATCACTTATCACTTTGAAAATCTCATAGGGTCCATAGTATCTCGGGATGAGGTTCTTGTACCTTCCCAAGGATAGGTTGCTTTTCTTGGGCCTGACCCTAAGGAATACCTTGTCTCCTTCTTTAAAGATTCGATCTAATCTCTTCTTATCTGCATAGTATTTTCTATCATGAGTGGCTTGAATATCCTTACGAATCGCCTTGGTTTGAGCTTCCATGTATTCGAGCATTTGCTTTGAGGCTTCTACCTTGATAGTAGGATCTGAGAAATTTAATGGAGCCAAAAATTCTTGTCCATAAAGATCCTTAAATGGTGACATGCCTATGCTTCTATGGTCAGAGGAATTATAGTCATATTCAACCAAAGGAAGATATTGGATCCATTTCTTTGGTTCCTGTGAACAATATGCTCTAAGAATTTCCTCAATCACCTAGTTTACTCTTTCAATTTGACCATCTGTCTGAGGATGATATGCTGTGCTAAAACACAGTTTGTGTTCCAATGGCTTGAAAGAGTGAAGTCCAAAACTTTGAGGTAAATTTTGCATCCCTGTCGCTAACAATTCTCTTATGTAGTTCATGTAGTCTAAAGATTTCCTTTACAAAAATTCAGCTAATATCAAAGGCAGTGAAGGTAGTTTTTACAAGCATCAAGTGAGCTACCTTAGTAAGCATATCATCAACTACAAATACTGAATCATAGCCTCCAACAGAGGGTAATCCTGTGACAAAGTCCATAATGATACACTCCCATTTCATTTGAGGTACATCAAGAGGTTGAAGTTGTCCAGGTAGTTTGATTCTTTCAGTTTAATCGGTTGGCAGAGATACATTGCTTCACATAGCAAAGAACATCCCCCTTCTTTCCCGGGCTAGAAGTAGCTTGTTTTAATAGCGTTTAAGGTCTTTGCATACCCAGGGTGACCTGAAGCTGGGCTATCATGAGCCTCAAATAGGGTTGCTTTCTTCAGTGTTGGGTCCTTAGGTACACAAAGCCTTTGCCGAAAATCCCTCTTGAACAGAGTAATCCTTTATCGATATATTCTTTGTCTCAGGTGTTATGCCTTGTTGAATCTGCAAGGACAACTGTTGATAATCAAGGTCTTTCAAGGTTGTTTCCTTAATTCTTTCCCACATAGGATTATTAGGTATAGAAATAGCACTAAGGAAAACTTTGCGACTAAGTCTATCTGCAACTACATTGTCCTTCCTTAGTCTAAATTTTATGTCGAAGTCGTATTCTTGAAGAAGTTTAATCCATCTTCTTTGCCTCATGTTGAGATTGGGTTGTGTAAAGATCCATTTCAAGCTTTTATGATTAGTGACTAACTGAAATTTATGACTGAGAAGACAACGTCTCCATAGCTTTAATGCATGGAAAATTGCTAAGAGTTTCCAAGTCATGGGTCGGGTAATTCTTCTCATGATCTCTGAGCTTTTGAGAAGTATAGGCTACAGGCCTACTGTCTTCACTAAGGACTCCCCCTAAAGCGAGTTTGCTAGCATATGTTTAACATCAAACTCCTTGCTGAAATCCGGAAGTTTAAGAATTGGGACTTATACTAGGTATCATTTTAACTCTGCAAAATTGGCCTCCTATTTTGCTCTCCATTCAATTCTCATTCCTTTCCTTAGCAATTTTGTTAAAGGTGATGGAATGAGAGCATAATCCTTGACAATTATCCTATACCATCCTATGATTCCAAGAAATCCCTTTATTTCATTGAGAGAAGTAGGTTGAGGCCATTCTACGATGTCCTTATCTTTATCTGGTTCAACTGAGATACCTTTGGAAGATATAATAAAGCCAAGATAGCTGACTTGGGAAGAACAAAAGGTACATTTACTCTTCTTAGCATAAAGCTCATACTATCGTAAGAGCTGTAATACTTTACGGACGTGCTCTTCATGATCTACCTCATCTTTGGAATAGATCAAGATGTCTTCAAAGAAAACCAAGACAAAATCATCTAGGTAAGGTCTAAAAATATCCTTCATTAGTCAATTGAAGCTTGCAGGAGCATTAGTAAGACCAGAAGACATTATTGTGAATTCATAATGTCCATACCTAGTATTAAAAGCCATCTTTGGAATGTCTGATTCTTTGATCCTTATCTGATAATATCTAGAGCGAAGATCAATCTTTGTGAAGATTGTAGCCCCGTGTAGCCTATCCAATATCTCATCAATCCTAGGAATGTGGTACTTGTTCTTAATAGTAACTTGATTAAGCCCGTGGTAGTCTATGCAAAGTCTTAATAAAGACCCATCCTTCTTCTTTTGGAAAAGGATTGGAGCACCCCAAGGAGAAGTACTTGGTTTGATAAATCCTTGCTCAATAAGCTGCCTAAGTTGCCCTTGAGTTCAATTGCTTCAGCGTGTGACATTTTATATGGTCTCTTTGAAGCGGGTTCACAACCAGGGATAGTCGTAATTTCGTGATCAACTTCTCCAGGTGGTGCAAGACTTGTAAGATCCTAAGGGAGCACATTTGAATACCCTCTCAACCATTCAGGTTGAAAGTTTGAATCTCTGTCTTCTACCTTGTTAAATTTAATTGCATAGATTTGTTGACCCTTTTGTAAACCCTTACGAAGTCTACTAGCTTTGACTAAGTGAGCTTTAGGTTTCCCATTCCTCCCTTGAACTAGAACTTCATTCCCTAATTTATATGTAAAGGTAAAGCTACCTTGTGCATAGTGAATATGAGCTTGGTTTTGCTTCAACCAACCCATTCCCAATATCCCGTCGTATATTCCTAGAGGTAAAGTACGAAAGTGAGCAGAAGTAGAGTTTTTCCCCTAGTTCAAATTCTACTTGTCATGATGTATGCTAAGTTAGGACTTCCTTTCCATTCGCTAGTTCTACAATTAGCCTTTGAGCAAGATACTATTCAAGTTTTAGTTTCCTCATGCATTAGGAGAGAGAAATAAGTGTGTGCTTCACAATCAATTAAGAATTAGATTTGTTCACCTTAATAAGATCCTTGTCTTGAATGACTACATATTGTTGCTCTAAAGTGCACTTTAAGGACTCTTTGAAAGCACTTCAGTGCTATTAAAGAGAATTCTGAGGCACTTTATGGCACTCTGAAGCACTCCAAAGAACTTTAGAGTTTATAAAGCACTCTGAAGCACTGTAAAGTACTTTGTGGCACTTTCAAGCACCATGAATGAAGCACTTTTTAGCACTTTCATGCACACAGAGATGCACTTTTCTAGCGCTTTCAAGCATTTGCAGGCTCTAAGTGATGCATTTTGAAGCACTTTGAGACACTTATATTCAAAGCTTTTGCAAGCACCCAAAATTACTAAGTAAAGCATTGTGACACACTTTTAAGATGTTCTGGATGATATACCTGAGGTAAATCGAGGAGATGCGCCAAATGCACCACATGTGCCCTCTTGCAGATTCTCTTTCGAACGACATCTTCGATGAAGTCCTACTGTCTTCGCAACATCATTATTTCTCATTACATTGTCAGCCCCATTGACTTCGTTGAGGCATGCCATGACAGTAGCCCGTTTCAAAAATAGCTCATTGTTTGAACGAGGAGTCTTCACCTCAAACAATGTATGACAAATGTTAGAGAAAATCAGCCTCCCAACTGTCTCCTATGTGGGTTGCAACACTGAGAACGTTGGATGACTGAGAAGTTGCTGTAGAATGCTCCATTAAAGACCCTCGAAAAGCCCGTTTGTTTGATTACGCCAATACTTAGCAACTGCCTTACATATTTTCTTTGCCTCCTGCTTATCAATGTCACCATCCTCTCACGCTCGTGCCATCCTTTTTTGCATGTTTCTTTGTTCTCTCTTCTTTACAGCGCCCAATAGTTTTGTAGACTCGGTAGAAGATCCCTTGGGATATGCTGTGTAGCAGATAATGGAGGAAGGTAAAGGGGGTTTGTACTACCATTATGAGTATTATGTGATTCCATGTGGAACGTGTGAGGATGCAATTGACACGACAATGAAGACAGTCAAAATAGTCAAAAGAGAGAGAGAGAGAGAGAGAGAGAGAGAGAGAGAGAGAGAGAGAGAGAGAGAGAGAGAGAGAGAGAGAGGTTTTGTTGAAGCTGAATATGGCTAGCAATGAGGAGCTGGTTGATATGGCTTTGTGATGCGCCCGCAAGCACCTGCAACGGCTATGGAGGACCGAGAGAGAGAGAGAGAGAGAGAGAGAGAGAGAGAGAGAGAGAGAGAGAGAGAGAGAGAGAGAGAGAGAGAGAGAGAGAGAGAGAGAGAGAGAGAGAGAGAGAGAGAGAGAGAGAGAGAGAGAAAGAGAGAATGGGCACAAGAGGCGGAGGGACCCATTGAGGCCGCGTTGCAGAGAGCCCAGAGGAGTGGCGGTGAGAGGGAATTTAAATGCACAGACAGTTTGCTACTTTAAGATTTAGTATTAAAGTGAAATGGAATTTCCAGCCCGCCTAAATTCAACCTCTCAGCCAAAAAGATTTTATCTTTCCTTTATATGAAATGAAAATGAATAATCCACCACCCATTTCATCTCCTCCCAAAGGAGTGTCCAAGACACTCCTTTTTGGTACCACCTAAACATGCTATCACCCATTTCCTAAACTTAAGATCTAGCTTAGCACGCAACTCCCTTGGTACATGTGCACAAGTCTCACAGTCGAATGTTCTAAGTTTATCATAATGTGTCTTGACCATACAACGATACATGAAATTGTAATGAGGCATGTGGTGATCTATTGATCAAATACACAGCAATGTATAATGCTTCAGCCCAAAACCCTTGTGGTAGATTGGCTTTTGATAGCATAGACATTATCCTCTCTTGGATGGTGCTATTCATTCGTTTGGCAACACCATTTTGTGCCGGAGCTGTAAACTCATGCTTCATTCCACTACTTGAGAGTAGAAGTCTGTAAACTCTTCGGAGACATATTCTCCACCATTGTCTGATCTCAAAGCTTTCAACTTATGTTCAGATTGAGTTTCCACACTAGATAAGAATTTCTTGAAGCAAGAAAAGGTCTCATCTTTAGACTTCATGGCATAAACCCAAACATGTCGTGTTGCATTGTCAATGAATGTGACAAAGTAGGATGCTTCACCATGTGATTTAGAAGGCATAGGCCCACATAAATCACTGTGCACATGCTCTAAGGGTTTGCTTTCTTTTTCAAAAGAATGTGTACGATGTGTCCATGTTTGTTTTCCATATTGACAGTGCTCACAAAAAGGAAAATTTGAAAATGATAAAGACGGTAAGTAGCCCAAACGAGAAAGCGTTTCCATTCCCTTCTTCGACATATGACCTAACCGGCTATGGCACAAAGCAACGGTTGGCAGCTTAGTTACAAAAAGAGCATTGTTTTTATCAAATACATAAAGAGGATATAATGAACCAACTTTTGAACCATGGGCTATAATAAGATGACCTTTAGCAATGCGCCAAGACTGTTGGTGAAAAGTGACTTTGTAACCCAAGTCATCAAGACGTCCAACTGAAATCAAATTGCGTGTTAGGATTGGAACACGACGCACATTATGGATTATAAACTTCATGCCATTAGCCATCTCCATGGCAATTGCACCTATGCCCACAATGTCACAAGAGTAACTGTCACTAAGTGTAACAAAGCCATTGGTATCTTTGTATGTAGTAAACCAATCTCTATGAGGTGTGACATGCAACAAAGCACCCGAATCAAGAACCCATGTGTGGGACACTTCACCACTAACAAGTAGTTCAGTTGGCATAGAACTTTGTAAAGTCAAAGTTTCTTGTGCATCAAAATACGTCTGAATGTTCAGTCAACACATTAATGTCTTGCGCATCATTGTCATCTTGAACTATGTTCAGCTCTTCAATCTTAACTGAACTCTTTGGCTTTTCGTCTTTCACATCATGATCCTTGACTTTGCTCTTGCCCTTATCATGCTTCCAAGCATGACAATATTTCTTTATGTGACCATACTTATCACAATAATGGCATTGTATATTGCGGCGACCACGAGACTTTGATCTACTTTTTGACGCATCTATATTGCCCTCTTTTTTGAATTCACTGTGCCAAGAACAACCTTTACATTGTTTATCATCCTTTTGCACATGATGAGCTTTGCCATGATGCGAGCTACTCATAGTCTTTCGAGCATTTCCTCTGACAAAAGAGAACTAGTGACATCATTGTACAAGAGTGTACCATTAGGAGCAATATTAGTGACAATTGTGCAAAAGATATCCCATGATGGTGGCAGCGAACAAAGCAAGAAGATTGCTTTCATCTCATCAAAATTTGGGCAAACAAAGAGTCAAAGTCACTGATATGACTGGCAACATGGCTGACTCCTTCATGCGAAGGTTAAAGAGTTTTTGCATCATGAAAACCTTATTACTAGCCGTATCTTTTTTATAAGTGTTGCATAACTTTTGCCATAAAGCATAGGCAATATCACATTCTAACACTGAAAGTATACTAAATCGGCAAGGTGCAGTTTAATGGTAAACCTACATAGCTCATCAAGCTCTTCCCGCTGAAAGTGAGTCAAGTTCATGTCTTCAGTTCGGGCCGCATAGATAATAGGCAATTTCTGTTTCTTTTGGATAAGCACATTTGCATTTGGTTTTTCCAAAGCTAAAAATTAGTGCCATCAAACTTCTTTATGTCATAGATATCACGCTCGTTGGTAGTAGACATTATGACAAGTCCAAGAGATTCTGGGAAAATTTTGGCAGAGTCTCCTTTATATTTGGGACTATATCAATCAAAATATAAGAGACAAATTGACCAATATGTCAATCAAAGTGCATACAGAGGACAATTCCACTCACAAGGCATACAATATAGAGATTAATTGAGGTGCATAAATTGTCACACTGATGATAGACCGCCAACTTGGCATCAAGAGCACCTATCCCACTCTATACATGTCCTAGGGCGAGGTCACGTAAGGGTAACTCAAGCTACCTATATCTCCGAAGGTATCTCCACATTTGAGAATACCTTAGCTCAAGAAAACCTCACCACGACCCTCTCAACATAGGATATGCAACAAACGTATAGCCAAGTCTCAAAAATGGCTATCTTTAGGACCAAGTCTCAAAAATGACCGGGACTGCCGTATAAGCCAAAAGTGGCTCTCAAAGGGTGTCAAAGGCAGTATCCACAAAACGTACAAGATCTGATAATGCGCTCAAACAGGCGCCAAAAGCATATGCATACAACCTTCCACCTGAGAGCGAAACCACTACCAAAAAACACGCTCTAAGAAAGAGCAAACACTGCCACAAAACAAAATGTGGAATCTTCAATGCACACTTACAAAAAACCGGTAGTAATATGATAGTAAATCGGCAAGCTATGCCAAACCATAGTCTCAAGTTGCACCAAATCACTTGCATAAAGCATAGCCAACTCAAGCAACTCAAATCTTATAAATATTTGTAGTTAATTTATTATGAAGTTGATGCTACATTGGACCTCAAGCTCAAGATTTGAGCCTAGACGGGGTCAAGGATAAGTTTTTGCAACACAAAGCTTAGATTGAACTCAACTCTCAACTTTGAATTCAACTCATTGTTCCGCTTCAACTGTAGTTCCATTCAAAGCAAGGTGCGAGAGTCCAGAACATGAGTTTATGTTTCCAAGGTATCCATATCCAAGATAACTGGAAGTGTGGTTGGATCTTAAACTCAAAATTGAGATTTTTGGTTTTTAAATTTTTGAGATATTTGGTCAATAAACTATGAAGTGGAGTTTTGTAGATCAAACGCAATTGAAAAGGCATGTTTTCCAATAAATCAAGGATCAAATATCCACCTATGTGTGTGTGTGTGTGTGTGTGTGTGTGTGTGAGAGAAGAGAGAGAGAGAGAGAGAGAGAGAGAGAGAGATGGGTTTCTCCAAACAAAAGATGGGAATTATTTATAGTTGTATTAAAGCTCATGAGAAAGCACATGTATCGGCTAAATTTTGCAAAAATTGAAAAGAAAGTAAATTATGGTAATTACTCAAAGATATTTGTATTGTATTGTTAGAAAAACTATAAGCTCAAACGAATGTAGTGTAGATGTTATGATTTGGTTCTCTCTCATCTATATCTTCTCTCTTTACATTCAATACACACACACACACACACACACACACACACACACACACACATATATATATATAATATATATATAATATATATATATATATATATATATATATATATATATATATATATATATATATATATATATGGGGAAATTAAAAAAATTGGCCCGTTACATGGCAGAGGATTTTTAAGATATTGAGCTAGACCCCAAGCTCAATTTTTGAGCCTCAAAGCTTAGATTGAACTCAACTCATGAGAAAGCACATGTATCGGCTAAATTTTGCAAAAATTGAAAAGAAAGTAAATTATGGTAATTACTCAAAGATTTTTGTATTGTATTGTTAGAAAAACTATAAGCTCAAACGAATGTAGTGTAGATGTCATGATTTGGTTCTCTCTCATCTATATCTTCTCTCTTTACATTCAATATACATATATATTTATATATATATATGGGAAATTAAAAAATTGGCCCCTTACATGGCAGAGGATTTGTAAGATATTGAGCTAGACCCCAAGCTCAATTTTTGAGCCTCAAAGCTTAGATTGAACTCAACTCTCAAGGTTGAATTCATTAATCTTGTAATTTGTTCAACATTCAACTCATTGTTCCTCTTCAGACGTAATTCCATTCAAAGCAAGGTGTGAGAGTCCACAACATGAGTTTATGTTTCCAAGGTATCCATATCCAAGCTAAGTGGAAGTGTGTTTGGATCTTAAACTCAAAATTGAGATTTTTTGTTTTCAAAATTTTGAGATATTTGGTCGATAAATTATGGATTGGAGTTTTGTAGATCAAGCACAATTGAAAATGTATGTTTTCCAATAAATCAAGGATCAAATATCCACCTGTGTGTGTGTGTGTGTGTGTGTGTGTGTGTGAGAGAGAGAGAGAGAGAGAGAGAGAGAGAGAGAGAGAGAGAGAGAGAGATGGGCTTCTCCAAAGAAAAGATGGGAATTGTTTACAATTGTATCAAAGTTCATGAGAAAGCACATGCATCGGTCAAATTTTGCAAAATTTGAAAAGAAAGTAGATTTTGGTAATCACTCAAAATATATATATATTTCATTGTTAGAAAAACTATAAGCTCAACCGAATGCAGTGTAGATGCCCCTTACACGGTAGAGGATCTGTAAGATATAAAGCTAGAAGGTCTTAATAATGGACTGAAATTGACAAATTGGAGCATATGGTTCTTGAGGATATGCAGGAAAAAAAGAATTAAAAGTTTGATGGTGATTGCCAAGATATGCTTGCGAAAACTGTTAACAAGAGAGAAACCATGCATTGCCTATAAATCAAGAGCCAGCTTCAAGTACCTTGTCTTAAATGCTCATACCAACCACACATGCCGTGATTGCCAAGATATGCTTGCGAAAACTGTTTAACAAGGAGAAACCATGCCACAACCATGCATTGCCTATAATCAAGAGCCAGCTTCAAGTACCTTGGCCTTAATGTCCATACCAAGCACAAATGCCGTGAATGTTCGATGCATCATTTTGAAGCCATGAACTGAGCCTACTATTGTGCATTTGAAAACATGTGTCAATATCAAATGTTAGCTTCTCATGAAATATCTCTTTGACACCTGCTAATGCTATATTTTGCTACGGCATTGTGTCATGAGAACTTATTAGATGCAGCCAAGGGCTTAGTATTATATACACCAGGGACACCATTTCTTCCTTAGGTACAACACCGACCACTCAGACAAAACAATGACACTATTTTTCAAGTCTTCCAAGAGTAAAGAGCAATTGAAAAGAATTGCTGGCACACCAAGAAATATGAGCTCATCTTCAAAACAACAAAGTCAGTTTTGTGGATCAAATTTTTTTGGAGATACTCCAAGAATGCTGGAATATAACACGCACAATGGCCTACATTGGTTTAAACAAGCTGATAATGTAAATAACCGATACATTCTGTGAGGTCCCCACCCTGTTACCATATCCATTTGGCAAAAGTAGGGTACCTAGCAGGTTGCTAGGCCCTAATCGATTGAGAAAATCATAGTCAGATAGACAAGATTTCTAATGGACAAACTCTCATCACCAAGTAACTTGAGTCCGAGCCATTGAAAGGGTTCCTAGCATTGTCTCGCAGGGAAATCATGAACTAACACAATAATCTAACGTTCCTAATTCTCACCTTTCAAAAGAGAGAAAGCCCAAATTACTTTTCCCCATAATTTTCAGAGGCACGTACAATTGGGACTTCTCAACTCTTGGCACAATGAGTCTCTAGTTTTGCTTCTTCTATCAATGAGGAGCGGAGAGTTTCTCCACTAATTGAGACCACCCATCCTTGATTGGAAACCTGAGCCAGTCCCCAGTTTCCTCCCCCACGCTCACTCTTTGTTTTTCTTGTTTTCTAATTACTACAACATGATTGTTCATACACATAGTTCCTTTTTATGATTCCATCACAAGTTCGTTAAGACAACCCTTTGACCATTATCAAATTTGCACCAAGAAAATCTTTCCTAGAAGAAAAACAACATACAACTCTTCTTCATTTAAATATCCAAACCCCAAGAGTTCACTCCTCTTGGCGAGAGTTTATTGCTCCCGGTGTCTTTACTTGCCCCTACAACTAAATTGTCCTGCAACCTGGGTACAAACCCGCACTGACTAACTTGCAACCTTGGCACCAATCCACAACTATTATCTTGCATTCTAGGCACCAACCCACAATATGTGTTCAATCATCAGCATTGCCTTAGCGTTCACTCCGCTAAGCTCTCCTCCCTGAATATCAAAGGGAGTTTTGACTATATCAGTGTAGGATTTTTGAATGAAGAAGATTCGAGAGTTCTTCTACTAGGCAAACATTTATTTGCTACTTCAGACAGTATCAACAAGTTCAATTGATGCGGTTTTGAATTGGGACCGATCCATTTTTTAAGGTGATTTTCTCCTTCCTAATTACTCATGATGCATTGAACAAAAAAGAAGTTTCTTACCTGTTCATGAGCAATAACATCATTTTGTGGGATAAGTGGCACATTCTCATTCATCGGGACTTTCCTTTGCCTTTACCATCAATAATTCCGGCTTTGTGATCATGTGATCCACCATAGCGAGTTCTCTTGGGTGCCATCCCCACTACTAGATACTTAGCTTAACTTGAGAAGTTATTAGATAAAGTTTAAGAATCCAATGGAAGTAGGGTAAATGATTATAAGTGTTTTAATTCCAAAATACATCTGGTTACTCCACAAATCAAACCAAAAACATATGCTTGCTTAATCCTGCCATAACCTTATGATAAACATGCGTTATAACCCATACACCAATCTCATGATTAATCACTTATATCTACTTGCAAGATCAATCCATCATTTTAGTTGGACAAAATTCTTGAATATGATTAGATAATTCATGCAAACATTTAGGTTACATTGATGAAGAATTGTACATGCAGTCAACATAATTGATTATGTAATCAAGCAGTGAGACCTTCATTACTTTGCAATGTAGAGAAATTACCATAAAATAGGTATAATGATTGTTGGTTTCTAATTGAGGATAGGTAAAAAAGAGTATATAGTATTTGTTAATAGAGTATAAATTGGAAAGGATTCCAATTGAATGATAATATGGTAGTTATTGGAAAGGATTCCAATTGAATAGTAATATGACAGCAATTGGAAAGGATTCCAATTGAGAGAAAGGATCGATAATAACTTGATTTAATAATAGATTGAAATTACCCAAATGTGCTTTGGAGTTATTTATCCCTCAAAGCCTTGTTGAAGCTTCTCCAACTAGTAGCCACAGTAGCAGAGTCTCCCTATCTCCAATTTGTGTTTAAGCGAATGTCCTTTATATAGAGTTTGGAGGTTCCTTGTTGCCCAAATGAGCCCCATACCTCCCTAGCTGGCCCCTCTTGCTAAATAATGAGTGGAGGTGTCACAAGCTCCTACTTAGCCATTAGATCGAGGTGTCCCTCTTTACCCTTTTGGGTGATACACCTCATGTAGTGCCCCCATGCTCATAGTCAATTATTCTATAAGAGATGGGTCCATGGATATGGGTCATTTGTGGGCATACATGGACATACATACACATGCACATACATGCCCATGCACATGCATACATATGCATACCTTAGACTTAGGAATTAATTTACTATAGCTAGGATGAAAAACAATTTTTTAGAGGGAGCTTGGCTTATTAGAATTTAATTCTGAAAGTTGCTATCAAAAGACAATCTTGAGGATGACAATCTAAGGTGTTGGATGCACACGTGCTATATTTATAATTTTTGGAGCAGGTAGCTATTTATATGGAAATTCAGGATGTGGTAGATGTTGACGAGATGATCGCGTTTAGGTGGGTGTAAGCTCCTCAAAACTTTCTATTTTTAAACGAAAATGAAAAAAAAAGTAAAATTTTTATTTTTGAAAATCTTACAACAATATATTTATCATTAGCTCATCAGAGGTGGAAAAACTGCTAATATTAGTAACTTTCTTTTTATGACTAGAATGGCTTGATGTGTATTCCTTTACATGGGAATCCCCTCTCCAAGGGTGGTAGAGACCTTACATTCACCCCAACTTGAAGAATTGTGATGTCCTCATCTCAAAGTAAAGTCTGGATGATCTTTAAGGAAAGATGGTTCATCTTCCCACATTGCATCTTCTTCACAGAAATCTTTCTATTGGACGAGATGTTCGATGATGTTTCTATTCCTAAGTTTTCTCTCCCGTGTTTCTAGGATATAGTCATGTTGAAGCTCAAGGACTCCTTGGGTTGGAACAACTATTTGTTCGGAATCCAAAAGTTGATCAAGGTTAGGAACGTAAGGTTTTAATAGACTAACATGGAAGACATCATGAATTTTGAGGTTAGAAGGAGGTTTTAGCTTGTAAGCTTGATCACTTATCACTTTGAAAATCTCATAGGGTCCATAGTATCTCGGGATGAGGTTCTTGTACCTTCCCAAGGATAGGTTGCTTTTCTTGGGCCTGACCCTAAGGAATACCTTGTCTCCTTCTTTAAAGATTCGATCTAATCTCTTCTTATCTGCATAGTATTTTCTATCATGAGTGGCTTGAATATCCTTACGAATCGCCTTGGTTTGAGCTTCCATGTATTCGAGCATTTGCTTTGAGGCTTCTACCTTGATAGTAGGATCTGAGAAATTTAATGGAGCCAAAAATTCTTGTCCATAAAGATCCTTAAATGGTGACATGCCTATGCTTCTATGGTCAGAGGAATTATAGTCATATTCAACCAAAGGAAGATATTTGGATCCATTTCTTTGGTTCCTGTGAACAATATGCTCTAATAATTTCCTCAATCACCTAGTTTACTCTTTCAATTTGACCATCTGTCTGAGGATGATATGCTGTGCTAAAACACAGTTGTGTTCCAATGGCTTGAAAGAGTGAAGTCCAAAACTTTGAGGTAAATTTTGCATCCCTGTCGCTAACAATTCTCTTATGTAGTTCATGTAGTCTAAAGATTTCCTTTACAAAAATTCAGCTAATATCAAAGGCAGTGAAGGTAGTTTTTACAAGCATCAAGTGAGCTACCTTAGTAAGCATATCATCAACTACAAATACTGAATCATAGCCTCCAACAGAGGGTAATCCTGTGACAAAGTCCATAATGATACACTCCCATTTCATTTGAGGTACATCAAGAGGTGAAGTTGTCCAGGTAGTTTGATTCTTTCAGTTTGAATCGGTTGGCAGAGATACATTGCTTCACATAGCAAAGAACATCCCCCTTCTTTCCCGGGCTAGAAGTAGCTTGTTTTAATAGCGTTTAAGGTCTTTGCATACCCAGGGTGACCTGAAGCTGGGCTATCATGAGCCTCAAATAGGGTTGCTTTCTTCAGTGTTGGGTCCTTAGGTACACAAAGCCTTTGCCGAAAATCCCTCTTGAACAGAGTAATCCTTTATCGATATATTCTTTGTCTCAGGTGTTATGCCTTGTTGAATCTGCAAGGACAACTGCTGATAATCAAGGTCTTTCAAGGTTGTTTCCTTAATTCTTTCCCACATAGGATTATTAGGTATAGAAATAGCACTAAGGAAAACTTTGCGACTAAGTCTATCTGCAACTACATTGTCCTTCCTTAGTCTAAATTTTATGTCGAAGTTGTATTCTTGAAGAAGTTTAATCCATCTTCTTTGCCTCATGTTGAGATTGGGTTGTGTAAAGATCCATTTCAAGCTTTTATGATTAGTGACTAACTGAAATTTATGACTGAGAAGACAACGTCTCCATAGCTTTAATGCATGGAAAATTGCTAAGAGTTCCAAGTCATGGGTCAGGTAATTCTTCTCATGATCTCTGAGCTTTTGAGAAGTATAGGCTACAGGCCTACTGTCTTCACTAAGGACTCCCCCTAAAGCGAGTTTGCTAGCATATGTTATAACATCAAACTCCTTGCTGAAATCCGGAAGTTTAAGAATTGGGACTTATACTAGGTATCATTTTAACTCTGCAAAATTGGCCTCCTATTTTGCTCTCCATTCAATTCTCATTCCTTTCCTTAGCAATTTTGTTAAAGGTGATGGAATGAGAGCATAATCCTTTACAATTATCCTATACCATCCTATGATTCCAAGAAATCCCTTTATTTCATTGAGAGAAGTAGGTTGAGGCCATTCTACGATGTCCTTATCTTTATCTGGTTCAACTGAGATACCTTTGGAAGATATAATAAAGCCAAGATAGCTGACTTGGGAAGAACAAAAGGTACATTTACTCTTCTTAGCATAAAGCTCATACTATCGTAAGAGCTGTAATACTTTACGGACGTGCTCTTCATGATCTACCTCATCTTTGGAATAGATCAAGATGTCTTCAAAGAAAACCAAGACAAAATCATCTAGGTAAGGTCTAAAAATATCCTTCATTAGTCAATTGAAGCTTGCAGGAGCATTAGTAAGACCAGAAGACATTATTGTGAATTCATAATGTCCATACCTAGTATTAAAAGCCATCTTTGGAATGTCTGATTCTTTGATCCTTATCTGATAATATCTAGAGCGAAGATCAATCTTTGTGAAGATTGTAGCCCCGTGTAGCCTATCCAATATCTCATCAATCCTAGGAATGTGGTACTTGTTCTTAACAGTAACTTGATTAAGCCCGTGGTAGTCTATGCAAAGTCTTAATAAAGACCCATCCTTCTTCTTTTGGAAAAGGATTGGAGCACCCCAAGGAGAAGTACTTGGTTTGATAAATCCTTGCTCAATAAGCTGCCTAAGTTGCCCTTTGAGTTCAATTGCTTCAGCGTGTGACATTTTATATGGTCTCTTTGAAGCGGGTTCACAACCAGGGATAGTCGTAATTTCATGATCAACTTCTCCAGGTGGTGCAAGACTTGTAAGATCCTAAGGGAGCACATTTGAATACCTCTCAACCATTCAGGTTGAAAGTTTGAATCTGTGTCTTCTACCTTGTTAAATTTAATTGCATAGATTTGTTGACCCTTTTGTAAACCCTTACGAAGTCTACTAGCTTTGACTAAGTGAGCTTTAGGTTTCCCATTCCTCCCTTGAACTAGAACTTCATTCCCTAATTTATATGTAAAGGTAAAGCTACCTTGTGCATAGTGAATATGAGCTTGGTTTTGCTTCAACCAACCCATTCCCAATATCCCGTCGTATATTCCTAGAGGTAAAGTACGAAAGTGAGCAGAAGTAGAGTTTTCCCCTAGTTCAAATTCTACTTGTCATGATGTATGCTAAGTTAGGACTTCCTTTCCATTCGCTAGTTCTACAATTAGCCTTGAGCAAGATACTATTCTAGTTTTAGTTTCCTCATGCATTTAGGAGAGAGAAATAAGTGTGTGCTTCCACAATCAATTAAGAATTAGATTTGTTCACCTTAATAAGATCCTTGTGCTTGAATGACTACATATTGATGGAGAGCATTAGGGTTGTCAATAGCGGCATGTAAAGTTGCTCTCTCTTCAGCTTGGTCTCCTACCGTTGGCTCTTCCATAATAATGGCATGAGTTTGAGCCAACGCTCCTCTTCCAAGACCTCTTCCTATGTTCCTCCCTCCATGACGAACAGGTTGGCCTCTACCATTTGGAGCTATAGGAATAGCATTTGCAATTGTTTGCTACATTTCTTCTAGGACAGTGATCCTGTAATGACCCAACTGTAGACCCATCAATCTACACCAAAATTGGTAAACTTTTGACATTAATTTGGGGTCTGCATGGGGATGTGCCCATGTCTGTAGTAGAGAGAGAGAAAATGAATTCTCTATAGCGCTGATTGTTTGCAGAGAGAGATTAGGCCACATGTGAGCGTATCTCTGTGTAGGATTCAAGATAGAGGAAGAAACTAATAGTCACCTATATGTAACGATATTGAACAGAGAGAGATTGAGGGATTAGTTTCCTGTTATAGTGCTATTAGAGAGAGAGAGAAGCTATCTCTGTATAGCGCTAGAGAGAGATGGTTGCCATAGTGAGAGGCCGCAAGGAGTCGAGAGCAGGGATAGTCATGAGCAATAGCGCTGTATGTGTGAGTGTTAGTTAGAGAGAGAGAGAAGATGTTCTGTTAATGCTAGTGAGAGAAGGGGAATTCTCTATAGCGCTAAGTGTGTGTGTGTGTCCTGTGTGGATTAGAGAGAGAATAAGAAAACGCTGATTACCTGCTCTGTGTGTGTGTGTGTCAATTAGAGGCACCACAGGTTGCCAGAGAGGAGAGTAGGGCCCGAAGTAGTTGCAAGAAAGAGAGAGAGATTTCGTTCATGATTGTAGCGCTACTAGAGAGTAAGATAGAGAGAGAAAACCCTGCATAGCAAGTGAGTGAGAGCTTGAGTGTGTATGTTTATGGGTAGTATAGAGAGAGTTGTATTACAGACATACTATGTGTGGCTAGTAAGAAAGAGAGAGAGAGAGTATTCCTTTATTGAGCGCCATAGTGTGTGAGGGTCGCAAGAAGTTGAGAGAGAGAGGAGAGAGAGAGAGAGAGAGAGAGAGAGAGAGAGAGAGAGAGAGAGAGAGAGAGAGAGAGAGAGAGAGAGAGAGAGAGAGAGAGAGAGAATACTATGCATATCATTCCTGAGAGGTATTTGAGAGAGAAAAAGAGCGAAATACTGATTTTTGAATGAGCAAAGAAGAAGAGACGAAGCTGAACGGGATTCTAGGCATGAAAGTGTTCAGAAGAAATTGAAGAGAACAGTGGTTAGTCAAGTTCATTCAATGAAATAAACATTAAAAATTAGTTTTTTTAATACTTACAGACATTAACAAAATGTTAAAATCTTTAAAAACATATTAGATAGAAGCATTAAAAACTTAAAAATAATATTATGTTCCATAATTGAGAATAAATTGGATCATTTGAAGATGTATCTACATTAAAATCATACTTGGAAATGAAATGCTGCATATTGTTGCATGATTGATGGCATTTGGGAAGGGAAATTAGATCATTGACAGTTTTTGGCAATTTCAATAGAAATTTACATTTTACGAGATTATTCTGGTGCTTTTCATTGAAGAGTTTGCAAATATATTCAGTGATTCTAGTTGCAATGTTCAATAATCTGAAGTCCAGTAAGTGATTGATTTGTTTTGTGAGTTCTGAAGTGTAGTTTTGAATTCTAGTGATCAAGTAAATGTCGAAATGATTGCGTGTTGATAAATCTTGGTTAAAAACTCCATTAAAAAATGTATATGAGAATTCAAAATTTAACCATAAATAGCATATCTAGAGATGCATACATGAGAAATCTTGCATATTAGAGAGTTGGACTACGAAACTGGGAGGGCATATATTTGGACTACGAAGCATAGTAAAGTAAGTGAAATACGAACACATAATCAGAAAATTGCTAAAAGAAACTTGAAAGCCGCACAATTATGGCAAATTAGTGCACGTCTAGGTTAGTTAGGGGACCATTGGGTTAATTGAACGTTATTTAGAAGACTTGGAAGGCGACGTTCACCAACGCATTACACTCAAAGCAACGAACATTTGGATGTTGCGGTTGAGCTATTGTAGTTGCTTCTATTACAGGGCGAGGTTGATAAGCTTGATTAGCAGGTTTGGGGCTCCAATTGTTTGGCCTGGCCCTTTGGTTTCTAAAGTTTCCTCTTCCCTAATTTTTAGCCATCTCTTTAGCCAGAGGTGTTGCCCTTAAGAGAGCATCTTGAAGTGATGTGGGTCTCACTGCTTCAAGACAGGTATCCAAGGGATGATTCAATCCTTGACAGAACTGTGCTACCTGTTTCTCAACGGAATTTTTTGGGGCATATCTTTGCAAGGTTACAAATTTGGAGTAGTACTCTGCCACCAGTAAGGGAGTTGTTTTAGAGCAAAGAACTCATACATTTTGGCATCTCGATGAGTGGGTGGAAGATATCATGTTGTAACCACTTCTTTAATATCCTCCCAGACTGAGAAGATCTTGAAACAACCAAGCCATTGCAATGTTGTTTCCACCATATTTTTGCATTGCTAGTAAGACAAAACATTGCAAGCATAGTTTGGTCTACAGGTTGGGTCCGTGCAACTTTGAAATAGTCTTCCATTGCCTCAATCCAGGCTTCAGCATCACGCTCGACATGGGTTCCATCGTCTTTGAATGTGGGTGGTTGGGCCTGTACGATCGTGTATAAAGCATTTGTTGGTACCTACGCAATAGTACGCTTGTCGATGGTTTGATTAAAACTTAGCACAATACCAAGTGCATTAAACTTCCACAGCTTAAGACAAAATTTGAAAAGCGGATAACTTATTAAATTCAAGATGTCATAGCTTTCTTTATATCAAGATATGTATAAAGTTGAGATCTCATCAAGAAGCTAGGTGAGCATCTTTTTATTCTATTAAGATGTATACAAAGGTTAGCTCTCTCTCTGCTAAAAGCTATATGATTCTTAGAGATGGATTTCCTGGGACATAGTGGTATAGTTGATAGGTATTTGTGGATAAGTTTTTATAATCCACTATTTCGTTTGTGTAGTAGCTTTTATACACATCTTTATGGGATTCATAGAATACAAGACTCTTATTTTGAGGAAAGATAGTAGGGACAAAAATGGGTTTAATTTGATCCTATAAGTAGGGATCACTTTCACCACTTGATTGAAAACACATTCATTTAAGGTCATGTCAAGCCCATCTTCAGAGATGACAGTGTAGTCATCCCTAGTAGTATCAACAAAATAGTAAAGTTGGATAACTCGCAAGTTCCCATCCCCTTCGGATTCTTGTTGATGGAGGAGAGAAAGACTTCATCAAAATCTTCATCATGTTGCATCAAAAAGCAAAATTTGAAGAGCGACAAGCCTATAAATACATTATCTCAAAGGTTTCGAACTTGTGATACTCAACGTCGGGATATTCCTAAAACATTGATGCTAGTAAGTTCTCAAACTTAAGTCTCCAATTCATTTTTCCAAAATTTCAAACAATAACGATTTTTTCCCGTTTCCTAACCTAGGCTCTAATACCACATGTGAGGTCCCCACCCGTTACCATATCCATTTCACAAAAGGACGGTACCTAATAGGTTGCTAGGCCCTAATCGATTCAGAAAAGCATAGTCAAATAGACAAGATTTCTAATGGATAGACTCTCGTCACCAAGTAACTTGAGGCCGAGCCATTGAAAAGGGTTCCTAGCAATGCCTCGCTGGGAAATCATGAACTAACACAAAAATCTAACGTTCCTAATTCTCACCTTCCAAAAGAGAGAAACCCCAAATACCTTTTTTCCCATAATTTTCAGAGGCACGTACAATTGGGACTTCTCAACTCTTGGCACAATGAATCTCTAGTTTCGCTTCTTCTATCAATGAGGAGCGGAGAGTTTCTCGACTAAATGAGACCATCCATCCTTGATTGGAAACCTAAGCTAGTCCCCACTTTCCGCCCCCACACTCACACTTTGTTTTGCTTGTTTTCTAATTACTACAACATGGTTGTTTATCACAAAGTTCCTTTTTATGATTTCCATCACAAGGTCGTTAAGACATCCCTTCAACCATTATCAAATCAGCACCAAGATAATCTTTCCTAGAAGAAAAACAACATACCACTCTTCTTCATTTAAATATCCAAACCCCAAGAGTTCACTCCTCTTGGCCAGAATTTATTGCTCCCGATGTCTTTAGTTGCCCATACAACTAAATTGTCCTCTGCAACCTGGGTACAAACAAGCAGTGACTAACTTGCAACCTGGGCACCATTCCACAAGTATTATCTTGCATTCTAGGAACCAACCTACAAGATGTGTTCAATCATATGTACTGCCTTAGCGTTCACTCCGCTAAACTCTCCTCCTTGGATATCAAAGTGAGTTTTGACTATATCAGTATAGGATTTTTGAATGAAGAAGATTCAAGAGTTCTTCTACTAGGCAAACATTTCTTTGCTACTTCAGACAATATATCTTCAAACAATCCTTCCATATTAATACAACTCAAAGAATTAACAAGTTCAATTGATGCGGTTTTGAATTGGGACTAATACATTTTTTAAGGTGGTTTTCTCCTTCCTAATTACTCATGATGCATTGAACAAAAAGAAGTTTCTTACCTGTTCATGAGCAATAACATCATTTTGTGGGATAAGTGGCACATCCTTATTCATTGGGGCCTTTCCTTTAACTTTACCATCAATGGTTCCGGCTTCATGATCGTGTGATCCACCATAGCGAGTTCTCTTGGGTGCCATCCCCACTATTAGATACTTAGCTTAACTTGAGAAGTTATAAGCTAAAGTATAAGAATCCAATGGAAGTAGGGTAAATGATTATAAGTGTTTTAATTCCAAAACACATATGGTTATTCTACACATCAAATCAAAAACATATGCTTGCTTAATCCTGCCATAATCTTATGGTAAACATGCGTTATAACCCATACATTAATCTCATGATTAATCACTTATATCTACTTGCAAGAACAATCCATCATTTTAGTTGGACAAAATTCTTGAATATGATTAGATAATTCATGCAAGCATCTAGGTTACATTGATGAAGAATTGTGCATGCAATCAACATAATTGATTATGTAATCGAGTAGTGAGACCTTCATTACTTTGTAATGTAAAGAAATTACCATAAAATAGGTATAATGATTTTTCGTTCTAATTGACGACATGTAAATAAGAGTATATAGTATTTGTTAATAGAGTAGAAATTAGAAAGGATTTGAATTGAATGATAATGTGTTAGTTATTGGGAAGGATTCCAATTGAATAGTAATATGGTAGCAATCGGAAAGGGTTCCAATTGAGAGAAAGGATTGGTAATAACTTGACTGAATAATAGATTGAAATTACCCAAATGTGCTTTGAAGTTATTTATTCATCAAAGCCTTGTTGAAGCTTCACCAAAGAGTAGCCACATCAGTAGAGTCTCCCTATCTCCAATTTGTGTTCAAGTGTGTGTTTAAAATTGAGTGTGTATGCCCTTTATATAGAGTTTGGAGGTTCCTTGTTGCCCGAATCAGCCCCATACCTCCCTAGATTGCCCCCTCTTGCTAAAATAATGAGTGGAGGTGTCACAAGCTCCTACTTAGCCATTAGAGGTGTCCCTCTTTACCCTTTTGGGTGATACACCTCATGTAGTGCCCCATGCTCATAATCAATTATTCTATAAGAGATGAGTCCATGGATATGGGTCATTTATGGACATACATACACATGCACATACATGCCCATGCACATGCATACCTTAGACCTAGGAATTAATTTATCAACACTAAGATGACAATTAATTGTCTAGAGTGAGCTTGGCTTATCTGAATTTAATTTTGAAAGTTGCTATTAAAAGACAATCTTGAGGATGACAATCTAAGGTGTCGGATGCACACACTAGCTATATTTAGCAGTTTTTGGAGCAGGTAGCTATTTTTATGGAAATTCAGGACGGGGTAGATTTTGACGAGACGGTCACGTCTAGGTGGGTGGAAGCACCTCAAGAATTTTTACTTTTAAACGAAAATGACAAAAAGTAAAAATTTTATTTTTGAAAATCTTGCAATAACGTATTTATCACTAGCTCATCAGAGGTGAAAAAACAGCCAAACTTAGTAACTTTTTGTTTATGACTAGAATGGCTTGATGTGTATTCCTTTACGTGGGAATCCCTCTCCAAGGGTGGCAGAGACCTTACATATTCATTTAACTTTTTGCAATAATTTTATGGATTTCATATACCGACATTCTTCTTTAACCAATTGTTGAAATATCTGGGTTTCTAAAAAAACCTAGTTCAATTTTGAATTAGTTTGGCTACAAATACACGAATAGCATAGGACAATATTTGTGTAAACCATTTGCCACCTTTGCAAAACCTTTTGATCTCACAGAAACCTTGGTATGCAATACCCAAAAGATTTAGTAACTTTTTGAGGGATTTTGGCACTTGTGATGAGCATGTTTTAACTACTCAATCTACGTTTATAAGGCATTGCATACTTAGGGATATTATATACAAAGATCTCGACCATATTCCCATGGTCCCAATACACTTACATTTGGTCAAGTTAGCATTAAAACATGGGTGGGAGAAACTTTGCCATATGCTCGACATAAATTGTACACCCTTTCACTTGCATTAATTGAAGAAAAAATAAAAAAGAATTTCGTGACACCTTCCCAAACTATAGACATAATCAGATCCCCTCGTTCATGGAAAAAGACATCATGGATGAGATAGAATTCATCCAGAAACATAGTTTTATATGTGATTTGGGTAAATCAGCTAGACTCCATTTTTTTAATGTTAACAAATCATTAGACTCACTAACGCTAAAGAGGGATTGGAATCCCTAGAATTCTCACCTATACAAGCTTGTAGTCATACAAAATTAGAAGTAAAATGGACCTTTGAATTCTTTGAGACCATTAGCACCTTTGTTCTCGGCAATTGCTGCTCAAAACTAGGATCAACTATATACCGGAAAACTAAAGGTATTCCTATGGGATACTCATGTTCTTGTTGTGATGTAGCTTATACCTAGCTTGATTTGAACTTGAATACACTAGGAAATTGTCAAGAGTCAAAGAAAGAGATATGCGCTTGGCTTTCATCCACTCTAACTGATATATGGATGATCTTATGTTTATCAAGAATCCGTATATCACACAATGCATGAACCACAACAAACCCTTGCCCCTGAGGACCCTTTACAATTTATCAACCATCGGATATCATTTCTGTGAAACCAACACATACAGAGGTTGGTTCCACGTATTTAAACACTAAAATAAGCTTGCAAAGCCTTTATCGGTGAATACAATACGAAAACAGCTTGGAAGAAGGATACTGTACGCGGGCATCAAGTATCATTTATACAAGCAGCTAGCAATCGTCCTAAAAATATGGATACAACGTCTATGTATCACAGGTTCTCCTCTTCATTTATAATGCTTCAAGTATGATTATTGCTTAATGATCTATAATGATTGTGTTTTATGTGCACATCTAATAGGTTCACACAACCTGTATCAAATTGTTAATCATAAATTTTTATCAAAAGGTAAGTTCCCAGGCATAAGTTTTGATATTCAATCTTTAATAAACACGTTTAATGAACAAGAAATGGATTCAACAACTGAGCGCACATATTGAGCTATCTAGGTCACCAAAAACAACCATCTCATAAATAGCTGGTTTATGTGCAGGGTAGCAACCAACACGGAGAAGATCTGCAATGAAAGAAAAATATGTAGTTTGCATACCCTACATTATTCAAGATTTGTGGGGTTTGTTTGTTCTTTGTATTTCAAATAAAGACAAACATTTGGTATCCACATTCCACTTTTTCTCTTGAATGAAGAATCTGAAAATTTATGTGTACCGATGACTTGGATTGTGGTTGTATGGTATCTCTAAAGTCTTGTTTATAAACTTCCTAGGATGTAACATTTGTAGATTCATCTGTATTGATTACTATAAAGTTTAATAGATATGGGCTTGTCTAGTTCTACAATCAGTCCCATGAAAAGAAGGTTTAACAGAAATATGAGTATGTTAATTCTGTAACATTTCTAGTCCACCAACTAATAGACTATTCCCAAATACCAAGGAGTAATCTCTTGAAGAAGGGAGAGAGATTCTCTCTCTCTCTCTCTCTCTCTATATATATATATATATATATATATACCTTTATTATTTTCCTCTCCTTCTGTCTCTAAGTTTTGAAAATGTTGAGCACACTTTAGTTAAAAAAATAACTCCTCTTTCCTCTCTCTCTCTCTCTCTCTCTCTCTCTCTCTCTCACACACACAACACACACACACACACACACACACACACACACACACACCAATACGGTCAAGAATCAAGTGCAACAAGTCATCCTCCACAAAGTGTGGTGTCCATGCTACTCGAACAACAACGGCAAGATAGTATAGCTCTTTGCCCGCATCCAATCCACAACCCACATGATACAATAGGATCCAGTCACAATCAACTCCCTTACACACGAACACCGTACAAACCATGCAATCATCACTTTCAAGACCAAGGCGGACCGAATCAAACTCCTCGAGCAATCAAGGCTTCTTAAAGATAGTAAAATCTAGTTTGCAGAAGACCTTACTCCCGCCCAACTGAAGCAAAAGAAGGCAGAACTACAAAAGATGCGAGAGGTGCACACTGCAAGAAAATGGGCAGTTTATCGAGGAGGCAAAGCTATTATCCAGGAGCTTCAAACTCCCAAACCAGCTCCCTCCTCATCTACCTCTCCTTAGGCTTTGTTCATTTTATCTTGTTCACCCCTCGATGGACCCTTAGTCCTTAACTGAGATGTATCTTGACAATGTACTGTTTTTGTGTCCGATCCCATAGGTCATATTTGACCTCCGTGGATGATAATTCAATCTCTCTCTCTCTCTCTCTCTCTCTCTCTCTCTCTCACTTATAGGATCAGGCTCGGCACAAACATTCCCTCTCTCTCTCTCTCTCTCTCCCCCTTTTTTCTCTCTCTCTCTCTCTCTCTCTCTCTCTCTCTCTCTCTCTCTCTCTTTGAGCGATTATGTCTCAAGCTCTTTTTGGCATACTTAGCCATCTAATGCACATGATAGCCTTTAAGTCACCACAAACCACCTTTAGATAATCAAAATACTATTTAAAACCACATGCACTCTGTGTTTTCTCACCCTGTAGTAGCATTATCACTCCATCTATTGCATGCAATTTCTCTGTCTCAGTAGTGAACCTGTAGAAACTCTTGCAAGTCAAAGAATGCTACCACAAACTTCATACTATGAAGAGCCAATTGAATCATTTGAGAGTGGACTTGAGAGTAATGTGTATGTTGACAAAGGTCATCCTTCTTGGATTAGTACAAATGATGCTTGCACAACCATCATATGTTACACAACCAACAAAAAACATTATATGACGGATGAGAACAAACTCATGCTCATAGCCAACCAAAACTATATACCTAGGGGTTATCCTACTAATGGGGGCTCCATAAGCATCCCAATAGGCAGGTCAATGCTATGAATGTGAATATGATCATTGAAAAAGGATTTGGACTCCACACAATGTGTGAACGTGTAAAGATTTTTGGGTATTGTGAGGAATGTGCAATCAATCATGTTCTTTAAGAGTGTCAAAAAAATCCTGATAACAAAGAAAAGAGACGATGAATATTATTGGGATTCTACCTTATTTGAGTAGACCTAAAACCAAGCCTACAATTCTAGAGAATGTGGTGACTAGAGCTTAAGCTCAAAAAGCTGCCAAAAAAAAATCTGACTAGGAGAATCATAAATTGCATGTTCAAATGGAATTTGTGAGCGTATCACTGAGGACTCAAAGGAAATCATGACAAACTAATTGAGATAAAATGAAAGCAAAGAGACTGAAAGAGCCGCCTTAGAAATTGAGTTATAACAAACTAGAGAGCAACTAAAACAAGAAAAGGAAAACTGGGAAAAAACAGAAGGGGTGGTGTCATCCAAGACATCATCGAGAGGTTCAATCCTGGTTGATAAAGTTATAGAACCTTTAGAGGATATATTAAAAGCTTACGAGTCTAGACTAAATACCAATTAGACATTAGAACAGAGATGATAGACATATCCAAACCCAAAAATTAAGAAACAAAGACTTCAAATGTGCAAAAGGCTAGAGACAATTGAAGCTCTATTGGAGCCAGAGAAATAAGACATCTTGAGGTAAGAAATACTAATCCACAAAGAGACAAAAAAATTGAGCATAAGAATAATGAAAAAAAAGGATAAAATGAAGCCTAAAATAGAAACACCATTGAAAAATAGGGTAGTGGTGAATACCATAGATGACCGAAAGTCACAAGCGATGATACCAATTACTGGGGTGGAAGAGCCTTGGCCACAAGCCTCATGGGAAATGATAAGAAATACGAAGGATACTAGTGCAAGTCTTATACTACACCTATCACTAAAATCAACATAGATCATGCACTTTACCTAGGAGATATACAATCTTTGTATGGTGACACTGGAATAGAAGCATCCATGGAGAGTAAACTGAAACATTGAAAACATAGGAGAATACAAAACAAAATCAAATGTTAGGGTATTTCCCTCACAATGGAAGTCAATGCCAAAGATGATGGACACTAAAAGCCTGCATGAACAAATCTCAACTAATATGCAGTGCAAGATAATTCTCACTGAGTTGTTACAGATTAGACTACATGAGAGGTGGGAAGAAACTTAGAGAAGATGGGATTGAAAGTTTCTCTGCAAGACATTTCCTTAGATGATCAAATGGATAAAATGACACAAGACAAACCAAAGGTGAAACCAATACATGTTAACAAGTGGGTGATTATGGTGAAGAGGAGGAAGGAAATGCCACCTTGCTAGTGAAACATAAAGGGATAAGAAAAATTGCTATACTTGATAGCGGGGATGGAGTGGACATTGCTACCAAAGAGATATGGGAAAAATGGGGTAACCTAATTCTCAAAAACAAGAATGAAATTATAACTTATAGATGGTTATGTTGAGAGACCTGTAGGTATGTTGGAACAGATTATAGTAACCTCGTGTGGGATAGAGTATGAACATACCTTTGTAATAGTGGCTTTTGGCAAGAGCAACAACTTTGATGTCATTTTATAGAGTACATTTATGCATCAACTTAAAATGATACAATATTGGGGCTATGACCACATCTACTTGAGACACAAAGAGATTACTATGAGGAACAATGTAAAAGACCATAGCTACAAAGATGCTAGTTGGACTTCTTTGGGGGAATTTGACTCAACAACTGTCAATGAGTAAGAGATACATGCATGGCTATAGAATAAAGCAAATCTTTGGATGTGTGGAGCTTCTGCGTGTGATAGCTTTGTGAGAGAAGATTGTATCCTATTAGAGAGACTAGTAGAGGATAAGGATTATATCCCGGAACCATTTCCCAAGAAATTGTTTGAACCTTTTGGTTGGAACCATATATTGTCTACTCTAGATGTATGTGTAAGCGTGGTAACCCCAACAAAATTTTGTGACAAAGAGGGCACCCTTCCAGATGGTGAGTGTTATCATGGAATTAGGGTTAGAGACCGGGGACCTGGATACACAAGAAACTTTTGAGTGCAAATGTATAGTTGATGAGATTTCCATTAGAGATTTTAGTGAAAAAAATGAGGAAGAATTCTAGGATGAGTCTAGGTTTCACAAGAGATTGAACTTCGAGAGATGGATTCAGATGATTAGCTAGCGATGAGTAGCTTTAAAAACAAAACAAAACCAAAAGAAAAAGAGACAATCTTCTATGAATTTTCTAACCAAAAACCCACAAGAGAAGAAAGGAAACATATGCCTCTCACAAGGAATAAAGCGTAGTATTTCATGCTCATAGAAGCAACAAATTGTGTTAAGGACGAGATTACAAGAAGATTTACAAACCTACTTCAACCAAAACAGAAAGTTATAACAAATGAAGTAAATCAAAAACCAAAGGCACAACTAAAATTTCATCTAGGATGACAAAAATTGAGCGTAAGCAATAATATAAAAAATTGAAACAAACTTGAAAGCGATTTGCACAACCGAGATGGGATGGGTAATGGAATCATATAGTGATCAATTTTATGTACTTTATCACTACAAGAGATACACAATACAAGATCGAAAGATAGTAGTTCAACATCCAATGTAGGAACTTAAGGAACCATGGACATCATATGATGGTCCTGAGAAAGCCAAGCACATAGATTTAGTTGAACCGGTAGAGGAATAAAAATCGGCATATATTTCCATTGACCTCACTGAAGAGGAAGAGGAGCTCTTGTAGCCACATTAAAAGAGTATAGAGATGTGTTTGCATGGTTCTACAAGGATGTTGGAAGATTCCAACAATATATGTGTGCTCCAATGAAGGAGATGCTCGATAGGTTTTTGAGCCCTTATAACATAAAAAGGTTATAATTTTCCCCACGAGAAAACCATTAGATCCTTGTTCACTTTTATTTATGTGGAATCTGGGGCTGTAAGCTTCCAAGTTGTATCATAAGTTGAACAATTTACATAGATATGTTACTTAGTTTTGAAGCAACTTCAACCTTTGTACATATAAGACCCTTAGCTAGGGTATAAAAGGCAACATTGTAAGGTTTTGAACACTCAATTCTTATTATTAAAAATAAGCAGATAAGGTTTTTTATGTATGTTGGGAGCACTCTCATGCTATCAAGATTTCATCTCTTTGCACCTCATTGTACTGTTACCATATCAATGAACCGAAAGCATCAATGTGTTATTCTCGAGGAGCTATACACATCAATATCTACATTGCAAGTGTTTTGTGAGATTCGAACGTCCACTCCACGACCTTCCAGGTGACATATCTCACTATTTGAGCATTGTTTTGAAATCCCATCAATTACATTAGATTCCCAACACTAAGGAACACCTATTAGGTGTGTCCAACATCAAATTTGATGACCTTTACTTCTCTACTAAAAAAATCACGTTTTTTTCTAGTGTGTAGATTTTAGGTTTTTTGGTCCAAAAGTGTTTTTGACCTAGTAAGGAATGTGCTATTGATCAAAGGTGATTTGCTATTGCTTTTGCATGTGTAAGTGTGAATGGATCAGAGAGGTAGAAATCAAATTTTCCATAGCTAGAGAGTTTTAGACTGTTTCCACAAGAGGTAGAAATTAAATTTTCCATAGCTAGAGAGTTTTAGACTGTTTCCACAAAGTGTATCGTGTTCAAGCCTCTTGGTATGCCTCCATGCCCTAGTCGAGTCACCTATTCCCTAGGATTGACATTATAGTCTTGAGATTGTCTCGTTGTGAGATGTGACATATGTTGTAAAAAGCCCCCTAAGACATTGGCGTCTGTTGTCGGGCAAATTCGTTGCTCACAATTGCTAGCAGAGTGAGAACGAGGCCAACAAACAAGATGTCAACCAAGGACGGAGCTTGACCCGTAGGCGCGTGGAAACAAATAGATGGGTTTCATTCATCTACTCGACCTTCTATGGACAATCCACTAACAAGGAAAACCAACTTAAAGCACACTATGTTTGCACAAAAGCTATCTTACCTATGATGGCTACGCTCTCCAAAACAAGACCTAACATAGTCATCACTAAAACTCAAGGGATGACCTCTACACACCTAAAGGAAACTACCCTAAAGTTTCTAGCCCAATTCTCTACCTGTAAACACTTGGTGCAGAAATTGTGTATGAAGACATGCTAAAAATTACACGTCACCGATTCTAGACGTGTTTAAGTCTAATGGGTATTTCTACTTGCCGTGAACGCAATGACATATAGAAATCTGTAATCGAGTGCACGGTTAGAGAGAAAACTCACCTCGAAGCTTGTGGGAGAGCTCTTCGTGAAGAGACTGAAACCGTGCAAGCTTGGCGTTGGTGTGTAGCTCTTGCCGTTGCTAACACAAGGGTGAAGACACCTTCACTCTCTCACACAAACCTCATGGCACACTTAGTTGAGCTCAAAAATTGATTACTTCAAAAGTTGACCTTAGGGTTACAAAAATTGGCTTTTAACGTCAGCCTTGGAGGTTCTAACTTATCAAAATCATCTCCTACTTTCTACCATGGGTTCGGCTAATCCGTATATTTAGTATATTACAATCTAAAAAATCAATCGAGTCCCAAAAAATAATTACACTGAGTCTGATGGAATAAGTAATACAAAATTGGGCTATTCCCATGTTTAGTGGTTAACTCCCGTGTCCTATTGTTGTAGTAGTGTTCTAGGCATTTGTGTCAATGGAGCCCGTGAGGCTTCAATAGCTTTAAGTATGACTCATATCTTATGTTTCCCAAGGTGATTGTAGGGCTAAAGATCCTGCTGTCATAAGTGAAGAAGCCGGTGTAGAAGGCTTCCTCAAAGGCTTGCATGTGATAGCTTAGCAAGAACATTAGCCTTTGGTAAAACAAGTGTAGAACCTCCAGGGATGGCTGCTTTGACAAGTCATATCTCATCCTGGTTACAGTGTCACCCGTTGATAGTAATGTGGAATCCATTGCATTTGATGGGGCGAACACGTCAAGGCAAGCCATGAGGGTCTTGCATATTCTTCGAATCATAATACACGTTAAGTCCGGAGAGTCAGTGAAAGTCTTAATGATTCCCTTTAGGGTTTTCACCATATAAGAAACACCTATTCTCTCTCCCTCCTTAGGTGGTGGCATTGATGGGTAGTTGAGCCAGGTAGGGTGTTTCTTCAGTAGTCTAGCATGGTTTCCCCAAGTGCGTACGTGAGGTATAGGGAAAAATAAAGTGTCATCCCTTATGTTCTTTCGGGCTTCCACCAAGTATTGCAAAAATCTTGTGTACACTTGAGGAGACACCCTTTTCTCCATTTTGGTTGGAAAACCACTATCTTCTTGGTAGCCTCTGGGTCCTTGAGATCCCCTTCATATACTGGCTCTATTGCTTCTACTTCCATTCTCTTCTTTATTGCCAAAACTTCATATTGTAGGAGAGGGTAGCGGACGGATGGCTGCATCCACTCTTCCCTAAGTACATCTGTGGCCTTGGACTCCAATGGAGTGAATCATTCTCTTTTCCGATTCCAAGGATGTTTTTTGGTCCTTCGCTGTGGATTGTTCAATTAAAGTCTAGAGGTGTGCCTCCTCTTTTGCTATCAATGGTCGTTCTCCTTCTCTTTGTGAGTGTAACTGTTCTTCTAGGTGTTGTAGGTCTTCTATACCTATGGGGATATCCATGGGATCACTTTGTGCATTGATGCCCAAGTTTCTAGGCCCTTGCTCCGTCTCTTGTGTTCTTGCCTCTTCTACTTCTTGTTGGAGCTCCAATAGTTGTTGTTGTGCAAGGCTATCCATTCTTGTGGCCACCTCTGCTTGATCTATTAACAACTCTTGCAGATTCTCTAGCTGGAGTTTGAGCTATTCGTTTTCTTTTTTTAGATCTTGTTGACTGGCCATCAATCTTTCTTCAGCGGCCAAGGAACCTTCTGCCATGTGTAGTCTTTGCCTTTGTTCTAGTCATAATTCCCTCTGAAGTCCTACCACCTGGGCCTCCAAGGCTTGTATAGACTCGTTGTCTACTTCTGCACTTGTTCGTGCAACCCTTGGGGTTGCTTTAAGTCTTTGGATTGTCACATCTTGGAGCTCTAACTTGGCTTGTAGCTCCAGTACTGTGTCTTTAGCCAACTCCAACTCGTCTTCCCTCCTTTCATTTTCTTCATGTAAACTCTTGACTTTGGCCAAGATCTCTGCCATCTGCAGTGTAAGAGTATCTCGTTCTCTCTCTGCATCCCTTAGCATTTTAATGAGAGTTTCAAGCTCTCATTCTGCCATCTCAGCTCTTTGATTTTCTATTTGTAGATTCCTTGTGATGCTCTTATACTCTTCCTGCATATTGCCTTCCATGGTGCGTAGCATGCTGTTTTCTTCGGCAAGTGTGAGAGACCGCATTATGATCCTGTTGAGTATTTGATGGGCGTCTCTCACATCTTCTTCATTTGCAGCTATTATGCTTCTTGCCGATGGTCTAAGGAGTGGGCCAAAAAATGGAACTTGGTGGCCCATGCTTAGCAATACTCCTATCGGAGGAGGTCTCCAAGGGTGATCCATTGGCCCTCCATTGTTGTACAGGTGGAATCTGTACCAACCCTAGTACTTCAAGTTCTGGTGATTGCACTTCTGGTGGTCTTCTTTGTGTGTCTTGGTCCATAAGATTTTCTTCAGCCTTTTTTTTTGTCTTTTGTAGCCCATGGTGGTATATAGGTGGCATACACAGCCGCAGACACATCCTCAAAATGAGTATCTAGCTTTGAGGAGGTCTTCATAGGTGCATCTATTTTTGTGCTCTTTCTCTTCTGGCATCAGTTGAGCTTCGGATCTCTTTTTTGGTAAATCCTTCTGTTGAGATGTCGGTGGTTTAGGGCTTGTCGATCGGATGTGTGCAAGGGGAGATTCTGGTGGGGTTGCACTCTATTCTTTGGTCTTGACATCTTCTGTCTCTTTCTTCTCTTCTTGAACTTCAGGTTTCTCTTGTTATTTCTTCTTCATAGTCTACACCTCGTAAGGGACAAATGGCTCAAGATTTGTTGCTCTATTACTCGCTATGTCTCTCCGTATGCCCTGATATAATGATCGAACCAATCTTTGAGGGGTCGAGAGGAGCTACCACCCACCTTCGTAGGGTCTTGTACCCAATATTCTTCAAAGTCTCCCTTTAATGTCTTCTTCTGTATCCTCTTGCACGGTCTTGAGCTTTTGCTTGAGCCGTGTAGAGACAAGTGGGGCTACTGTTGCTGGAGTCTCTTCTTCAACATCCTCTTTCAATCTCAACCACTCATTCTGTGTGGGTTGTTCTGGCCATCATCCTCTTGCTCCTATTGCTTCATAGGCAATCCTTGTGAGAACTTTTGTCCCACCAATGTACTTCGGCTAATCTGTTCCCATTCCAACCACTTGCTCATGTAGATACTGGACAAACTTTATATCTTTGGGCATATTGCTTCTCAGTGTCCATGTGATCATGGTGGCTACTGCATGTGGTGGTGTGGTACACTTTTGTGGTCATCTTTTGCAAGCATGAAAGTATTGGTTGTAAAGCTTACAGATTTTTGCAGCCCTCGGATTCTCTAGGTCTTCAAAGGTGGGACTTGTCTTCGTGTGAGCGTAGACCTTCACATAATGTCTTTGTTGTCTGATAGAGCTTCCCTTATTGTGGAGTTCTAGAGCAGCTGCAGCTTCCCTTATTGTGGAGTTCTAGAGCAGCTGTAATGATTTGAGGGGTATATACCACCTTAGTCTTCTGGCCATCCAAAGCAGTAATCACTTGCCGTCTTTCTGAATGGAGTTGGCTATCTCGTAGACCCTCAGTGTCCACACTTGCTAGTTTTGCTGCAAAGAAATTATGTAGATCGGACCTCTCTAGGTGGTTGAGGATGCCTTTCTTGCTGGCATACTCACTGAGCTCTCTAAGGATCATGGGCACATTTACTGTATTGCCCTGCGGATCTCTGAATGTACCTTGGTAAAGTTTGATTCCTTCATCTTCCAGTGTGGCTTCATCTATCCAAGCTTTGGTTGGTTTTAGTGTTTTGTCAGGGATAGTGTAGGGTTTTGCCCCGCTGCAATGATGTCTTTCAAGGACAACATCTTCTTTGTTGCTGGTGATTTGATGGCTTCCATTGATCTTGTGGGCACTCCAAGTGCAAAAGTTAGTGTTGTTTATAAAATCTGGCATTTACTCAGTTTCTAGCTATCCAAATGACTTCAAATTTTAAACACAAGCTAATCAGGGCCTAAGGGTGCTATGCATGTGGTCAAAAATGCATTTTGGGTGCAGATTCATGTTGTAAGACATCATACGTATATGATGTCTAAGTGCTCAAAATGGATCGATTTTTCATATGTGCATAGCTGTAGCAATTCTAGATTTTGGAGCTGGCGTTGCTATCACCACCAAAAAAATGGGGGAAACCCACCTTGAGGGCTCCTAGAATGACATTGCAACTAACAGATGGGTACATGGAAAAACCCTTGGGACTTCTAGAGAAAATGATTGTTACTTCTTGCGGCATTGAGTATGAGCATGCCTTTTCCATAGTTGACTTTGACAAGAAGAACAATTACGACATCATACTTGGACGACCATTTATGAGACAACTTAAGATGGTTCAAGACTGGGGATATGATCATACATACCTCAAACACATGGAAACCACGATGCACATAAACCTTAAAGACCATAGCTACAAAAACATAACCAAACCCCAGCGGAGGAGTTTGATTCAGCTACAATAGTTGAATGTACCCAACATTTATCCATATAAGTCATTTCAGTTATTTTGCAAAGTAATTGAGATTCTCAATTTTGTGAGTCATCATGAGTTTATCAGAGCAATCGGATTGAAAATCGGGTTCAGGTATTTTAAAAAAAGAAAGAGATGTGAGTCAAAATTAGGATACTTCTTTCTTTCTCTCTCTTTCTTTACTCCTTCTCCTATTCTTGAAACCCTCCCAGTATTCTTAGCACCGCCCCTAGGGCCTATATAAAGGACCCTTCTCCTCTCACTTTGAACACACACATCTACGGAAGTGGAAGCTCTCTTGCAACGACGCGCCGAAGGGAGGCTCTCTCCCTTAACCTCTCACCTTCAAGCCATCTCCATCTCCAATCGTTGACGTGCCGTCTCCCGATTTGTGAACACACACTCTCTCTCTCTCTCTCTCTCTCTCTCTCTCTCTCTCTCTCCAACAACACGCTTTTCTTTTCTCTATTCCAAAGCTATGGCTCCGAAGCGTGTAATGCGAAGTTCTAAGGACGCCCATGCCGTTGCACCACCAAGGAAGGTGGGAAGAAAGGTGTCTACTCTGAACGTATCTCATGCGGAAGCATCAACCGAAGAAGAAGTCAAAGCCGTCCAACCTCTAGTACAGGAGTTAGCCGCACGCGCTCCAAATACGATAAGACAAATTTATAGTTCTGCATTGATATTCATGTTTGACTTGGGAAACTAAGCATAGATACCCCTTAAACTGTCCAAAAAACGTGTTTTTATAGATTAGTGAAAGAGCTGTTTGATAAATTGTCACTGTTTGTTGATTTGTTATTGCTTAATAAATTGTTATTGTGTGATGAGTGGATTCTGTTTGATATGAAGAATTGGTTGACTATGTTTGAAGAATCATTTAAAGAGAAGAATTGCTGAAAGAATATCTTTTGTTCCTCACGGGTAGCGAGATGATTCCGCGGTTAGTGGAGATTAAGATGAGGTTATCGGCTCTCTTTTGTTCCTCGCAGTTAGCAGGATGCCTCGCGGGTAGCGGGATGCCTGGCGGTTAGGGGATGATGTGGCGGGTAGCGAGATCTCGCGAATCGCGGTTAGCGATGGAGGTTGCGCAATTCATTGCAATAAATTTAAATCCTTTTTATTTAGAGAAATCCTCAAAACTCATAAAATTTCTTTTGTTATCATCTTGTTTTCTTTTTTTTGTTAAAGAACCTTGTATAAATAAAAACTGTGTTATTGTATATGTAAAATATTTGTATAAAAAGTGCGCGTGTGGGGTGGAAAGTGGGGGCTGGCTCTTACCAATCAAGGATGGGTGGTCTCGATTAGTCAAGAAACTCTCCACTCCCTCTTTTCAAGAGAAGACTCATTGTGCCAAGTCGAGATGACCCAAATCTACGTGACACAAATTACTTTTTAGTTTAGACTAAGTCTCATATCATATTTATGGTTTATGGATCGGGTGTGAGGTCCCCACCCCGCCGTATCAACCAGCGGATTTGATGGTGAACCTGGTGGCCACTAGATCTATTGCGGAAGCAAACAAAATGGTTCAGGGTTCGACTAGCGGACAATCTCTCATCACAAAGTGAGTCGAGTTCGAGCCTACTAGCAAGGAGATCTAGCTCCACCTCGCAGGGGAAGCGTTCTTAAACTATCTAGCGATCCTAAGACCCACCTTCCAAGAGGAGAGAAAACCCGAGTGCCTTTTTCCCCATGTTTCAGAGGCACGTACTCTTGAGATTTCACCACTCTAGGGCCAATGAGTGTTACTAATATCGAAGTAAGCACTATGGGTACAGAGAGTTCCTGACCAATCGGGACCACCCATCTCATAGGCATTGGCAACCTGAGCCAAGCCCCCACTTTCCACCCCCACACTCACACTTCCTTGTGTGTCCTAATTACTACCACAATGGTTGTTCAACATAAAAATTCCTTGATTAGATTCCGAGTCACAATGTTCGTTAAGACAGCCCTTCAACCAGTATTGCAAGCGGCACCAAGACATTATTCTAGTAAAAATTCTACTCAAACTTATTCATTAAAATTCCAATGTTCTGGAGGTACAACATCCCCCCTCCAGCGAGCTCCTCGTTGTCGCCTAGCTGCCCATACAACTAGGTACGTCCACCGCATAGAAAGCACGACATGGACATTCCCACCACTTAACCAACAGACGTGGGTTCCCACCGCTTAACCAGCAGTCGTGGGTATCCACCGCTTAACCAGCAGACGTGGATTCAAGAGCCCTTAACCAGGAACCCTGCCCCTTGTGATCAGGAGGGGGTTCATGACTAATTCAACATTGGAAATAGAATGAACATGCCGAGCTAAATTTTCCCTAGCAGACATTCTTTCCTATTGCAAACAGTATATCCATCAATCATTTCTTTCCTACTTTAGACTTTAATATACAAATGAATTCAATTGTCGAGGTTTCCGTCGGATTTCTCCAACATGTTTGGGGATGTGTTCATTCCTAGCTAAACGTATGCAATGTTAAATTAAACAACTTGAATAAAACTGTGATCTACCTCTTCCATTTCTTCTTCATTGGCTCGTGAGATGGCCGGTGCTTGTTCGACCATGGGAGCTTTTCCTTTCCCATTTGTATTGCTTGTTCCCGCCTCGTGGTCACCACCGAAGCGAGTTCTCTTAACCGGGGCCATTTTACTCACTACTTTAAATGATAAACTTGAAGAAAAGAGCTAAAGTCCGAGAGTATCATAACAACCAAATGGCAGATTAGAATTATTAAAGAATCCTCCTTAGGCAAGAGATTAGATTTTTCCTTCGAGACCTAGCAATTTTATGGGTAATTCCTTACTTACCCTATGGGAAATGGCTCTAAGGCTAATTACTTGGCTTAGATGATTAAGAAATTCAGAATTTTACTAATTGATTCACGAAAGAGATGAAGTAAGCAAGCTCATTCATTTTCCTAGAGCAATATGAAGATGCAGAATTGTTGCAGGCATGTGTGACATAAAATTCTCTTCTTAATGGCCTAATGACGGATTAATTTTCAGCCTTAATCACATTTTAATGTGGGAGAAGATTGAGTCTACTTTAATTACAACACTATTGAGTGGTAAAAGAATGAATTTCATCAAATCTACACTATTACTGGCTGACAATTTATTAACTATGCTGCCTAGAGAGAGAATCTTTCCTAATCATGCATTAATCCTTGGTTAAGGATGATGAATGGCTGCATAATTTAGCTAATTGAATGATGATTATGTAATGGAGTATAGCTATGGAGATTTATAGAGCAGCTATAGGGAATTATAGCCAGGATTAAGCATAGTAGCTAAGGAATTTGGAGAATAAAGATGAGAATTAAGAAGAGCAGTAATTAAACCATGATTACCGTGATTAGGGGCTGAGAATCCTCTGATTTTTCTGATCCAATGAATCCTCAAGATGAGAATTTCGGCAGTACCTCCCTCCTTGCTTCTCCTTCAAAAACTGTGTGTGTACCGGCAGCACCTCCCCAAGGTGTGTGTAGGTGTGTGTGTGTGTGTGTACTGGGTGTGTGTGTGTGTGAGCATGTGTGCGTGTGTGTGCGTGTGTGTGTGCATGCCTTTAAATAGGCCTCCTCAAGCTGAAAATCGATTTGTGCTGCTATAAGCATCTGAGTGAGCACTCAGTCCTTGCATGGCAAGTCTAGTTGCCTACCCACCAAGTGTCCAGTTGGTTTAGTTAACTGGTTCTCACACTTAGTTGCAAGCTTGGAAACTTTCCAAAGACTCCCACAAGGCAAGAGGGTGCCCCCTAGCTGCTAAAGATGGTCTGGAGTGGCCTGGAACTTGTTCCCACGCAGCCCGGGCCCCGGTGCCTCCCTGGACAATTTTATGAAAAATTGGTTTTAGGCTAAAACGGGCCATACGAGTCGGATTTTGATGCCGTAAATTGCTATACTGAGCTCTAACTAAGGCGTACTGGACCGAGTACCTGCCATATTTAGCAGCTCCCCGGGGTTCGAAAATGCATTTTTTTCAAATTTGGGGTACAGGTGCAGATTTTCGAGACGGTCAAAACTAGACGGGTCGGGTGACCAAAAACTTACTATATTTGGAAAATTTTCACAAAAATTATTTTAATTCACATTTCGAAGCTTTATAACATTCTTAACATCATGGCACTGACAGAATTCGGAAAACTGCTAAAAATAGTAACCATGGACCAAAAAGGAATTCCAAAGATCACGTCAAGGTAGCAAGATCAAGTCCCAAAGGCAAAGACTCATAATACAAAGAATAGAAGTCACCAAAGTGTATACCAACACAAACAACAGGGTCAGTACAAGAAAGCTATCAAGCAGATTTGGGCCGAAAAGATCAATTGACCAAGGAGGAGAAACTAGAATTTAATTGTAACCCTCCAACCACATATTAAACAAAAAGGAAGCCAAAACCAAACTCTTGCCAAAGACAGATATGGGTACCAAAGAAACTACTCAGCATTCACAACCACCATACCAAAATCTGGATTCGAAAGCAACACAAGAACTGCCAATACACAACTTCTACAACCGACAAAATGCAAGTTCTAATCAACTATATATCGACGGTTCAGTGGTGGAGACCTAAGAAAAAACAATCACAGATACCATTAGACTGAGCAGACTTGCTTCCCAAACTCTATTGACAATCAAAGAAAGAGCAAGAATACTTGAGAGCTTACTGTTCAGACAACTTCCCCACGAGCATACATCATTGCAAAGCTTCAACATCGACATGGTCGTCCAAGAGGACTTCGACTAGGCACGGGGGAGGAACCAACACGCTACAAGTGTAAAAAGGGCACTGTTTTCCTTGAGTTTATGGATTTTTATGTTTGATTGTGATTATTTTGATGAAAGTTGAACATATATGTCCTAAAATATTGAGTAATAACAAGATGACAGAAGACAAACACCAAGATGATCCTCTAAGTGTGTGTATATATCTAAAATTAGAGGTTTTTAGTAAGAAAAAGCGAGAAAACAAAGAAATCCGACCAAAAATACTACATATTGATGTATATAGTGGGTTGTTATGATATTACCTAATTGTCTCAAATTTTTGGATCAAATTAGATATTTTTCTTTATTTTTAATTGTTTTTTCAGCCAAAAACAAAGAAAGATAGAAAAAGGAGGTGAAACGACACTTTGGCGAGCAAAAGAAAAATATAGGAGTGGTCAATAAACAATTGAAACTTATGGTGAAGACGGGGTGCAAATATGCGAAAAAGTTGCGGAAAGCCAAATTGGAAGATCTTGGGCTAATTGACAAAATTTTCAAAAACAGAGCAAACGGAGTCCAAATAAAGAAATTTCTGAGCCTAAAGTACATTTCACAACAAGATAGGAGCACATGTCAAATTTGGTAAAAAGTGGTCTCGGAATCCCGATATAAGTTCTTTTGGGCCCACTCAATAGCTCATTTTCACTATTCACAAGTGAGAGACAGCTTGAGAGACCTAGAGCGATCGAATCTTTTGCGACTCTGTATGACGCACACAACACACCGATCGATGCCAGATATGAGAAGTAGGCTTGTTACCATGAGTTTTCTTGTCCTACACTCTCTTTGTCGCGAAAAATTTCAAAAATCGACAATGTAGCTTCGCGAGAAAGAAATCGAAAAGAGCCCGTAACGCATCATCCATCCAACGGGTTGCTACGAGATTTGATGGGGGGTTAACCCTAAGCTAAAAGAACACATTGACAACTTCCAATGCACGTTTAGGTAAACCGGAAAAAACCCTAACTTCTTTGGGCACGACAAAGACTGATCGGGAAAGAATGGCCAAAACGACGCAAAACTTCAGGAGAAGATACATCTCAAGCATGTTTTTAAGTCAAGTAAGTCTCCGCCTGAATCCACCATCAAAAGTGGGTCAAAACATGGGGCAAAGCTTCGGGGTCCGCAAAGTGTCATTTGGGCCTCACGGCTGAGATAGAGGTCCGTTTTCCACCAAACTTCACAGGCTTCATCAACATATCATCAACAACCAATACATAAAGTCAAACATCAAGAAAAACTATCACCGGTAGTCTCCTCAACAAAAGATGCTATTTGAGTGACAAATCACCAAATGTGGCATTTATGAATCCAAAGGATTCATTATAGCCATAGAAGGGTGCCTAAGGACATCCACATGCGAGGGAAATAGAGATCAAGAAGAATCTCTAAGTCAATGGGGCCACAATAGAGAAATCCCTTTTGAAAACTGAAATATCAAGCAGGGAGTTTCAAAACTGATCACGTGACTTTTTAAAGTGAAAAATAGCTAACAGGGCTTAAGGCACAATCACAAATCACCTCAAAGCATCAAAATCAGTTTTTATCACAGCAGACTTCATACGCGTATGAAGTCTCATAGATAGTTTTTGCACAAGAAACACTCTCATGAAATCATGACATCATTCTGCATACCCTCTAGATGCAATACAAAAAATTTCATGGAATTTGGAGCTTTTTAGGCCCCCAAGAACCAAAAAACGCAAAGTCTCAGCCTAATCTCAATATTTGGCTTTAGACTTATAAAAAATGCTCCAAATCATGTGAAATTTTGTGCACAGCATAAACTTAGCCCAAATATCTTATGACTATGCTAAAAAATGCATTCTGTGCAAAGAGACTTTATACGCGTATAAAGACTAACTCTATAATAAGGGAGTACTGCTCACAAACTGATCACCCAAGCCTATAAAATATATCATGCCAAGCCTCTACACCAAATTTGGACCAAATTGTGAATGTATTGGTCATCACTCACTTCAGTTTCAAAAACAAAGTGTCTTAGCCTGAATTATGGCATTAAGCTCAAGAACTCTTACCCAATTTCATGTGTGCACCTATCACAGCCTTATAAACATCATGGACTAGGTCTGCAACAAATTTGGATCAAGGATTCCAAGTAGAATTTATATTTAGTGTGTATAAAGTCTACAAGCCTTGATATAGCAGGCTAGCTGGGATTTTAGGCTTTTAGCACTTGGAAAACATCATCATGAGCCCTCTAACACACATCAATCACAACTGGAGGTGATATGACCTTCATCCAATCAGAAAAGCTAAACATGTGTCATGACATCTTTTGAAGCCTTTCTAACACAATTCACAAGCCCAAAGTCATAACAAAGTTCATGGACACTTTACACAGGCCATACAACACCAGCCTATGGATTTTCTAACTGTTTTGCATCAATAGTCTTTATACGCGTATAAAGTCTAAACTATTATTTGAGAGCCCAACCAACAATTTCTCAGCACTAATTTGTGCACCATGTTACATACAATGCATACCTTCTATTTGGACAAGTTTGGGCTAGATAATGACCATTGGTAGTACAAAATCAAAAATTCCTCCTATGGAGTATTCTAGACCCCATCCAATTAGTCCATATCCAAATGGGAATCAGAATTGATATTGGGTGTCCCAATCACCAAAGGAAGCTCCAGAAGAAGCCAAGGCCAGAAAACTCAATGAAGACGTATGAAGTCTCATAATGGTTAAACGATGGATTAGGGCAAAACTCTACACTTCAAGGTGAAATCTGACTCCAGACTCAGAAGGAGAATCCAAAATCCAATTTCACTGTCATAGATGTGTATAACATGCTAATGACTACTTACAGCCAAGGTCTGAGTCATATCTAACACATTAGATTTCATACGCATGTAAAGTCTCTCTGATGTGGAGATGAACCTAGAGATCAACATTGACCAATCTAAGCCTCAACAACAGGATTATGACTACACTTACCCAATTTCATCCCATTTAAGCCTCAAATACTCAGAAGTGAGCCCAAATTCAGTTTCAAGTCGGCAAAGAGTCAAATGGTCATAGCTGGTCCAAACAACATCCAAATTAAAATCAAGACATATATTCCTGAAGTATATGATAAGTGTTGTGCTTATGTAAACTATCACTTTGTTTTGAGCATTTAGACTTCAAATGCGTATGAAGTCTCACAGCATCAATCAACACCCAAAAGCAATCATCATCCTATGCATTGCACCCTTAGGCCCTAGGTAGCCTGTTTTTCAATTTAAGAGTCATTTGGACAGATAGAAACTAAGAAAATGCAAGATTGGCTAATCACTTGAAGTGTCCGCGCAAGATCTATGGAGTCTAATAAATCAACAGCAAAGAAGAAGAGCATGTATGTAAAAGGCATAATTGCGACCAGTGAACCATATACACTGCCAGAGGAGACACTCAAGCCAGCCAAGGCCTGGATAGACGAGGCAAGATTAGAAAAGGAAGGAGTTGAAGTGTATCAAGGCACCTTCAAAGACACACAAGGCAACACAGTGGATATCCCAATGAATCCACAAGAGATGTTAGAAATGGCAAACAAAGAAGATACCCTTACCCAGCTAGAAAGAGCGGACCTTCATAACTTCTACATGGCTCCACCAACAGGTGTGGATGTTCAGAGAGTATATGAGCTATTCAGCTCTATTCAAAAAGATGGAAAGGCAGTGATAATAGGTTTGGATGGCCAGAAGACAAAAACTCTAATCACACATCAAACCATAGCAGATGCACTTGGGCTCCACAACAGGGGAATCTCAGTTAGAGAAAGAAGAGACCAGGTGAAAGTTTATGCACAAAAGAAGTTTAATCGGACATTGGAAAATCTGGTGGACCCATGAGCTGGAAAGATATGCAAACTATACAACCAATACTTTCAAATTTGCGGCAAGAGGCCACATAAATACACAACTCCTCCTCATGCAGTGGAAACCACTATAACCTGGGCTTTGAAGAGCAGTGTACCAAAAGAGGTGAACTACGCTCAATATCTGCATGAGCAGGTGATTGGCATAGGCATGGAAAAGGCCAAGTACATTGGAGGAGGAGAAACCTTGACAAAGATTGCATATGAGGCAATCGGAGCAAGAGGACATTGGCCAGAGCCACCAACACAGAATGAGTGGTTCAAGGTAAAACCTGATATTGAAGATGCGCCGGTAAAAGCAACATCTCTGCCCATCACCACGAGGCTAAGAAGAAATTTGGAAATAGTGCCAAAAGACGAGCCTGTGGAGCCACTAAGGAAGAAAGGGAAAGCATAAGCCAGGGAATCCAGATCCAAGGAAACAGAGTCAAAAAGCTGCTCGTATTGAAAGATTGATAGAACAGTTTAGAGCAGAAAGGGTACTAAAAGGAGATTTCGAAGAATACTGGGTGCCAGACCCAGCCAAGGTGGGAGGAAGCTCCTCTAAACCACTAGAGGACCAATTTGACCATTCATCCGGGCGTATGAAGAGACGGAAAGGGTACTTGATCAACAAAAATTAGAGCCTTTCACGATGGAGGAAATCGAAAACATCAAACAGAAGCTGAAAGAAACATTAGAACATGAGAAGAAGGATCAAGAGGAAGAGCAGAAGAAAGAGGAAACATCACCTTCTCCACCAAGATCTCCCACACCTCCTCCGAGCTCAAAACCATCTACACCCGAATCTCAATCTTCACCAAAAACAACAGAAGGGGCCACATCTACACATGGAGATCAGGAACATAATGAAAAAAATACTTATGAAGATCTTATCCAAGCTGGATATACTATGGCAGAAGCTTCCATAGTGGTATATGGTACTCCGAACCCACCATGGGCTGCAAGGAAAGAAGAAGAAAGACAAGATCCCCCAAGAAACAGAGAAAGAGATGATGAGGCGGAAAACAGAAGGTAGACCATGGATCTCAACAAAGAACTCCAGAGAGATACTCACCACAATCCGGAGTGCCAAGGATGGTTCAATTCCCCACGGTGCCTCAATGGAGACTCTTAGCTAGCCCATTCCAAGCACCACCGACACCAATGCTAATCAGTATGAGTTATCAGGTTCCACTAGCTGGTCCAATCAATAGACCCACAACTTGAAACCTTGTCACAGCAACAACTAAGAGCCGCTTATCAGATACTTGATAGAGTCAGGACGTGGTCTCTTGCCATTGCTGAAGAGAACAACATGCTGCGTACCAGGCATGACAACATGCAAACAGAACATGAGAACCTATCAAATATGGTACAAGATACCCACCTGAAGGCTAAAGAAGCAGAAAAAGAGCTCGACACTCTTACTGCAACACTAAGGGAATCTGAAGGCAGACAAGACACTCTCTTGCTAGAGATAATTGAAGCATCGAGAGCAATCAAGACTCTCCAAGAGCAAAAAGATCAGGCCTTGGATGACTTAGAATCAGCAATGGATGAAGTCCTAGAGTTGAAGGAAAAGTCAGAGCTCCAAGACAAGACAATCAAAAGACTAAGGGCTACACCAAGGATCAAGAGAACAAGTGCAAGAGCAGACGCCCAATTCATACAAGCATTGAAGGCACAAATCACCACCCTATAGAAATACTGCATCTAGCAAAGACAAAGGATGCATAAGGGAGAAGAATCTTCAACCGCCGAAGAAAGAATGAGAGCAGAACACATAGTTCTTCAGAAAGAACATGAGGAACTTCAAAAGAGCCTGGAGACATTGCAAAATCAAATGGTTGACATGGCCGAGAAAGCAACTCAACAAGACACATTGACACAAAGACAGATCGCTGACTTGCAAAAGGAAATAGCGGCTTTAAGGACACAAGAATCAGAATCAGGGCATAGTGAAATAGAAACAAATGCTAGAGATGAGCCCATGGAAATTCCTGAAGGGGCCAAGGGCTGCGGCAAATGTACTTAGGGAGGAATGGATGCAACCCACACTCCCATATCCTCTCCTAAAGTATGAGGTAACATAATCAGGAAAAGAGTCAAAGAGGAAGCCACAAAGCCGGTCTATGAAGGAGATGCCAAGAAGATGGAGGATACAGGTAGAATAGTGGACTCACAACCAAGATGGAAAAAATCTTGGCTCCTAAAGTACCCAGTTTTTTTGAAATACTTGGTGGAGGCTCCAAAGATTATCAGAGATGACCTCCTAATTTGCCCAGTCCCTCGTGTTCGCACTTGGGCAAACCATTTCAAATTCGTGAAGGCTCGTCCCAACTAGCTAAACTACCCGTCTATGCCTGCATCCAAATCAGGAGAGAGAATATGTGTCTCTTATATGGTGAAAACCCTGAAGGGCACCATTAAGATCTTCACAGGCTCTCCAAATTTGACGTGCGTCATGACCAAAAAAATCTGCAAAACCTTGTTGGCTTGTTTTGAAGTGTTCGCGCCTTCTAAAGCGACGAATTCTACACTCCTCTCAACGGGCGACACTGTCACTGCAATGACATCTGATCTGTGAAAACAACCATCTCCAGAGGTTTTACATCTACTGTATCAGAGAATCATGTTTCTGGCTAGCTATCACATGCAAGCCTTTGAAGAAGCTTTCTACACGGGATTCTTTACTTATGATAGCAAGATATTTGGCCCAGCGTGGTCACTTTGGGGAACATCTGCTACTAATCGTACCTAAAGCTGCTAAAACGACCAGACTTCCACTAACACAAGAGTAGCTCTTACTAAAGTAAGATCAGTCATGTCAGGAGGACATGGACGCGGAAGGGGGGAGTGTTGACAACAAGATATAGAAGAGGTTTCCCAATTACATTATACTACTATTTTTGGCACCTTTGTAATATTTGAGCTGCCAATAGACCTTGTGGGAACGAGCCTCTATGGAGGAATGTATATAATTCAACTTTTGTAACCTAAACCCAACTTTTTGGAATTAATCAAATCGGTTTTATCACTGTGCGTGGAGTTGAGAGAGAGAGAGAGAGAGAGAGAGTGTGAGTGTGACTTGATCTCTTTGCTACGCGCGCTACGGAAGTCCCATTGCTGAAGTGACACCACCACTGCATTAGCAACTGCAAGGGCTTTCCTCTGACACCAATAGTGTATGATTTTGACGACAACTCAAAGAGAGCACCTACAAGCTTCTGGGTGAGTTTTCTTGCAAACCGGGTGTCCATTTGTTGACTTCTTTGTACCTATGGGTTCACGGCAAGTAGGACTACATGTTAGAACCATACGCCACGAAAAATGGTAACTTTATTTTGCTGCCTTCTTTATTCGCAATTTTGCAAGGGGTAGTTGGAGGTGGGTTATCCAGTCATAGTCCATAGGATATTGATCTCAAGGTAAGGAGGTGTACCTTATGAGTTTCGTGATGTTTCAAATGCGTTTGACCTAGATTCGGTGAGTGTTAGCATTGTAGTAGTTAGGATTGTCTTCACTAGAGCGATCTTTGACTCGTCTTTTTTATTACTGATTGTCTTACAAGGTCGAGAAGTAAGTTCATAACACTCTTCTTGTTTCCATGCACCTAGTGTTAAGCTTCATCCTCGGCGACATAGAGTTGTTGGTTTTGTTCTCGCTAGAAGTAGGTTCATAACCCTCTTCTTGTTTCCATGCACCTACGGGTAAGCTTCATCCTCGGCATAGAGTTGTTGGTTTTGTTCTCGCCATGCTAGCATCCGCTCGTGGCGTACCTATCAACAATACATCATCCATTTTTGTTCTTGGTTTTGTGTAGTCTGAGTCACGCTGATAGCCGTTTTTCGGCTCTCCATAATTGCCATAGTAAGTTACTCCACCCTACCAAATTCACCCAAGTGCTATGGCTATCCCTACCATTTCACTGTACATAGGCATGTGTGAGTTAGGGGCCTTTTCCCATATCTTCTCAAAAACCCTCAGCTAGCTAGTCACTGGGCTAGTTGAGCCAAAAAATAAAATAAAATAAAAATAAAAGTATATTATGGCCTCTTTGTGTGTAAATATTTCATTTTATATATGGCCTAAATATAGGGATTTTTTATAATTATTTTGGTATTTTATTTAAATATTTCTACTTAAGTGTGTGTTTTATTAAACCTATGTACACCTTCTTTCATCCTCTTGCACCATAATTTATTTTTTGCCAATATGTACATACTCTAACCTCATATTTTTCCTTTATACAAATCACTCCCACATTTTCACCCTCACCCTCGTGAAAACAAAAAATTGATTTTCTACTCATTGGTTACGTTTATTATATTATTTACTTGCATACTTTTTCTCTTTCACCCAAAATAATTCAAGGAGGGACCATATCATATGATTCCAATATCTTTCCATATCCATAACTCCTCCATATTTTTATTATTATTTTTACTCATTATTCTAACACCATTGCTCATTGAGCTAAAGTCCATGAATAGTCCATACACTAGTCCCACCATGTATATATTTCTTTATTCACCAATAATCCTCCTCCATGCATGGGTCAAGGGCAACTTGGATGCTTTGTATTATAATATGACAAAGGAGGGGCTCACTCTTGGATGCATTGTACAAATTCAACAAAGGAGGGGGCACTAAAAGACTTTTGCAGGCATAAAAACAGGCTTTTTGGTGAGAATTTTGGCACCTATCTCCACTCCGATTTGGAGCGGTGGTCAAAAGAGAAAATGTATCCCACGCTCTGAATAATCACCTTAAAATTTTTCATGATTTTGGAGCTACCAGCGGGTGAGCTATGATTTTTTGAGTGGACCCCAGTCTGCCCACTTTTCTCACAAGTAGCCCTTAGTCTTCTCTCACCCTTCCACACACCTACTCACTCTTACACATCCTCCCTCTCCTTCCCTCACTCAAACCTGCAATTTCCATGGCTTCTCCACCCTCTTCACCATTACCCTTCTCTCTCATCCCTATAGTTCTTTTATGAACCTCTACATACATACACCCTCTCCATGTCTCTCTCTATTGCTTCTATATTACAATTTCATTTACCTCTCCTAAAAATATCTAAAATTCAGCATCTTAACCATGATAACTTCTGCAAATTGAGGATTTTTCATCAAAAAATCCTCTTTTCATCGTGGTGGTCAACCGTGGCGGGGGCGTAAAGAAGCGAAGAAGAAGAAGAAGACCAACGGTCATTTTTTCCACAATCTACACAAGGGTGAGTTCAAGCTTCTTCAAAGCTTCACCATCTCAATGATTCTCTTTTAATTCACCCCTCTTCCTTCATCAAATCAACTCATCCTACCCATTGTAAATGTATCACTAACAATTCTAGTGATTATTACCACCAACAACTAACTTCTCTTGTAAAAATGCACCCACACTATCAACATATGGAGTAGGCAACCGCACAAGTAAACCAAATTCATTCACTCCCATGGAAATTTCTCTCCTTTCACCACATCAATAATTCTCTTACTTGAGCCCACATCCATGTGACTCAAGAGAAAAGAGAGACCCCATTATCATTTGAAATTCATAAAAATTCATAATCCTTGATCTTTCCTAATAAAATTGATTAGGCTTAATCCTAATCAAGGCTTCTAAAACCTATAAATAGAACCCATTCCTCCTTGTAAAAGACATCACTATACCATTGCACACTAGATTGAGCGTACCACACGCCAGTTCTATCTTGGTTGTAAAGAGAGAGTAAGCTTTCTATACACCATCACCTTGGTGCATAGAAAAGCTTGAGCTAGTTTGAGTGAGTGCGAGTAGAAGATATTCTTCCTACCATTGTTGTATCTACCCCAACATCAATGAATTGGTAGTTTTGGGTGCAATTCATGTCCAAAGGCTCACGCTTCTCCTCCAATTTGGCTTGGCAAACTCATTCAGCTTCATAAGGTGACTTGTTTCATTGAAGGTTGTTGTTTTGTTGCTTGTGATTCATTGGCTATTGTTTGGCTACCATTGTAAGAGGGTGGATGGTGAGAGGGCTCCCATAACCCTAAGACAATGTGCTAGTGATGCTATAACCAAATCTTGTCACTTGATTCTGCAAGCTCTAAGTTCCTTTTTGTGCAAAATATAAAGTTGAAGCTAAGTTGTACACCATCTCTCTCTCTCTCTCTCTCTCTCTCTCTCTCTCTCTCTCTCTTTTAGTGTGTGAGAGTGTTCCATTGGTGTTAGGGTTAGTGTAAATTCCTTGCTTGTTTGTGGGTTGCTCTAACGATTCTCCTCTTTTGCGTCCTAGTTCGCTCGTAAACTAGGTGGTGCCCCTTGTGTAGTTGGGATTTGGCTGTGGGTTTGTTGTTTTGGTTTGTGTTGTGTTGTGCCCCAGCCCCATTGAGCAGCACGGGAGCCTTGAAGGGTGTCTAGAGGTTGCTCTTCTTGTTGCCCGCCCCGGACCGCCTCAATTTTGGTGCCCCCACTGAGGACAGGCTTGTGTATGTTTTGTGAAGGCTCAACCTTTAGCATAATCAAGTAGCTTGCATGAATCACGAGAATTTGTATGATCCCTTCATTTCCATTGCAAGGCAAAAGGTACATAATTGTTAGTACTAAGTTGCAATTTAAGCGAGTAATTCGTAGAATTTTAGGTCCTCTTAGGTTGGTAGAGATAAACGCATCAATAAATCCTTTATTTTGCCTCTCATTAGTACGACCTTAGTTTGGACGTCTATATTTTTGTTTTGTTTTAAGAATTAGGTCATGCATAGACCATGGATAATGGCCCAGGAATACAGGTTTTTCCCTTTCATTTCACTCCACACATTTGAGTAAACATTGCAATTAGTAGAAAAATCCATTTTCAACAACGTATGGTATTCATGTTTGGTGCCCAAAGAGTAGGAGAAATTCTCGCGTCACCAAACCCTGTCATTCTACCTCTTATTGATTATCATAGGTCATTTGATGTGAATATTTTTATTTTGTTGTAGAATAGATTGCAATTTAGAAAATATTATTGTGTAAATCTTTTAAAGAAAGAAAAAACAAAAACGCGTCACTTTGAAATCAATTCAATGGAGAGCCAACGCCAAATGTCTGGATATCCTCTTTTCTTTGGAGAGCCTGGAGAGGATGCAGAATTATTTCTAGCGAATTTCAAGATGTCTTGCCGTATCAAGAGGATAGTAACTGATCAAGAACGTGTAGAAATGTTTGAGGTGGTCCTTAGGAAAGATGCTAGCACTTGGTTTGACTCTTTGCCTGAGGAAGTTAAAGGGAATTACACGGAAGTTTTGAATCGTTTCAAGAAATACTTCTTTGATCCCCAAAACACTCAGAAATTATGGCAAGACATTGTTTCTCATAAGCAAAAAGACTTAGATGACTACTACTTGTACAAGCAAGAGTTCCTACGTCTTTGGGCTCTATGGATACGAAATGTTGCTAACCTTGGTGATGGTGCAGAATTTCTAAAGAAGAGAGGTTCATAGCCGAACTCTTTCCTGACCTTAGGGTAAAAGTTGAGGCGGGTGCACCTGCTACCTTTGATGCAGCTGAAACTAGGGCTGCTGAGAAATATAGGAAACTCAAGTGCTTAAGGGGGGAGGTTCCAATAGAAGGTCTTAGACCCAAAGGTAAGTCACAAGCATCAACATCTAAGGAGCTTCCTGAGGTAACGGCGGAAGTGATTGAGAAGTTAAATGAATCTTTAAGCAGCTTGTTAATTCACCTTGCACAAGCTGTAGGTCCAAAGGGACAAGCAAAGAAGTCTGAAGAGCGAGACCCACGACCTAGGAGAGTCTTGCAATGTTGGAATTGCGGTGAGTCTGGACATGGGATGTATAATTGTCCTTGGCCCCGTGGGGAGCCAGGGAGACCTAACTTGAATTACCCAGTGATGAATGCAGGTGAAGGAACTAGTCAGCAACCACGGCTTATACAAAGGCCAAATGGAGCAAGACACCTCCAAAGGAGTGGAAGGAGTTCCACCTTTGCCAGACCCAAACGTGCATGTGGTAGAGGTGACAAATTCAAGAGAGGTTGACATGGAAGCAAATGGCATTAAGCGTGGCCGAGGGAAAGGTAAGGAGAAAGAAGGTGTTACATCACAAAGTGACCATGGACGAGAAAAGAAGGCAAAGGAGACCAAGGAAGCAAGAGGACTCGACGTCGTATCAACTCCAAGACTTTCTTTGGACATGGAATGGCTCCATGGCAAATCTCTCGGCCGACATAGAGTTGTTGGTTTTGTTCTCGCTAGAAGTAGGTTCATAACCCTCTTCTTGTTTCCATGCACCTACGGGTTAAGCTTCATCCTCGGCATAGAGTTGTTGGTTTTGTTTCTCGCATGCTAGCATCCGCTCGTGGCGTACCTATCAACAATACATCATCCATTTTTGTTCTTGGTTTTGTGTAGTCTGAAGTCACGCTGATAGCCGTTTTTCGGCTCTCCATAATTGCCATAGTAAGTTACTCCACCCTACCAAATTCACCCAAGTGCTATGGCTATCCCTACCATTTCACTGTACATAGGCATGTGTGAGTTAGGGGCCTTTTCCCATATCTTCTCAAAAACCCTCAGCTAGCTAGTCACTGGGCTAGTTGAGCCAAAAAAATAAAATAAAATAAAAATAAAAGTATATTATGGCCTCTTTGTGTGTAAATATTTCATTTTATATATGGCCTAAATATAGGGATTTTTTATAATTATTTTGGTATTTTATTTAAATATTTCTACTTAAGTGTGTGTTTTATTAAACCTATGTACACCTTCTTTCATCCTCTTGCACCATAATTATATTTTTTGCCAATATGTACATACTCTAACCTCATATTTTTCCTTTATACAAATCACTCCCACATTTTCACCCTCACCCTCGTGAAAACAAAAAATTGATTTCTACTCATTGGTTACGTTTATTATATTATTTACTTGCATACTTTTTCCTCTTTCACCCAAAATAATTCAAGGAGGGGACCATATCATATGATTCCAATATCTTTCCATATCCATAACTCCTCCATATTTTTATTATTATTTTTACTCATTATTCTAACACCATTGCTCATTGAGCTAAAGTCCATGAATAGTCCATACACTAGTCCCACCATGTATATATTTCTTTATTCACCAATAATCCTCCTCCATGCATGGGTCAAGGGCAACTTGGATGCTTTGTATTATAATATGACAAAGGAGGGGCTCACTCTTGGATGCATTGTACAAATTCAACAAAGGAGGGGCCACTAAAAGACTTTTGCAGGCATAAAAACATGCTTTTTGGTGAGAATTTTGGCACCTATCTCCACTCCGAATTTGAGCAGCGGTGGTCAAAAGAGAAAATGTATCCCACGCTCTGAATAATCACCTCAAATGTTTTCATGATTTTTGGAGCTACCAGCGGTGAGCTATGATTTTTTGGTGGGAGATGTCGAGCATATGGCAAAGTTTCTCCCACCCATGTTTTAATGCTAACTTGACCAAATGTAAGTGTATTGGGACCATGGGAATATGGTCGAGATCTTTGTATATAATATCCCTAAGTATGCAATGCCTTATAAACGTAGATTGAGTAGTTAAAACATGCTCATCACAAGTGCCAAAATCCCTCAAAAAGTTACTAAATCTTTTTTGGGTATTGCATACCAAGGTTCTGTGAGATCAAAAGGTTTTGCAAAGGTGGCAAATGGTTTACACAAATATTGTCCTATGCTATTCGTGTATTTGTAGCCAAACTAATTCAAAATTGAACTAGGTTTTTTTAGAAACCCAGATATTTCAACAATTGGTTAAAGAAAGAATGTGGGTATATGAAATCCATAAAATTATTGCAAAAAGTTAAATGAATATGTAAGGTCTCTGCCACCCTTGGAGAGGGGATTCCCACGTAAAGGAATACACATCAAGCCATTCTAGTCATAAACAAAAAGTTACTAAGTTTGGCTGTTTTTTCACCTCTGATGAGCTAGTGATAAATACGTTATTGCAAGATTTTCAAAAATAAATTTTTACTTTTTGTCATTTTCGTTTAAAAGTAAAAATTCTTGAGGTGCTTCCACCCACCTAGACGTGACCGTCTCGTCAAAATCTACCCCGTCCTGAATTTCCATAAAAATAGCTACCTGCTCCAAAAACTGCTAAATATAGCTAGTGTGTGCATCCGACACCTTAGATTGTCATCCTCAAGATTGTCTTTTAATAGCAACTTTCAAAATTAAATTCAGATAAGCCAAGCTCACTCTAGACAATTAATTGTCATCTTAGTGTTGATAAATTAATTCCTAGGTCTAAGGTATGCATGTGCATGGGCATGTATGTGCATGTGTATGTATGTCCATAAATGACCCATATCCATGGACTCATCTCTTATAGAATAATTGATTATGAGCATGGGGGCACTACATGAGGTGTATCACCCAAAAGGGTAAAGAGGGACACCTCTAATGGCTAAGTAGGAGCTTGTGACACCTCCACTCATTATTTTAGCAAGAGGGGGCAATCTAGGGAGGTATGGGGCTGATTCGGGCAACAAGGAACCTCCAAACTCTATATAAAGGGCATACACACTCAATTTTAAACACACTTGAACACAAATTGGAGATAGGGAGACTCTACTGATGTGGCTACTCTTTGGTGAAGCTTCAACAAGGCTTTGATGAATAAATAACTTCAAAGCACATTTGGGTAATTTCAATCTATTATTCAGTCAAGTTATTACCAATCCTTTCTCTCAATTGGAACCCTTTCCGATTGCTACCATATTACTATTCAATTGGAATCCTTCCCAATAACTAACACATTATCATTCAATTCAAATCCTTTCTAATTTCTACTCTATTAACAAATACTATATACTCTTATTTACATGTCGTCAATTAGAACGAAAAATCATTATACCTATTTTATGGTAATTTCTTTACATTACAAAGTAATGAAGGTCTCACTACTCGATTACATAATCAATTATGTTGATTGCATGCACAATTCTTCATCAATGTAACCCAGATGCTTGCATGAATTATCTAATCATATTCAAGAATTTTGTCCAACTAAAATGATGGATTGTTCTTGCAAGTAGATATAAGTGATTAATCATGAGATTAATGTATGGGTTATAACGCATGTTTACCATAAGATTATGGCAGGATTAAGCAAGCATATGTTTTTGATTTGATGTGTAGAATAACCATATGTGTTTTGGAATTAAAACACTTATAATCATTTACCCTACTTCCATTGGATTCTTATACTTTAGCTTATAACTTCTCAAGTTAAGCTAAGTATCTAATAGTGGGGATGGCACCCAAGAGAACTCGCTATGGTGGATCACACGATCATGAAGCCGGAACCATTGATGGTAAAGTTAAAGGAAAGGCCCCAATGAATAAGGATGTGCCACTTATCCCACAAAATGATGTTATTGCTCATGAACAGGTAAGAAACTTCTTTTTTGTTCAATGCATCATGAGTAATTAGGAAGGAGAAAACCACCTTAAAAATGTATTAGTCCCAATTCAAAACCGCATCAATTGAACTTGTTAATTCTTTGAGTTGTATTAATATGGAAGGATTGTTTGAAGATATATTGTCTGAAGTAGCAAAGAAATGTTTGCCTAGTAGAAGAACTCTTGAATCTTCTTCATTCAAAAATCCTATACTGATATAGTCAAAACTCACTTTGATATCCAAGGAGGAGAGTTTAGCGGAGTGAACGCTAAGGCAGTACATATGATTGAACACATCTTGTAGGTTGGTTCCTAGAATGCAAGATAATACTTGTGGAATGGTGCCCAGGTTGCAAGTTAGTCACTGCTTGTTTGTACCCAGGTTGCAGAGGACAATTTAGTTGTATGGGCAACTAAAGACATCGGGAGCAATAAATTCTGGCCAAGAGGAGTGAACTCTTGGGGTTTGGATATTTAAATGAAGAAGAGTGGTATGTTGTTTTTCTTCTAGGAAAGATTATCTTGGTGCTGATTTGATAATGGTTGAAGGGATGTCTTAACGACCTTGTGATGGAAATCATAAAAAGGAACTTTGTGATAAACAACCATGTTGTAGTAATTAGAAAACAAGCAAAACAAAGTGTGAGTGTGGGGGCGGAAAGTGGGGACTAGCTTAGGTTTCCAATCAAGGATGGATGGTCTCATTTAGTCGAGAAACTCTCCGCTCCTCATTGATAGAAGAAGCGAAACTAGAGATTCATTGTGCCAAGAGTTGAGAAGTCCCAATTGTACGTGCCTCTGAAAATTATGGGAAAAAAGGTATTTGGGGTTTCTCTCTTTTGGAAGGTGAGAATTAGGAACGTTAGATTTTTGTGTTAGTTCATGATTTCCCAGCGAGGCATTGCTAGGAACCCTTTTCAATGGCTCGGCCTCAAGTTACTTGGTGACGAGAGTCTATCCATTAGAAATCTTGTCTATTTGACTATGCTTTTCTGAATCGATTAGGGCCTAGCAACCTATTAGGTACCGTCCTTTTGTGAAATGGATATGGTAACGGGGTGGGGACCTCACATGTGGTATTAGAGCCTAGGTTAGGAAACGGGAAAAAATCGTTATTGTTTGAAATTTTGGGAAAAATGAATTGGAGACTTAAGTTTGAGAACTTACTAGCATCAATGTTTTAGGAATATCCCGACGTTGAGTATCACAAGTTCGAAACCTTTGAGATAATGTATTTATAGGCTTGTCGCTCTTCAAATTTTGCTTTTTGATGCAACATGATGAAGATTTTGATGAAGTCTTTCTCTCCTCCATCAACAAGAATCCGAAGGGGATGGGAACTTGCGAGTTATCCAACTTTACTATTTTGTTGATACTACTAGGGATGACTACACTGTCATCTCTGAAGATGGGCTTGACATGACCTTAAATGAATGTGTTTTCAATCAAGTGGTGAAAGTGATCCCTACTTATAGGATCAAATTAAACCCATTTTTGTCCCTACTATCTTTCCTCAAAATAAGAGTCTTGTATTCTATGAATCCCATAAAGATGTGTATAAAAGCTACTACACAAACGAAATAGTGGATTATAAAAACTTATCCACAAATACCTATCAACTATACCACTATGTCCCAGGAAATCCATCTCTAAGAATCATATAGCTTTTTAGCAGAGAGAGAGCTAACCTTTGTATACATCTTAATAGAATAAAAAGATGCTCACCTAGCTTCTTGATGAGATCTCAACTTTATACATATCTTGATATAAAGAAAGCTATGACATCTTGAATTTAATAAGTTATCCGCTTTTCAAATTTTGTCTTAAGCTGTGGAAGTTTAATGCACTTGGTATTGTGCTAAGTTTTAATCAAACCATCGACAAGCGTACTATTGCGTAGGTACCAACAAATGCTTTATACACGATCGTACAGGCCCAACCACCCACATTCAAAGACGATGGAACCCATGTCGAGCGTGATGCTGAAGCCTGGATTGAGGCAATGGAAGACTATTTCAAAGTTGCAGGGACCCAACCTGTAGACCAAACTATGCTTGCAATGTTTTGTCTTACTAGCAATGCAAAAATATGGTGGAAACAACATTGCAATGGCTTGGTTGTTTCAAGATCTTCTCAGTCTGGGAGGATATTAAAGAAGTGGTTACAACATGATATCTTCCACCCACTCATCGAGATGCCAAAATGTATGAGTTCTTTGCTCTAAAACAACTCCCTTACTGGTGGCAGAGTACTACTCCAAATTTGTAACCTTGCAAAGATATGCCCCAAAAAATTCCGTTGAGAAACAGGTAGCACAGTTCTGTCAAGGATTGAATCATCCCTTGGATACCTGTCTTGAAGCAGTGAGACCCACATCACTTCAAGATGCTCTCTTAAGGGCAACACCTCTGGCTAAAGAGATGGCTAAAAATTAGGGAAGAGGAAACTTTAGAAACCAAAGGGCCAGGCCAAACAATTGGAGCCCCAAACCTGCTAATCAAGCTTATCAACCTCGCCCTGTAATAGAAGCAACTACAATAGCTCAACCGCAACATCCAAATGTTCGTTGCTTTGAGTGTAATGCGTTGGTGAACGTCGCCTTCCAAGTCTTCTAAATAACGTTCAATTAACCCATGGTCCCCTAACTAACCTAGACGTGCACTAATTTGCCATAATTGTGCGGCTTTCAAGTTTCTTTTAGCAATTTTCTGATTATGTGTTCGTATTTCACTTACTTTACTATGCTTCGTAGTCCAAATATATCTGCCCTCCCAGTTTCGTAGTCCAACTCTCTAATATGCAAGATTTCTCATGTATGCATCTCTAGATATGCTATTTATGGTTAAATTTTGAATTCTCATATACATTTTTTAATGGAGTTTTTAACCAAGATTTATCAACACGCAATCATTTCGACATTTACTTGATCACTAGAATTCAAAACTACACTTCAGAACTCACAAAACAAATCAATCACTTACTGGACTTCAGATTATTGAACATTGCAACTAGAATCACTGAATATATTTGCAAACTCTTCAATGAAAAGCACCAGAATAATCTCGTAAAATGTAAATTTCTATTGAAATTGCCAAAAACTGTCAATGATCTAATTTCCCTTCCCAAATGCCATCAATCATGCAACAATATGCAGCATTTCATTTCCAAGTATGATTTTAATGTAGATACATCTTCAAATGATCCAATTTATTCTCAATTATGGAACATAATATTATTTTTAAGTTTTTAATGCTTCTATCTAATATGTTTTTAAAGATTTTAACATTTTGTTAATGTCTGTAAGTATTAAAAAAACTAATTTTTAATGTTTATTTCATTGAATGAACTTGACTAACCACTGTTCTCTTCAATTTCTTCTGAACACTTTCATGCCTAGAATCCCGTTCAGCTTCGTCTCTTCTTCTTTGCTCATTCAAAAATCAGTATTTCGCTCTTTTTCTCTCTCAAATACCTCTCAGGTAATGATATGCATAGTATTCTCTCTCTCTCTCTCTCTCTCTCTCTCTCTCTCTCTCTCTTCTCTCTCTCTCTCTCTCTCTCTCTCTCTCTCTCTCTCTCTCTCAACTTCTTGCGACCCTCACACACTATGGCGCTCAATAAAGGAATACTCTCTCTCTCTCTTCTTACTAGCCACACATAGTATGTCTGTAATACAACTCTCTCTATACTACCATAAACATACACACTCAAGCTCTCACTCACTTGCTATGCAGGGTTTTCTCTCTCTATCTTACTCTCTAGTAGCGCTACAATCATGAACGAAATCTCTCTCTCTTTCTTGCAACTACTTCGGGCCCTACTCTCCTCTCTGGCAACCTGTGGTGCCTCTAATTGACACACACACACACAGAGCAGGTAATCAGCGTTTTCTTATTCTCTCTCTAATCCACACAGGACACACACACACTTAGCGCTATAGAGAATTCCCTTCTCTCACTAGCATTAACAGAACATCTTCTCTCTCTCTCTAACTAACACTCACACATACAGCGCTATTGCTCATGACTATCCCTGCTCTCGACTCCTTGCGGCCTCTCACTATGGCAACCATCTCTCTCTAGCGCTATACAGAGATAGCTTCTCTCTCTCTCTAATAGCACTATAACAGGAAACTAATCCCTCAATCTCTCTTGTTCAATATCGTTACATATAGGTGACTATTAGTTTCTTCCTCTATCTTGAATCCTACACAGAGATACGCTCACATGTGGCCTAATCTCTCTCTGCAAACAATCAGCGCTATAGAGAATTCATTTTCTCTCTCTCTACTACAGACATCGGGCTCTCTCTCTCTCTCTCTTCTAACACTCTCTCCATATCTCTCGTTTCTCTCAACCGACCCCCCCTTTGGCGCACCTCTCAGCATGGCTCTGTTCGTATTCTCATCACTCTCACAGCTCCTCTTGCTTGGCGACCAAAATGGTGCCCCTTCGGCAGCAATCTCTTACTCAAAGCCTGCTCACACTGCCTCACCTTTCTCTCTCTAAAATGCTCCCTACAGGCAGCCTGCTCGCCACCTCCACTCGCATGGCCTGGTCTCTACGGATTCTATCATGGCATGCTTCAAAGCCTCATCATCATGGCCTCCTCTACCAAGTCGACCCTTCCCGCTTTGGGTCTGCCTCCTCACCACCTTTTCCCTTGGCGGCTCTGGCCTACCCTCGCTCTACCAACCTCCACACCTCGCAGCCCCTGGAGGCTCTCCCTGCTCCATGCAATCAACACACAGACATGCAAGGGTAGCCCTCTTGGGCTCCCTTCTCCCCACTCACCTGGCGACAATCCCCCCTCTCGTCTTCTGGCTTCCTCGCCTCCTGGCAGTTCCCCTCTCGTGACGGCTTCGACCTGGCTCAATAGCCATAAAAAACCTTTATTGTAAATTTTTTATAAATACCTATAAGCCCTTATTCCCACTACACACAAAAAGTCACTCTCGAAATCCTGTCCAGCAACCTCGACTCGGCTCTCATCGACTCTCTCGACCTCTTCTCAGAAAACCCCATGGATTTGCACTACAGGGAAACCCTCTCTACATCTTCTTAATGATTCGAAAAATTATTTCGCAATGCAGTCATCAAGTGAGAAATCTATCCGACTTCGAATCACGCCCATCCTATGACTTCAATTTAACAGATTATTTTTACCGTAGATATTTTATGCGAACGAGTCAGGAACTTCCACCTCTACCATGTCAATAGGCCATAGCTATTTCCCAAGCACCTGTGTTGATAACGTAATGGTACTTAGCTAGAAAAGCAACTACCTACTTAAGATCGTACACCCACTTTCCTCGCAAAATACTTCAATTAAGATGCATCTCACTCATCAAACAACAATCAACATCTGCAGGCATTAATTAACATTTTTGTGATGATATGCAATTCAATATGCCTAAATGCACTTAACATGCCCATGCAGACCCCAAATTAATGTCAAAAGTTTACAATTTTGGTGTAGATTGATGGGTCTACAGTTGGGTCATTACAGGATCACTGTCCTAGAAGAAATGTAGCAACAATTGCAAATGCTATTCCTATAGCTCCAAATGGTAGAGGCCAACCTGTTCGTCATGGAGGGAGGAACATAGGAAGAGGTCTTGGAAGAGGAGCGTTGGCTCAAACTCATGCCATTATTATGGAAGAGCCAACGGTAGGAGACCAAGCTGAAGAGAGAGCAACTTTACATGCCGCTATTGACAACCCTAATGCTCTCCATCAATATGTAGTCATTCAAGCACAAGGATCTTATTAAGGTGAACAAATCTAATTCTTAATTGATTGTGGAAGCACACACTTATTTCTCTCTCCTAAATGCATGAGGAAACTAAAACTAGAATAGTATCTTGCTCAAAGGCTAATTGTAGAACTAGCGAATGGAAAGGAAGTCCTAACTTAGCATACATCATGACAAGTAGAATTTGAACTAGGGGAAAACTCTACTTCTGCTCACTTTCGTACTTTACCTCTAGGAATATACGATGGGATATTGGGAATGGGTTGGTTGAAGCAAAACCAAGCTCATATTCACTATGCACAAGGTAGCTTTACCTTTACATATAAATTAGGGAATGAAGTTCTAGTTCAAGGGAGGAATGGGAAACCTAAAGCTCACTTAGTCAAAGCTAGTAGACTTCGTAAGGGTTTACAAAAGGGTCAACAAATCTATGCAATTAAATTTAACAAGGTAGAAGACAGAGATTCAAACTTTCAACCTGAATGGTTGAGAGGGTATTCAAATGTGCTCCCTTAGGATCTTACAAGTCTTGCACCACCTGGAGAAGTTGATCACGAAATTACGACTATCCCTGGTTGTGAACCCGCTTCAAAGAGACCATATAAAATGTCACACGCTGAAGCAATTGAACTCAAAGGGCAACTTAGGCAGCTTATTGAGCAAGGATTTATCAAACCAAGTACTTCTCCTTGGGGTGCTCCAATCCTTTTCCAAAAGAAGAAGGATGGGTCTTTATTAAGACTTTGCATAGACTACCACGGGCTTAATCAAGTTACTATTAAGAACAAGTACCACATTCCTAGGATTGATGAGATATTGGATAGGCTACACGGGGCTACAATCTTCACAAAGATTGATCTTCGCTCTAGATATTATCAGATAAGGATCAAAGAATCAGACATTCCAAAGATGGCTTTTAATACTAGGTATGGACATTATGAATTCACAATAATGTCTTCTGGTCTTACTAATGCTCCTGCAAGCTTCAATTGACTAATGAAGGATATTTTTAGACCTTACCTAGATGATTTTGTCTTGGTTTTCTTTGAAGACATCTTGATCTATTCCAAAGATGAGGTAGATCATGAAGAGCACGTCCGTAAAGTATTACAGCTCTTACGATAGTATGAGCTTTATGCTAAGAAGAGTAAATGTACCTTTGTTCTTCCCAAGTCAGCTATCTTGGCTTTATTATATCTTCCAAAGGTATCTCAGTTGAACCAGATAAAGATAAGGACATCGTAGAATGGCCTCAACCTACTTCTCTCAATGAAATAAAGGGATTTCTTGGAATCATAGGATGGTATAGGATAATTGTCAAGGATTATGCTCTCATTCCATCACCTTTAACAAAATTGCTAAGGAAAGGAATGAGAATTGAATGGAGAGCAAAATAGGAGGCCAATTTTGCAGAGTTAAAATGATACCTAGTATAAGTCCCAATTCTTAAACTTCCGGATTTCAGCAAGGAGTTTGATGTTATAACATATGCTAGCAAACTCGCTTTAGGGGGAGTCCTTAGTGAAGACAGTAGGCCTGTAGCCTATACTTCTCAAAAGCTCAGAGATCATGAGAAGAATTACCGACCCATGACTTGGAACTCTTAGCAATTTTCCATGCATTAAGCTATGGAGACGTTGTCTTCTCAGTCATAAATTTCAGTTAGTCACTAATCATAAAAGCTTGAAATGGATCTTTACACAACCCAATCTCAACATGAGGCAAAGAAGATGGATTAAACTTCTTCAAGAATACGACTTCGACATAAAATTTAGACTAAGGAAGGACAATGTAGTTGCAGATAGACTTAGTCGCAAAGTTTTCCTTAGTGCTATTTCTATACCTAATAATCCTATGTGGGAAAGAATTAAGGAAACAACCTTGAAAGACCTTGATTATCAACAGTTGTCCTTGCAGATTCAACAAGGCATAACACCTGAGACAAAGAATATATCGATAAAGGATTACTCTGTTCAAGAGGGATTTTCGGCAAAGGCTTTGTGTACCTAAGGACCCAACACTGAAGAAAGCAACCCTATTTGAGGCTCATGATAGCCCAGCTTCAGGTCACCCTGGGTATGCAAAGACCTTAAACGCTATTAAAACAAGCTACTTCTAGCCCGGGAAAGAAGGGGGATGTTCTTTGCTATGTGAAGCAATGTATCTCTGCCAACCGATTAAACTGAAAGAATCAAACTACCTGGACAACTTCAACCTCTTGATGTACCTCAAATGAAATGGGAGTGTATCATTATGGACTTTGTCACAGGATTACCCTCTGTTGGAGGCTATGATTCAGTATTTGTAGTTGATGATATGCTTACTAAGGTAGCTCACTTGATGCTTGTAAAAACTACCTTCACTGCCTTTGATATTAGCTGAATTTTTGTAAAGGAAATCTTTAGACTACATGAACTACATAAGAGAATTGTTAGCGACAGGGATGCAAAATTTACCTCAAAGTTTTGGACTTCACTCTTTCAAGCCATTGGAACACAACTGTGTTTTAGCACAGCATATCATCCTCAGACAGATGGTCAAATTGAAAGAGTAAACTAGGTGATTGAGGAAATTCTTAGAGCATATTGTTCACAGGAACCAAAGAAATGGATCCAATATCTTCCTTTGGTTGAATATGACTATAATTCCTCTGACCATAGAAGCATAGGCATGTCACCATTTAAGGATCTTTATGGACAAGAATTTTTGGCTCCATTAAATTTCTCAGATCCTACTATCAAGGTAGAAGCCTCAAAGCAAATGCTCGAATACATGGAAGCTCAAACCAAGGCGATTCGTAAGGATATTCAAGCCACTCATGATAGAAAATACTATGCAGATAAGAAGAGATTAGATTGAATCTTTAAAGAAGGAGACAAGGTATTCCTTAGGGTCAGGCCCAAGAAAAGCAACCTATCCTTGGGAAGGTACAAGAACCTCATCCCGAGATACTATGGACCCTATGAGATTTTCAAAGTGATAAGTGATCAAGCTTACAAGCTAAAACCTCCTTCTAACCTCAAAATTCATGATGTCTTCCATGTTAGTCTATTAAAACCTTATGTTCCTAACCTTGATCAACTTTTGGATTCCGAACAAATAGTTGTTCCAACCCAAGGAGTCCTTGAGCTTCAACATGACTATATCCTAGAAACACGGGAGAGAAAACTTAGGAATAGAAACATCATCGAACATCTCGTCAAATAGAAAGATTTCTGTGAAGAAGATGCAATGTGGGAAGATGAACCATCTTTCCTTAAAGATCATCCAGACTTTACTTTGAGATGAGGACATCACAATTCTTCAAGTTGGGGTGAATGTAAGGTCTCTACCACCCTTGGAGAGGGGATTCCCATGTAAAGGAATACACATCAAGCCATTCTAGTCATAAAAAGAAAGTTACTAATATTAGCAGTTTTTCCACCTCTGATGAGCTAATGATAAATATATTGTTGTAAGATTTTCAAAAATAAAAATTTTACTTTTTTTTTCATTTTCGTTTAAAAATAGAAAGTTTTGAGGAGCTTACACCCACCTAAACGCGATCATCTCGTCAACATCTACCACATCCTGAATTTCCATATAAATAGCTACCTGCTCAAAAAATTATAAATATAGCACGTGTGCATCCATCCAACACCTTAGATTGTCATCCTCAAGATTGTTTTAATAGCAACCTTTCAGAATTAAATTCGTAATAAGCCAAGCTCCCTCTAAAAAATTGTTTTTCATCCTAGCTATAGTAAATTAATTCCTAAGTCTAAGGTATGCATATGTATGCATGTGCATGGGCATGTATGTGCATGTGTATGTATGTCCATGTATGCCCACAAATGACCCATATCCATGGACCCATCTCTTATAGAATAATTGACTATGAGCATGGGGGCACTACATGAGGTGTATCACCCAAAAGGGTAAAGAGGGACACCTCGATCTAATGGCTAAGTAGGAGCTTGTGACACCTCCACTCATTATTTAGCAAGAGGGGGCCAGCTAGGGAGGTATGGGGCTCATTTGGGCAACAAGGAACCTCCAAACTCTATATAAAGGACATTCGCTTAAACACAAATTGGAGATAGGGAGACTCTGCTACTGTGGCTACTAGTTGGAGAAGCTTCAACAAGGCTTTGAGGGATAAATAACTCCAAAGCACATTTGGGTAATTTCAATCTATTATTAAATCAAGTTATTATCGATCCTTTCTCTCAATTGGAATCCTTTCCAATTGCTGTCATATTACTATTCAATTGGAATCCTTTCCAATAACTACCATATTATCATTCAATTGGAATCCTTTCCAATTTATACTCTATTAACAAATACTATATACTCTTTTTTACCTATCCTCAATTAGAAACCAACAATCATTATACCTATTTTATGGTAATTTCTCTACATTGCAAAGTAATGAAGGTCTCACTGCTTGATTACATAATCAATTATGTTGACTGCATGTACAATTCTTCATCAATGTAACCTAAATGTTTGCATGAATTATCTAATCATATTCAAGAATTTTGTCCAACTAAAATGATGGATTGATCTTGCAAGTAGATATAAGTGATTAATCATGAGATTGGTGTATGGGTTATAACGCATGTTTATCATAAGGTTATGGCAGGATTAAGCAAGCATATGTTTTTGGTTTGATTTGTGGAGTAACCATATGTATTTTGGAATTAAAACACTTATAATCATTTACCCTACTTCCATTGGATTCTTAAACTTTATCTAATAACTTCTCAAGTTAAGCTAAGTATCTAGTAGTGGGGATGGCACCCAAGAGAACTCGCTATGGTGGATCACATGATCACAAAGCCGGAATTATTGATGGTAAAGGCAAAGGAAAGTCCCCGATGAATGAGAATGTGCCACTTATCCCACAAAATGATGTTATTGCTCATGAACAGGTAAGAAACTTCTTTTTTGTTCAATGCATCATGAGTAATTAGGAAGGAGAAAATCACCTTAAAAAATGGATCGGTCCCAATTCAAAACCGCATCAATTGAACTTGTTGATACTGTCTGAAGTAGCAAATAAATGTTTGCCTAGTAGAAGAACTCTCGAATCTTCTTCATTCAAAAATCCTACACTGATATAGTCAAAACTCCCTTTGATATTCAGGGAGGAGAGCTTAGCGGAGTGAACGCTAAGGCAATGCTGATGATTGAACACATATTGTGGGTTGGTGCCTAGAATGCAAGATAATAGTTGTGGATTGGTGCCGAGGTTGCAAGTTAGTCAGTGCGGGTTTGTACCCAGGTTGCAGGACAATTTAGTTGTAGGGGCAAGTAAAGACACCGGGAGCAATAAACTCTCGCCAAGAGGAGTGAACTCTTGGGGTTTGGATATTTAAATGAAGAAGAGTTGTATGTTGTTTTTCTTCTAGGAAAGATTTTCTTGGTGCAAATTTGATAATGGTCAAAGGGTTGTCTTAACGAACTTGTGATGGAATCATAAAAAGGAACTATGTGTATGAACAATCATGTTGTAGTAATTAGAAAACAAGAAAAACAAAGAGTGAGCGCGGGGGAGGAAACTGGGGACTGGCTCAGGTTTCCAATCAAGGATGGGTGGTCTCAATTAGTGGAGAAACTCTCCGCTCCTCATTGATAGAAGAAGCAAAACTAGAGACTCATTGTGCCAAGAGTTGAGAAGTCCCAATTGTACGTGCCTCTGAAAATTATGGGGAAAAGTAATTTGGGCTTTCTCTCTTTTGAAAGGTGAGAATTAGGAACGTTAGATTATTGTGTTAGTTCATGATTTCCCTGCGAGACAATGCTAGGAACCCTTTCAATGGCTCGGACTCAAGTTACTTGGTGATGAGAGTTTGTCCATTAGAAATCTTGTCTATCTGACTATGATTTTCTCAATCGATTAGGGCCTAGCAACCTGCTAGGTACCCTACTTTTGCCAAATGGATATGGTAACAGGGTGGGGACCTCACAGAATGTATCGGTTATTTACATTATCAGCTTGTTTAAACCAATGTAGGCCATTGTGCGTGTTATATTCCAGCATTCTTGGAGTATCTCCAAAAAAATTTGATCCACAAAACTGACTTTGTTGTTTTGAAGATGAGCTCATATTTCTTGGTGTGCCAGCAATTCTTTTCAATTGCTCTTTACTCTTGGAAGACTTGAAAATAGTGTCATTGTTTTGTCTGAGTGGTCGGTGTTGTACCTAAGGAAGAAATGGTGTCCCTGGTGTATATAATACTAAGCCCTTGGCTGCATCTAATAAGTTCTCATGAATAGCATAAAATACCACAACTGCATGCCAAACTTCAATAGGAAAGAATGTTACCCAGCTGATGAAAGCAGACACCTATGCAAGTCTCCAGAAGAGTAAGGAAAAAACTTGGAAGACTCCAAAAGACAAACCACAGAAGGTGGTCAAACCATATAATTGTTAAGGGATAGCTGGATCTTGGATTTTTTTTTGCAGTTACACTTTATAAAGGCCTGTAAGTATTCCAATAGATTTTAAGGAATTTATGGATGTCATTTTCTTTATTGTGAGTGATAGTCCCATTGTACGGGCTACCATTGATGCATTAGAACACTTCTTGTTATCAATGTCTAATAACTTTATTTTCATCACTGTAAAAGCCTTATCCTGTGATAGTAAATGCTTAGATGGCATGGTTGAAGTTTTGCATTGTTCTACAACCTCCGGGGGACGACTGCAAAGATCGACTGCAAAGATGAGCTAAAGATTCAATGGTGAACGAAGCAAACTGATTCAAGATCTCAAAGTCCCAAAGTCTATTTTCCAAAGAGATGGCATCAAGCTCAATTTTCGTAGGAGGAAGAAGCAGAATTATTTCAAAAAATGCTTGGGCATAGATCTTTCTATTTATTGAATAGTGTGTCATCTGTGAAACCTAGGACATTCTTCTCATCCTGATTTAAGAGATTTAGATCCAAGAGAGGGTTAACAACCTCTTGAGACTGTCTAATTTCAAGTGGTAGAATAGGGAGGTTGTAAATGAAATAAACTTGTTAACAATAGTAGGCAAAGAAGAGAAGTAAAAATTCAAATCAACAAAGTCCTGAGCATCAATAAAGCATAAGGAGGCTAAAAAATTGCCTAAAGCATTACTCAATTGGGTTGGGTCTTTCCTTGCTAGGGCTAGAATCTTCAATCAATCATTTATCAAAGTTGTCTCAATGTAGAGAGCTACTGCTCTTGTATCGTCTTTTTCTCGTAATCTAGAAGACGTTTATGAAATTTAGTTCCTTTAAAATAGGAAAGTAAGCATTGGGTGCTGATAGGGGGGATATGGACGTATTTTTTCTCTGAATAGCCAAGACGTGTTCATGACAGTATCCAACCAACCTGAAAGAGATTATATACAAAGATAAGCAATAGAAAAAAATGAAGTCAAGTTCTGTATATGGTGGTTGTCCGACCAAGGACAACTCGGGAAACAAGGAGAGAGAGCTTATATTTGACATCCCTTCATTCAAGAACCATATGCTGACCCTTGACACAAGAAAAATGAATAAACAAGTGACACAAGACAAAAAGAAAGTTTTTTTAAAATTATTGAACTTATTCTTGGTACATCCGTTTCTCGTAGGGGACTGAACGAGCTCCAAAAGCCAAGAAAGAATAGGCATATACCTGCTACTATCCAACAAAAAAGCAGCAAGTTAGAACTTGGGCTACTTTGATGGGAAGACAGGTATCCAAACAACCCATTCTGCTTGTTATTGATGTCCCATAGCCCTAGACCCCCTCACTCTCCTTGTATAAATTAGGGGGTATGTTTTCTGCCTTCCTATCAGGCATAATCCGTTTCTTTATGAATTTTTTGTTGCCATGGCATGTTTTGGTTTTATGGGTACTTCTGGTTTGCTGAGGAGGCATGTCAACATCCTTTTGGGAAGTTTCTTATGGCAAATGGACGAGGCTTTCCATTGGTAAGTATGCTCTCTTATGAGTTTTTGGATCAGCACCATCAAGAGAGAGTCTATTCCTTGGGATTGGAGTATGGGAATCAGCCTTCACATAACAATCCAAATCAAACTCATGGAAAAAATGGGGGGTTAAAGAGAGAAAAAGAAGAGGTGAATGGGAGTAATCAAGCTCCATCCCATCCTATCTACAAGGAAGCCAATAATGGCTTATACCATCTTGAGAGCATTAGTTATTCATAATTTGTTACCAGCCTCTTGTCAACAACTATTCCCTCGTGTTTTTTTAATATCTATTATGAGACCTTTATGGGACAACTAAGATTAAAACCAACCTCTATTTATGCATAAATGACCCACGTTTATACGAGTACTTCCAAAGAAATTACTAAGTCCCCATATTTTGGGAAATTTTGCCAGAGTTCCCTTGTTTTCCGATAAGTTTTTAAAAAAACCATGCGTCAAATTACCCATGGCGACTTCACAACGAGGATTTTTTATTATATTTCTCTTATCTTTCAAAAAACATCCCATAAAATCTCACAATGGGCTTAATCCAGCCAAGCACCTTATCAAATCAGCATACAATATTGTTTTCTTAAGCTGCCACAAGAACATATCAAAGTCAGCTATGTTACATTTTAAATGTGTTTTTATTAAACAATTGTGCATAGTTTAAACACAACAAACGCATTCCTGCATCAATTTAATTCCATCTTTTATGGAGCCAATTAGCCTAAAGCCATCTTTTATTTAAACCACTCATCCTTTTGTGGGTCGTCTAATTGTATAATTTACTTCTATTCATGTATAACATACCCATGTTTATATGATTATTTTAGAATAAATAATTTCCTAAATCCTCATTTTTTAGAAAATTTTGAAAGAGTTTCCCCTGTTTTTGATTATTTTATCCAAAAAACCTGATAAATCACCCATGGCAACCTCACATCGAGGATTTTCATACATCTTTTCATTCAAAAAGACCATATATTTGTAGTATGCGCTCTCCGGGCATCCACTAGAAAACATGTAACATAGCACGTGCAAACAAAATAAGGGACTTATAATTAGGTACATTTACGAAAATATGTACTTACATAAAGGTTTTTTTAGTTGAGAAATTGAAAATTTCCATACATAAGGACTAGTTTTTTAAAACCAAAATGCATACATAAAGGGAACATATAATACTTGAAAATATACAGGTAAGGGAATATTTAAATATCTCTTGTTCACGCGTGCTATAAGGCAAATTTTACATAGTGGACTCCTCGCGGGTATACACTTAACTTAGCCTGGTTCAAGTAGTGTTTTTGACACACATTATCTACTATCAGACCATAACAAAGTTTAGCACTATAACATTTTTTAGTGTGTTTTTATTAAACAACATGCTCTGCTAAACCATCTATGCTCAGCCATGCATTAAGTACCCCATTCATCAATACAAAAAACCTTTTGTAAGTAGAGCAAATAAACATCATACAAAATACAAATCTTCTCTCAGTAGACCTCAAAGGAGTGTCTACCTGGTTTGTGAAGCCCCATCCATGAATGCGGTTGTGATGCAACAACCCGATGGTGGTTGCAACTTGGTTGAGTGCTGCCAGAAGGGAGCCTGCTGCTCCGAGGTTGATCGCCGAGCTATGTTCGTGAGTCCAAGCAGGTGTAGGGTCAACCCAAGTATTTTCTCATGATGAAGTAGCGCTCATATACCTTGTGTGTGTGTGTGTGTGTGTGTGTGTGTGTGTGTGTGTGTGTGAGTGTGTGTGTGTGTGTGTGTGTGTGTGTGTGTGTGTGTGTGTGTGTGTGGTGTGTGTGAGGGGTGAATAGGGAGAGGGAGCTTGGAGTACTGATTAGCACGCGAGCGGATTCTTAGCTATGGGGTGAGCGTATTAGAACACAAGAAACCTTTGATGTATAAACACATGCAGATTGCAGGTGCTCAGAATAACTGTGTGTGAGGGTGTGATGCTCATGTGTCGTGTGTGTGTATAACACTAGATTCTTAGCCAAGGCAATAGCACTCTAACTGTCACAATAATGAAGAACCTGTGTACACTGCTCCAATCCAAGATCCTTCGCTAGGCGAGCAAGCCAAATAGCTTCTTTGCATGCCTCACTCAATGCAGCATACTCTGCCTCTGTAGTGGAAATGGATGTACAGTCTTGAAGAACTGATCTCCTAGAAATAACAAAACCAGCAAATGTGTAAATCCAACCTGTTGTTGATTTATGACTGTTAGCACATCCTGCATAATCACTGTCTACAAATCCCTTAATGGATAACTCTCCACAACCATAGCATAAATGTCTATCTATTGTGCCACTCAAGTATCTGAGAATTGACTTGACATCATCCCAATGCTTTTTACCAGGGTTAGACATAAATCTGCTGACAACTCCCACTGCATGTGCAATGTCAGGTCTTGTAGCCACCATGGCATACATGAGACTACCACAAGCTGAAGCATAAGGAACCTTAGCCATCGCAGCAGATTCGAGACAATCGTTCTTGCTAAGTTTCAAATATACAGGAAATGGGGTACTCAATGCCTTCCCCTTATGCAGGTTGAAATGCTCAAGAACTTTATGCAAATAATCCTTCTAAGATAAGTATAACAATCTCTTCTTACGGTCTCGAGTAATGCGCATACCCAAAATGTGATTTGCATTTCCCAAATCTTTCATGTCAAACTGACTCTTCAGCTTCATTTGAGGTCAGCAATGTCCTTCTTTGAATGACTAGCAATGAGCATGTCATCCACATAGAGAATAAGCATAATTAGTTGTCCATTGGGTTGTCTTTTCACATAAAGACATGGATCCTCATTACTGTGCTTATAGCCTTGGGAACGCATAAATGCATCAAACTTTTGATACCATTGTCTAAATAATTGCTTCAAGCCATAGAGACTTTTCAAAAGCTTACAGACTAAATGTTCCTTGCCCTTTAACACAAACAAACCTTCAGGTTGCTGCATATAAATCTCCTCATCGAGATCTCCATGTAAGAAAGTTGTAATGACATCCATTTGCTCAAGCTCCAAATCTTCAGTGGGGCAACCAAATCAAGCAACCTTCTCAGTGTCATCATCTTGACCACTAGAGAAAACATTTCTTGAAAATCTATACCATATTCTTGCTTGAAACCTTTGGCCACTAACAGCTGATTTTTTGGATGTTTTCTTCAAACCCATTTACAAGGTAGTGCTTTCCTACCTTTTGGTAATGGAACCAATTCCCAAATCTCTAATACTTGATACCCAACCAAAGCCCATGCAATCTTATGGTTGTCGGGGTCTGCTTTGGAAGCATCGCAATATTCATATGCAAACCCCCTCGCAAACCTCGTCATGAGCTCATCGTTGCAAGGGGAGCCTGGTAGACCTTCTGATACAGAAGCCTACATGCATCATAAAGGTGGTCATGCACCTAGTGGAGGAAGATCTTAGTCTTCTTCTTCTCTGGCACCTTGAACACTGTTGACCACTGTTCATGTGGCAGGTCCTTGTCTGTTAAATCCTTGGGTAGATTTCCCTCCATGCTCAGTCCATATTCCTCATGCAAATGCAATGCAGAATAGCAAAACTTGGAAAGTATCAGATACTCCACCAATTCTGCAAGCAAAATCATGGAGGAAAATGATTTGCAACCAATGCTAAAAAAAAGGATTTTTGGCCATGCATTGCCATGAGGCAATGTAGAACTCACCTTTTTGAGCATATTTTTCAATTGACAACATGCTTTTGGAGAGGGAAGTTTTGGCGGTCGTGTTTGTTGTTGGGATATGGCAAAGCGCGATGGGTGCAATGGGGGGCAGAGAGCACGACTGCTACATTATGCAATGGGGGGAGCACGAGCTATGGGAGCAGAGCGAGCACACAGGTACAAGCGAGATTCCGAGTGACAAGCTAGTTGCGTGAAAGGAAAGGAGAAAGAGGACAAAGGCCATGATGACTGTAAATTCAAAAAAAGGGGACCCACTCCCCCCCATAATGGCTCGCATGCATCTAGATTATAGGTACATAAATTATATTGCATGCAAATTTAGAATTTCCCTCTCCCTCTTTTCCCAAATTCGAAAAACGTTGAATTTCCCTCCAACTAGGTACTATTGGTGGTACCACCAAAAGGTGCAAAAAGTTGTACCACCTAAACATGCTATCACCCAAATGCATCTTTATAGGCTATGGACTAGATGGTCAATTTGGTTATCGTTTATGGGATCTGAAAAGCTGATCAATAATCCGTAGCATTGGTGTTGTCTTTAATGAGATCAAGATGCATAGACAATTAGTGAAAGAGGTTGAATTTGGAAAGTGACATTTTCTGACGTATCACCTCCTTTATAGACAGCTCTAGAGCCAATTGCTACACCATCTAGTACAAGTTTTGATCAGCTTAGGAGATCTCAAAGAGTCTCACATCCGCCTGAATGGTTTGTTCTAGAGTGGATTGTTTTTTTTAAACAGATAGTGGTGAGCCTTCTTGTTACAAAGAAGACATGCTAGCTAACGATAAGGTTCAATGGGAACATGCTATGAAGAGGGAGTTGTCTCTAGTATTCAGAAATACAGAAGTTCATGTCCGATTAAGGCGTGAAGGAAGCCCCCACATTTGAAGGGCTGATAGAGAATGCTGTGGATGGTCCTGTGGCATCCAACCACCCTCTACAACACATGTGGACAGCCTCTCAGCCCCTCTACACAGCATGGGTGGATAATCTTGCCGATGACATTGAGTAGCAGACAGTGAAGGTAGAAGAGAAGGTGAAGTCTACAAAGATAGTCTAGGTTGCAAAGCAGGACTTATGGTTGTGCAATGAAGGTACCTCCTCAGCTTGTGCACCCATCACGCAGAGGTGGAGAGCCTCAGAGAGGAGGTGGAGAAACTGAAAGCCTCTCCAACAGAAAACGCAGCTGCGGGATTGCCAAAAAGGAGGCTGAAATTGGAGCCCTTACAAGGTACTATCCAAATCCTTTGGATTCAATGATGCTGCAAGGATGAAGGGGGAGGTGTCAGTCATGCAGATACTCCAGTCTTCTCTGTCTTTAAAGGGTATAAAGTGCTAGAAAGTGCTAACAATGGTTGAGAGTGGTCACCTTTTAAGCACTTGCATGCACTTTCAGCCACCTACAGGATGTTTGACGCACATGAAAACATCTGGAAATACCTACAACTGCTTGCAGGTGCATAAAAGTGGTTAACAGTTCTTGCAATTGCTAAAAATTTCTTGACTATTTAGCACTTGCAAACACCTTAACCACCTGCCAAGCACTTCATAAAAACTTTAAAAAACTAAAAATGCCTGCAAGTGCTAACACTTTTATGCACTTGCAAGCACTTTGAACCACCATTTGACACATTAAAGCACTTGCAGAACTTTCAACCACATTGCAAAACTCTTGAAAACTTTGCAAGAAACTCTCAAAGTGCTTTGAAGATAAGTTAAAATTGCCTTAAAATGCTTTCAAAGTGATTAAAAGTGCTTTCTGCAATGCACTTCAAAGCACTTTTAACCACTTTAAAGCACTTGAAACAATTTTAAGACACTACAAGCAGCTGCAGGAGTTTGTAGGTAGTTGAAAGTGCTTCAAAGTGCTAAAAAGAGCTTCCAAGTGCTAGCAAGTGCCTTTCAAAGTGCTGCAAGTGGACAGATTGAGCACCTGAAAGCACATCCAAGCACTTCAAAAGACCTACAAATGCCAGCAAGTGCTAAAAAGTGTGCTAACTTTTATGCACTTGCAAGCACTTTGAACCACCTGCACGGATATTAAAGCACTTTGAGCACTTTCAACAACCACTTGCAAAGTCTTGCAAGTGCTTGAAGGTGCTTCAAAGTGCTTAAATTTGCATCAAAATGCTTTCAAAGTGCTTAAAAGTTTATTCTGCAATCACTTCAGAGCACTTTGAGGCACTTTTAAACCACTTTAAGACCCTGCAAGTGCTTCAAAGTGCTAAAAAGCTTCCAAGTGCTAGCAAGGGCCTTTCAAAGTGCTGCAAGTGGACAAATTGAGCACCTGGAACACTTCCCAAGCACTTTAAAAGACCTACAAATGCCAGCAAGTGCTAAAAAGTGCCTAACTTTTATGCACTTTGAACCACCTGCACGGATATTAAAGCACTTTGAGCACTTTCAACCACTTGCAAAGTCTTGCAAGTGCTTGAAGGTGCTTCAAAGTGCTGCAAGTGGACAAATGAGCACCTGGAAGCACTTCCAAGCACTTTAAAAGACCTACAAATGCCAGCAAGTGCTAAAAAATGCCTAACTTTTATGCACTTGCAAGCACTTTGAACCACCTGCACGGATATTAAAGCACTTTGAGCACTTTCAACCACTTGCAAAGTCTTGCAAGTGCTTGAAGGTGCTTCAAAGTGCTTAAGTTTGCATCAAAATGCTTTCAAACTGCTTTGAAGTTTATTCTGCAATCACTTCAGAGCACTTTGAGGCACTTTTAACCACTTTTAAGACCCTGCAAGTGCTTCAAAGTGCTAAAAAGAGCTTCCAAGTGCTAGCAAGGGTCTTTCAAAGTGCTGCAAGTGGACAAATTGAGCACGTGGAAGCACTTTCAAGCACTTTTAAACACCTACAAATGCCAGCTAGTGTTAAAAAGTGCCTAACTTTTAGGCACTTCCAAGCACTTTGAACCACCTCTGTAGGGATATTGAAGCACTTTGAAGCACTTGCAACCACTTGCAAAGTCCTGCAAGTGCTTGAAGGTGCTTCAAAGTGCTTAAATTTGCATCAAAATGATTTCAAACTGCTTAAAAGTTTATTCTGCAATCACTATGGAGCACTTTGAGACACTTTTAACCACTTTTAAGACCCTACAAGTGCTTGAAAGTGCTAAAAAGAGCTTCCAAGTGCTAGCAAGTGCCTTTCAAAGTGCTGCAAGTGGAGAGATAGAGCACTTGCAGGCACTTGCAAGTGTCTACAAGTACTTGAATGTTCCAGTAAGTGCTCCAAGGTGCTTGCAAGTGCCTGTTGTTGCTAGCTGGCCATGTCCCCCATTATGATTGGTTGTGCAATAATCTTCCTTTGTTTTCAATTTTATACATAAAATAGTTCAGGAAATGGACAAGGAGCTTGTGAGTTCAAAAGGCAGGCCTCCTTCGTGAAGGGGTCTAGCAAGTTCATGAAAAGAGAGGGCAAGGCCCTTCTTGTGCCCACTCCACCTTCCAAGTCTAAATTTAGTGTGGATACTGTTTATTGTCTGAAAATTGTGTGGCATGTGGTCAAGAACTGTGGAACAAATATGCGGCCGGTGTCTTTCAGCTGCCGTGTGCCCACAAATACCATCCGTTCTACTTTTTAGTGGTCAGTGCGACTGATCCCAAGTGTGTTTTACCGGACTGTAAATGGGAGATACCCCATATAACAAGATACTGGGCACTTGGGAATTCTTATGAGGAGCTTGAAGGTAGTTTGGTCATTTTATACAATAGAATGAAGGAACGAGTGGACGAGTAAGTGCGACGGAGAGAGAGTGCGAGAAGCAGAGCACAACGATATGGTGAACTCGCTCTACTGTAATGTGTCATAGTGAGTTCTTATTAGGTTTTTACAAAAGAATATGTGTACATACCTGGCGGCCGCCCACTTACCTGGGCGACCACATTGGCTTTATACCCCAACAACCTCCCACTTAAAGTCCAATGTGGTACTTTAAGTGTGAGAGAAGCTACTATACAAGCTAATATGCAAGAGATGTAGAGAAGTGATGTACTACCCTACACATAACTGCTTGCAAAATGCGCAAAGCTCTCTGAGGGAAGTCCTTTTGTAAGTAGATCAGCAGGATTTTCTGTGGTGTGAACTTTGACAAGCTGAAGTTGCTTATCCTCGAGCATTTCCCTGATGAAATGATACTTCACATCCACATGCTTTGTCTTTGAGTGATAAACTGGATTGCGAGCCAATTGTATAGCACTTTGACTATCACAATATAACACAGGCATCTCTTCTTTGATTCCCAAATCTGTTACAATTGATTCTTTGCATGCCTCTGATGCTGCAACATATTCAGCCTCTGTAGTAGACTGAGTAACACAATCTTGTAATCTAGAACGCCATGATACTGCTCCACCAGCCAATGTAAAGACATACCCTGACGTAGACCTTCGGTTGTCTAAGTCACCTGCATAATCTGAGTCTATAAAACCCTTTACACTTAGCTCCTGACTCCCACAGCATATACGCATACTCTTTGTAGCTTTCAGGTATCTCAATATTCCTTTCATTGCCTCCCAATGTTTCTTGCCTGGGTTTGACATGTATCGAACTACTCCCACTGCAAATGCAATGTCTGGGCGAGTAGCAATCATTGCATACATCAAACTACCCACTGCAGACGCATATGGAATCTTATCCATTTCAGCGTGTTCTTCCTCAGACACAGGACAATCTTGTTTGCTAAGTTTCACATATGGTGGCAATGGAACACTCAGTGCCTTTCCCTTCTCCATATTGAAACGTTACAAAACCTTGTCAATATACTCTGTTTGAGATAACCAAATCAACTTCTTTGATCTGTCTCTCTCAATGCGCATACCAAGTATATGACTTGCCTCACCCATGTCTTTCATGTCAAACGATTTTGCCATCTTTGACTTCAAAGCTGAAATTTCTTCCAAGTGCTTGCCAGCAATCAACATGTCATCCACATACAAAATAAGGATCAGCCAACTACCATCCTTAGCCTTCTTTGTATATAGACAGTGATCGAACTCACTACGTTTGTAGCCTTGAGAAAGCATAAACTTGTAATTTATGGTACCATGCCCTCCGTGATTGTTTTAAGCCATAAAGACTCTTTAACAACTGGCATACCCAATCTTCTTGCCTTTCTCAACAAACCCTTCTGGCTGCTGCATGTAAATTTCCACATGTAAATCACCATGCAAGAACGTTGTCTTGACATCCATTTGGTGCAACACCAAATCTAATATGGCAACCAATGCAAGAAAGCATCTCAATGTAGTCTTCTTGACCACCGGAGAGAAGACTTCATCAAAGTCAATGCCTTGTTCTTGCTTAAAGCCCTTGGCAACAAGCCTTGCTTTGTACTTTGGCTGACTATCATGAGCGGTGATCTTATACCTATAAACCCATTTACAAGGTAGAGCCTTTTTTCCGTGGTAATTTAACTAGCTTCCATGTCTTGTTTTTATGCAGAGCTGTCATCTCTGACTGCATGGCCAATTGCCAATTCCCGGAGTCCTTCATTTGCACTGCTTCCTTGTAACATGAAGGCTCATTGCAATCAGTCAACATGACATAGTTCATAGATGGAACAAACCTATCAGGAGGTTGCGTGACACGTCCAGATCTACGCACAATAGGTGGCTCAAGCTCAGCCACAACCTGTGGTTCCACTCTATCCTGTCCTTGCTCCTCTTGAGCCCTGACATTTTGTCTTGCACGTGCAGGTCCATCTTCTGGAAGACAACTCTTCTAATCTCCTCAACCCTCTCTGGTTTAGAATGATATTTGGATTCATTAAAGTGAACATCATTGCTGCGGACAACCTTTTTGGATTCGGGATCCCAAAGTCTGTACCCCATCTCACCAGAATTACCATAGCCTAGAAAGATGCACTTTCTACTCTTTGGCTCAAGTTTGTTCCTAAATTCCTTTGGAACGTGAGTATATGCCTCACAGCCAAAGACTCTGAGATGCTTGTATGAGGGCATTTTGCCTGACCATACCATCTCTGGCACTGAATCCTTCTGCAAAACCTTGCTAGGAGATCTATTTACAAGATGAACAGCTATTGATACAGCTTCAGTCCAAAACCCATTTGGCAGCTGTGCATTAGACAACATACTTCTGACCTTCTCTTGTATGGTCCTATTCATCCTCTCAGCAACACCATTTTGAGGAGGATTGTAAGGAGCAGTAAGTTCACGTTTTATACCTTTTGACTCACAAAAGTCCTGAAAGGCCTTTGAAACATACTCTCCACCATTGTCAGTGCATAAGCATTTAAGCTTCTTGCCACTCTGATTCTCCACAAGTGTCACAAACGTTTTGAAAACACTAAACGCTTCATCCTTGTGCTTGAGAAAGTAAACCCATACTTTCCTCGAGTAATCATCTATAAATGTCATAAAGTAAGAAGCTCCCCCTAAGATAGGTTAGCATAGGTCCACACAAATCACTATGAACAAGTGCCAACTGTGTATCTCTTCTACTGCTTCTATGCTTATGTGGCTGCTGTGTTTGCTTACCATACAGACAATGTCACAAGAATTCAAAATCATTAAATGAAAAGCCAGGCAAATAACCAGAACGAGACAAGATTTCCATTCCCTTCTTGGACATATGTCCTAACCGGCTATGCCACAAAGAAACGTTCGGCTGCTCGCTACATTGATTACATTTTTAGAGACATTTGATACATAAATCATGTAAAGTCCTCCAGACTTTACTCCATGTGCTACTGTCATAGAGCCCTTGGATATCTTCCACATGTTCTATCCAAAAGTGGTGACGTAGCCAGCATCATCAAGTAAACCTGTGCTGATCAAGCTCTTTGTAATTGCGGGAACATGTCTCACATTCTTCAGCGAAAGAAGAGCCATTCTGAAACTTCAATTGAACATCTCCAACACCTAAGATCTCACATATCTCACATATCTCCTTTGCCTACCGAACATGATCTTTAGTGGTCACATAAGAGGTAAACCACTCCTTGTTTGGAGACACATGAAGTGATGCCCTGAGTCTATAATCCAGTCACTCAGTGCATTTCTATCAGATGCTGTAAGAAGAGCTGAGTCCATTGTATTCTTCAAGAAGTAGATGTCTCCTGACACTAACTGTCATCCTTGCAACATTGTTTGTCACATTTATTTCTTGAATCTTCACTGAGGACTTGTTCTTCTCACCATGGTCTTCAGCTTTCTCTTTGCCTTTTTCTGCTTTCCATTCTCTGCAGTCTCTTTTCATGTGACCCTTCTTGCCACAATGGTAGCATTCTATGTCACTCTTGCCTTTAGCACTGCGGGACTTGCTACGAGACTGATTCCTCTTTCCACCTTTGTACTTTTCTTTGGTCCTTCCCCTGACAACTAAGGCTGTTCCTTTGCCTTTGTCCTTTTCTTTCTATTGGTTTCTTCAGTAAGCAGACTTCCTTCTACACCTGCTATGTTCAAACCATGATCTGGAGGTGCAGAATTACTCAAAGCTGTGCGAAAAGTGTCCCAACTTTCCGGCAATGTGATCAACAGGAACATAGCTCTAACAGGTTCATCAAACTTGACACCTTGAGCTAACAACTGACTGTAGATTGTGTTGAATTCATTCAGATGATTGGACATAGGTGTCCCTTCTTTCATCTTCAAGTCAACAAGCTTCTTAAGCCAGTATACCTGTGAAGCTGCACTCTGCTTCTCATAAAGATCACTCAGCTTTAACCATGCTTGATAAGCCGACATCTCGTCTGCTACATTGAAGTAAACGCTTTCTGCCAAAGTCAGCATAATGGTAGAAAGTGCCAATTCATCCATTTCGCTCCATTCATCTTCGTCCATATCTTCTGGTTTTGTCCCCTTGAGCTTTATAGGTTTTATCTGCTGCTTCTTTTGTACCAACACGTGCCAAATCTGCTTCTTCCACAATGGGAAATTGGTTCCATCCAGCTTCTTGATATTGTAAAGAGCAGTGGCCTGTGATCCAGCCATAGCTATGCTTCACAGTGGTTTACTTTCCTGGGAAAAATTCGGCAGAGTTTCCTTGTAAACTGACCTCTAAACCAATATCAACCTGTCAAATGAACCAAGAAAGCTTCAGATTCTATATAAATTTCGGCAGAGTCTCCTTTGTAAAATGGCTCTGGTGTACTCAAAAAACAGACCAAAAAACAGCTCAAAAAACACTTTCTCTCTGACACTGTAAGCTGCGGGTAAACCTGTCCTGCAACTGTACTGTCTCTCACTGTCCTGTCACTGTCCTGTAAGCATAGACTGTGACAATGCCACAACGGCAGTAAAGCAAAGATGCAATCCCAACTATCTAACTCACAGTCAATACATCCTAGCTGCCTATCTAAGGGTGCTCGAGGGATTGCTCCAAGACCTGTATCACCGAAAGGATCTCAACATTCGAGAATCCCCCAGCTCAATAAAACCTCACTCGACCCTCAACAAAGGCTGCAGTAAATCTGACAGTACATAGACTTCCCACAAAGTCATACATCCACAAATTTCCCACTATATGCTGTAACCACTGCTGCGGTTGTTTGCTGCGTGACTCACAGCCAGCAAACCCTCAACAAACATACATCATCTCTGACAATACATCCCATGTGGAAGTACCTGCAATGCCAGGATGAAATCTGGAATATCAAGCAGCAAACACAAGCTACCTGATGAACTAGTGGATGTCGCCTACAGTCTGTGTCTAGATGCGCCCGTGTCGTATGTGACATGCCTCCGAGAACTGTGAGCCGTCCTTCGATGTGTAGACAGCCACAAATCAACACTCTGTGAGTGTTAATATCCTTAGCACCTGCAGTCGTAGGCCGAAAAACCCCAAATTTGCAGAGTCGGATCTGCACCCGCCGAGACCACGTAGTCGAAATGGCCTGTGCAGACCTTTGTCGAAGCTGAACGGTGGCCGAGATGACCTCAGAATGAAATTCTGAGAACACCTAGCCCTATGGGCTATCCCACAAGATTTGGGGCCGTGTCTTTGCCTGTCGAATTTCACTCCAATCTGAGCTGGTGACTCTAGCCTCCTGCAGTGCTGCCCCGAGCCTCGATCTGAGCTCTGATACCAGTTGAAGGAGTACGAGCGGAAGTGCGACACGAGAGAGAGTGCGAGAAGAAGAGCACGATGATATGGTGAACTCGCTCTACTGTAATGTGTAGAGCATAGTGAGTTCTTATTAGGTTTTTACAAAAGAATATGTGTACATACCTGGCGGCCCGCCCACTTACCTGGGCGACCACATTGGGCTTTATACCCCAACATAGAACTTATGCTAATCTGTTGTGGAGACTAATTGTGTGCGTTGGTTCAGTTGAGCCAGTGGATGAGAAAGAAGCTTCCACATCATCTATGCACGATGTGGACGAGGTCTTTGACCTTGATGCCATGCTGCTAAAGTACAAGAACTTTGAAGGTGGGAAAACTGTTGAGGGTGGTGATCGAGACATTCTGAAGGAGACAACTCCGTCCGCAAGCAACCAAGGTAATGTCAGTTTTGTTATCTGTCTCCTCCCATGTCTGAATTATGGTCACCGTGTTCATTGTGGTCACATTATGCTGTCCAGGTACTGATGCCTATAAGGAGGACAATGTAGCTGAGGCAGAGGATCCTGAAATGGAATCAACCCTGCAATTTGTAGCGGTGGAGATGCGAAAGAAGAGAAAAAAGCAAATGGAGGACGAGCTGTCCCAGGATCCCAAAAAGAGTACTGGCATACTCCCCCCAAAAACCAGAGCATGCAAGAAGCTTTAGCTTCTTGAAGCTTTGTATCTTTTTTTTTCATGCTATCTTTTTTAGATTGCAGCTTTGTATCTTTTTCCCGGCAATATAAATTTAAGTATTCTCTCTTAGTTTCTCTACAGTTAAAATTCGTTTGATTGCTCAAAACCCCCACCGCCACTGATGAGGTAGAGCACATTAATCGCCAGCTTCCTTGCTACAAAATGTCTCGCTTCCCAATCCATAGAGATTTGGCAGTAATTGTAGACTTCAACAATGTGCTTGCTTGTGTGCATGATAAGCGCAAAGGATTGGAACCCCCAGATTTAAAACACAATGTACTTTGACAAAGTAAAGGGGGATGATACCGTCACCTACTATGTACGGAACAACGCAGAATAATCATTGCTTGGACTCAGTCAGATAGTAGAGACTTTTATGTGGTCGTCGCGCGCCTGCCACAATATTGAGAAGGGTATGGACAAGTGCCTATCTCAAGCCAAGCGCTGTCTGAGTGGGTGGCTGGCACAAAAACTGCTGCCATGTTAGCAGTTGGAATTTGGAAACCCCCAAAGCAAATGTTTTTCAAAAAAACTTGAAACCTTTTGGCACCTCTTTCCTAAGTTCAATAAGTCTAACACTTTATGCTGGATGATTCCCTTTATAAGATTTACTTAATGATACCAATAAATTTGTATTCTGCCTGGGATAGAAAGAATAATGAGAGGCAGTGGGAAAATTTTCTAAAGAAGATGTTGCCTCATTCTATTTACAGTGGGTTGAGACTCCTGACAGAGCCAAGAGTGTTAGGGAATGTCCATTTGATGCCAAGACGATGAACTTGCACAAATGAACTGGAATCTGGCACATGGAAAAGTACGGGCACAACAAGAAATTCTTGCACCGAAAATGCAAGGTCCAGCAACCAACTATAGCGGCCACGTCGGCAAGAATGGCAGAGCAGTCTACTAACTGACTGACTTTACTCTTTGAAAATGAGTAAGTCAAGTCAGTTAGTTGAATGCTCTGGCCTTCTTGCCGACGTGGCCGATATAGTTGGTTGCTGGACCCTTGCATTTTCGGTGCTGCAGAATTTTTGTTGTGGCCGTACTTTTTCCAGTGTGCCAGATTCCAGTTATTTGTTGTAAGTTCATCCGTCTTGGCTTCAAGTGGAAATTCCCTAACAGTCTTGGCTCTGTTCAGGGAGTCTCAACCCACTGTATTATGAATGAGCAACATCTTCTTGGAGAAAATTTTCCCATGGGGCGGGGGCCTTCATTTTTCTTTCATTTACCAGTGCAGAATGACAAAGTTATTGGGATCATTGAAGTAATCTTGTTAAGGGATTCATCCAGCTGTAAATGTTGACTTATTGAACTTAGGAAAGGGTGCCTAAATGTTTCAAGTTTTTTGAAAAAAACATTTGGTTAGGGGGGTTTTCCAAATTCCCAACTGCTAACATGGCAGCAGTTTGTTGCCCGGCACCCACTCAAACAAGCGCTTGGCTTGAGAATAGGCACTTGTCCTACCCTTCTCTAATATTTGTGGCAGGGCGCGCGTCGACACATAATAGTCTCTACTTTCTGACTGAGTCCAAGCAATGTTTATTCTGCGTTGTTTCCATACATAGTAGGTGACGGTATCATACCCCTTTTCTTTGTCAAAGTACATTGTGCTTTAAATATGGGGTTCCAATCCTTTGCGCTTATCATGCACACAAGCAAGCACATGTTGAGTTCTTCAATTACTGCCAACTCTCTATGGATTGGGAAGCGGACATTTTGTTAGCAAGGAAGGCTGGCGATTAATGTGCTCTACCTCATCAGTGGGCGGGAAGTTGGGGTTTTCAGAGCCATCAAACGAAATTTTTAACTGTTGAGAAACTAAGGAGAGAATATTAAATTTACTTTGCGGGAAAAAGTACAAAGATGCATCTAAAAAAACATAGCATGGAAAAAAAAGTTACAAAGCTTCAAAGAAGCTAACGCTTCTTTGCATGCTCTGGTTTTTGGGAGGGAGTATGCAGTACTCTTTTTGGGATCCTCGGACTGCTCGTCCTCCATTTGCTTTTTTCTCTTACTTTTCGACATCTCACCGTACACATTCTGGGTTGATGCCATTTTCAGGATCATCTGCCTCAGCTACATTGTCCTCCTTATAGGATCAGTACCTGGACTGCATATTGTGACCACAATGAAACACGGTGACCATAATTCAGTCATGGGGAGGAGACAGAAAACCAAAAATGACATTCCTTGGTGGCTTGCGGAGGAGTTGTCTCCTTCAGAATGTCTTCTCGATCACCACCCTCAACAGTTTTCCCACCTTTCAAAGTTCTTGTAGCTTTAGCAGATGGCATCATGGTCAAAGACCTCGTCACATCGTGCTGTAGATGATGTGGATGCGTCTTTCTCTTCCACTGGTCAACTGAACCAACGCACACAATTAGTCTCCTTAACAGATTAGCTAAGTCTATGTTGGGGTTATAAAGCCCAATTTTTTTTGGGGTGTTGGGGTATTTGGTCGCCCAGGTAAGTGGGGGGCCGCCAGGTATGTACACATATTCTTTTGTAAAAACCTAATAAGAACTCACTATGCTCTACACATTACAGTAGAGCGAGTTCACCATATCGTCGTGCTCTTCTTCTCGCACTCTCTCTCGCGTCGCACTTCGCTCGTACTCCTTCAACTGGTATCAGAGCTCAGATCGAGGCTCGGGGCAGCACTGCAGGAGGCTAGAGTCACCAGCTCAGATTGGAGTGAAATTCGACAGGCAAAGACACGGCCCCAAATCTTGTGGGATAGCCCAAGGGCTTGGTGTTCTCAGAATTTCATTCTGAGGTCATCTCGGCCACCGTTCGGCTTCGACAAAGGGTCTGCACAGGCCATTTTCGACTACGTGGTCTCGGCGGGTGCAGATCCGACTCTGCAAATTTGGGGTTTTTCGGCCTACGACTGCAGGTGCTGAGGATATCGACACTCCAGAGTGTTGATTTGTGCTGTCTACACATCGAAGGACGGCTCACAGTTCTTGGAGGCGTGTCACATACGACACGGGCGCATCTACACACAGACTGTAGGCGACATCCACTAGTTCATCAGGTAGCTTGTGTTTGCTGCTTGATATTCCAGATTTCATCCTGACATTGCAGGTACTTCCACATGGGATGTATTGTCAGAGATGATGTATGTCTGTTGAGGGTTTGCTGGCTGTGAGTCACGCAGCAAACAACCGCCGCAGCGGTTACAGCATATAGTGGGAAATTTGTGGATGTATGACTTTGTGGGAAGTCTATGTACTGTCAAATTTACTGCAGCCTTTGTTGAGGGTCGAGTGAGGTTTTATTGAGCTGGGGGATTCTCGAATGTTGAGATCCTTTCGGTGATACAGGTCTTGGAGCGATCCCTCGAGCACCCTTAGATAGGCAGCTAGGATGTATTGACTGTGAGTTAGACAGTTGGGATTGCATCTTGCTTTACTGCCGTTGAGGCATTGTCACAGTCTATGCTTACAGGACAGTGACAGGACAGTGAGAGACAGTACAGGTGCAGGACAGGTTTACCCGCAGCTTACAGTGTCAGAGAGACAGTGTTTTTTGAGCTGTTTTTTGGTCTGTTTTTTGAGTACACCAGAGCCATTTTACAAAGGAGACTCTGCCAAATTTATGCAGAATCTGAAGCTTTCTTGGTTCATTTGACAGGTTGATATTGGTTCAGAGGTCAGTTTACAGGGGAAACTCTGCCGAATTTTTCCCAGGAAAGTAAACACTGTGAAGCGTAGCTATGGCTGGATCACAGGACACTGCTCTTTACAATATCAAGAAGCTGGATGGAACCAATTTCCCATTGTGGAAGAAGCAGATTTGGCACGTGTTGGTACAAAAGAAGCAGATAAAACCTATAAAGCTCAAGGGGATAAAACCAGAAGATATGGACGAAGATGAATGGAGCGAAATGGATGAATTGGCACTTTCTACCATTATGCTGACTTTGGCAGAAAGCGTTTACTTCAATGTAGCAGACGAGATGTCGGCTTATCAAGCATGGTTAAAGCTGAGTGATCTTTATGAGAAGCAGAGTGCAGCTTCACAGGTATACTGGCTTAAGAAGCTTGTTGACTTGAAGATGAAAGAAGGGACACCTATGTCCAATCATCTGAATGAATTCAACACAATCTATAGTCAGTTGTCAGCTCAAGGTGTCAAGTTTGATGAACCTGTTAGAGCTATGTTCCTGTTGATCACATTGCCGGAAAGTTGGGACACTTTTCGCACAGCTTTGAGTAATTCTGCACCTCCAGATGGTTTGAACATAGCAGGTGTAGAAGGAAGTCTGCTTACTGAAGAAACCAATAGAAAGACAATGGACAAAGGCAAAGGAACAGCCTTAGTTGTCAGGGGAAGGACCAAAGAAAAGTACAAAGGTGGAAAGAGGAATCAGTCTCGTAGCAAGTCCCGCAGTGCTAAAGGCAAGAGTGACATAGAATGCTACCATTGTGGCAAGAAGGGTCACATGAAAAGAGACTGCAGAGAATGGAAAGCAGAAAAAGGCAAAGAGAAAGCTGAAGACCATGGTGAGAAGAACAAGTCCTCAGTGAAGATTCAAGAAATAAATGTGACAAACACTGTTGCAGAGGATGACAGTCTAGTGTCAGGAGACATCTACTTCTTGAAGAATACAATGGACTCAGCTCTTCTTACAGCATCTGATGGAAATGCACTGAGTGACTGGATTATAGACTCAGGGGCATCACTTCATGTGTCTCCAAACAAGGAGTGGTTTACCTCTTATGTGACCACTAAAGATCATGTTCGGCTAGGCAATGGGCAGACATGTGAGATCTTAGGTGTTGGAGATGTTCAATTGAAGTTTCAGAATGGCTCTTCTTTCACGCTGAAGAATGTGAGACATGTTCCCGCAATTACAAAGAGCTTGATCAGCACAGGTTTACTTGATGATGCTGGCTACGTCACCACTTTTGGACAGAACATGTGGAAGATATCCAAGGGTTCTATGACAGTAGCACATGGAGTAAAGTCTGGAGGACTTTACATGATTTATGTATCAAATGTCTCTAAAAATGTAATCAATGTAACCGAGCAGCCGAACGTTTCTTTGTGGCATAGCCGGTTAGGACATATGTCCAAGAAGGGAATGGAAATCTTGTCTCGTTCTGGTTATTTGCCTGGCTTTTCATTTAATGATTTTGAATTCTGTGAACATTGTCTGTATGGTAAGCAAACACAGCAGCCACATAAGCATAGAAGCAGTAGAAGAGATACACAGTTGGCACTTGTTCATAGTGATTTGTGTGGACCTATGCCTAACCTATCTCTAGGGGGAGCTTCTTACTTTATGACATTTATAGATGATTACTCGAGGAAAGTATGGGTTTACTTTCTCAAGCACAAGGATGAAGCGTTTAGTGTTTTCAAAACGTTTGTGACACTTGTGGAGAATCAGAGTGGCAAGAAGCTTAAATGCTTACGCACTGACAATGGTGGAGAGTATGTTTCAAAGGCCTTTCAGGACTTTTGTGAGTCAAAAGGTAAAAACGTGAACTTACTGCTCCTTACAATCCTCCTCAAAATGGTGTTGCTGAGAGGATGAATAGGACCATACAAGAGAAGGTCAGAAGTATGTTGTCTAATGCACAGCTGCCAAATGGGTTTTGGGCTGAAGCTGTATCAACAGCTGTTCATCTTGTAAATAGATCTCCTAGCAAGGTTTTGCAGAAGGATTCAGTGCCAGAGATGGTATGGTCAGGCAAAATGCCCTCATACAAGCATCTCAGAGTCTTTGGCTGTGAGGCATATACTCACGTTCCAAAGGAATTTAGGAACAAACTTGAGCCAAAGAGTAGAAAGTGCATCTTTCTAGGCTATGGTAATTCTGGTGAGATGGGGTACAGACTTTGGGATCCCGAATCCAGAAAGGTTGTCCGCAGCAATGATGTTCACTTTAATGAATCCAAATATCATTCTAAACCAGAGAGGGTTGAGGAGATTAGAAGAGTTGTCTTCCAAGAAGATGGACCTGCACGTGCAAGACAAAATGTCAGGGCTCAAGAGGAGCAAGGACAGGATAGAGTGGAACCACAGGTTGTGGCTGAGCCTGAGCCACCTATTGTGCGTAGATCTGGACGTGTCACGCAACTCCTGATAGGTTTGTTCCATCTATGAACTATGTCATGTTGACTGATTGCAATGAGCCTTCATGTTACAAGGAAGCAGTGCAAATGAAGGACTCCGGGAATTGGCAATTGGCCATGCAGTCAGAGATGACAGCTCTGCATAAAAACAAGACATGGAAGCTAGTTAAATTACCACAGGGAAAAGGCTCTACCTTGTAAATGGGTTTACAGGTATAAGATCACCGCTCATGATAGTCAGCCAAAGTACAAAGCAAGGCTTGTTGCCAAGGGCTTTAAGCAAGAACAAGGCATTGACTTTGATGAAGTCTTCTCTCCGGTGGTCAAGATGACTACATTGAGATGCTTTCTTGCATTGGTTGCCATATTAGATTTGGTGTTGCACCAAATGGATGTCAAGACAGCGTTCTTGCATGGTGATTTAGATGTGGAAATTTACATGCAGCAGCCAGAAGGGTTTGTTGAGAAAGGCAAGGAAGATTGGGTATGCCAGTTGTTAAAGAGTCTTTATGGCTTAAAACAATCACCGAGGGCATGGTACCATAAATTCCACAAGTTTATGCTTTCTCAAGGCTACAAACGTAGTGAGTTCGATCACTGTCTATATACAAAGAAGGCTAAGGATGGTAGTTGGCTGATCCTTATTTTGTATGTGGATGACATGTTGATTGCTGGCAAGCACTTGGAAGAAATTTCAGCTTTGAAGTCAAAGATGGCAAAATCGTTTGACATGAAAGACATGGGTGAGGCAAGTCATATACTTGGTATGCGCATTGAGAGAGACAGATCAAAGAAGTTGATTTGGTTATCTCAAACAGAGTATATTGACAAGGTTTTGCAACGTTTCAATATGGAGAAGGGAAAGGCACTGAGTGTTCCATTGCCACCATATGTGAAACTTAGCAAACAAGATTGTCCTGTGTCTGAGGAAGAACAGGCTGAAATGGATAAGATTCCATATGCGTCTGCAGTGGTAGTTTGATGTATGCAATGATTGCTACTCGCCCAGACATTGCATTTGCAGTGGGAGTAGTAAGTCGATACATGTCAAACCCAGGCAAGAAACATTGGGAGGCAGTGAAAGGAATATTGAGATACCTGAAAGCTACAAAGAGTATGCGTATATGCTATGGGAGTCAGGAGCTAAGTGTAAAGGGTTTTACAGACTCAGATTATGCAGGTGACTTAGACAACCGAAGGTCTACGTCAGGGTATGTCTTTACATTGGCTGGTGGAGCAGTATCATGGCGTTCTAGATTACAAGATTGTGTTACTCAGTCTACTACAGAGGCTGAATATGTTGCAGCATCAGAGGCATGCAAAGAATCAATTTGGCTTAATCGACTAGTAACAGATTTGGGAATCAAAGAAGAGATGCCTGTGTTATATTGTGATAGTCAAAGTGCTATACAATTGGCTCGCAATCCAGTTTATCACTCAAAGACAAAGCATGTGGATGTGAAGTATCATTTCATCAGGGAAATGCTCGAGGATAAGCAACTTCAGCTTGTCAAAGTTCACACCACAGAAAATCCTGCTGATCTACTTAAAAAGGACTTCCCTCAGAGAGCTTTGCGCATTTTCGCAAGCAGTTAGGTGTAGGGTAGTACATCACTTCTCTACATCTCTTGTATATTAGCTTGTATAGTAGCTTCTCTCACACTTAAAGTACCACATTGGACTTTAAGTGGGAGGTTGTTGGGGTATAAAGCCCAATGTGGTCGCCCAGGTAAGTGGGCGGGCCGCCAGGTATGTACACATATTCTTTGTTAAAAACCTAATAAGAACTCACTATGCTCTACACATTACAGTAGAGCGAGTTCACCATATCGTTGTGCTCTTCTTCTCGCACTCTCTCTCGCGTCGCACTTCCGCTCGTACTCCTTCATTCTATTGGATAAAATGACCAATACTACCTTCAAGCTCCTATAAGAATTCCCAAGTGACAGTATCTTGTTATATGGGGTATCTCCCATTTACAGTCCGGTTGTAAACCACACTTGGGATCAGTCGCACTGACCACTTAAAAGTAGAACGGATGGTATTTTGGGGCACCACGGCAGCTGAAAGAACCGGCCGCATATTTGTTCACAAGTTCTTGACCACATGCCACACAATTTCAGACAATAAAACAGTATCCACACAAATTTAGACTTGGAAGGTGGAGTGGGCACAAGAAGGGCCTTGCCCTCTCTTTTCATGAACTTGCTAGACCCCTTCACGAAGGAGGCCTGCCTTTTGAACTCACCAGCTCCTTGTCCATTCCTGAACTATTTTATGTATAAAATTGAAAACAAAGGAAGATTATTGCACAACCAATCATAATGGGGGACATGCAGGCCCTAGCAAAACAGGCACTTGCAAGCACCTTGGAGCACTTACTGGAACATTCAAGTACTTGTAGACACTTGCAAGTGCCTGCAAGTGCTCTATCTCTCCACTTGCAGCACTTTGAAAGGCACTTGCTAGCACTTGGAAGCTCTTTTTAGCACTTTCAAGCACTTGTAGGGTCTTAAAGTGGTTGTTAAAGTGTCTCAAAGTGCTCCATAGTGATTGCAGAATAAACTTTTAAGCAGTTTGAAATCATTTTGATGCAAATTTAAGCACTTTGAAGCACCTTCAAGCACTTGCAGGACTTTGCAAGTGGTTGCAAGTGCTTCAAAGTGCTTCAATATCCCTACAGAGGTGGTTCAAAGTGCTTGGAAGTGCCTAAAAGTTAGGCACTTTTAACACTAGCTGGCATTTGTAGGTGTTTAAAAGTGCTTGAAAGTGCTTCCACGTGCTCAATTTGTCCACTTGCAGCACTTTGAAGACCCTTGCTAGCACTTGGAAGCTCTTTTTAGCACTTTGAAGCACTTGCAAGGTCTTAAAAGTGGTTAAAAGTGCCTCAAAGTGCTCTGAAGTGATTGCAGAATAAACTTCAAAGCAGTTTGAAAGCTTTTTGATGCAAACTTAAGCACTTGAAGCACCTTCAAGCACTTGCAAGACTTTGCAAGTGGTTGAAAGTGCTCAAAGTGCTTTAATATCCGTTTGAAGGTTCAAAGTGCTTGCAAGTGCATAAAAAGTTAGGCACTTTTTAGCACTTGCTGGCATTTGTAGGTCTTTTAAAGTGTTGGAAGTGCTTCCAGGTGTCAAATTTTCACTTGCAGCACTTTGAAGCACCTTCAAGCACTTGCAAGACTTTGCAAGTGGTTGTAAGTGCTCAAAGTGCTTATTATCCGTGCAGGTGGTTCAAAGTGCATAAAAGTTAGGCACTTTTTAGCACTTGCTGGCATTTGTAGGTCTTTTAAAGTGCTTGGAAGTGCTTCCAGGTGCTCAATTTGTCCACTTGCAGCACTTTGAAAGGCCCTTGCTAGCACTTGGAAGCTCTTTTTAGCACTTTGAAGCACTTGCAGGGTCTTAAAAGTGGTTTAAAAGTGCCTCAAAGTGCTCTGAAGTGATTGCAGAATAAACTTTTAAGCACTTTGAAAGCATTTTGATGCAAATTTAAGCACTTTGAAGCACCTTCAAGCACTTGCAAGACTTTGCAAGTGTTTGAAAGTGAAAGTGCTCAAAGTGCTTTAATATCCGTGCAGGTGGTTCAAAGTGCTTGCAAGTGCATAAAATTTAGGCACTTTTTAGCATTGCTGGCTTTTGTAGGTCTTTTGAAGTGCTTGGATGTGCTTTAGGTGCTCAATCTGTCCACTTGCAGCACTTTGAAAGGCACTTGCTAGCACTTGGAAGCTCTTTTTAGCACTTTGAAGCACTTTCAACTACCTACAAACTCCTGCAGCTGCTTGTAGTGTCTTAAAATTGTTCAAGTGCTTTAAAGTGGTTAAAAGTGCTTTGAAGTGATTGCAGAAAGCACTTTTAATCACTTTGAAAGCATTTTAAGGCAATTTTAACCACTTTGAATCTTCTTCAAGCACTTGCAAGAGTTTGCGAGTGGTTTTGAAAGTTCTTCAGAGTGCTTTAATGTGTCAAATGGTGGTTCAAAGTGCTTGCAAGTGCATAAAAGTTAGCACTTTTTAGCACTTGCAGGCATTTTTAGGTGTTTAAAAGTGCTTGGAAGTGCTTGCAGGTGGTTAAGGTGTTTGCAAGTGCTAAATAGTCAAGAATTTTTTAGCAATTGCAAGAACTGTTAACCACTTTTATGCACCTGCAAGCAGTTGTAGGTATTTCCAGATGTTTTCATGTGCGTCAAACATCCTGTAGGTGGCTGAAAGTGCATGCAAGTGCTTAAAAGGTGACCACTCTCAACCATTGTTAGCACTTTCTAGCACTTTATACCCTTTAAAGACAGAGAAGACTGGAGTATCTGCATGACTGACACCTCCCCCTTCATCCTTGCAGCATCATTGAATCCAAAGGATTTGGATAGTACCTTGTAAGGGCTCCAATTTCAGCCTCCTTTTTGGCAATCGCAGCTGCGTTTTCTGTTGGAGAGGCTTTCAGTTTCTCCACCTCCTCTCTGAGGCTCTCCACCTCTGCAGTGATGGGTGCACAAGCTGAGGAGGTACCTTCATTGCACAACCATAAGTCCTGCTTTGCAACTAGGACTATCTTTGTAGACTTCACCTTCTCTTCTACCTTCACTGTCTGCTACTCAATGTCATCGGCAAGATTATCCACCCATGCTGTGTAGAGGGGCTGAGAGGCTGTCCACATGTGTTGTAGAGGGTGGTTGGATGCCACAGGACCATCCACAGCATTCTCTATCAGCCCTTCAAATGTGGGGGCTTCCTTCACGCCTTAATCGGACATGAACTTCTGTATTTCTGAATACTAGAGACAACTCCCTCTTCATAGCATGTTCCCATTGAACCTTATCGTTAGCTAGCATGTCTTCTTTGTAACAAGAAGGCTGACCACTATCTGTTGGCAAAACAAAATCCACTCCTAGAACAAACCATTCAGGCGGATGTGAGACTCTTTGAGATCTCCTAAGCTGATAAGAACTTGTACTAGATGGTGTAGCAATTGGCTCTAGAGCTGTCTATAAAGGAGGTGATACGTCAGAAAATGTCACTTTCCAAATTCAACCTCTTTCACTAATTGTCTATGCATCTTGATCTCATTAAAGACAACACCAATGCTACGGATTACTGATCAGCTTTTCAGATCCCATAAACGATAACCAAATTGACCATCTAGTCCATAGCCTATAAAGATGCATTTGGGTGATAGCATGTTTAGGTGGTACAACTTTTTGCACCTTTTGGTGGTACCACCAATAGTACCTAGTTGGAGGGAAATTCAACGTTTTTCGAATTTGGGAAAAGAGGGAGAGGGAAATTCTAAATTTGCATGCAATATAATTTATGTACCTATAATCTAGATGCATGCGAGCCATTATGGGGGGAGTGGGTCCCCTTTTTTGAATTTACAGTCATCATGGCCTTTGTCCTCTTTCTCCTTTCCTTTCACGCAACTAGCTTGTCACTCGGAATCTCGCTTGTACCTGTGTGCTCGCTCTGCTCCCATAGCTCGTGCTCCCCCATTGCATAATGTAGCAGTCGTGCTCTCTGCCCCCCATTGCACCCATCGCGCTTTGCCATATCCCAACAACAAACACGACCGCCAAAACTTCCCTCTCCAAAAGCATGTTGTCAATTGAAAAATATGCTCAAAAAGGTGAGTTCTACATTGCCTCATGGCAATGCATGGCCAAAAATCCTTTTTTTAGCATTGGTTGCAAATCATTTTCCTCCATGATTTTGCTTGCAGAATTGGTGGAGTATCTGATACTTTCCAGGTTTTGCTATTCTGCATTGCAGTTGCATGAGGAATATGGACTGAGCATGGAGGGAAATCTACCCAAGGATTTAACAGACAAGGACCTGCCACATGAACAGTGGTCAACATTGTTCAAGGTGCCAGAGAAGAAGAAGACTAAGATCTTCCTCCACTAGGTGCATGACCACCTTTATGATGCATGTAGGCTTCTGTATCAGAAGGTCTACCAGGCTTCCCCTTGCAACGATGAGCTCATGACGAGGTTTGCGAGGGGGTTTGCATATGAATATTGCGATGCTTCCAAAGCAGACCCCGACAACCATAAGATTGCATGGGCTTTGGTTGGGTATCAAGTATTAGAGATTTGGAATTGGTTCCATTACCAAAAGGTAGGAAAGCACTACCTTGTAAATGGGTTTACAAGAAGAAGATTGCATCCAATGTTGAAAACTACAAAGCTCAGTTAGTGGCCAAAGGTTTCAAGCAAGAATATGGTATAGATTTTCAAGAAATGTTTTCTCTAGTGGTCAAGATGATGACACTGAGAAGGTTGCTTGATTTGGTTGCCCCACTGAAGATTTGGAGCTTGAGCAAATGGATGTCATTACAACTTTCTTACATGGAGATCTCGATGAGGAGATTTATATGCAGCAACCTGAAGGGTTTGTGTTAAAGGGCAAGGAACATTTAGTCTGTAAGCTTCTGAAAAGTCTCTATGGCTTGAAGCAATTATTTAGACAATGGTATCAAAAGTTTGATGCATTTATGCGTTCCCAAGGCTATAAGCACAGTACTGAGGATCCATGTCTTTATGTGAAAAGACAACCCAATGGACAACTAATTATGCTTATTCTCTATGTGGATGACATGCTCATTGCTAGTCATTCAAAGAAGGACATTGCTGACCTCAAATGAAGCTGAAGAGTCAGTTTGACATGAAAGATTTGGGAAATGCAAATCACATTTTGGGTATGCGCATTACTCGAGACCGTAAGAAGAGATTGTTATACTTATCTTAGAAGGATTATTTGCATAAAGTTCTTGAGCATTTCAACCTACATAAGGGGAAGGCATTGAGTACCCCATTTCCTGTATATTTGAAACTTAGCAAGAATGATTGTCTCGAATCTGCTGCGATGGCTAAGGTTCCTTATGCTTCAGCTTGTGGTAGTCTCATGTATGCCATGGTGGCTACAAGACCTGACATTGCACATGCAGTGGGAGTTGTCAGCAGATTTATGTCTAACCCTGGTAAAAAGCATTGGGATGATGTCAAGTCAATTCTCAGATACTTGAGTGGCACAATAGATAGACATTTATGCTATGGTTGTGGAGAGTTATCCATTAAGGGATTTGTAGACAGTGATTATGCAGGATGTGCTAACAGTCATAAATCAACAACAGGTTGGATTTACACATTTGCTGGTTTTGTTATTTCTAGGAGATCAGTTCTTCAAGACTGTACATCCATTTCCACTACAGAGGCAGAGTATGTTGCATTGAGTGAGGCATGCAAAGAAGCTATTTGGCTTGCTCGCCTAGCGAAGGATCTTGGATTGGAGCTGTGTACACAGGTTCTTCATTATTGTGACAGTTAGAGTGCTATTGCCTTGGCTAAGAATCTAGTGCTATACACACACACGACACATGAGCATCACACCCTCACACACAGTTATTCTGAGCACCTGCAATCTGCATGTGTTTATACATCAAAGGTTTCTTGTGTTCTAATACGCTCACCCCATAGCTAAGAATCTGCTCGCGTGCTAATCAGTACTCCAAGCTCCCTCTCCCTATTCACCCCTACACACACACACACACACACACACACACAAGGTATATGAGCGCTACATCATCATGAGAAAATACTTGGGTTGACCCTACACCTGCTTGGACTCACGAACATAGCTCGGCGATCAACCTCGGAGCAGCAGGCTCCCTTCTGGCAGCACTCAACCAAGTTGCAACCACCATCGGGTTGTTGCATCACAACCGCATTCATGGATGGGGCTTCACAAACCAGGTAGACACTCCTTTGAGGTCTACTGAGAGAAGATTTGTATTTTGTATGATGTTTATTTGCTCTACTTACAAAAGGTTTTTTGTATTGATGAATGGGGTACTTAATGCATGGTTGAGCATAGATGGTTTAGCAGAGCATGTTGTTTAATAAAAACACACTAAAAAATGTTTATAGTGCTAAACTTTGTTATGGTCTGATAGTAGATAATGTGTGTCAAAAACACTACTTGAACCAGGCTAAGTTAAGTGTATACCCGCGAGGAGTCCACTATGTAAAATTTGCATATAGCACGCGTGAACAAGAGATATTTAAATAATCCCTTACCTGTATATTTTCAAGTATTATATGTACCCTTTATGTATGCATTTTTGTTTTAAAAAACTAGTCCTTATGTATGGAAATTTTCAATTTCTCAACTAAAAAACCCTTTATGTAAGTACATATTTTCGTAAATGTACCTAATTATAAGTCCCTTATTTTGTTTGCACGTGCTATGTTACATGTTTTCTAGTGGATGCCCGGAGAGCGCATACTACAAATATATGGTCTTTTTGAATGAAAAGATGTATGAAAATCCTCGATGTGAGGTTGCCATGGGTGATTTATCAGGTTTTTTGGATAAAATAATCAAAAACAGGGGAAACTCTTTCAAAATTTTCTAAAAAATGAGGATTTAGGAAATTATTTCTAAAATAATCATATAAACATGGGTATGTTATACATGAATAGAAGTAAATTATACAATTAGAAGACCCACAAAAGGATGAGTGGTTTAAATAAAAGATGGCTTTAGGCTAATTGGCTCCATAAAAGATGGAATTAAATTGATGCAGGAATGCGTTTGTTGTGTTTAAACTATGCACAATTGTTTAATAAAAACACATTTAAAATGTAACATAGCTGACTTTGATATGTTCTTGTGGCAGCTTAAGAAAACAATATTGTATGCTGATTTGATAAGGTGCTTGGCTGGATTAAGCCCATTGTGAGATTTTATGGGATGTTTTTTGAAAGATAAGAGAAATATAATAAAAAATCCTCGTTGTGAAGTCGCCATGGGTAATTTGACGCATGGTTTTTTTTTAAAAACTTATCGGAAAACAAGGGAAACTCTGGCAAAATTTCCCAAAATATGGGGACTTAGTAATTTCTTTGGAAGTACTCGTATAAACGTGGGTCATTTATGCATAAATAGAGGTTGGTTTTAATCTTAGTTGTCCCATAAAGGTCTCATAATAGATATTAAAAAAACACGAGGGAATAGTTGTTGACAAGAGGCTGGTAACAAATTATGAATAACTAATGCTCTCAAGATGGTATAAGCCATTATTGGCTTCCTTGTAGATAGGATGGGATGGAGCTTGATTACTCCCATTCACCTCTTCTTTTTCTCTCTTTAACCCCCCATTTTTTCCATGAGTTTGATTTGGATTGTTATGTGAAGGCTGATTCCCATACTCCAATCCCAAGGAATAGACTCTCTCTTGATGGTGCTGATCCAAAAACTCATAAGAGAGCATACTTAACCAATGGAAAGCCTCGTCCATTTGCCATAAGAAACTTCCCAAAAGGATGTTGACATGCCTCCTCAGCAAACCAGAAGTACCCATAAAACCAAAACATGCCATGGCAACAAAAAATTCATAAAGAAACGGATTATGCCTGATAGGAAGGCAGAAAACATACCCCCTAATTTATACAAGGAGAGTGAGGGGGTCTAGGGCTATGGGACATCAATAACAAGCAGAATGGGTTGTTTGGATACCTGTCTTCCCATCAAAGTAGCCCAAGTTCTAACTTGCTGCTTTTTTGTTGGATAGTAGCAGGTATATGCCTATTCTTTCTTGGCTTTTGGAGCTCGTTCAGTCCCCTACGAGAAACGGATCGATGTACCAAGAATAAGTTCAATAATTTAAAAAAAACTTTCTTTTGTCTTGTGTCACTTGTTTATGTCATTTTTCTTGTGTCAAGGGTCAGCATATGGTTCTTGAATGAAGGGATGTCAAATATAAGCTCTCTCTCCTTGTTTCCCGAGTTGTCCTTGGTCGGACAACCACCATATACAGAACTTGACTTCATTTTTTTCTATTGCTTATCTTGGTGTATATAATCTCTTTCAGGTTGGTTGGATACTGTCATGAACACGTCTTGGCTATTCAGAGAAAAAATACGTCCATATCCCCCCTATCAGCACCCAATGCTTACTTTCCTATTTTAAAGGAACTAAATTTCATAAACGTCTTCTAGATTACGAGAAAAAGACGATACAAGAGCAGTAGCTCTCTACATTGAGACAACTTTGATAAATGATTGATTGAAGATTCTAGCCCTAGCAAGGAAAGACCCAACCCAATTGAGTAATGCTTTAGGCAATTTTTTAGCCTCCTTATGCTTTATTGATGCTCAGGACTTTGTTGATTTGAATTTTTACTTCTCTTCTTTGCCTACTATTGTTAACAAGTTTATTTCATTTACAACCTCCCTATTCTACCACTTGAAATTAGACAGTCTCAAGAGGTTGTTAACCCTCTCTTGGATCTAAATCTCTTAAATCAGGATGAGAAGAATGTCCTAGGTTTCACAGATGACACACTATTCAATAAATAGAAAGATCTATGCCCAAGCATTTTTTGAAATAATTCTGCTTCTTCCTCCTACGAAAATTGAGCTTGATGCCATCTCTTTGGAAAATAGACTTTGGGACTTTGAGATCTTGAATCAGTTTGCTTCGTTCACCATTGAATCTTTAGCTCATCTTTGCAGTCGTCCCCCGGAGGTTGTAGAACAATGCAAAACTTCAACCATGCCATCTAAGCATTTACTATCACAGGATAAGGCTTTTACAGTGATGAAAATAAAGTTATTAGACATTGATAACAAGAAGTGTTCTAATGCATCAATGGTAGCCCGTACAATGGGACTATCACTCACAATAAAGAAAATGACATCCATAAATTCCTTAAAATCTATTGGAATACTTACAGGCCTTTATAAAGTGTAACTGCAAAAAAAAAATCCAAGATCCAGCTATCCCTTAACAATTATATGGTTTGACCACCTTCTGTGGTTTGTCTTTTGGAGTCTTCCAAGTTTTTTCCTTACTCTTCTGGAGACTTGCATAGGTGTCTGCTTTCATCAGCTGGGTAACATTCTTTCCTATTGAAGTTTGGCATGCAGTTGTGGTATTTTATGCTATTCATGAGAACTTATTAGATGCAGCCAAGGGCTTAGTATTATATACACCAGGGACACCATTTCTTCCTTAGGTACAACACCGACCACTCAGACAAAACAATGACACTATTTTCAAGTCTTCCAAGAGTAAAGAGCAATTGAAAAGAATTGCTGGCACACCAAGAAATATGAGCTCATCTTCAAAACAACAAAGTCAGTTTTGTGGATCAAATTTTTTTGGAGATACTCCAAGAATGCTGGAATATAACACGCACAATGGCCTACATTGGTTTAAACAAGCTGATAATGTAAATAACCGATACATTCTGTGAGGTCCCCACCCTGTTACCATATCCATTTGGCAAAAGTAGGGTACCTAGCAGGTTGCTAGGCCCTAATCGATTGAGAAAATCATAGTCAGATAGACAAGATTTCTAATGGACAAACTCTCATCACCAAGTAACTTGAGTCCGAGCCATTGAAAGGGTTCCTAGCATTGTCTCGCAGGGAAATCATGAACTAACACAATAATCTAACGTTCCTAATTCTCACCTTTCAAAAGAGAGAAAGCCCAAATTACTTTTCCCCATAATTTTCAGAGGCACGTACAATTGGGACTTCTCAACTCTTGGCACAATGAGTCTCTAGTTTTGCTTCTTCTATCAATGAGGAGCGGAGAGTTTCTCCACTAATTGAGACCACCCATCCTTGATTGGAAACCTGAGCCAGTCCCCAGTTTCCTCCCCCGCGCTCACTCTTTGTTTTTCTTGTTTTCTAATTACTACAACATGATTGTTCATACACATAGTTCCTTTTTATGATTCCATCACAAGTTTGTTAAGACAACCCTTTGACCATTATCAAATTTGCACCAAGAAAATCTTTCCTAGAAGAAAAACAACATACAACTCTTCTTCATTTAAATATCCAAACCCCAAGAGTTCACTCCTCTTGGCGAGAGTTTATTGCTCCCGGTGTCTTTACTTGCCCCTACAACTAAATTGTCCTGCAACCTGGGTACAAACCCGCACTGACTAACTTGCAACCTTGGCACCAATCCACAACTATTATCTTGCATTCTAGGCACCAACCCACAATATTTGTTCAATCATCAGCATTGCCTTAGCGTTCACTCCGCTAAGCTCTCCTCCCTGAATATCAAAGGGAGTTTTGACTATATCAGTGTAGGATTTTTGAATGAAGAAGATTCGAGAGTTCTTCTACTAGGCAAACATTTATTTGCTACTTCAGACAGTATCAACAAGTTCAATTGATGCGGTTTTGAATTGGGACCGATCCATTTTTTAAGGTGATTTTCTCCTTCCTAATTACTCATGATGCATTGAACAAAAAAGAAGTTTCTTACCTGTTCATGAGCAATAACATCATTTTGTGGGATAAGTGGCACATTCTCATTCATCGGGGACTTTCCTTTGCCTTTACCATCAATAATTCCGGCTTTGTGATCATGTGATCCACCATAGCGAGTTCTCTTGGGTGCCATCCCCACTACTAGATACTTAGCTTAACTTGAGAAGTTATTAGATAAAGTTTAAGAATCCAATGGAAGTAGGGTAAATGATTATAAGTGTTTTAATTCCAAAATACATATGGTTACTCCACAAATCAAACCAAAAACATATGCTTGCTTAATCCTGCCATAACCTTATGATAAACATGCGTTATAACCCATACACCAATCTCATGATTAATCACTTATATCTACTTGCAAGATCAATCCATCATTTTAGTTGGACAAAATTCTTGAATATGATTAGATAATTCATGCAAACATTTAGGTTACATTGATGAAGAATTGTACATGCAGTCAACATAATTGATTATGTAATCAAGCAGTGAGACCTTCATTACTTTGCAATGTAGAGAAATTACCATAAAATAGGTATAATGATTGTTGGTTTCTAATTGAGGATAGGTAAAAAAGAGTATATAGTATTTGTTAATAGAGTATAAATTGGAAAGGATTCCAATTGAATGATAATATGGTAGTTATTGGAAAGGATTCCAATTGAATAGTAATATGACAGCAATTGGAAAGGATTCCAATTGAGAGAAAGGATCGATAATAACTTGATTTAATAATAGATTGAAATTACCCAAATGTGCTTTGGAGTTATTTATCCCTCAAAGCCTTGTTGAAGCTTCTCCAACTAGTAGCCACAGTAGCAGAGTCTCCCTATCTCCAATTTGTGTTTAAGCGAATGTCCTTTATATAGAGTTTGGAGGTTCCTTGTTGCCCAAATGAGCCCCATACCTCCCTAGCTGCCCCCTCTTGCTAAATAATGAGTGGAGGTGTCACAAGCTCCTACTTAGCCATTAGATCGAGGTGTCCCTCTTTACCCTTTTGGGTGATACACCTCATGTAGTGCCCCCATGCTCATAGTCAATTATTCTATAAGAGATGGGTCCATGGATATGGGTCATTTGTGGGCATACATGGACATACATACACATGCACATACATGCCCATGCACATGCATACATATGCATACCTTAGACTTAGGAATTAATTTACTATAGCTAGGATGAAAAACAATTTTTTAGAGGGAGCTTGGCTTATTAGAATTTAATTCTGAAAGTTGCTATTAAAAGACAATCTTGAGGATGACAATCTAAGGTGTTGGATGCACACGTGCTATATTTATAATTTTTGGAGCAGGTAGCTATTTATATGGAAATTCAGGATGTGGTAGATGTTGACGAGATGATCGCGTTTAGGTGGGTGTAAGCTCCTCAAAACTTTCTATTTTTAAACGAAAATGAAAAAAAAAGTAAAATTTTTATTTTTGAAAATCTTACAACAATATATTTATCATTAGCTCATCAGAGGTGGAAAAACTGCTAATATTAGTAACTTTCTTTTTATGACTAGAATGGCTTGATGTGTATTCCTTTACATGGGAATCCCCTCTCCAAGGGTGGTAGAGACCTTACATTCACCCCAACTTGAAGAATTGTGATGTCCTCATCTCAAAGTAAAGTCTGGATGATCTTTAAGGAAAGATGGTTCATCTTCCCACATTGCATCTTCTTCACAGAAATCTTTCTATTTGACGAGATGTTCGATGATGTTTCTATTCCTAAGTTTTCTCTCCGTGTTTCTAGGATATAGTCATGTTGAAGCTCAAGGACTCCTTGGGTTGGAACAACTATTTGTTCGGAATCCAAAAGTTGATCAAGGTTAGGAACATAAGGTTTTAATAGACTAACATGGAAGACATCATGAATTTTGAGGTTAGAAGGAGGTTTTAGCTTGTAAGCTTGATCACTTATCACTTTGAAAATCTCATAGGGTCCATAGTATCTCGGGATGAGGTTCTTGTACCTTCCCAAGGATAGGTTGCTTTTCTTGGGCCTGACCCTAAGGAATACCTTGTCTCCTTCTTTAAAGATTCGATCTAATCTCTTCTTATCTGCATAGTATTTTCTATCATGAGTGGCTTGAATATCCTTACGAATCGCCTTGGTTTGAGCTTCCATGTATTCGAGCATTTGCTTTGAGGCTTCTACCTTGATAGTAGGATCTGAGAAATTTAATGGAGCCAAAAATTCTTGTCCATAAAGATCCTTAAATGGTGACATGCCTATGCTTCTATGGTCAGAGGAATTATAGTCATATTCTACCAAAGGAAGATATTGGATCCATTTCTTTGGTTCCTGTGAACAATATGCTCTAATAATTTCCTCAATCACCTAGTTTACTCTTTCAATTTGACCATCTGTCTGAGGATGATATGCTGTGCTAAAACACAGTTGTGTTCCAATGGCTTGAAAGAGTGAAGTCCAAAACTTTGAGGTAAATTTTGCATCCCTGTCGCTAACAATTCTCTTATGTAGTTCATGTAGTCTAAAGATTTCCTTTACAAAAATTCAGCTAATATCAAAGGCAGTGAAGGTAGTTTTTACAAGCATCAAGTGAGCTACCTTAGTAAGCATATCATCAACTACAAATACTGAATCATAGCCTCCAACAGAGGGTAATCCTGTGACAAAGTCCATAATGATACACTCCCATTTCATTTGAGGTACATCAAGAGGTTGAAGTTGTCCAGGTAGTTTGATTCTTTCAGTTTTAATCGGTTGGCAGAGATACATTGCTTCACATAGCAAAGAACATCCCCCTTCTTTCCCGGGCTAGAAGTAGCTTGTTTTAATAGCGTTTAAGGTCTTTGCATACCCAGGGTGACCTGAAGCTGGGCTATCATGAGCCTCAAATAGGGTTGCTTTCTTCAGTGTTGGGTCCTTAGGTACACAAAGCCTTTGCCGAAAATCCCTCTTGAACAGAGTAATCCTTTATCGATATATTCTTTGTCTCAGGTGTTATGCCTTGTTGAATCTGCAAGGACAACTGCTGATAATCAAGGTCTTTCAAGGTTGTTTCCTTAATTCTTTCCCACATAGGATTATTAGGTATAGAAATAGCACTAAGGAAAACTTTGCGACTAAGTCTATCTGCAACTACATTGTCCTTCCTTAGTCTAAATTTTATGTCGAAGTTGTATTCTTGAAGAATTTTAATCCATCTTCTTTGCCTCATGTTGAGATTGGGTTGTGTAAAGATCCATTTCAAGCTTTTATGATTAGTGACTAACTGAAATTTATGACTGAGAAGACAACGTCTCCATAGCTTTAATGCATGGAAAATTGCTAAGAGTTCCAAGTCATGGGTCAGGTAATTCTTCTCATGATCTCTGAGCTTTTGAGAAGTATAGGCTACAGGCCTACTGTCTTCACTAAGGACTCCCCTTAAAGCGAGTTTGCTAGCATATGTTATAACATCAAACTCCTTGCTGAAATCCGGAAGTTTAAGAATTGGGACTTATACTAGGTATCATTTTAACTCTGCAAAATTGGCCTCCTATTTTGCTCTCCATTCAATTCTCATTCCTTTCCTTAGCAATTTTGTTAAAGGTGATGGAATGAGAGCATAATCCTTTACAATTATCCTATACCATCCTATGATTCCAAGAAATCCCTTTATTTCATTGAGAGAAGTAGGTTGAGGCCATTCTACGATGTCCTTATCTTTATCTGGTTCAACTGAGATACCTTTGGAAGATATAATAAAGCCAAGATAGCTGACTTGGGAAGAACAAAAGGTACATTTACTCTTCTTAGCATAAAGCTCATACTATCGTAAGAGCTGTAATACTTTACGGACGTGCTCTTCATGATCTACCTCATCTTTGGAATAGATCAAGATGTCTTCAAAGAAAACCAAGACAAAATCATCTAGGTAAGGTCTAAAAATATCCTTCATTAGTCAATTGAAGCTTGCAGGAGCATTAGTAAGACCAGAAGACATTATTGTGAATTCATAATGTCCATACCTAGTATTAAAAGCCATCTTTGGAATGTCTGATTCTTTGATCCTTATCTGATAATATCTAGAGCGAAGATCAATCTTTGTGAAGATTGTAGCCCCGTGTAGCCTATCCAATATCTCATCAATCCTAGGAATGTGGTACTTGTTCTTAACAGTAACTTGATTAAGCCCGTGGTAGTCTATGCAAAGTCTTAATAAAGACCCATCCTTCTTCTTTTGGAAAAGGATTGGAGCACCCCAAGGAGAAGTACTTGGTTTGATAAATCCTTGCTCAATAAGCTGCCTAAGTTGCCCTTTGAGTTCAATTGCTTCAGCGTGTGACATTTTATATGGTCTCTTTGAAGCGGGTTCACAACCAGGGATAGTCGTAATTTCGTGATCAACTTCTCCAGGTGGTGCAAGACTTGTAAGATCCTAAGGGAGCACATTTGAATACCCTCTCAACCATTCAGGTTGAAAGTTTGAATCTGTGTCTTCTACCTTGTTAAATTTAATTGCATAGATTTGTTGACCCTTTTGTAAACCCTTACGAAGTCTACTAGCTTTGACTAAGTGAGCTTTAGGTTTCCCATTCCTCCCTTGAACTAGAACTTCATTCCCTAATTTATATGTAAAGGTAAAGCTACCTTGTGCATAGTGAATATGAGCTTGGTTTTGCTTCAACCAACCCATTCCCAATATCCCGTCGTATATTCCTAGAGGTAAAGTACGAAAGTGAGCAGAAGTAGAGTTTTCCCCTAGTTCAAATTCTACTTGTCATGATGTATGCTAAGTTAGGACTTCCTTTCCATTCGCTAGTTCTACAATTAGCCTTTGAGCAAGATACTATTCTAGTTTTAGTTTCCTCATGCATTTAGGAGAGAGAAATAAGTGTGTGCTTCCACAATCAATTAAGAATTAGATTTGTTCACCTTAATAAGATCCTTGTGCTTGAATGACTACATATTGATGGAGAGCATTAGGGTTGTCAATAGCGGCATGTAAAGTTGCTCTCTCTTCAGCTTGGTCTCCTACCGTTGGCTCTTCCATAATAATGGCATGAGTTTGAGCCAACTCTCCTCTTCCAAGACCTCTTCCTATGTTCCTCCCTCCATGACGAACAGGTTGGCCTCTACCATTTGGAGCTATAGGAATAGCATTTGCAATTGTTGCTACATTTCTTCTAGGACAGTGATCCTGTAATGACCCAACTGTAGACCCATCAATCTACACCAAAATTGTAAACTTTTGACATTAATTTGGGGTCTGCATGGGCATGTTAAGTGCATTTAGGCATATTGAATTGCATATCATCACAAAAATGTTAATTAATGCCTGCAGATGTTGATTGTTGTTTGATGAGTGAGATGCATCTTAATTGAAGTATTTTGCGAGGAAAGTGGGTGTACGATCTTAAGTAGGTAGTTGCTTTTCTAGCTAAGTACCATTACGTTATCAACACAGGTGCTTGGGAAATAGCTATGGCCTATTGACATGGTAGAGGTGGAAGTTCCTGACTCGTTCGCATAAAATATCTACGGTAAAAATAATCTGTTAAATTGAAGTCATAGGATGGGCGTGATTCGAAGTCGGATAGATTTCTCACTTGATGACTGCATTGCGAAATAATTTTTCGAATCATTAAGAAGATGTAGAGAGGGTTTCCCTGTAGTGCAAATCCATGGGGTTTTCTGAGAAGAGGTCGAGAGAGTCGATGAGAGCCGAGTCGAGGTTGCTGGACAGGATTTCGAGAGTGACTTTTTGTGTGTAGTGGGAATAAGGGCTTATAGGTATTTATAAAAAGTTTACAATAAAGGTTTTTTATGGCTATTGAGCCAGGTCGAAGCCGTCACGAGAGGGGAACTGCCAGGAGGCGAGGAAGCCAGAAGACAAGAGGGGGGATTGTCGCCAGGTGAGTGGGGGGAAGGGAGCCCAAGAGGGCTACCCTTGCATGTCTGTGTGTTGATTGCATGGAGCAGGGAGAGCCTCCAGGGGCTGCGAGGTGTGAAGGTTGGTAGAGCGAGGGTAGGCCAGAGCCGCCAAGGGAAAAGGTGGTGAGGAGGCAGACCCAAAGCGGGAAGGGTCGACTTGGTAGAGGAGGCCATGATGATGAGGCTTTGAAGCATGCCATGATAGAATCCGTAGAGACCAGGCCATGCGAGTGGAGGTGGCGAGCAGGCTGCCTGTAGGGAGCATTTTAGAGAGAGAAAGGTGAGGCAGTGTGAGCAGGCTTTGAGTAAGAGATTGCTGCCGAAGGGGCACCATTTTGGTCGCCAAGCAAGAGGAGCTGTGAGAGTGATGAGAATACGAACAGAGCCATGCTGAGAGGTGCGCCAAAGGGGGGGTCGGTTGAGAGAAATGAGAGATATGGAGAGAGTGTTAGAGAAAGAGAGAGAGAGAGAGAGCCCATGTCTGTAGTAGAGAGAGAGAAAATGAATTCTCTATAGCGCTGATTGTTTGCAGAGAGAGATTAGGCCACATGTGAGTGTATCTCTGTGTAGGATTCAAGATAGAGGAAGAAACTAATAGTCACCTATATGTAACGATATTGAACAGAGAGAGATTGAGGGATTAGTTTCCTGTTATAGTGCTATTAGAGAGAGAGAGAAGCTATCTCTGTATAGCGCTAGAGAGAGATGGTTGCCATAGTGAGAGGCCGCAAGGAGTCGAGAGCAGGGATAGTCATGAGCAATAGCGCTGTATGTGTGAGTGTTAGTTAGAGAGAGAGAGAGAAGATGTTCTGTTAATGCTAGTGAGAGAGAAGGGAATTCTCTATAGCGCTAAGTGTGTGTGTGTCCTGTGTGGATTAGAGAGAGAATAAGAAAACGCTGAATACCTGCTCTGTGTGTGTGTGTGTCAATTAGAGGCACCACAGGTTGCCAGAGAGGAGAGTAGGGCCCGAAGTAGTTGCAAGAAAGAGAGGAGATTTCGTTCATGATTGTAGCGCTACTAGAGAGTAAGATAGAGAGAGAAAACCCTGCATAGCAAGTGAGTGAGAGCTTGAGTGTGTATGTTTATGGGTAGTATAGAGAGAGTTGTATTACAGACATACTATGTGTGGCTAGTAAGAAAGAGAGAGAGAGAGTATTCCTTTATTGAGCGCCATAGTGTGTGAGGGTCGCAAGAAGTTGAGAGAGAGAGAGAGAGAGAGAGAGAGAGAGAGAGAGAGAGAGAGAGAGAGAGAGAGAGAGAGAGAGAGAGAGAGAGAGAGAGAGAGAGAGAGAGAGAGAGAGAATACTATGTATATCATTACCTGAGAGGTATTTGAGAGAGAAAAAGAGCGAAATACTGATTTTTGAATGAGCAAAGAAGAAGAGACGAAGCTGAACGGGATTCTAGGCATGAAAGTGTTCAGAAGAAATTGAAGAGAACAGTGGTTAGTCAAGTTCATTCAATGAAATAAACATTAAAAATTAGTTTTTTTAATACTTACAGACATTAACAAAATGTTAAAATCTTTAAAAACATATTAGATAGAAGCATTAAAAACTTAAAAATAATATTATGTTCCATAATTGAGAATAAATTGGATCATTTGAAGATGTATCTACATTAAAATCATACTTGGAAATGAAATGCTGCATATTGTTGCATGATTGATGGCATTTGGGAAGGGAAACTAGATCATTGACAGTTTTTGGCAATTTCAATAGAAATTTACATTTTACGAGATTATTCTGGTGCTTTTCATTGAAGAGTTTGCAAATATATTCAGTGATTCTAGTTGCAATGTTCAATAATCTGAAGTCCAGTAAGTGATTGATTTGTTTTGTGAGTTCTGAAGTGTAGTTTTGAATTCTAGTGATCAAGTAAATGTCGAAATGATTGCGTGTTGATAAATCTTGGTTAAAAACTCCATTAAAAAATGTATATGAGAATTCAAAATTTAACCATAAATAGCATATCTAGAGATGCATACATGAGAAATCTTGCATATTAGAGAGTTGGACTACGAAACTGGGAGGGCAGATATATTTGGACTACGAAGCATAGTAAAGTAAGTGAAATACGAACACATAATCAGAAAATTGCTAAAAGAAACTTGAAAGCCGCACAATTATGGCAAATTAGTGCACGTCTAGGTTAGTTAGGGGACCATTGGGTTAATTGAACGTTATTTAGAAGACTTGGAAGGCGACGTTCACCAACGCATTACACTCAAAGCAACGAACATTTGGATGTTGCGGTTGAGCTATTGTAGTTGCTTCTATTACAGGGCGAGGTTGATAAGCTTGATTAGCAGGTTTGGGGCTCCAATTGTTTGGCCTGGCCCTTTGGTTTCTAAAGTTTCCTCTTCCCTAATTTTTAGCCATCTCTTTAGCCAGAGGTGTTGCCCTTAAGAGAGCATCTTGAAGTGATGTGGGTCTCACTGCTTCAAGACAGGTATCCAAGGGATGATTCAATCCTTGACAGAACTGTGCTACCTGTTTCTCAATGGAATTTTTTGGGGCATATCTTTGCAAGGTTACAAATTTGGAGTAGTACTCTGCCACCAGTAAGGGAGTTGTTTTAGAGCAAAGAACTCATACATTTTGGCATCTCGATGAGTGGGTGGAAGATATCATGTTGTAACCACTTCTTTAATATCCTCCCAGACTGAGAAGATCTTGAAACAACCAAGCCATTGCAATGTTGTTTCCACCATATTTTTGCATTGCTAGTAAGACAAAACATTGCAAGCATAGTTTGGTCTACAGGTTGGGTCCCTGCAACTTTGAAATAGTCTTCCATTGCCTCAATCCAGGCTTCAGCATCACGCTCGACATGGGTTCCATCGTCTTTGAATGTGGGTGGTTGGGCCTGTACGATCGTGTATAAAGCATTTGTTGGTACCTACGCAATAGTACGCTTGTCGATGGTTTGATTAAAACTTAGCACAATACCAAGTGCATTAAACTTCCACAGCTTAAGACAAAATTTGAAAAGCGGATAACTTATTAAATTCAAGATGTCATAGCTTTCTTTATATCAAGATATGTATAAAGTTGAGATCTCATCAAGAAGCTAGGTGAGCATCTTTTTATTCTATTAAGATGTATACAAAGGTTAGCTCTCTCTCTGCTAAAATGCTATATGATTCTTAGAGATGGATTTCCTAGGACATAGTGGTATAGTTGATAGGTATTTGTGGATAAGTTTTTATAATCCACTATTTCGTTTGTGTAGTAGCTTTTATACACATCTTTATGGGATTCATAGAATACAAGACTCTTATTTTGAGGAAAGATAGTAGGGACAAAAATGGGTTTAATTTGATCCTATAAGTAGGGATCACTTTCACCACTTGATTGAAAACACATTCATTTAAGGTCATGTCAAGCCCATCTTCAGAGATGACAGTGTAGTCATCCCTAGTAGTATCAACAAAATAGTAAAGTTGGATAACTCGCAAGTTCCCATCCCCTTCGGATTCTTGTTGATGGAGGAGAGAAAGACTTCATCAAAATCTTCATCATGTTGCATCAAAAAGCAAAATTTGAAGAGCAACAAGCCTATAAATACATTATCTCAAAGGTTTCGAACTTGTGATACTCAACGTCGGGATATTCCTAAAACATTGATGCTAGTAAGTTCTCAAACTTAAGTCTCCAATTCATTTTTCCAAAATTTCAAACAATAATGATTTTTTCCCGTTTCCTAACCTAGGCTCTAATACCACATGTGAGGTCCCCACCCCGTTACCATATCCATTTCACAAAAGGACGGTACCTAATAGGTTGCTAGGCCCTAATCGATTTAGAAAAGCATAGTCAAATAGACAAGATTTCTAATGGATAGACTCTCGTCACCAAGTAACTTGAGGCCGAGCCATTGAAAAGGGTTCCTAGCAATGCCTCGCTGGGAAATCATGAACTAACACAAAAATCTAACGTTCCTAATTCTCACCTTCCAAAAGAGAGAAACCCCAAATTCCTTTTTTCCCATAATTTTCAGAGGCACGTACAATTGGGACTTCTCAACTCTTGGCACAATGAATCTCTAGTTTCGCTTCTTCTATCAATGAGGAGCGGAGAGTTTCTCGACTAAATGAGACCATCCATCCTTGATTGGAAACCTAAGCTAGTCCCCACTTTCCGCCCCCACACTCACACTTTGTTTTGCTTGTTTTCTAATTACTACAACATGGTTATTTATCACAAAGTTCCTTTTTATGATTTCCATCACAAGGTCGTTAAGACATCCCTTCAACCATTATCAAATCAGCACCAAGATAATCTTTCCTAGAAGAAAAACAACATACCACTCTTCTTCATTTAAATATCCAAACCCCAAGAGTTCACTCCTCTTGGCCAGAATTTATTGCTCCCGATGTCTTTAGTTGCCCATACAACTAAATTGTCCTCTGCAACCTGGGAAGATATTGGATCCATTTCTTTGGTTCCCGTGAACAATATGCTCTAATAATTTCCTCAATCACCTAGTTTACTCTTTCAATTTGACCATCTGTCTGAGGATGATATGCTGTGCTAAAACACAGTTGTGTTCCAATGGCTTGAAAGAGTGAAGTCCAAAACTTTGAGGTAAATTTTGCATCCCTGTCGCTAACAATTCTCTTATGTAGTTCATGTAGTCTAAAGATTTCCTTTACAAAAATTCAGCTAATATCAAAGGCAGTGAAGGTAGTTTTTACAAGCATCAAGTGAGCTACCTTAGTAAGCATATCATCAACTACAAATACTGAATCATAGCCTCCAACAGAGGGTAATCCTGTGACAAAGTCCATAATGATACACTCCCATTTCATTTGAGGTACATCAAGAGGTTGAAGTTGTCCAGGTAGTTTGATTCTTTCAGTTTTAATCGGTTGGCAGAGATACATTGCTTCACATAGCAAAGAACATCCCCCTTCTTTCCCGGGCTAGAAGTAGCTTGTTTTAATAGCGTTTAAGGTCTTTGCATACCCAGGGTGACCTGAAGCTGGGCTATCATGAGCCTCAAATAGGGTTGCTTTCTTCAGTGTTGGGTCCTTAGGTACACAAAGCCTTTGCCGAAAATCCCTCTTGAACAGAGTAATCCTTTATCGATATATTCTTTGTCTCAGGTGTTATGCCTTGTTGAATCTGCAAGGACAACTGCTGATAATCAAGGTCTTTCAAGGTTGTTTCCTTAATTTTTCCCACATAGGATTATTAGGTATAGAAATAGCACTAAGGAAAACTTTGCGACTAAGTCTATCTGCAACTACATTGTCCTTCCTTAGTCTAAATTTTATGTCGAAGTTGTATTCTTGAAGAAGTTTAATCCATCTTCTTTGCCTCATGTTGAGATTGGGTTGTGTAAAGATCCATTTCAAGCTTTTATGATTAGTGACTAACTGAAATTTATGACTGAGAAGACAACGTCTCCATAGCTTTAATGCATGGAAAATTGCTAAGAGTTCCAAGTCATGGGTCAGGTAATTCTTCTCATGATCTCTGAGCTTTTGAGAAGTATAGGCTACAGGCCTACTGTCTTCACTAAGGACTCCCCCTAAAGCGAGTTCGCTAGCATATGTTATAACATCAAACTCCTTGCTGAAATCCGGAAGTTTAAGAATTGGGACTTATACTAGGTATCATTTTAACTCTGCAAAATTGGCCTCCTATTTTGCTCTCCATTCAATTCTCATTCCTTTCCTTAGCAATTTTGTTAAAGGTGATGGAATGAGAGCATAATCCTTTACAATTATCCTATACCATCCTATGATTCCAAGAAATCCCTTTATTTCATTGAGAGAAGTAGGTTGAGGCCATTCTACGATGTCCTTATCTTTATCTGGTTCAACTGAGATACCTTTGGAAGATATAATAAAGCCAAGATAGCTGACTTGGGAAGAACAAAAGGTACATTTACTCTTCTTAGCATAAAGCTCATACTATCGTAAGAGCTGTAATACTTTACGGACGTGCTCTTCATGATCTACCTCATCTTTGGAATAGATCAAGATGTCTTCAAAGAAAACCAAGACAAAATCATCTAGGTAAGGTCTAAAAATATCCTTCATTAGTCAATTGAAGCTTGCAGGAGCATTAGTAAGACCAGAAGACATTATTGTGAATTCATAATGTCCATACCTAGTATTAAAAGCCATCTTTGGAATGTCTGATTCTTTGATCCTTATCTGATAATATCTAGAGCGAAGATCAATCTTTGTGAAGATTGTAGCCCCGTGTAGCCTATCCAATATCTCATCAATCCTAGGAATGTGGTACTTGTTCTTAACAGTAACTTGATTAAGCCCGTGGTAGTCTATGCAAAGTCTTAATAAAGACCCATCCTTCTTCTTTTGGAAAAGGATTGGAGCACCCCAAGGAGAAGTACTTGGTTTGATAAATCCTTGCTCAATAAGCTGCCTAAGTTGCCCTTTGAGTTCAATTGCTTCAGCGTGTGACATTTTATATGGTCTCTTTGAAGCGGGTTCACAACTAGGGATAGTCGTAATTTCGTGATCAACTTCTCCAGGTGGTGCAAGACTTGTAAGATCCTAAGGGAGCACATTTGAATACCCTCTCAACCATTCAGGTTGAAAGTTTGAATCTGTGTCTTCTACCTTGTTAAATTTAATTGCATAGATTTGTTGACCCTTTTGTAAACCCTTACGAAGTCTACTAGCTTTGACTAAGTGAGCTTTAGGTTTCCCATTCCTCCCTTGAACTAGAACTTCATTCCCTAATTTATATGTAAAGGTAAAGCTACCTTGTGCATAGTGAATATGAGCTTGGTTTTGCTTCAACCAACCCATTCCCAATATCCCGTCGTATATTCCTAGAGGTAAAGTACGAAAGTGAGCAGAAGTAGAGTTTTCCCCTAGTTCAAATTCTACTTGTCATGATGTATGCTAAGTTAGGACTTCCTTTCCATTCGCTAGTTCTACAATTAGCCTTTGAGCAAGATACTATTCTAGTTTTAGTTTCCTCATGCATTTAGGAGAGAGAAATAAGTGTGTGCTTCCACAATCAATTAAGAATTAGATTTGTTCACCTTAATAAGATCCTTGTGCTTGAATGACTACATATTGATGGAGAGCATTAGGGTTGTCAATAGCGGCATGTAAAGTTGCTCTCTCTTCAGCTTGGTCTCCTACCGTTGGCTCTTCCATAATAATGGCATGAGTTTGAGCCAACGCTCCTCTTCCAAGACCTCTTCCTATGTTCCTCCCTCCATGACGAACAGGTTGGCCTCTACCATTTGGAGCTATAGGAATAGCATTTGCAATTGTTGCTACATTTCTTCTAGGACAGTGATCCTGTAATGACCCAACTGTAGACCCATCAATCTACACCAAAATTGTAAACTTTTGACATTAATTTGGGGTCTGCATGGGCATGTTAAGTGCATTTAGGCATATTGAATTGCATATCATCACAAAAATGTTAATTAATGCCTGCAGATGTTGATTGTTGTTTGATGAGTGAGATGCATCTTAATTGAAGTATTTTGCGAGGAAAGTGGGTGTACGATCTTAAGTAGGTAGTTGCTTTTCTAGCTAAGTACCATTACGTTATCAACACAGGTGCTTGGGAAATAGCTATGGCCTATTGACATGGTAGAGGTGGAAGTTCCTGACTCGTTCGCATAAAATATCTACGGTAAAAATAATCTGTTAAATTGAAGTCATAGGATGGGCGTGATTCGAAGTCGGATAGATTTCTCACTTGATGACTGCATTGCGAAATAATTTTTCGAATCATTAAGAAGATGTAGAGAGGGTTTCCCTGTAGTGCAAATCCATGGGGTTTTCTGAGAAGAGGTCGAGAGAGTCGATGAGAGCCGAGTCGAGGTTGCTGGACAGGATTTCGAGAGTGACTTTTTGTGTGTAGTGGGAATAAGGGCTTATAGGTATTTATAAAAAGTTTACAATAAAGGTTTTTTATGGCTATTGAGCCAGGTCGAAGCCGTCACGAGAGGGGAACTGCCAGGAGGCGAGGAAGCCAGAAGACGAGAGGGGGGATTGTCACCAGGTGAGTGGGGAGAAGGGAGCCCAAGAGGGCTACCCTTGCATGTCTGTGTGTTGATTGCATGGAGCAGGGAGAGCCTCCAAGGGCTGCGAGGTGTGGAGGTTGGTAGAGTGAGGGTAGGCCAGAGCCGCCAAGGGAAAAGGTGGTGAGGAGGCAGACCCAAAGCGGGAAGGGTCGACTTGGTAGAGGAGGCCATGATGATGAGGCTTTGAAGCATGCCATGATAGAATCCGTAGAGACCAGGCCATGCGAGTGGAGGTGGCGAGCAGGCTGCCTATAGGGAGCATTTTAGAGAGAGAAAGGTGAGGCAGTGTGAGCAGGCTTTGAGTAAGAGATTGCTGCCGAAGGGGCACCATTTTGGTCGCCAAGCAAGAGGAGCTGTGAGAGTGATGAGAATACGAACAGAGCCATGCTGAGAGGTGCGCCAAAGGGGGGGTCGGTTGAGAGAAACGAGAGATATGGAGAGAGTGTTAGAGAAAGAGAGAGAGAGAGACCATGTCTGTAGTAGAGAGAGAGAAAATGAATTCTCTATAGCGCTGATTGTTTGCAGAGAGAGATTAGGCCACATGTGAGCGTATCTCTGTGTAGGATTCAAGATAGAGGAAGAAACTAATAGTCACCTATATGTAACGATATTGAACAGAGAGAGATTGAGGGATTAGTTTCCTGTTATAGTGCTATTAGAGAGAGAGAGAAGCTATCTCTGTATAGCGCTAGAGAGAGATGGTTGCCATAGTGAGAGGCCGCAAGGAGTCGAGAGCAGGGATAGTCATGAGCAATAGCGCTGTATGTGTGAGTGTTAGTTAGAGAGAGAGAGAAGATGTTCTGTTAATGCTAGTGAGAGAAGGGGAATTCTCTATAGCGCTAAGTGTGTGTGTGTCCTGTGTGGATTAGAGAGAGAATAAGAAAACGCTGATTACCTGCTCTCTGTGTGTGTGTGTCAATTAGAGGCACCACAGGTTGCCAGAGAGGAGAGTAGGGCCCGAAGTAGTTGCAAGAAAGAGAGAGAGATTTCGTTCATGATTGTAGCGCTACTAGAGAGTAAGATAGAGAGAGAAAACCCTGCATAGCAAGTGAGTGAGAGCTTGAGTGTGTATGTTTATGGGTAGTATAGAGAGAGTTGTATTACAGACATACTATGTGTGGCTAGTAAGAAAGAGAGAGAGAGAGTATTCCTTTATTGAGCGCCATAGTGTGTGAGGGTCGCAAGAAGTTGAGAGAGAGAGAGAGAGAGAGAGAGAGAGAGAGAGAGAGAGAGAGAGAGAGAGAGAGAGAGAGAGAGAGAGAGAGAGAGAGAGAGAGAGACAGAGAGAGAGAGAGAGAGAGAGAATACTATGCATATCATTACCTGAGAGGTATTTGAGAGAGAAAAAGAGCGAAATACTGATTTTTGAATGAGCAAAGAAGAAGAGACGAAGCTGAACGGGATTCTAGGCATGAAAGTGTTCAGAAGAAATTGAAGAGAACAGTGGTTAGTCAAGTTCATTCAATGAAATAAACATTAAAAATTAGTTTTTTTAATACTTACAGACATTAACAAAATGTTAAAATCTTTAAAAACATATTAGATAGAAGCATTAAAAACTTAAAAATAATATTATGTTCCATAATTGAGAATAAATTGGATCATTTGAAGATGTATATACATTAAAATCATACTTGGAAATGAAATGCTGCATATTGTTGCATGATTGATGGCATTTGGGAAGGGAAATTAGATCATTGACAGTTTTTGGCAATTTCAATAGAAATTTACATTTTACGAGATTATTCTGGTGCTTTTCATTGAATATTTTGCAAATATATTCAGTGATTCTAGTTGCAATGTTCAATAATCTGAAGTCCAGTAAGTGATTGATTTGTTTTGTGAGTTCTGAAGTGTAGTTTTGAATTCTAGTGATCAAGTAAATGTCGAAATGATTGCGTGTTGATAAATCTTGGTTAAAAACTCCATTAAAAAATGTATATGAGAATTCAAAATTTAACCATAAATAGCATATCTAGAGATGCATACATGAGAAATCTTGCATATTAGAGAGTTGGACTACGAAACTGGGAGGGCAGATATATTTGGACTACGAAGCATAGTAAAGTAAGTGAAATACGAACACATAATCAGAAAATTGCTAAAAGAAACTTGAAAGCCGCACAAATATGGCAAATTAGTGCACGTCTAGGTTAGTTAGGGGACCATTGGGTTAATTGAACGTTATTTAGAAGACTTGGAAGGCGACGTTCACCAACGCATTACACTCAAAGCAACGAACATTTGGATGTTGCGGCTGAGCTATTGTAGTTGCTTCTATTACAGGGCGAGGTTGATAAGCTTGATTAGCAGGTTTGGGGCTCCAATTGTTTGGCCTGGCCCTTTGGTTTCTAAAGTTTCCTCTTCCCTAATTTTTAGCCATCTATTTAGCCAGAGGTGTTTCCCTTAAGAGAGCATCTTGAAGTGATGTGGGTCTCACTGCTTCAAGACAGGTATCCAAGGGATGATTCAATCCTTGACAGAACTGTGCTACCTGTTTCTCAACGGAATTTTTTGGGGCATATCTTTGCAAGGTTACAAATTTGGAGTAGTACTCTGCCACCAGTAAGGGAGTTGTTTTAGAGCAAAGAACTCATACATTTTGGCATCTCGATGAGTGGGTGGAAGATATCATGTTGTAACCACTTCTTTAATATCCTCCCAGACTGAGAAGATCTTGAAACAACCAAGCCATTGCAATGTTGTTTCCACCATATTTTTGCATTGCTAGTAAGACAAAACATTGCAAGCATAGTTTGGTCTACAGGTTGGGTCCCTGCAACTTTGAAATAGTCTTCCATTGCCTCAATCCAGGCTTCAGCATCACGCTCGACATGGGTTCCATCGTCTTTGAATGTGGGTGGTTGGGCCTGTACGATCGTGTATAAAGCATTTGTTGGTACCTACGCAATAGTACGCTTGTCGATGGTTTGATTAAAACTTAGCACAATACCAAGTGCATTAAACTTCCACAGCTTAAGACAAAATTTGAAAAGCGGATAACTTATTAAATTCAAGATGTCATAGCTTTCTTTATATCAAGATATGTATAAAGTTGAGATCTCATCAAGAAGCTAGGTGAGCATCTTTTTATTCTATTAAGATGTATACAAAGGTTAGCTCTCTCTCTGCTAAAAAGCTATATGATTCTTAGAGATGGATTTCCTAGGACATAGTGGTATAGTTGATAGGTATTTGTGGATAAGTTTTTATAATCCACTATTTCGTTTGTGTAGTAGCTTTTATACACATCTTTATGGGATTCATAGAATACAAGACTCTTATTTTGAGGAAAGATAGTAGGGACAAAAATGGGTTTAATTTGATCCTATAAGTAGGGATCACTTTCACCACTTGATTGAAAACACATTCATTTAAGGTCATGTCAAGCCCATCTTCAGAGATGACAGTGTAGTCATCCCTAGTAGTATCAACAAAATAGTAAAGTTGGATAACTCGCAAGTTCCCATCCCCTTCGGATTCTTGTTGATGGAGGAGAGAAAGACTTCATCAAAATCTTCATCATGTTGCATCAAAAAGCAAAATTTGAAGAGCAACAAGCCTATAAATACATTATCTCAAAGGTTTCGAACTTGTGATACTCAACGTCGGGATATTCCTAAAACATTGATGCTAGTAAGTTCTCAAACTTAAGTCTCCAATTCATTTTTCCAAAATTTCAAACAATAATGATTTTTTCCCGTTTCCTAACCTAGGCTCTAATACCACATGTGAGGTCCCCACCCCGTTACCATATCCATTTCACAAAAGGACGGTACCTAATAGGTTGCTAGGCCCTAATCGATTTAGAAAAGCATAGTCAAATAGACAAGATTTCTAATGGATAGACTCTCGTCACCAAGTAACTTGAGGCCGAGCCATTGAAAAGGGTTCCTAGCAATGCCTCGCTGGGAAATCATGAACTAACACAAAAATCTAACGTTCCTAATTCTCACCTTCCAAAAGAGAGAAACCCCAAATTCCTTTTTTCCCATAATTTTCAGAGGCACGTACAATTGGGACTTCTCAACTCTTGGCACAATGAATCTCTAGTTTCGCTTCTTCTATCAATGAGGAGCGGAGAGTTTCTCGACTAAATGAGACCATCCATCCTTGATTGGAAACCTAAGCTAGTCCCCACTTTCCGCCCCCACACTCACACTTTGTTTTGCTTGTTTTCTAATTACTACAACATGGTTATTTATCACAAAGTTCCTTTTTATGATTTCCATCACAAGGTCGTTAAGACATCCCTTCAACCATTATCAAATCAGCACCAAGATAATCTTTCCTAGAAGAAAAACAACATACCACTCTTCTTCATTTAAATATCCAAACCCCAAGAGTTCACTCCTCTTGGCCAGAATTTATTGCTCCCGATGTCTTTAGTTGCCCATACAACTAAATTGTCCTCTGCAACCTGGGTACAAACAAGCAGTGACTAACTTGCAACCTGGGCACCATTCCACAAGTATTATCTTGCATTCTAGGAACCAACCTACAAGATGTGTTCAATCATATGTATTGCCTTAGCGTTCACTCCGCTAAACTCTCCTCCTTGGATATCAAAGTGAGTTTTGACTATATCAGTATAGGATTTTTGAATGAAGAAGATTCAAGAGTTCTTCTACTAGGCAAACATTTCTTTGCTACTTCAGACAATATATCTTCAAACAATCCTTCCATATTAATACAACTCAAAGAATTAACAAGTTCAATTGATGCGGTTTTGAATTGGGACTAATACATTTTTTAAGGTGGTTTTCTCCTTCCTAATTACTCATGATGCATTGAACAAAAAAGAAGTTTCTTACCTGTTCATGAGCAATAACATCATTTTGTGGGATAAGTGGCACATCCTTATTCATTGGGGCCTTTCCTTTAACTTTACCATCAATGGTTCCGGCTTCATGATCGTGTGATCCACCATAGCGAGTTCTCTTGGGTGCCATCCCCACTATTAGATACTTAGCTTAACTTGAGAAGTTATAAGCTAAAGTATAAGAATCCAATGGAAGTAGGGTAAATGATTATAAGTGTTTTAATTCCAAAACACATATGGTTATTCTACACATCAAATCAAAAACATATGCTTGCTTAATCCTGCCATAATCTTATGGTAAACATGCGTTATAACCCATACATTAATCTCATGATTAATCACTTATATCTACTTGCAAGAACAATCCATCATTTTAGTTGGACAAAATTCTTGAATATGATTAGATAATTCATGCAAGCATCTAGGTTACATTGATGAAGAATTGTGCATGCAATCAACATAATTGATTATGTAATCGAGTAGTGAGACCTTCATTACTTTGTAATGTAAAGAAATTACCATAAAATAGGTATAATGATTTTTCGTTCTAATTGAAGACATGTAAATAAGAGTATATAGTATTTGTTAATAGAGTAGAAATTAGAAAGGATTTGAATTGAATGATAATGTGTTAGTTATTGGGAAGGATTCCAATTGAATAGTAATATGGTAGCAATCGGAAAGGGTTCCAATTGAGAGAAAGGATTGGTAATAACTTGACTGAATAATAGATTGAAATTACCCAAATGTGCTTTGAAGTTATTTATTCATCAAAGCCTTGTTGAAGCTTCACCAAAGAGTAGCCACAGCAGTAGAGTCTCCCTATCTCCAATTTGTGTTCAAGTGTGTTTAAAATTGAGTGTGTATGCCCTTTATATAGAGTTTGGAGGTTCCTTGTTGCCCGAATCAGCCCCATACCTCCCTAGATTGCCCCCTCTTGCTAAAATAATGAGTGGAGGTGTCACAAGCTCCTACTTAGCCATTAGAGGTGTCCCTCTTTACCCTTTTGGGTGATACACCTCATGTAGTGCCCCCATGCTCATAATCAATTATTCTATAAGAGATGAGTCCATGGATATGGGTCATTTATGGACATACATACACATGCACATACATGCCCATGCACATGCATACCTTAGACCTAGGAATTAATTTATCAACACTAAGATGACAATTAATTGTCTAGAGTGAGCTTGGCTTATCTGAATTTAATTTTGAAAGTTGCTATTAAAAGACAATCTTGAGGATGACAATCTAAGGTGTCGGATGCACACACTAGCTATATTTAGCAGTTTTTGGAGCAGGTAGCTATTTTTATGGAAATTCAGGACGGGGTAGATTTTGACGAGACGGTCACGTCTAGGTGGGTGGAAGCACCTCAAGAATTTTTACTTTTAAACGAAAATGACAAAAAGTAAAAATTTTATTTTTGAAAATCTTGCAATAACGTATTTATCACTAGCTCATCAGAGGTGAAAAAACAACCAAACTTAGTAACTTTTTGTTTATGACTAGAATGGCTTGATGTGTATTCCTTTACGTGGGAATTGTAGACATGTAGTAGTGTTAGTGTGTATACGCGCTTCACCAGGGGCACTTTTCTCCCACTGGGTTTTTCCCCCTGGACATCCGGTGTGAAAGGACACCTTATCTCTTAGGGTTTCATATAAGCTTTGTAGCTCTGAGTTTATATACATACTATTATTCCAATACAGAGAGAGAGACTACAGAGATCTCGTACACAAGCTCTGTGTCTTCTCCGTCTCCATCTTCTTCCTACTCTGAGTTGCTGTCTTCCTTCTGTTTCCTGTTTCATCATCTTCAACAATTGGTATCAGAGCAAGGTGATTTCCAGAGCCTCTACTTGCGTTTTCGCGTCCGCGCGCGCAATCGCAGTTTTCAGGCAGTTTTCGGAAAATTTGTTCGTGGGAGCATCCTCGACGTTCCGGGAGTATTCTGACCAGGCGACCTGGAGTTTTACCCCCCTTTCGAAGCCGTTCGAGCCCTCAGAATTTCGTTCTGAGCAGCGTAGCAGAAGTTACTTTTTCGAGGCGTTTAGATCAAGAGGGTGTGCTTTTTGACAGATTTTCTTCAGGTAAACAGTTCTTTTGGGAAGCAGCTTGTCTTAGCTTTGTGCTGAGATTTTGTGTAGAGTTTTGCTTGCATTGGAGAGGAGATTTGTGAATCTCTTGGAGGTTCTTTTGCTCTCTTGTGTGCATCTACAATATGGCTCAATCTACGGAGAAAGAGATTTTTGGTGCGTTTACATCCGAAGACAAATTGGATGGTACCAACTATTCTCTTTGGTCTTTTATGGCCAAAAATGTTTTGGTTGGTAAAGGATTGTGGGATTATGTATCTGGAGATGAAGTTCGTCCAGGTAGCATTGCACCTGCCACGCCTGGTCGTGGTGCAGCTGTTGGTGCAGGACCCTCACAAGTCACTCCAGAGCAAAAGAGATGGGATACTAAAGATGCACAGGCTATGGCTGTGATTGCCTTAACCATAAAGAGGACAATCACACCACATATCAGATCTTGCAGAACTTCTGAGGATGCTTGGAACACTCTGCAAGCTATGTTTGGAGGAAGAAACGCTGCCAGAATAGAGTTTTTGAAGAAACAACTTGACAAAATACAGATGGACGAAGGTGACGATATTGTCGAGCATCTTACAAAAATCAGGGATCTTAAAGAGCAATTGCTTAGCATTGATGAAGTGATTCCAGAGAAGGACTTGGTTTCCAAAACACTCAATTCACTACCACCATCTTATTTGACTTTTCAGACTTCTTTGACTCTGTCTTTGCGAGCTAATCCTGACCCTCTTCATTTTGAAGAGTTAGTGGCTTTGCTATTGCAGGAGGATCAATCACGTAAGAACAAGTCTTTACAGGTGGATGGTATGGATCATGCTCTTGTTGTACAGAACAAAAACAGGGGTAAAGAGAGTGCTCATTACTCCAAGTCTAGTGCAGGACAATCTTCAGAGAAGTCTAAAGGTGATTCCGACAAGTCCAAGAAGAAAGGTAAATGTCACTACTGCAAGAAACCTGGTCACTACATTAGTGAGTGTAAAAAGCGAATTGCTAAAGAAAAGAAGAAAGAGTCAAGTTTGGTTGTTTCAGCTTCTGGTGATTCTTCTACAGCTAAAGAAGAGTCTGCAAACTTTGTGCAGGATTCTTATGCTTTTGTAGTATGTTCAAATTTTTCTGCTTACAGTGTTGACAAGACACAAATGATTTGGTACTTTGATAGTGGTGCATCCAGGCATATTACTTCAAGGAAGGATTTGTTTTGTTCATTGGATGCAGCTCCAGCAGGAAAGAAGGTGACATGTGCAAATAATGCTTCTTGTCCAATCAAAGGCGTTGGTAAGATTTTGATTACCATTTCAGATGGTTCAAATTTATGCTTGCCAGATGTCTTATATGTTCCAGGGATCAAGAAGAATTTGTTGTCTGTATCCTCTCTTGCAAAAAATGGTCTTCGGGTCATTTTTGAGGATGACAGATGTGTTGTACGAGATCGAGAGAATGGTTATTCTCTTATCACTACAGGTACGCTGGAAAATGGACTATTTGTGCTAGATCGTTATGAAAAGCAGATTCAGGTATGTATTGCAGAAACAAAGACTCAGGCCATGCAGGATGCTGAGTTGTGGCATGCTAGATTTGGGCATGTTAGTTATGGCAGTTTGATGACTTTACAACGTCATAATATGGTGCATGATTTGTCTTTATTGGAGATGCCACCAAGACATGTATGTGAAGGTTGCGTTCTTGGAAAGATGCACAGATTTGCATTTTCGCAGGATGGTTCAGTTAGAGCGACACGAAAGTTGCAGCTTGTACACAGTGATGTATGTGGTCCTATGAGGACGCCATCTATAGGAAACAGCCTTTATTTTGTGACCTTCATTGATGACTTTTCCAGGTTTTGTTGGGTGTATCCACTCAAAGCAAAGTCAGACGTGTTTGCAGTTTTTCAACATTATGTCGCCATGGTTGAAAATGAAACAGGTTGCAAAGTACAGACTCTTCGTACCGATCGAGGAGGTGAATACATGTCAGGTGCATTTAAGGATTTTTTGGGAAAGAAAGGCATTAAACACCAATGCACTATGCCGTACACACCACAACAGAATGGTGTTGCAGAAAGGAAGAACAGGTCTTTAATGGAGACGGCTAGATGTATGCTCAAGGCTAAGAGTTTGCCTCATAAGCTATGGATGGAGGCAGTTGCTTGTGCAGCACATGTTTTGAACAGGTGTCCTACTCGTGCCTTGAAGACCATTACTGCATATGAAGCTTGGTATGACAAAAAACCTTCAGTCAGTTATCTTCGTGTTTTTGGTTGTCTTGCTTATGCTCACATCCCTCAGCAGTTACGTGGGAAGCTTGATGATAAGGCAATCAAATGTATATTTGTGGGGTACAGTAGTGGAAGTAAAGGTTATAGACTTTACAATCCTGCTACAAACAAGATTTTTGAAAGTCGTGATGTAATTTTTGCAGAAACTACTGCTCAACCTATGGTTGCTTTTGATGTACCTCATATGCAGACACATGATGTATTTGAAGGTTTGCTTCCTTCTTTTGTGGAAAATCAAGATTCACAACAGGTTGATAATCTTGATCAATCTTTTGATCAGCATGTGACACCTCATGATGTAGAGGAAATTGTGCGTGAAGAGCAAGAAGTTCTCAGGGAAGAAAGAACCTTGCCTAAATGGGTTCAGAAAACTTTGCAGGATAGCAAGTTGGATGCACCGTTGCCACGAAAAACACGTGCTGGTACTACTTTTGGCAGAGAGCAAGTAGATTTGGCTTGCTTTAGCACTCTTTGTGATGCAGATGAGCCTGATTCATTTGAACAAGCTTTAGAGTGTGTTCAGTGGAAAGATGCTATGCAGCAAGAAATTGATTCTATTCATAAGAATCATACATGGGATCTAGTGGACTTGCCTACAGGTAAAAAGCCTATTGGTACAAAGTGGGTTTTTAAGGTAAAAAGGAAACAAGATGATACTGTTGACAGGTACAAAGCAAGGCTTGTGGCAAAAGGCTATGCGCAACAGAAAGGCATAGATTATGATGAAACCTTTGCTCCTACTTCTCGTGCGTCCACAGTTAGATCACTAGTTGCAATTGCTGCTCATCATGGTTGGAAAGTGCATCAGTTGGATATCAAAACTGCTTTTTTGAATGGTGATTTGCAGGAAGAAGTTTATGTAAGTCAACCAAGTGGTTTTGTTGTAAAAGGTCAAGAGCAAAAGGTATGTAGATTGCGTAAAGCTTTGTATGGTCTCAAACAGGCTCCAAGAGCATGGTATGAGAAGATACATACTTATTTGATTGGCCAGGGATTTCAGAATAGTCCAACAGAAAGTACTTTGTATGTCAAAAAGAGAGATGGAGTTCTCATTATGCTAACACTTTATGTGGATGATATGCTTCTTACAGGCAATACTGCAGATGAAATTGAAGCGTTTAAAGATGCTTTGAGAAAAACCTTTGAGATGTCTGATCTTGGTTTGCTACATTATTACTTGGGTATTCAGTTTGTGCAATCAAAGGATGGCATATACATGTTGCAGGCAAAATATTTGCATAAAATTTTGGACAAGTTTGGTATGCAAAATTGTAAGCCAATCTCTACACCCGTAGAAACTGGATCAAAGTTGAGCATGCATGATGCTGGAGAAACTTTTGATGTACATACTTATGCAGCAGCGGTTGGTTGCTTGATATATTTGGCAGGCAACACTCGTCCAGACATTCAATTTGGGGTTTCACAAGCAAGCAGATTTATGCACAGCCCAGGTATGCATCATTGGCAGGCTGTGAAGCGCATACTTCGTTACCTTTCAGGTACCCCTAATCTTGCCATGTTCTTTCCAAGGGGGGATATGTATGGAAAGCACAGTTCTATGCAGCTTCTTGGTTACAGCGATTCAGATTGGGCTGGTGATTTTGACACACAATTATTATTCCAATACAGAGAGAGAGACTACAGAGATCTCGTACACAAGCTCTGTGTCTTCTCCTTCTCCATCTTCTTCCTACTCTGAGTTGCTGTCTTCCTTCTGTTTCCTGTTTCATCATCTTCAACAATGATTTTGACACACGACATTCCACAAGTGGCAATTGTTTTTTCTTGGGAAATGCATGTATATCTTGGCTAAGCAAGAAGCAACCCACAGTGGCTACATCAACTTGTGAAGCTGAGTACAGGGCAGCTTTCACGGCAACAGTTGATTGTGTATGGATACGCAGGTTATTGGCAGATCTTTGTGAGTGTCAACAGGCACCCACTACCATTTTCACTGACAGTCAGAGTGCTATGGCAGTTGCAAGGAATCCAGTATTTCATGCAAGAACAAAGCACATAGAGGTTCACTACCACTATGTCAGGGAAAGGCTACATGCAGGGGAGATCACACTAACTTACTGTCCTACACAGGATAACATTGCAGATCTATTCACGAAGGCGTTATCACGAGAAAAGTTTGAAGCTTTCCGAAAAGCTTTGGGCTTACTCTCATACACATGATGATCAGCTACCTTGTACGGATTCACACTATCACTACAGGGGGGATTTGTAGACATGTAGTAGTGTTAGTGTGTATACGCGCTTCACCAGGGGCACTTTTCTCCCACTGGGTTTTTCCCCCTGGACATCCGGTGTGAAAGGACACCTTATCTCTTAGGGTTTCATATAAGCTTTGTAGCTCTGAGTTTATATACATACTATTATTCCAATACAGAGAGAGAGACTACAGAGATCTCGTACACAAGCTCTGTGTCTTCTCCGTCTCCATCTTCTTCCTACTCTGAGTTGCTGTCTTCCTTCTGTTTCCTGTTTCATCATCTTCAACAGGAATCCCCTCTCCAAGGGTGGCAGAGACCTTACATATTCATTTAACTTTTTGCAATAATTTTATGGATTTCATATACCGACATTCTTTCTTTAACCAATTGTTGAAATATCTGGGTCTCTAAAAAAACCTAGTTCAATTTTGAATTAGTTTGGCTACAAATACACGAATAGCATAGGACAATATTTGTGTAAACCATTTGCCACCTTTGCAAAACCTTTTGATCTCACAGAAACCTTGGTATGCAATACCCAAAAAAGATTTAGTAACTTTTTGAGGGATTTTGGCACTTGTGATGAGCATGTTTTAACTACTCAATCTACGTTTATAAGGCATTGCATACTTAGGGATATTATATACAAAGATCTCGACCATATTCCCATGGTCCCAATACACTTACATTTGGTCAAGTTAGCATTAAAACATGGGTGGGAGAAACTTTGCCATATGCTCGACATAAATTGTACACCCTTTCACTTGCATTTAATTGAAGAAAAAATAAAAAAAGAATTTCGTGACACCTTCCCAAACTATAGACATAATCAGAGCCCCTCGTTCATGGAAAAAGACATCATGGATGAGATAGAATTCATCCAGAAACATAGTTTTATATGTGATTTGGGTAAATCAGCCTAGACTCCCATTTTTTTAATGTAAACAAATCATTAGACTTCACGCTAAAGAGGGATTGGAATCCCTAGAATTCTCACCTATACAAGCTTGTAGTCATACAAAATTAGAAGTAAAATGGACCTTTGAATTCTTTGAGACCATTAGCACCTTTGTTCTCGGCAATTGCTGCTCAAAACTAGGATCAACTATATACCGGAAAACTAAAGGTATTCCTATGGGATACTCATGTTCTCTGTTGTGATGTAGCTTATACCTAGCTTGATTTGAACTTGAATACACTAGGAAATTGTCAAGAGTCAAAGAAAGAGATATGCGCTTGGCTTTCATCCACTCTAACTGATATATGGATGATCTTATGTTTATCAAGAATCCGTATATCACACAATGCATGAACCACAACAAACCCTTGTCCCCTGAGGACCCCTTTACAATTTATCAACCATCGGATATCATTTCTGTGAAACCAACACATACAGAGGTTGGTTCCACGTATTTAAACACTAAAATAAGCTTGCAAAGACCCTTTATCGGTGAATACAATACGAAAACAGCTTGGAAGAAGGATACTGTACGCGGGCATCAAGTATCATTTATACAAGCAGCTAGCAATCGTCCTAAAAATATGGCATACAACGTCTATGTATCACAGGTTCTCCCTCTCATTTATAATGCTTCAAGTATGATTATTGCCTATAATGATCTATAATGATTGTGTTTTATGTGCACATCTAATAGGTTCACACAACCTGTATCAAATTGTTAATCATATAATTTTTATCAAAAGGTAAGTTCCCAGGCATAAGTTTTGATATTCAATATTTAATAAACACGTTTAATGAACAAGAAATGGATTCAACAACTGAGCGCACATATTGAGCTATCTAGGTCACCAAAAACAACCATCTCATAAATAGCTGGTTTATGTGCAGGGTAGCAACCAACACGGAGAAGATCTGCAATGAAAGACAAAATATGTAGTTTGCATACAACTACATTATTCAAGATTTGTGGGGTTTTGTGTTCTTTTGTATTTCAATAAAGACAAACATTTGGTATCCACATTCCACTTTGTTCTCTTATGAATGAAGAATCTGAAAATTTATGTGTACCGATGACTCTGGATTGTGGTTGTATGGTATCTCTAAAGTCTTGTTTATAAACTTCCTAGGATGTAACATTTGTAGATTCATCTGTATTGATTACTATAAAGTTTAATAGATATGGGCTTGTCTAGTTCTACAATCAGTCCCATGAAAAGAAGGTTTAACATTTGAATATATGATAGTGTTAATTCTGTAACATGGGACTAGTCCACCAACTAATAGACTATTCCCAAATACCAAGGAGAATCTCTTGAAGAAGGGGAGAGATTCTCTCTCTCTCTCTCTCTCTCTCTCTATATATATATATATATATATATATATATATATATATATACCTTTATTATTTTCCTCTCCTTCTGTCTCTAAGTTTTGAAAATGTTGAGCACACTTTAGTTAAAAAATAACTCCCTCTTTCCCTCTCTCTCTCTCTCTCTCTCTCTCTCTTTCCCTCTCTCTCTCTCTCTCTCTCACACACACACACACACACACACACACACACACACACACACACACACACACACACACACACACACACACACACACACACACACCAATACGGTCAAGAATCAAGTGCAACAAGTCATCCTCCACAAAGTGTGGTGTCCATGCTACTCGAACAACAACGGCAAGATAGTATAGCTCTTTGCCCGCATCCAATCCACAACCCACATGATACAATAGGATCCAGTCACAATCAACTCCCTTACACACGAACACCGTACAAACCATGCAATCATCACTTTCAAGACCAAGGCGGACCGAATCAAACTCCTCGAGCAATCAAGGCTTCTTAAAGATAGTAAAATCTAGTTTGCAGAAGACCTTACTCCCGCCCAACTGAAGCAAAAGAAGGCAGAACTACAAAAGATGCGAGAGGTGCACACTGCAAGAAAATGGGCAGTTTATCGAGGAGGCAAAGCTATTATCCAGGAGCTTCAAACTCCCAAACCAGCTCCCTCCTCATCTACCTCTCCTTAGGCTTTGTTCATTTTATCTTGTTCACCCCTCGATGGACCCTTAGTCCTTAACTGAGATGTATCTTGACAATGTACTGTTTTTGTGTCCGATCCCATAGGTCATATTTGACCTCCGTGGATGATAATTCAATCTCTCTCTCTCTCTCTCTCTCTCTCTCTCTCTCTCTCTCTCTCTCCCCCCCTTTTTTTACTCTCTCTCTCTCTCTCTCTCTCTCTCTCTCTCTCTCTCTTTGAGCGATTATGTCTCAAGCTCTTTTTGGCATACTTAGCCATCTAATGCACATGATAGCCTTTAAGTCACCACAAACCACCTTTAGATAATCAAAATACTATTTAAAACCACATGCACTCTGTGTTTTCTCACCCTGTAGTAGCATTATCACTCCATCTATTGCATGCAATTTCTCTGTCTCAGTAGTGAACCCTGTAGAAACTCTTGCAAGTCAAAGAATGCTACCACAAACTTCATACTATGAAGAGCCAATTGAATCATTTGAGAGTGGACTTGAGAGTAATGTGTATGTTGACAAAGGTCATCCTTCTTGGATTAGTACAAATGATGCTTGCACAACCATCATATGTTACACAACCAACAAAAAATCATTATATGACGGATGAGAACAAACTCATGCTCATAGCCAACCAAAACTATATACCTAGGGGTTATCCTACTAATGGGGGCTCCATAAGCATCCCAATAGGCAGGTCAATGCTATGAATGTGAATATGATCATTGAAAAAGGATTTGGACTCCACACAATGGTGAACGTGTAAAGATTTTTGGGTATTGTGAGGAATGTGCAATCAATCATGTTCTTTAAGAGTGTCAAAAAAATCCTGATAACAAAGAAAAGAGACGATGAATATTATTGGGATTCTACCTTATTTGAGTAGACCTAAAACCAAGCCTACAATTCTAGAGAATGTGGTGACTAGAGCTTAAGCTCAAAAAGCTGCCAAAAAAAAATCTGACTAGGAGAATCATAAATTGCATGTTCAAATGGAATTTGTGAGCGTATCACTGAGGACTCAAAGGAAATCATGACAAACTAATTGAGATAAAATGAAAGCAAAGAGACTGAAAGAGCCGCCTTAGAAATTGAGTTATAAAAAACTAGAGAGCAACTAAAACAAGAAAAGGAAAACTGGGAAAAAACAGAAGGGGTGGTGTCATCCAAGACATCATCGAGAGGTTCAATCCTGGTTGATAAAGTTATAGAACCTTTAGAGGATATATTAAAAGCTTACGAGTCTAGACTAAATACCAATTAGACATTAGAACAGAGATGATAGACATATCCAAACCCAAAAATTAAGAAACAAAGACTTCAAATGTTCAAAAGGCTAGAGACAACTGAAGCTCTATTGGAGCCAGAGAAATAAGACATCTTGAGGTAAGAAATACTAATCCACAAAGAGACAAAAAAATTGAGCATAAGAATAATGAAAAAAAGGATAAAATGAAGCCTAAAATAGAAACACCATTGAAAAATAGGGTAGTGGTGAATACCATAGATGACCGAAAGTCACAAGTGATGATACCAATTACTGGGGTGGAAGAGCCTTGGCCACAAGCCTCATGGGAAATGATAAGAAATACGAAGGATACTAGTGCAAGTCTTATACTACACCTATCACTAAAATCAACATAGATCATGCACTTTACCTAGGAGATATACAATCTTTGTATGGTGACACTGGAATAGAAGCATCCATGGAGAGTAAACTGAAACATTGAAAACATAGGAGAATACAAAACAAAATCAAATGTTAGGGTATTTCCCTCACAATGGAAGTCAATGCCAAAGATGATGGACACTAAAAGCCTGCATGAACAAATCTCAACTCATATGCAGTGCAAGATAATTCTCACTGAGTTGTTACAGATTAGACTACATGAGAGGTGGGAAGAAACTTAGAGAAGATGGGATTGAAAGTTTCTCTGCAAGACATTTCCTTAGATGATCAAATGGATAAAATGACACAAGACAAACCAAAGGTGAAACCAATACATGTTAACAAGTGGGTGATTATGGTGAAGAGGAGGAAGGAAATGCCACCTTGCTAGTGAAACATAAAGGGATAAGAAAAATTGCTATACTTGATAGCGGGGATGGAGTGGACATTGCTACCAAAGAGATATGGGAAAAATGGGGCAACCTAATTCTCAAAAACAAGAATGAAATTATAACTTATAGATGGTTATGTTGAGAGACCTGTAGGTATGTTGGAACAGATTATAGTAACCTCGTGTGGGATAGAGTATGAACATACCTTTGTAATAGTGGCTTTTGGCAAGAGCAACAACTTTGATGTCATTTTATAGAGTACATTTATGCATCAACTTAAAATGATACAATATTGGGGCTATGACCACATCTACTTGAGACACAAAGAGATTACTATGAGGAACAATGTAAAAGACCATAGCTACAAAGATGCTAGTTGGACTTCTTTGGGGGAATTTGACTCAACAACTGTCAATGAGTAAGAGATACATGCATGGCTATAGAATAAAGCAAATCTTTGGATGTGTGGAGCTTCTGCGTGTGATAGCTTTGTGAGAGAAGATTGTATCCTAGAGAGACTAGTAGAGGATAAGGATTATATCCCGGAACCATTTCCCAAGAAATTGTTTGAACCTTTTGGTTGGAACCATATATTGTCTACTCTAGATGTATGTGTAAGCGTGGTAACCCCAACAAAATTTTGTGACAAAGAGGGCACCCTTCCAGATGGTGAGTGTTATCATGGAATTAGGGTTAGAGACCGGGGACCTGGATACACAAGAAACTTTTGAGTGCAAATGTATAGTTGATGAGATTTCCATTAGAGATTTTAGTGAAAAAAATGAGGAAGAATTCTAGGATGAGTCTAGGTTTCACAAGAGATTGAACTTCGAGAGATGGATTCAGATGATTAGCTAGCGATGAGTAGCTTTAAAAACAAAACAAAACCAAAAGAAAAAGAGACAATCTTCTATGAATTTTCTAACCAAAAACCCACAAGAGAAGAAAGGAAACATATGCCTCTCACAAGGAATAAAGCGTAGTATTTCATGCTCATAGAAGCAACAAATTGTGTTAAGGACGAGATTACAAGAAGATTTACAAACCTACTTCAACCAAAACAGAAAGTTATAACAAATGAAGTAAATCAAAAACCAAAGGCACAACTAAAATTTCATCTAGGATGACAAAAATTGAGCGTAAGCAAAAAAATAAAAAATTGAAACAAACTTGAAAGCGATTTGCACAACCGAGATGGGATGGGTAATGGAATCATATAGTGATCAATTTTATGTACTTTATCACTACAAGAGATACACAATACAAGATCGAAAGATAGTAGTTCAACATCCAATGTAGGAACTTAAGGAACCATGGACATCATATGATGGTCCTGAGAAAGCCAAGCACATAGATTTAGTTGAACCGGTAGAGGAATAAAAATCGGCATATATTTCCATTGACCTCACTGAAGAGGAAGAGGAGCTCTTGTAGCCACATTAAAAGAGTATAGAGATGTGTTTGCATGGTTCTACAAGGATGTTGGAAGATTCCAACAATATATGTGTGCTCCAATGAAGGAGATGCTCGATAGGTTTTTGAGCCCTTATAACATAAGAAGGTTATAATTTTCCCACGAGAAAACCATTAGATCCTTGTTCACTTTTATTTATGTGGAATCTGGGGCTGTAAGCTTCCAAGTTGTATCATAAGTTGAACAATTTACATAGATATGTTACTTAGTTTTGAAGCAACTTCAACCTTTGTACATATAAGACCCTTAGCTAGGGTATAAAAGGCAACATTGTAAGGTTTTGAACACTCAATTCTTATTATTAAAAATAAGCAGATAAGGTTTTTTATGTATGTTGGGAGCACTCTCATGCTATCAAGATTTCATCTCTTTGCACCTCATTGTACTGTTACCATATCAATGAACCGAAAGCATCAATGTGTTATTCTCGAGGAGCTATACACATCAATATCTACATTGCAAGTGTTTTGTGAGATTCGAACGTCCACTCCACGACCTTCCAGGTGACATATCTCACTATTTGAGCATTGTTTTGAAATCCCATCAATTACATTAGATTCCCAACACTAAGGAACACCTATTAGGTGTGTCCAACATCAAATTTGATGACCTTTACTTCTCTACTAAAAAAATCACGTTTTTTTCTAGTGTGTAGATTTTAGGTTTTTTGGTCCAAAAGTGTTTTTGACCTAGTAAGGAATGTGCTATTGATCAAAGGTGATTTGCTATTGCTTTTGCATGTGTAAGTGTGAATGGATCAGAGAGGTAGAAATCAAATTTTCCATAGCTAGAGAGTTTTAGACTGTTTCCACAAGAGGTAGAAATTAAATTTTCCATAGCTAGAGAGTTTTAGACTGTTTCCACAAAGTGTATCGTGTTCAAGCCTCTTGGTATGCCTCCATGCCCTAGTCGAGTCACCTATTCCCTAGGATTGACATTATAGTCTTGAGATTGTCTCGTTGTGAGATGTGACATATGTTGTAAAAAGCCCCCTAAGACATTGGCGTCTGTTGTCGGGCAAATTCGTTGCTCACAATTGCTAGCAGAGTGAGAACGAGGCCAACAAACAAGATGTCAACCAAGGACGGAGCTTGACCCGTAGGCGCGTGGAAACAAATAGATGGGTTTCATTCATCTACTCGACCTTCTATGGACAATCCACTAACAAGGAAAACCAACTTAAAGCACACTATGTTTGCACAAAAGCTATCTTACCTATGATGGCTACGCTCTCCAAAACAAGACCTAACATAGTCATCACTAAAACTCAAGGGATGACCTCTACACACCTAAAGGAAACTACCCTAAAGTTTCTAGCCCAATTCTCTACCTGTAAACACTTGGTGCAGAAATTGTGTATGAAGACATGCTAAAAATTACACGTCACCGATTCTAGACGTGTTTAAGTCTAATGGGTATTTCTACTTGCCGTGAACGCAATGACATATAGAAATCTGTAATCGAGTGCACGGTTAGAGAGAAAACTCACCTCGAAGCTTGTGGGAGAGCTCTTCGTGAAGAGACTGAAACCGTGCAAGCTTGGCGTTGGTGTGTAGCTCTTGCCGTTGCTAACACAAGGGTGAAGACACCTTCACTCTCTCACACAAACCTCATGGCACACTTAGTTGAGCTCAAAAATTGATTACTTCAAAAGTTGACCTTAGGGTTACAAAAATTGGCTTTTAACGTCAGCCTTGGAGGTTCTAACTTATCAAAATCATCTCCTACTTTCTACCATGGGTTCGGCTAATCCGTATATTTAGTATATTACAATCTAAAAAATCAATCGAGTCCCAAAAAATAATTACACTGAGTCTGATGGAACAAGTAATACAAAATTGGGCTATTCCCATGTTTAGTGGTTAACTCCCGTGTCCTATTGTTGTAGTAGTGTTCTAGGCATTTGTGTCAATGGAGCCCGTGAGGCTTCAATAGCTTTAAGTATGACTCATATCTTATGTTTCCCAAGGTGATTGTAGGGCTAAAGATCCTGCTGTCATAAGTGAAGAAGCCGGTGTAGAAGGCTTCCTCAAAGGCTTGCATGTGATAGCTTAGCAAGAACATTAGCCTTTGGTAAAACAAGTGTAGAACCTCCAGGGATGGCTGCTTTGACAAGTCATATCTCATCCTGGTTACAGTGTCACCCGTTGATAGTAATGTGGAATCCATTGCATTTGATGGGGCGAACACGTCAAGGCAAGCCATGAGGGTCTTGCATATTCTTCGAATCATAATACACGTTAAGTCCGGAGAGTCAGTGAAAGTCTTAATGATTCCCTTTAGGGTTTTCACCATATAAGAAACACCTATTCTCTCTCCCTCCTTAGGTGGTGGCATTGATGGGTAGTTGAGCCAGGTAGGGTGTTTCTTCAGTAGTCTAGCATGGTTTCCCCAAGTGCGTACGTGAGGTATAGGGAAAAATAAAGTGTCATCCCTTATGTTCTTTCGGGCTTCCACCAAGTATTGCAAAAATCTTGTGTACACTTGAGGAGACACCCTTTTCTCCATTTTGGTTGGAAAACCACTATCTTCTTGGTAGCCTCTGGGTCCTTGAGATCCCCTTCATATACTGGCTCTATTGCTTCTACTTCCATTCTCTTCTTTATTGCCAAAACTTCATATTGTAGGAGAGGGTAGCGGACGGATGGCTGCATCCACTCTTCCCTAAGTACATCTGTGGCCTTGGACTCCAATGGAGTGAATCATTCTCTTTTCCGATTCCAAGGATGTTTTTTGGTCCTTCGCTGTGGATTGTTCAATTAAAGTCTAGAGGTGTGCCTCCTCTTTTGCTATCAATGGTCGTTCTCCTTCTCTTTGTGAGTGTAACTGTTCTTCTAGGTGTTGTAGGTCTTCTATACCTATGGGGATATCCATGGGATCACTTTGTGCATTGATGCCCAAGTTTCTAGGCCCTTGCTCCGTCTCTTGTGTTCTTGCCTCTTCTACTTCTTGTTGGAGCTCCAATAGTTGTTGTTGTGCAAGGCTATCCATTCTTGTGGCCACCTCTGCTTGATCTATTAACAACTCTTGCAGATTCTCTAGCTGGAGTTTGAGCTATTCGTTTTCTTTTTTTAGATCTTGTTGACTGGCCATCAATCTTTCTTCAGCGGCCAAGGAACCTTCTGCCATGTGTAGTCTTTGCCTTTGTTCTAGTCATAATTCCCTCTGAAGTCCTACCACCTGGGCCTCCAAGGCTTGTATAGACTCGTTGTCTACTTCTGCACTTGTTCGTGCAACCCTTGGGGTTGCTTTAAGTCTTTGGATTGTCACATCTTGGAGCTCTAACTTGGCTTGTAGCTCCAGTACTGTGTCTTTAGCCAACTCCAACTCGTTTCCCTCCTTTCATTTTCTTCATGTAAACTCTTGACTTTGGCCAAGATCTCTGCCATCTGCAGTGTAAGAGTATCTCGTTCTCTCTCTGCATCCCTTAGCATTTTAATGAGAGTTTCAAGCTCTCATTCTGCCATCTCAGCTCTTTGATTTTCTATTTGTAGATTCCTTGTGATGCTCTTATACTCTTCCTGCATATTGCCTTCCATGGTGCGTAGCATGCTGTTTTCTTCGGCAAGTGTGAGAGACCGCATTATGATCCTGTTGAGTATTTGATGGGCGTCTCTCACATCTTCTTCATTTGCAGCTATTATGCTTCTTGCCGATGGTCTAAGGAGTGGGCCAAAAAATGGAACTTGGTGGCCCATGCTTAGCAATACTCCTATCGGAGGAGGTCTCCAAGGGTGATCCATTGGCCCTCCATTGTTGTACAGGTGGAATCTGTACCAACCCTAGTACTTCAAGTTCTGGTGATTGCACTTCTGGTGGTCTTCTTTGTGTGTCTTGGTCCATAAGATTTTCTTCAGCCTTTTTTTTTGTCTTTTGTAGCCCATGGTGGTATATAGGTGGCATACACAGCCGCAGACACATCCTCAAAATGAGTATCTAGCTTTGAGGAGGTCTTCATAGGTGCATCTATTTTTGTGCTCTTTCTCTTCTGGCATCAGTTGAGCTTCGGATCTCTTTTTTGGTAAATCCTTCTGTTGAGATGTCGGTGGTTTAGGGCTTGTCGATCGGATGTGTGCAAGGGGAGATTCTGGTGGGGTTGCACTCTATTCTTTGGTCTTGACATCTTCTGTCTCTTTCTTCTCTTCTTGAACTTCAGGTTTCTCTTGTTATTTCTTCTTCATAGTCTACACCTCGTAAGGGACAAATGGCTCAAGATTTGTTGCTCTATTACTCGCTATGTCTCTCCGTATGCCCTGATATAATGATCGAACCAATCTTTGAGGGGTCGAGAGGAGCTACCACCCACCTTCGTAGGGTCTTGTACCCAATATTCTTCAAAGTCTCCCTTTAATGTCTTCTTCTGTATCCTCTTGCACGGTCTTGAGCTTTTGCTTGAGCCGTGTAGAGACAAGTGGGGCTACTGTTGCTGGAGTCTCTTCTTCAACATCCTCTTTCAATCTCAACCACTCATTCTGTGTGGGTTGTTCTGGCCATCATCCTCTTGCTCCTATTGCTTCATAGGCAATCCTTGTGAGAACTTTTGTCCCACCAATGTACTTCGGCTAATCTGTTCCCATTCCAACCACTTGCTCATGTAGATACTGGACAAACTTTATATCTTTGGGCATATTGCTTCTCAGTGTCCATGTGATCATGGTGGCTACTGCATGTGGTGGTGTGGTACACTTTTGTGGTCATCTTTTGCAAGCATGAAAGTATTGGTTGTAAAGCTTACAGATTTTTGCAGCCCTCGGATTCTCTAGGTCTTCAAAGGTGGGACTTGTCTTCGTGTGAGCGTAGACCTTCACATAATGTCTTTGTTGTCTGATAGAGCTTCCCTTATTGTGGAGTTCTAGAGCAGCTGCAGCTTCCCTTATTGTGGAGTTCTAGAGCAGCTGTAATGATTTGAGGGGTATATACCACCTTAGTCTTCTGGCCATCCAAAGCAGTAATCACTTGCCGTCTTTCTGAATGGAGTTGGCTATCTCGTAGACCCTCAGTGTCCACACTTGCTAGTTTTGCTGCAAAGAAATTATGTAGATCGGACCTCTCTAGGTGGTTGAGGATGCCTTTCTTGCTGGCATACTCACTGAGCTCTCTAAGGATCATGGGCACATTTACTGTATTGCCCTGCGGATCTCTGAATGTACCTTGGTAAAGTTTGATTCCTTCATCTTCCAGTGTGGCTTCATCTATCCAAGCTTTGGTTGGTTTTAGTGTTTTGTCAGGGATAGTGTAGGGTTTTGCCCCGCTGCAATGATGTCTTTCAAGGACAACATCTTCTTTGTTGCTGGTGATTTGATGGCTTCCATTGATCTTGTGGGCACTCCAAGTGCAAAAGTTAGTGTTGTTTATAAAATCTGGCATTTACTCAGTTTCTAGCTATCCAAATGACTTCAAATTTTAAACACAAGCTAATCAGGGCCTAAGGGTGCTATGCATGTGGTCAAAAATGCATTTTGGGTGCAGATTCATGTTGTAAGACATCATACGTATATGATGTCTAAGTGCTCAAAATGGATCGATTTTTCATATGTGCATAGCTGTAGCAATTCTAGATTTTGGAGCTGGCGTTGCTATCACCACCAAAAAAATGGGGGAAACCCACCTTGAGGGCTCCTAGAATGACATTGCAACTAACAGATGGGTACATGGAAAAACCCTTGGGACTTCTAGAGAAAATGATTGTTACTTCTTGCGGCATTGAGTATGAGCATGCCTTTTCCATAGTTGACTTTGACAAGAAGAACAATTACGACATCATACTTGGACGACCATTTATGAGACAACTTAAGATGGTTCAAGACTGGGGATATGATCATACATACCTCAAACACATGGAAACCACGATGCACATAAACCTTAAAGACCATAGCTACAAAAACATAACCAAACCCCAGCGGAGGAGTTTGATTCAGCTACAATAGTTGAATGTACCCAACATTTATCCATATAAGTCATTTCAGTTATTTTGCAAAGTAATTGAGATTCTCAATTTTGTGAGTCATCATGAGTTTATCAGAGCAATCGGATTGAAAATCGGGTTCAGGTATTTTAAAAAAAGAAAGAGATGTGAGTCAAAATTAGGATACTTCTTTCTTTCTCTCTCTTTCTTTACTCCTTCTCCTATTCTTGAAACCCTCCCAGTATTCTTAGCACCGCCCCTAGGGCCTATATAAAGGACCCTTCTCCTCTCACTTTGAACACACACATCTACGGAAGTGGAAGCTCTCTTGCAACGACGCGCCGAAGGGAGGCTCTCTCCCTTAACCTCTCACCTTCAAGCCATCTCCATCTCCAATCGTTGACGTGCCGTCTCCCGATTTGTGAACACTCTCTCTCTCTCTCTCTCTCTCTCTCTCTCTCTCTCTCTCTCTCTCTCCAACAACACGCTTTTCTTTTCTCTATTCCAAAGCTATGGCTCCGAAGCGTGTAATGCGAAGTTCTAAGGACGCCCATGCCGTTGCACCACCAAGGAAGGTGGGAAGAAAGGTGTCTACTCTGAACGTATCTCATGCGGAAGCATCAACCGAAGAAGAAGTCAAAGCCGTCCAACCTCTAGTACAGGAGTTAGCCGCACGCGCTCCAAATACGATAAGACAAATTTATAGTTCTGCATTGATATTCATGTTTGACTTGGGAAACTAAGCATAGATACCCCTTAAACTGTCCAAAAAACGTGTTTTTATAGATTAGTGAAAGAGCTGTTTGATAAATTGTCACTGTTTGTTGATTTGTTATTGCTTAATAAATTGTTATTGTGTGATGAGTGGATTCTGTTTGATATGAAGAATTGGTTGACTATGTTTGAAGAATCATTTAAAGAGAAGAATTGCTGAAAGAATATCTTTTGTTCCTCACGGGTAGCGAGATGATTCCGCGGTTAGTGGAGATTAAGATGAGGTTATCGGCTCTCTTTTGTTCCTCGCAGTTAGCAGGATGCCTCGCGGGTAGCGGGATGCCTGGCGGTTAGCGGGATGCCTGGCGGGTAGCGAGATGCCTCGCGGGTAGCAAGATGCCTCGCGGTTAGCGAGATGGGAAGGTTGCGCAATTCATGGTTAGCGAATAAATCCTTTGCAAAGGCTCTGTTGGTTTGATAGAGAAAGTCCGTGGGTAGCGGCAACTCATGAGAAATTGGAAAAGTTATTTTTGTTGAATAATAGGGCTGTCTTCATTAGGCCTTGTTTCAATTGTTTTGGTTTTGTTTGAAGGGCTGTATAAAAGAACCTGTGTTTGGAATTAATTAAGGAACACTGTTTGTATATGTAAAATAGTGTGGTAAAAAGTGCGCGTGTGGGGTGGAAAGTGGGGGCTGGCTCAGGTTACCAATCAAGGATGGGTGGTCTCGATTAGTCAAGAAACTCTCCACTCCCTCTTTTCAAGAGAAGTGAAGTTAGAGACTCATTGTGCCAAGAGTCGAGATGACCCAAATCTACGTGACACAAGATTACTTTTTAGTTTAGACTAAGTCTCATATCATATTTATGGTTTATGGATCGGGTGTGAGGTCCCCACCCCGCCGTATCAACCAGCGGATTTGATGGTGAACCTGGTGGCCACTAGATCTATTGCGGAAGCAAACAAAATGGTTCAGGGTTCGACTAGCGGACAATCTCTCATCACAAAGTGAGTCGAGTTCGAGCCTACTAGCAAGGAGATCTAGCTCCACCTCGCAGGGGAAGCGTTCTTAAACTATCTAGCGATCCTAAGACCCACCTTCCAAGAGGAGAGAAAACCCGAGTGCCTTTTTCCCCATGTTTCAGAGGCACGTACTCTTGAGATTTCACCACTCTAGGGCCAATGAGTGTTACTAATATCGAAGTAAGCACTATGGGTACAGAGAGTTCCTGACCAATCGGGACCACCCATCTCATAGGCATTGGCAACCTGAGCCAAGCCCCCACTTTCCACCCCCACACTCACACTTCCTTGTGTGTCCTAATTACTACCACAATGGTTGTTCAACATAAAAATTCCTTGATTAGATTCCGAGTCACAATGTTCGTTAAGACAGCCCTTCAACCAGTATTGCAAGCGGCACCAAGACATTATTCTAGTAAAAATTCTACTCAAACTTATTCATTAAAATTCCAATGTTCTGGAGGTACAACATCCCCCCTCCAGCGAGCTCTCGTTGTCGCCTAGCTGCCCATACAACTAGGTACGTCCACCGCATAGAAAGCACGACATGGACATTCCCACCACTTAACCAACAGACGTGGGTTCCCACCGCTTAACCAGCAGTCGTGGGTATCCACCGCTTAACCAGCAGACGTGGATTCAAGAGCCCTTAACCAGGAACCCTGCCCCCTGTGATCAGGAGGGGGTTCATGACTAATTCAACATTGGAAATAGAATGAACATGCCGAGCTAAATTTTCCCTAGCAGACATTCTTTCCTATTGCAAACAGTATATCCATCAATCATTTCTTTCCTACTTTAGACTTTAATATACAAATGAATTCAATTGTCGAGGTTTCCGTCGGATTTCTCCAACATGTTTGGGGATGTGTTCATTCCTAGCTAAACGTATGCAATGTTAAATTAAACAACTTGAATAAAACTGTGATCTACCTCTTCCATTTCTTCTTCATTGGCTCGTGAGATGGCCGGTGCTTGTTCGACCATGGGAGCTTTTCCTTTCCCATTTGTATTGCTTGTTCCCGCCTCGTGGTCACCACCGAAGCGAGTTCTCTTAACCGGGGCCATTTTACTCACTACTTTAAATGATAAACTTGAAGAAAAGAGCTAAAGTCGAGAGTATCATAACAACCAAATGGCAGATTAGAATTATTAAAGAATCCTCCTTAGGCAAGAGATTAGATTTTTCCTTCGAGACCTAGCAATTTTATGGGTAATTCCTTACTTACCCTATGGGAAATGGCTCTAAGGCTAATTACTTGGCTTAGATGATTAAGAAATTCAGAATTTTACTAATTGATTCACGAAAGAGATGAAGTAAGCAAGCTCATTCATTTTCCTAGAGCAATATGAAGATGCAGAATTGTTGCAGGCATGTGTGACATAAAATTCTCTTCTTAATGGCCTAATGACGGATTAATTTTCAGCCTTAATCACATTTTAATGTGGGAGAAGATTGAGTCTACTTTAATTACAACACTATTGAGTGGTAAAAGAATGAATTTCATCAAATCTACACTATTACTGGCTGACAATTTATTAACTATGCTGCCTAGAGAGAGAATCTTTCCTAATCATGCATTAATCCTTGGTTAAGGATGATGAATGGCTGCATAATTTAGCTAATTGAATGATGATTATGTAATGGAGTATAGCTATGGAGATTTATAGAGCAGCTATAGGGAATTATAGCCAGGATTAAGCATAGTAGCTAAGGAATTTGGAGAATAAAGATGAGAATTAAGAAGAGCAGTAATTAAACCATGATTACCATGATTAGGGGCTGAGAATCCTCTGATTTTTCTGATCCAATGAATCCTCAAGATGAGAATTTCGGCAGTACCTCCCTCCTTGCTTCTCCTTCAAAAACTGTGTGTGTACCGGCAGCACCTCCCCAAGGTGTGTGTAGGTGTGTGTGTGTGTACTGGGTGTGTGTGTGTGTGAGCATGTGTGCGTGTGTGTGCGTGTGTGTGTGCATGCCTTTAAATAGGCCTCCTCAAGCTGAAAATCGATTTGTGCTGCTATAAGCATCTGAGTGAGCACTCAGTCCTTGCATGGCAAGTCTAGTTGCCTACCCACCAAGTGTCCAGTTGGTTTAGTTAACTGGTTCTCACACTTAGTTGCAAGCTTGGAAACTTTCCAAAGACTCCCACAAGGCAAGAGGGTGCCCCCTAGCTGCTAAAGATGGTCTGGAGTGGCCTGGAACTTGTTCCCACGCAGCCCCGGGCCCCCGGTGCCTCCCTGGACAATTTTATGAAAAATTGGTTTTAGGCTAAAACGGGCCATACGAGTCGGATTTTGATGCCGTAAATTGCTATACTGAGCTCTAACTAAGGCGTACTGGACCGAGTACCTGCCATATTTAGCAGCTCCCCGGGGTTCGAAAATGCATTTTTTTCAAATTTGGGGTACATGTGCAGATTTTCGAGACGGTCAAAACTAAACGGGTCGGGTGACCAAAAACTTACTATATTTGGAAAATTTTCACAAAAATTATTTTAATTCACATTTAGAAGCTTTATAACATTCTTAACATCATGGCACTGACAGAATTCGGAAAACTGCTAAAAATAGTAACCATGGACCAAAAAGGAATTCCAAAGATCACGTCAAGGTAGCAAGATCAAGTCCCAAAGGCAAAGACTCATAATACAAAGAATAGAAGTCACCAAAGTGTATACCAACACAAACAACAGGGTCAGTACAAGAAAGCTATCAAGCAGATTTGGGCCGAAAAGATCAATTGACCAAGGAGGAGAAACTAGAATTTAATTGTAACCCTCCAACCACATATTAAACAAAAAGGAAGCCAAAACCAAACTCTTGCCAAAGACAGATATGGGTACCAAAGAAACTACTCAGCATTCACAACCACCATACCAAAATCTGGATTCGAAAGCAACAAACTCAAGAACTGCCAATACACAACTTCTACAACCGACAAAATGCAAGTTCTAATCAACTATATATCGACGGTTCAGTGGTGGAGACCTAAGAAAAAACAATCACAGATACCATTAGACTGAGCAGACTTGCTTCCCAAACTCTATTGACAATCAAAGAAAGAGCAAGAATACTTGAGAGCTTACTGTTCAGACAACTTCCCCACGAGCATACATCATTGCAAAGCTTCAACATCGACATGGTCGTCCAAGAGGACTTCGACTAGGCACGGGGGAGGAACCAACACGCTACAAGTGTAAAAAGGGCACTGTTTTCCTTGAGTTTATGGATTTTTATGTTTGATTGTGATTATTTTGATGAAAGTTGAACATATATGTCCTAAAATATTGAGTAATAACAAGATGACAGAAGACAAACACCAAGATGATCCTCTAAGTGTGTGTATATATCTAAAATTAGAGGTTTTTAGTAAGAAAAAGCGAGAAAACAAAGAAATCCGACCAAAAATACTACATATTGATGTATATAGTGGGTTGTTATGATATTACCTAATTGTCTCAAATTTTTGGATCAAATTAGATATTTTTCTTTATTTTTAATTGTTTTTTCAGCCAAAAACAAAGAAAGATAGAAAAAGGAGGTGAAACGACACTTTGGCGAGCAAAAGAAAAATATAGGAGTGGTCAATAAACAATTGACAACTTATGGTGAAGACGGGGTGCAAATATGCGAAAAAGTTGCGGAAAGCCAAATTGGAAGATCTTGGGCTAATTGACAAAATTTTCAAAAACAGAGCAAACGGAGTCCAAATAAAGAAATTTCTGAGCCTAAAGTACATTTCACAACAAGATAGGAGCACATGTCAAATTTGGTAAAAAGTGGTCTCGGAATCCCGATATAAGTTCTTTTGGGCCCACTCAATAGCTCATTTTCACTATTCACAAGTGAGAGACAGCTTGAGAGACCTAGAGCGATCGAATCTTTTGCGACTCTGTATGACGCACACAACACACCGATCGATGCCAGATATGAGAAGTAGGCTTGTTACCATGAGTTTTCTTGTCCTACACTCTCTTTGTCGCGAAAAATTTCAAAAATCGACAATGTAGCTTCGCGAGAAAGAAATCGAAAAGAGCCCGTAACGCATCATCCATCCAACGGGTTGCTACGAGATTTGATGGGGGGTTAACCCTAAGCTAAAAGAACACATTGACAACTTCCAATGCACGTTTAGGTAAACCGGAAAAACCCTAACTTCTTTGGGCACGACAAAGACTGATCGGGAAAGAATGGCCAAAACGACGCAAAACTTCAGGAGAAGATACATCTCAAGCATGTTTTTAAGTCAAGTAAGTCTCCGCCTGAATCCACCATCAAAAGTGGGTCAAAACATGGGGCAAAGCTTTGGGGTCCGCAAAGTGTCATTTGGGCCTCACGGCTGAGATAGAGGTCCGTTTTCCACCAAACTTCACAGGCTTCATCAACAACCAATACATAAAGTCAAACATCAAGAAAAACTATCACCGGTAGTCTCCTCAACAAAAGATGCTATTTGAGTGACAAATCACCAAATGTGGCATTTATGAATCCAAAGGATTCATTATAGCCATAGAAGGGTGCCTAAGGACATCCACATGCGAGGGAAATAGAGATCAAGAAGAATCTCTAAGTCAATGGGGCCACAATAGAGAAATCCCTTTTGAAAACTGAAATATCAAGCAGGGAGTTTCAAAACTGATCACGTGACTTTTTAAAGTGAAAAATAGCTAACAGGGCTTAAGGCACAATCACAAATCACCTCAAAGCATCAAAATCAGTTTTTATCACAGCAGACTTCATACGCGTATGAAGTCTCATAGATAGTTTTTGCACAAGAAACACTCTCATGAAATCATGACATCATTATGCATACCCTCTAGATGCAATACAAAAAATTTCATGGAATTTGGAGCTTTTTAGGCCCCCAAGAACCAAAAAACGCAAAGTCTCAGCCTAATCTCAATATTTGGCTTTAGACTTATAAAAAATGCTCCAAATCATGTGAAATTTTGTGCACAGCATAAACTTAGCCCAAATATCTTATGACTATGCTAAAAAATGCATTCTGTGCAAAGAGACTTTATACGCGTATAAAGACTAACTCTATAATAAGGGAGTACTGCTCACAAACTGATCACCCAAGCCTATAAAATATATCATGCCAAGCCTCTACACCAAATTTGGACCAAATTGTGAATGTATTGGTCATCACTCACTTCAGTTTCAAAAACAAAGTGTCTTAGCCTGAATTATGGCATTAAGCTCAAGAACTCTTACCCAATTTCATGTGTGCATCACAGCCTTATAAACATCATGGACTAGGTCTGCAACAAATTTGGATCAAGGATTCCCAAGTAGAATTTATATTTAGTGTGTATAAAGTCTACAAGCCTTGATATAGCAGGCTAGCTGGGATTTTAGGCTTTTAGCACTTGGAAAACATCATCATGAGCCCTCTAACACACATCAATCACAACTGGAGGTGATATGACCTTCATCCAATCAGAAAAGCTAAACATGTGTCATGACATCTTTTGAAGCCTTTCTAACACAATTCACAAGCCCAAAGTCATAACAAAGTTCATGGACACTTTACACAGGCCATACAACACCAGCCTATGGATTTTCTAACTGTTTTTCATCAATAGTCTTTATACGCGTATAAAGTCTAAACGATTATTTGAGAGCCCAACCAACATTTCTCAGCACTAATGTGTTCTACCATGTTACATACAATGCATACCTTCTATTTGTACAAGTTTGGCTAGATAATGACCCAGTGGTAGTACAAAATCAAAAATTCCTCCTATGGAGTATTCTAGACCCCATCCAATTAGTCCATATCCAAATGGAATCAGAATTGATAATGTGTCCCAATCACCAAAGGAAGCTCTAGAAAAGCCAACAGAAAACTCAATGAAGGACGTATGAAGTCTCATAATGGTAAACAGATGGATTAGGGAAAAACTCTACCTTCAAGGTGAAATCTGACTCCAGACCTCAGAAGGAGAACCAAAATCCAATTTCACTGTCATAGATGTGTATAACATGCTAATGACTACTTACACAGCCAAGGGCTGATAGTCATATCTAACACATTAGATTTCATACGCATGTAAAGTCCTCTCTGATGTGAGATGAACCTAGAGATCAACATTGACCAATCTAAGCCTCAACAACAGATTATGACTACACTTACCCAATTTCATCCCATTTAAGCCTCAAATACTCAGAAGTGACCCAAAATCAGTTTCAAGTCGGCAAAGAGTCAAATGGTCATAGCTGGTCCAAACAACATCCAAATTAAAATCAAGACATATATTCCTGAAGTATATGATAAGTGTTGTGCTTATGTAAACTATCACTTTGTTTAGCATTTAGACTTCAAATGCGTATGAAGTCTCACAGCATCAATCAACACCCAAAAGCAATCATCATCCTATGCATTGCACCCTTAGGCCCTAGGTAGCCTGTTTTTCAATTAAGAGTCATTGGACAGATAGAAACTAAGAAAATGCAAGATTGGCTAATCACTTGAAGTGTCCGCGCAAGATCTATGGAGTCTAATAAATCAACAGCAAAGAAGAAGAGCATGTATGTAAAAGGCATAATGCGACCAGTGAACCATATACACTGCCAGAGGAGACACTCAAGCCAGCCAAGGCCTGGATAGACGAGGCAAGATTAGAAAAGGAAGGAGTTGAAGTGTATCAAGGCACCTTCAAAGACACACAAGGCAACACAGTGGATATCCAATGAATCCACAAGAGATGTTAGAAATGGCAAACAAAGAAGATACCCTTACCCAGCTAGAAAGAGCGGACCTTCATAACTTCTACATGGCTCCACCAACAGGTGTGGATGTTCAGAGAGTATATGAGCTATTCAGCTCTATTCAAAAAGATGGAAAGGCAGTGATAATAGGTTTGGATGGCCAGAAGACAAAAACTCTAATCACACATCAAACCATAGCAGATGCACTTGGGCTCCACAACAGGGGAATCTCAGTTAGAGAAAGAAGAGACCAGGTGAAAGTTTATGCACAAAAGAAGTTTAATCGGACATTGGAAAATCTGGTGGACCCATGAGCTGGAAAGATATGCAAACTATACAACAATACTTTCAAATTTGCGGCAAGAGGCCACATAAATACACAACTCCTCCTCATGCAGTGGAAACCACTATAACCTGGGCTTTGAAGAGCAGTGTACCAAAGAGGTGAACTACGCTCAATATCTGCATGAGCAGGTGATTGGCATAGGCATGGAAAAGTCCAAGTACATTGGAGGAGGAGAAACCTTGACAAAGATTGCATATGAGGCAATCGGAGCAAGAGGACATTGGCCAGAGCCACCAACACAGAATGAGTGGTTCAAGGTAAAACTGATATTGAAGATGCGCCGGTAAAAGCAACATCTCTGCCCATCACCACGAGCTAAGAAGAAATTTGGAAATAGTGCCAAAGACGAGCCTGTGGAGCCACTAAGGAAGAAAGGGAAAGCATAAGCCAGGGAATCCAGATCCAAGGAAACAGAGTCAAAAAGCTGCTCGTAATGAAAGATTGATAGAACAGTTTAGAGCAGAAAGGGTACTAAAAGGAGATTTCGAAGAATACTGGGTGCCAGACCCAGCCAAGGTGGGAGGAAGCTCCTCTAAACCACTAGAGGACCAATTTGACCATTCATCCGGGCGTATGAAGAGACGGAAAGGGTACTTGATCAACAAAAATTAGAGCCTTTCACGATGGAGGAAATCGAAAACATCAAACAGAAGCTGAAAGAAACATTAGAACATGAGAAGAAGGATCAAGAGGAAGAGCAGAAGAAAGAGGAAACATCACCTTCTCCACCAAGATCTCCCACACCTCCTCCGAGCTCAAAACCATCTACACCCGAATCTCAATCTTCACCAAAAACAACAGAAGGGGCCACATCTACACATGGAGATCAGGAACATAATGAAAAAAATACTTATGAAGATCTTATCCAAGCTGGATATACTATGGCAGAAGCTTCCATAGTGGTATATGGTACTCCGAACCCACCATGGGCTGCAAGGAAAGAAGAAGAAAGACAAGATCCCCCAAGAAACAGAGAAAGAGATGATGAGGCGAAAACAGAAGGTAGACCATGGATCTCAACAAAGAACTCCAGAGAGATACTCACCACAATCCGGAGTGCCAAGGATGGTTCAATTCCCCACGGTGCCTCAATGGAGACTCTTAGCTAGCCCATTCCAAGCACCACCGACACCAATGCTAATCAGTATGAGTTATCAGGTTCCACTAGCTGGTCCAATCAATAGACCCACAACTTGAAACCTTGTCACAGCAACAACTAAGAGCCGCTTATCAGATACTTGATAGAGTCAGGACGTGGTCTCTTGCCATTGCTGAAGAGAACAACATGCTGCGTACCAGGCATGACAACATGCAAACAGAACATGAGAACCTATCAAATATGGTACAAGATACCCACCTGAAGGCTAAAGAAGCAGAAAAAGAGCTCGACACTCTTACTGCAACACTAAGGGAATCTGAAGGCAGACAAGACACTCTCTTGCTAGAGATAATTGAAGCATCGAGAGCAATCAAGACTCTCCAAGAGCAAAAAGATCAGGCCTTGGATGACTTAGAATCAGCAATGGATGAAGTCCTAGAGTTGAAGGAAAAGTCAGAGCTCCAAGACAAGACAATCAAAAGACTAAGGGCTACACCAAGGATCAAGAGAACAAGTGCAAGAGCAGACGCCCAATTCATACAAGCATTGAAGGCACAAATCACCACCCTATAGAAATACTGCATCTAGCAAAGACAAAGGATGCATAAGGGAGAAGAATCTTCAACCGCCGAAGAAAGAATGAGAGCAGAACACATAGTTCTTCAGAAAGAACATGAGGAACTTCAAAAGAGCCTGGAGACATTGCAAAATCAAATGGTTGACATGGCCGAGAAAGCAACTCAACAAGACACATTGACACAAAGACAGATCGCTGACTTGCAAAAGGAAATAGCGGCTTTAAGGACACAAGAATCAGAATCAGGGCATAGTGAAATAGAAACAAATGCTAGAGATGAGCCCATGGAAATTCCTGAAGGGGCCAAGGGCTGCGGCAAATGTACTTAGGGAGGAATGGATGCAACCCACACTCCCATATCCTCTCCTAAAGTATGAGGTAACATAATCAGGAAAAGAGTCAAAGAGGAAGCCACAAAGCCGGTCTATGAAGGAGATGCCAAGAAGATGGAGGATACAGGTAGAATAGTGGACTCACAACCAAGATGGAAAAAATCTTGGCTCCTAAAGTACCCAGTTTTTTTGAAATACTTGGTGGAGGCTCCAAAGATTATCAGAGATGACCTCCTAATTTGCCCAGTCCCTCGTGTTCGCACTTGGGCAAACCATTTCAAATTCGTGAAGGCTCGTCCCAACTAGCTAAACTACCCGTCTATGCCTGCATCCAAATCAGGAGAGAGAATATGTGTCTCTTATATGGTGAAAACCTGAAGGCACCATTAAGATCTTCACAGGCTCTCCAAATTTGACGTGCGTCATGACCAAAAAAATCTGCAAAACCTTGTTGGCTTGTTTTGAAGTGTTCGCGCCTTCTAAAGCGACGAATTCTACACTCCTCTCAACGGGCGACACTGTCACTGCAATGACATCTGATCTGTGAAAACAACCATCTCCAGAGGTTTTACATCTACTATATCAGAGATCATGTTTCTGGCTAGCTATCACATGCAAGCCTTTGAAGAAGCTTTCTACACGGGATTCTTTACTTATGATAGCAAGATATTTGGCCCAGCGTGGTCACTTTGGGGAACATCTGCTACTAATCGTACCTAAAGCTGCTAAAACGACCAGACTTCCACTAACACAAGAGTAGCTCTTACTAAAGTAAGATCAGTCATGTCAGGAGGACATGGACGCGGAAGGGGGGAGTGTTGACAACAAGATATAGAAGAGGTTTCCCCAATTACATTATACTACTATTTTTGGCACCTTTGTAATATTTGAGCTGCCAATAGACCTTGTGGGAACGAGCCTCTATGGAGGAATGTATATAATTCAACTTTTGTAACCTAAACCCAACTTTTGGAATTAATCAAATCGGTTTTATCACTGTGCGTGGAGTTTGAGAGAGAGAGAGAGAGTGTGTGTGTGACTTGATCTCTTTGCTACGCGCGCTACGGAAGTCCCATTGCTGAAGTGACACCACCACTGCATTAGCAACTGCAAGGGCTTTCCTCTGACACCAATAGTGTATGATTTTGACGACAACTCAAAGAGAGCACCTACAAGCTTCTGGGTGAGTTTTCTTGCAAACCGGGTGTCCATTTGTTGACTTCTTTGTACCTATGGGTTCACGGCAAGTAGGACTACATGTTAGAACCATACGCCACGAAAAATGGTAACTTTTATTTTGCTGCCTTCTTTATTCGCAATTTTTGCAAGGGGTAGTTGGAGGTGGGTTATCCAGTCATAGTCCATAGGATATTGATCTCAAGGTAAGGAGAGTGTACCTTATGAGTTTCGTGATGTTTCAAATGCGTTTGACCTAGATTCGGTGAGTGTTAGCATTGTAGTTAGGATTGTCTTCACTAGAGCGATCTTTGACTCGTCTTTTTTATTACTGATTGTCTTACAAGGTCGAGAAGTAAGTTCATAACACTCTTCTTGTTTCCATGCACCTACGTGTTAAGCTTCATCCTCGGCCGACATAGAGTTGTTGGTTTTGTTCTCGCTAGAAGTAGGTTCATAACCCTCTTCTTGTTTCCATGCACCTACGGGTTAAGCTTCATCCTCGGCATAGAGTTGTTGGTTTTGTTCTCGCCATGCTAGCGAGCGAACGCTATGCTAGCATCCGCTCGTGGCGTACCTATCAACAAGTACATCATCCATTTTTGTTCTTGGTTTTGTGTAGTCTGAAGTCACGCTGATAGCCGTTTTTCGGCTCTCCATAATTGCCATAGTAAGTTACTCCACCCTACCAAATTCACCCAAATGCTATGGCTATCCCTACCATTTCACTGTACATAGGCATGTGTGAGTTAGGGGCTTTTCCCATATCTTCTCAAAAACCCTCAGCTAGCTAGTCACTGGGCTAGTTGAGCCAAAAAAATAAAATAAAATAAAAATAAAAGTATATTATGGCCTCTTTGTGTGTAAATATTTCATTTTATATATGGCCTAAATATAGGGATTTTTTATAATTATTTTGGTATTTTATTTAAATATTTCTACTTAAGTGTGTGTTTTATTAAACCTATGTACACCTTCTTTCATCCTCTTGCACCATAATTATATTTTTTGCCAATATGTACATACTCTAACCTCATATTTTTCCTTTATACAAATCACTCCCACATTTTCACCCTCACCCTCGTGAAAACAAAAAATTGATTTCTACTCATTGGTTACGTTTATTATATTATTTACTTGCATACTTTTCCTCTTTCACCCAAAATAATTCAAGGAGGGACCATATCATATGATTCCAATATCTTTCCATATCCATAACTCCTCCATATTTTTATTATTATTTTTACTCATTATTCTAACACCATTGCTCATTGAGCTAAAGTCCATGAATAGTCCATACACTAGTCCCACCATGTATATATTTCTTTATTCACCAATAATCCTCCTCCATGCATGGGTCAAGGGCAACTTGGATGCTTTGTATTATAATATGACAAAGGAGGGGCTCACTCTTGGATGCATTGTACAAATTCAACAAAGGAGGGGGCCACTAAAAGACTTTTGCAGGCATAAAAACAGGCTTTTTGGTGAGAATTTTGGCACCTATCTCCACTCCGAATTTGGAGCGGTGGTCAAAAGAGAAAATGTATCCCATGCTCTGAATAATCACCTTAAATTTTTTCATGATTTTTGGAGCTACCAGCGGTGAGCTATGATTTTTTGAGTGGACCCCAGTCTGCCCACTTTTCTCACAAGTAGCCCTTAGTCTTCTCTCACCCTTCCACACACCTACTCACTCTTACACATCCCTCCCTCTCCTTCCCTCACTCAAACCTGCAATTTCCATGGCTTCTCCCACCCTCTTCACCATTACCCTTCTCTCTCATCCCTATAGTTCTTTTATGAACCTCTACATACATACACCCTCTCCATGTCTCTCTCTATTGCTTCTATGTTACAATTTCATTTACCTCTCCTAAAAATATCTAAAATTCAGCATCTTAACCATGATAACTTCTGCAAATTGAGGATTTTTCATCAAAAAACCCTCTTTTCATCGTGGTGGTCAACCGTGGCGGGGGCGTAAAGAAGCGAAGAAGAAGAAGAAGACCAACGGTCATTTTTTCCACAATCTACACAAGGGTGAGTTCAAGCTTCTTCAAAGCTTCACCATCTCAATGATTCTCTTTTAATTCACCCCTCTTCCTTCATCAAATCAACTCATCCTACCCATTGTAAATGTATCACTAACAATTCTAGTGATTATTACCACCAACAACTAACTTCTCTTGTAAAAATGCACCCACACTATCAACATATGGAGTAGGCAACCGCACAAGTAAACCAAATTCATTCACTCCCATGGAAATTTCTCTCCTTTCACCACATCAATAATTCTCTTACTTGAGCCCACATCCATGTGACTCAAGAGAAAAGAGAGACCCCATTATCATTTGAAATTCATAAAAATTCATAATCCTTGATCTTTCCTAATAAAATTGATTAGGCTTAATCCTAATCAAGGCTTCTAAAACCTATAAATAGAACCCATTCCTCCTTGTAAAAGACATCACTATACCATTGCACACTAGATTGAGCGTACCACACGCCAGTTCTATCTTGGTTGTAAAGAGAGAGTAAGCTTTCTATACACCATCACCTTGGTGCATAGAAAAGCTTGAGCTAGTTTGAGTGAGTGCGAGTAGAAGATATTCTTCCTACCATTGTTGTATCTACCCCAACATCAATGAATTGGTAGTTTTGGGTGCAATTCATGTCCAAAGGCTCACGCTTCTCCTCCAATTTGGCTTGGCAAACTCATTCAGCTTCATAAGGTGACTTGTTTCATTGAAGGTTGTTGTTTTGTTGCTTGTGATTCATTGGCTATTGTTTGGCTACCATTGTAAGAGGGTGGATGGTGAGAGGGCTCCCATAACCCTAAGACAATGTGCTAGTGATGCTATAACCAAATCTTGTCACTTGATTCTGCAAGCTCTAAGTTCCTTTTTGTGCAAAATATAAATTTGAAGCTAAGTTGTACACCATCTCTTCTCTCTCTCTCTCTCTCTCTCTCTCTCTCTCTCTCTCTCTTTAGTGTGTGAGAGTGTTCCATTGGTGTTAGGGTTAGTGTAAATTCCTTGCTTGTTTGTGGGTTGCTCTAACGATTCTCCTCTTTTGCGTCCTAGTTCGCTCGTAAACTAGGTGGTGCCCCTTGTGTAGTTGGGATTTGGCTGTGGGTTTGTTGTTTTGGTTTGTGTTGTGTTGTGCCCCAGCCCCATTGAGCAGCACGGGAGCCTTGAAGGGTGTCTAGAGGTTGCTCTTCTTGTTGCCCGCCCCGGACCGCCTCAATTTGGTGCCCCCACTGAGGACAGGCTTGTGTATGTTTTGTGAAGGCTCAACCTTTAGCATAATCAAGTAGCTTGCATGAATCACGAGAATTTGTATGATCCCTTCATTCCCATTGCAAGGCAAAAGGTACACATAATTGTTAGTACTAAGTTGCAATTTAAGCGAGTAATTCGTAGAATTTTAGGTCCTCTTAGGTTGGTAGAGATAAACGCATCAATAAATCCTTTTATTTTGCCTCTCATTAGGTACGACCTTAGTTTGGACGTCTATATTTTTGTTTTGTTTTAAGAATTAGGTCATGCATAGACCATGGATAATGGCCCAGGAATACAGGTTTTTCCCTTTCATTTCACTCCACACATTTGAGTAAACATTGCAAAGTAGAAAAATCCATTTTCAACAACGTATGGTATTCATGTTTGGTGCCCAAAGAGTAGGAGAAATTCTCGCGTCACCAAACCCTGTCATTCTACCTCTTATTGATTATCATAGGTCATTTGATGTGAATATTTTTATTTTGTTGTAGAATAGATTGCAATTTAGAAAATATTATTGTGTAAATCTTTTAAAGAAAGAAAAAACAAAAACGCGTCACTTTGAAATCAATTCAATGGAGAGCCAACGCCAAATGTCTGGATATCCTCTTTTCTTTGGAGAGCCTGGAGAGGATGCAGAATTATTTCTAGCGAATTTCAAGATGTCTTGCCGTATCAAGAGGATAGTAACTGATCAAGAACGTGTAGAAATGTTTGAGGTGGTCCTTAGGAAAGATGCTAGCACTTGGTTTGACTCTTTGCCTGAGGAAGTTAAAGGGAATTACACGGAAGTTTTGAATCGTTTCAAGAAATACTTCTTTGATCCCCAAAACACTCAGAAATTATGGCAAGACATTGTTTCTCATAAGCAAAAAGACTTAGATGACTACTACTTGTACAAGCAAGAGTTCCTACGTCTTTGGGCTCTATGGATACGAAATGTTGCTAACCTTGGTGATGGTGCAGAATTTCTAAAGAAGGAGAGGTTCATAGCCGAACTCTTTCCTGACCTTAAGGTAAAAGTTGAGGCGGGTGCACCTGCTACCTTTGATGCAGCTGAAACTAGGGCTGCTGAGAAATATAGGAAACTCAAGTGCTTAAGGGGGGAGGTTCCAATAGAAGGTCTTAGACCCAAAGGTAAGTCACAAGCATCAACATCTAAGGAGCTTCCTGAGGTAACGGCGGAAGTGATTGAGAAGTTAAATGAATCTTTAAGCAGCTTGTTAATTCACCTTGCACAAGCTGTAGGTCCAAAGGGACAAGCAAAGAAGTCTGAAGAGCGAGACCCACGACCTAGGAGAGTCTTGCAATGTTGGAATTGCGGTGAGTCTGGACATGGGATGTATAATTGTCCTTGGCCCCGTGGGGAGCCAGGGAGACCTAACTTGAATTACCCAGTGATGAATGCAGGTGAAGGAACTAGTCAGCAACCACGGCTTATACAAAGGCCAAATGGAGCAAGACCACCTCCACAAGGAGTGGAAGGAGTTCCACCTTTGCCAGACCCAAACGTGCATGTGGTAGAGGTGACAAATTCAAGAGAGGTTGACATGGAAGCAAATGGCATTAAGCGTGGCCGAGGGAAAGGTAAGGAGAAAGAAGGTGTTACATCACAAAGTGACCATGGACGAGAAAAGAAGGCAAAGGAGACCAAGGAAGCCAAGAGGACTCGACGTCGTATCAACCTCCAAGACTTTCCTCTTGGACATGGAATGGCTCCATACAACCTGTTGGAAGACATGAGAGGTAAGGGTCCTGATATCTCATGGCCTCAATTTCTTGCATTATGTCCACAAGTTAGGAGGGATTAAACAAGGGCAGTTAGCACTAGGAGAAAGGTAAAAGAGAGTGTGCCTGTTGTAAAAATTGCACAAGCTGAAATGAATGAGGACATTACACCTGTGCTAGTGACGGGAGCAAAGCGAACCCCGAACCCCGACGGCCTCTAAATCGCCGGGGACCGAATGGCGCGCCTCGAGCCTGTCATGGTAAAGCAAACAGGGGGCACCACCTAGCTTCAGCGGCTAGGACGCAAACAACACACCACCATAACAAAATTTTCATCCAAGAGAGATGGATGCTTGGGAGTAATGATGAAAAGGAGAGGGAATGAGATCAAGTGAGAGAGAGAGAGAGAGAGAGAGAGAGAGAGAGAGAGAGAGAGAGAGAGAGAGAGAGAGGAGAGAGGTGAGGAGGGGGTATAGCGGCTTAGTACTTAGGCATCACAAAAGGATGGCGAATCCGCACACCCTTCACACATACACAAGCTCACTCCAAAACACAAGACTAGGTGGCGATTCCGCACACCTCACATGGGCAAAACGTTGCAAGAAAACATACTCACAAAACCTCAAGCTTTATTTAGAGAATTAGGCGATGAAATGGGGAGCATAGGGTAGGGGAATGAGAAGGGAGAGAGTGGTAGAGCACATGGCGGATAGGTGGGAGTTGATGGCGAAGACTCGCACGAGGATTATGGCCATCATCCTTCATTTAGTTGCCCTTCATCTTCCATAGCCAAGGGTGTAGAGGTCATGCTCAAGACAAGCATGGTGATTGCGGTGATGGTGATGGTGTGGGTGTGTGTGTGTGTGCACTAGGCACACACAGTGCATAGTGTATTCTTTGGTGATGTTGTGTGTTTTTTGTGTGATGGTGACCCCTCTTTATATAGGGGAGGAGGGGGGGAGAAATTCTAGAATTTAGAAATGAAGAAATCATTATCTACATAGGCCATGTGACTGTGGGCCCCACTTGTCTGGCTGTGTGTATATGTGCCAGAACAGCAGTCTCATGAGAGAGAGATGGGTTGATGAAAAAAAGTGAGAGGTGACATGGAGAATAAAGTAATTACAAGAGGGGAGAGAGAGGAGTGTGTTCAGAGGTGAATCTGTGTGCAGATGTGTGTGAACACAAGAAAAATCAGGTAACCACCAGGTGGGGATGGGTCTATGGGCACCTTTTTTAGTGAAACTGAGTGTGTGTGAGTGTGGGGGAGGTTATTTAGCTACAAGACAAGAGACATGGCGCCCTTTAGAGAGAGGGGGGGGTATTTGGGTCATGGGATATGATAGGAGAGAGAAAGGGGGGGTGGGGTATACTATTTTGGAAGATAGGGTAAGTTGCATGTAAGTTAGGGTGCATTATTGGTGAGTTAGAATGCATTATTGGTGAGAGGTGGGGTAGCTTGAGGGGAGAGAGAAAGGAGAAAGGACAAGGGGAAGAGAGAGGGGGTTGACCTTTTGAGTGGAGGAGAGGAAAAGGGACACACGGCGGGGCAACAATGAAGAAAAAGGAGGCAAGGTGGGGATGGGCTGCCCCGCAGGCATGAGGTGGCCTATTTTACCTTTCTCATATATTTACATAATCATACTTTATTTTTTTCTTACTTTTTTCCAATGTCTTTTATCACTCCCTCCCTAAGAGGGGGTTTTCATGGAGTGGGGAGGAGAGAAGAGGGGTATGGGAGCTTGGCTTGTGAAAAGCCCCCATCATTAGCCCTCCCCTTTTGGCTAGAGGCATTCATGTCTCTAGCTCATCTGTTTGATCATTATCGTCGGAGGTGGCGGCTGATGGTGTGTCCTCATCTGGAATGTCAATAGGTGGAGCCTGGTCAAATCGAAGAAAATAAGGTTTAAGTCGCCAACCATTTACCCTGGTTTTATGAAGTTTTCCATCAGCCTCCATAAGCTGGTAGCTTCCATTGGCATACTTTTTCCTGACGATGAAAGGACCTTCCCATCGGAGTAGGAGTTTCTTATCCTTGCGCGTGTCGAAGCGATTGTCGTAGCGGAGCACCAACATTCCTTTCTTCAATTCTTTTTTCCGGAGATGCTCGTTCAAGCTAAGCCGTCTATGCTCTGCTTGTGCTGCATAATAATTTATTGCTTCTTCTCTGTCCAGCTGCAGTCTTTCCAAGTTGATGATGTGATCTCTCAAATGCATGTTGGGCTGTTGAAGCTGGCTTGCCATTACTCTGAGACTTTGTAGTTGCACTTCAATGGGCAAGATTGCTTCCTTACCAAATACTAGATGATACGGTGTGAATCCCAAGGATGTACGAAATGATGTTCTGTAGGCCCATAAAGCTGGTAGTAGATACTTATCCCAGTCTCCAGGATGATTGTTTACCTGATTGGTAATAATTTTAGAAACCATTCCATTTACCTTTTCAACTAGGCCATTACATTGAGGGTAATATGGTGAAGAGTGCCTCCTTGTAATGCCCAGTTTCTGCATTAATTCTCCTACCAAGTCTGCTCTGAAACCTGGCCCTCTATCAGAGATGATCTCTAAAGGTGTGCCAAACCTACAGCATATGTGCTCGTAGATAAATTTAGCTACCTCTACCGCTGTGATTCTAGTGGTGGCTGTAGCCTCTGCCCATCTAGTCATGTAGTCGACCCCCATGATAATGTAGAATTTTCCTGAGTTGGCCCTAGGTAATGGCCCAATGGCATCGATACCCCATTTTTCAAATGGGCCATATGAGAGAATAGGTGTCTGAGGTTCAAGCATAAGTGACCTAGTGCCGGCCTTTTGACACAACTTACATGTTTTGCACCAGTGGTGTACATCACGGTTGAGGCTAGGCCATAAGCCTGCCTGCAAGATTTTCCTACTTGTTATGTCTAGGGCAAAGTGACCACCACAAACCCCGTCGTGACAGCTAGCAATTACTCCCGTGATTTCCTGAGAGAGAGGCACCTTCCTGAGTATTTGGTCCTTACCCTTACAGTACGAACCGTCATTGATGAGTCGATACCTTGTGGCCTTCCGCGTCAGCCATTGCTTCTGTCCCTTTGTTAAATCTGATGGGCATTCCCCTGTTTCCAAAAAATGCATGATGTCAGGCAAGGCATCACTTCCTTGAAATAGAGGGAGATTTAGTTTTATTGCTCCAACCACCACTTCCTGTAGTCTTTCACTTGCTAGGGCATGTGCTTCTTTGTTTTGAGCCCTTGGGATATGGTGTATTTGAACTTCTTCAAACTTACCCAACAAAGTTTTTACACCACTTAAGTGAGTCCTTAAACTAGGATTCTTGCATGTCCATGCTCCATTTACTTGCCTTACCAGAAGTAGAGCATCCCCAAATACATTAAGGCGTTGTACACCTTGCGAGACGCACCATTGTAGACCCTTGGTTAGTGCTGCATACTCAGCTTCATTGTTAGAATGTGAATCTAACAATTGGCCCAACGAAAATACCTTTGTCCCTTTGTCATCAAAGACCACTATGCCTGCAGCTGCTTTGTCGGACGCTCGCTTGTAGGCTCCATCAAAGTAGAGAGAGTATGCTCCTTCTACCATCGGTGGTACTGGAGGTAATCGAACTTCTCCTTCCTTAGATTGCTTCTCCTTCCTTTCAAAGACTTGGTAGGTCATGAGTCCCCCCAAACTTGCCCTTGTCGTGCTTTCTACCTGTACCGTGTAGTCAAACTCTTGCAGACGAACTAGCCATTTAGTAATTCTAGCAGACATATCCATGTGTTGTACAACATAGGGAAATATTTCATCCGTGGTTAGAATCACAAATTGCTTAGGCAACAAATATGACCTAAACTTTGTAGTTGCAAATCTAAGAGCTAGGACTAAGTGTTCCACATGGGTGAAACCTTTCTCTCCTGCTGTCATCATTCGACTAGAGAAGTAGATTGGCCTCATGAAAGATGTCGTCGTATCCTTTTGGAGTAGCACAGCCCCCAATGAGTCATCACCAACACTTGAGGTGACATAGAATTTTTCATCCCACTTAGGTGGTGAGATAGTTGGCAGAGTGGCTAAGACCTCCTTTACCTTGTTGTAGTGATGTTCGCTTTCCTCGTCCCAAGTGAAAGTTGATCTTTGAGTGAGTTGTTGCAGTGGTAGAACAAGTTGTGATAGTAGATGTATGAATCTACTTAAGTACCTCACCTTCTGTAGAAAAGAGACCAGTTGACGTGCGGTCGTTGGTGAAGGTAGGGCTATGAGTGCGGACACCTTACTTGGGTCGGCGTTGATACCTTTTGCTGAAATTTCATGGCCTAGTAGAATGACTTTACTCTCCCCAATGTGGCATTTATCCACATTTAATTGCCCACCTAGGCTCTGCAACCTGGCCAAACCTTCAGTTACCTTTTCTAAATGTGAAATACGGGAGCTATATATACAAAAATCATCAATGAACACTCTTATGGATGTTCCAAAGAACGGTTGAAAAACATATGTGACATATCTTTGGAATGTGGCAGGTGCATTTGTGAGACCAAATGGCATAACCCTGTATGCAAAACAACCCCATGGCGTGATAAAAGTGGTTTTTAGCTGATCTTCCAAGGCTATGCGTATTTGAAAGTATCCAGAATAACCATCACAGACGGTATAGCATTCAAAACCCGCTACTTCATTCAGAATTTCATCCAAGAAAGGGAGAGGAAAGTGGTCTCTCTTTGTAGCTGCATTTAGTGGTTTGTAGTCAACACAGACCCTCCACTTACCATTCTTTTTAGGCGTCACCACTACGGGTGACACCCATTCTGAGTTTTCTACAGGATAGATGAATCCCGCCTCCAACAGTTTCCTTACCTCGGCCAAGAGTGCCTTTTCTTGTATGACCCCCAGTCGTCGTAGCTTTTGCACAACTGGTTTTACCCCTTCCTTCAGCTTAATATGATGTTCCACCACTGTAATGCCTGTGATTCTTTCATAGTTGTCAATGAACAGGTTAGGAAATCCCATCAACATTTGCAAAAAAACTATCTTTCCTCCTCAATGTTAATTCCGTGAAGACATACATACCCGGTTGGGGGGGGCAACCTACTTCCTCCTAGGCCAGGTGATTTTCTCTCCCTTCATCGGTTTACCCTTTGGTTGATGGATCACCAGTTGTGCTTACCCTTTGTAGGATCCTTCTAATGATACCCATCCCCCTAGCTGGAAGTCTTGTGATGCCCAATTTCCGTCGGGCCTGGATGGCCTCTTGCAAGTTTTCTTCTCCTCTCATGCTTCCTCTCATCATCTGATTGTGTAGCTTTCTCCCTCCTAGCTCTTTTCACAGTCATGGCTTCAAGTGGTTCTAAAAAGGTTACCTTCTCCTTGCTCTGGGTGGATCCACTACTATGGCTTTTCCTTTCTCTTCTAGCCTTATGATGTTTACAGGGCGATCAGGTGGTGGGGCTGGTGGAAGAGGTGGGATGGATGCTTGTAGTGGTGTCTGGGGTGGACGTAGAATTTGTGTTGGTGGGGGTGGGTGCTCGGGTGGGGGTGTTCTTTCTCTAGGGGGTGACAATTGGTTCCTCCTACCTCCTCTATTATAGTTTTGTCGTGGTTTGGGACAGTAGTACATACCGTGACCGTCTTCTCCGCAGTTGTAGCAATGATACTCCCTGTTTTGTCGTCGTGCTCTTCCAAGGTCTTGATCTCTTTCTTGACTCCTCCCTTGTTGTATTAAGTGGACAGACAAATTCTGCAGTTGGTCAGTAATATGGGCCAACATATCTTGTTGGTCATCTCTTACCCCAAGAGCCGGTGGTGGTGGTGGAATGGTGGTTGTCGTAGTTGCTGGTCGACGCGATGTTCCTGATTCTGTTGAATCGGTTTCTTTGGCTTTCATTCACAGCTTCTTGTCTTTAAGGCGAGCAATCTCAACGGCTAACTCGTACGTAGCCGGGAATCTACCTTTCACCTTCTCCTTGAGAAGCGGCCATAAGCCATGCGTGAACCGATCTTTTTTTAGGAAATCGGGTGCAGCTTTCCCCCTAGCCAGTGACTCAATCCACCGTTCCCACAAATCCACAAATTTGGACTCATAGGTGGCATATTCTAAAAGACCCTCCTGCTTCAAGTCTCTCAACTTGTCCCACAACTTTTCTGAAGTGGTACCTCCCCCAAAGCGCCTCTTAAAAGCGGTTTTTAAGGGTTCCCAGTCATCCTTGGTTGCTTGTGGAAGTGCATTGTACCATGATCTAGCTTCTAGCTTCATGAGATGCTTAAAGATTCTAACCTGGGATTCATCCGTATCTTTGTTGCTCACTACACATGCTACTTCAAAGTCATCTAGGAAGTCTGTTACCAAATCCTCCCCCTTCTTTCCTTTAAATGTTGGAAATGCTACACTTGCCATGATTACTGAGAGAGATCTAGAAAGACACACTGCTTAACTTGCAAAAGTTTTTTTCTTCTTTACAAGGAGGCATGTATACCCTCTTATACTAGGACATAGATTAAAACTTCAAACGGTACATTGCCTTGTACCAAAGGTAAGACAAATGGTTGATCTGATGCCAGAACCTCCAAAAACTGCTCCCCACCCGCATGGTGTCAATGACGTGCTGGTAGTGAGCCTTCAAATCCAGTATTACCTTGATTGAGCGTACACGTGTTGGTATGTGTGATCTGTCTTGAGGTAGGTTGTATTGATTCATGTGAAGCTTAGAGGTGCTTAGTCACTGTCCAAGCTTGTGAGAGAGGGTGGTGTTCTTTCCTGAAACAAACTCAGTAGATCCCTAGTTTCTCTAGTGAGAGTGTGAGCCAATGCTTCCGTTATCTGTGCTGCAGCATCAGGTGCGACTTGAAAACTGACTGCGATAATTACCTCGGCGATTTGAGTTACCCGATTCTCAAAGTAGAATAGTGTTGATTCTCTATTGTGTAGAGCTCCTTCCATTTTGTTGTTGTGGGTTGGTTGTAGGTTGTGGACATGGTTTCGACCTTCTCCTTCTTCTTCTTGGCACTTGGCCTATGTATATCCACTGGGTTTGGCGTGTTGGTTGACTCTCCCACTACAAATCGATTACCGTTACGCCTGGCACTCGAGCTTCGATGGAGATGCGGAGTTCGTCTAGTTGTGCTTGGAGATCTTCTTCTTTTGTCGTCCAATTAGCAAATCCTGCTAGCCATTCATCCATTCACAATAGTTTAAGGGTTTCAGTCTTGTAAACTGAAGGGTTTCATGAAAAGATCCTCCGTGGGGGCACCAAATGACGGGAGCAAAGCGAACCCCGAACCCCGACGGCCTCTAAATCACCGGGGACCGAATGGCGCGCCTCAAGCCTGTCATGGTAAAGCAAACAGGGGGCACCACCTAGCTTCAACGGCTAGGACGCAAACAATACACCACCATAACAAAGTTTTCATCCAAGAGAGATGGATGCTTGAGAGTAATGATGAAAAGGAAAGGGAATGAGATCAAGTGATAGAGAGAGAGAGAGAGAGAGAGAGAGAGAGAGTGAGGGAGGGGGTATAGCGGCTTAGTACTTAGGCATCACAAAAGGATGGCGAATCCGCACACCCTTCACACATACACAAGCTCACTCCAAAACACAAGACTAGGTGGAGATTCCACACACCTCACATGGGCAAAACGTTGCAAGAAAACATACTCACAAAACCTCAAGCTTTATTTAGAGAATTAGGCGATGAAATGGAGAGCATAGGGTTGGGGAATGAGAAGGGAGAGAGTGGTAGAGCACATGGCGGATAGGTGGGAGTTGATGGCGAAGACTCGCACGAGGATTATGGCCATCATCCTTCATTTAGTTGCCCTTCATCTTCCATAGCCAAGGGTGTAGAGGTCATGCTCAAGACAAGCATGGTGATTGCGGTGATGGTGATGGTGTGGGTGTGTGTGTGTGTGCACTAGGCACACACAGTGCATAGTGTGTTCTTTGGTGATGTTGTGTGTTTTTGTGTGATGGTGACCCCTCTTTATATAGGGAGGAGGGGGGGGGGGGAGAAATTCTAGAATTTAGAAATGAAGAAATCATTATCTACATAGGCCATGTGACTGTGGGCCCCACTTGTCTGGCTGTGTGTATATGTGCCAGAACAGCAGTCTCATGAGAGAGAGATGGGTTGATGAAAAAAAGTGAGAGGTGACATGGAGAATAAAGTAATTACAAGAGGGGAGAGAGAGGAGTGTGTTCAGAGGTGAATCTGTGTGCAGATGTGTGTGAACACAAGAAAAATCAGGTAACCACCGGGTGGGGATGGGTCTGTGGGCACCTTTTTTAGTGAAACTGAGTGTGTGTGAGTGTGGGGGAGGTTATTTAGCTACAAGACAAGAGACATGGCGCCCTTTAGAGAGAGGGGGGGGTATTTGGGTCATGGGATATGATAGGAGAGAGAAAGGGGGGGTGGGGTATACTATTTTGGAAGATATGGTAAGTTGCATGTGAGTTAGGGTGCATTATTGGTGAGTTAGAATGCATTATTGGTGAGAGGTGGGGTAGCTTGAGGGGAGAGAGAAAGGAGAAAGGACAAGGGGAAGAGAGAGGGGGTTGACCTTTTGAGTGGAGGAGAGGAAAAGGGACACACGGCGGGGCAACAGTGAAGAAAAAGGAGGCAAGGTGGGGATGGGCTGCCCCGCAGGCATGAGGTGGCCTATTTTACCTTTCTCATATATTTACATAATCATACTTTATTTTTTTCTTACTTTTTTCCAATGTCTTTTATCACTTTCTCCCTAAGAGGGGGTTTTCATGGGGTGGGGACGAGAGAAGAGGGGTATGGGAGCTTGGCTTGTGAAAAGCCCCCATCACTAGATTGTTACATAAAAGGGAGATTGGTTAGGAAAGGTCTAGTGGATGGGGGTGCACAAATTTGCATCATGACAGAGAGACTCATGCAAAAACTAGGCATGCATATCCATGAGACACCTGAAATTAAGGTCAAGATGGCAAACAATAGCGTAGGCATTTGTAAAAATGTTTTTGTGGAGGCCTTTGGCATTAAGAAGGCAGTGGATTTCTATGTTATGTCTACCAAAGGAAATGGTTACCCATTTATCCTAGGGAGACCATGGCTAATGAAAATGCGAGCTTTGCAAGATTGGGAGAGTGGAAAGCTAATTTGCAGGAACGACAATCATAAGAAGGTTGTCTTTGACATGAAGGAGCAACGCCAAGAGGAGCTCCATGAAGAATCATCTCAAAGTGAGACGGAAGAAGGTTGGACCGATAACACTTCAGAAGAAGAAAGTAGCGGCAGCATTACTGAAGAGGAGTCTTCCATCGAAGTCATGGGGGTAAGGTTTAAGCCAACCAACCAAGAGACCTCTTGTCAAGGTTTGGAGGAGGTAGGTTCCCAAGAGAACCAAAAAGTGGAAGATGAAATAATGCTAGAAGGTATGCTATCTACAACACTTACAAAGGATGAAAGAGAGGAGTTCAAATGTGTGCTAAGGAAATTTCCTAGGCTTTTTGCTAAAGACTACACCGATGTGCGTGGAGTAGATGCTGTTCAACACAAAATTGAGTTGAAGCCAGAGGCCACACCTAAGGCTCAGAAGCTACGAAGGCTAGGAGTCATCAAGGAGCAGGCTTTACTCAAGGAGGTAAGAAAGCTTCTAGCAGCAGGTTTCATTTATCCAGTGGAGAATTCAGAGTGGGTCTCTCTCGTTGTTGTCACTCCTAAGAAAAACGGAAAGTGGAGGTGTGTGTGGATTACCGTCCACTCAATGAGGCAACAAAAAGAGATCACTTTCCCCTCCCATTTCAGGATGAGATACTAAATGAGGTAGCTGGTCATGAGAAGTACACTCTGTGTGATGGCTACTCAGGCTACTTTCAAATAGGTATCGCATTGGAAGATCAATTGAAAACAACCTTTATCACTCCTTGGGGTTGTTATGCTTTTAGAGTCATGCCATTTGGTCTGACAAATGCTCCTGCAACATTCCAACGTTTCATGAACATGGTGTTTCAAGCATTCTTTGGAAAGTCAATTAGGGTGTTCATTGATGATTTCTGCATTTATAGCTCAAAATCATTGCATCTACAAAGGGTAGAAGAAGGTTTAAAGAAGCTCTACGACATGGGAGGTCAACTCAACCCCGACAAGTGCCACATAGGTGAGGATGAAGTGATCTTGCTCGGTCACAAGGTTTTCTATAAAGGCATTGAGGTGGATCCTTCAAAGGCAAAGGCTCTTATTAAGCTCCCATCACCGAAGAGTCTTAAGGAGGTCATCTCTTTCATTCAGAAGGTGAAGTATATGTCACGCTTCATTCACTTAGCCTCGGAGTTGCTTCATTCTTTGCAAAAGTTGACACAACAAGTAGAATTTGCATGGTCTGATGAGCTTGAAGAGTATTTTTGTAACATTAAAGTCATTTTGTCAGAGCTACCAACACTCATGCCTCCTTGTTGGGAGTACACATTCTTTGTTAGCTCTAGTGTTGGAAGGGAAACAATTGGTGCTGTGTTGCTACAACAAGATCCCCACAGTACAAGGATGCGACCCATCTACTTTGCTAGTAGGGTCATGAATGCTTTGGAGAGAGACTACACAGAAGCAGAACTCATGATGCTTTCTCTCATGTTTGCGGTGAGAAAGTTTAGATCCTACCTGCTACCAAAAACTTTTGTAATTCTCACTGCAGAAAATTTGTTCCCTTGGGTGTCATCTCAAATGAATCTTAGTACTAGGATCTCAAAGTGGATTATGGAGTTGCAAGAGTTCCAATACTCTTTCAAGGTAGAAGATAGTGTGCGTGCACAATTAGCAGGGATTCTCACTTATAGGGTACATGAGAAGGAAATTAAGGTGCCTCAAGTAAAGACCCTACCATTGCCACCACCAAAAAGTATTCCCAATGCTTTTACCTTGTTCTTTGATGGAGCTTTTCGACGAGCCACAGGGAAAGCAGGGGGAGGGCTAGTGTTGCTCAACCAAGTGGAGAGGTGGTCATGAAAGAGAAGGTCAATCTAACAGGTTCAACTAGCAACAAAGAAGAAGAATACGACACACTACTTCATGGTTTGAAGATGTGCATTGGCCAAGGGATAAAACGTCTCATGGTAAAGGGAGATGCACTTCTCATTGTTAAACAGATTTTAGGCATTTGGGCATGCAAGAATGAAAGCTTAAGGACAAAAGTTCATGCCATTCGTAGGATGTTTAATCAGTTTGAAGAAGTGCAACTATATCATATTCCGAGGAAACAAAATGAAGATGCCGATTTACTTGCACAACAAGCAGTTACATGTGTTGAGAGAGAAGTGCAGGTCATCATGGTGGCAGCAGCTGTCAAGCAACCGAGATACCAGGGATTGGAGTCATTGGCTCCCATTATTGGCTACATTTTGGAGGGTGAGTTTCCACAAGACTTCACGAAGGCTCAGAAGAGGAGACTCATGAAGAAGGCAAGTTTCTATCTCTTCCTAGAAGGCTCCCTCTATCAAAGAGGGAAGGATCAAGTGTGCAGAAGAGTACCAACTATCGAGGAAATTCCAGCCATTCTAAAAGGTTTGCATGAAGAGGCATGTAGTGGTCATTTTGCCCAAGAATCAACTGTGAAGAAGATTTTGCTTGCGGGGTATGTTTGGCCAAGCTTGCATGTGGATGTTCAACATTGGTGTAAAAGCTGTCACAATTGTCAGATAAATGGAAATAGAAGGTTGGTGCATGGCCCAAGGCAAATAGTTCTTGCAAATGGACCCTTTGAAAAGTGGGGCATTGATGCTATGGGTCCTCTGCCTAGGACAAAAAATGGTAAACTCTACATTCTAGTGGCTGTAGACTATAAGACTAGGTTGGGTGGAAGCTCAAAGTGTGGCAAGAGTGAATGAGAACAGTTAGCATTTTGTTTTTTGTTTGTGTACAATCACATATGTTGCAGATTTGGTGGCACACCTTTGGAGATTGTTTCTGATAATGGTCCAGGGTTTAGGAAGGGCTTGCTCACAGAAGTTTGTGAAGAGCTTCACATTCTACATCGTCATAGCACACCATACTACCCACAATCAAATGGTTTGGTGGAGAAGGCTAATGGTGTCATTGCAGGAATCATTAGAAAGATGGTGCAAAACAAGACAAAATTATGGGATGACTTCTTGGATGGTGCCTTGTGGGCATATCGAACCACATATAGGGAAGCCACGGAGTTCACACCATTTCACTTGGTCTATGGTCAAGAGGCTTTGCAGCCTATCGAGCTCAACATTCCAACAATGCGACTTCATGGCAAAGGAGCACAAGATGATCAAGAGGTATGGATGGATCGACTTCTTACGTTAGTGGAGCTTGAGTGGAAAAGAGAAGCAGCATATGAGTGCTACAAGAGGAAAGCCACACAAGCGAAAGAAACGCACGACAAGAAACTGAAGGACAAAGGCATCAAGGAAGGAGAGCTTGTGCTAAGGTATGACAATCGACTTCACAATTGTTTTGATGCCAAGTTTGAAACTAGATGGCAAGGACCATACATAGTCAAGAAGGCTTTCAATTCTAGTTACTATCAGCTTATGGACTTGAATGGTAAAGAGCACTCCAGGAAGGTAAACGGGTATCGCTTGAAGCCCTATTTGAGTCGTCTTCTACCAAAGGATCTACCAAAGATCTGTCCAAAGGCCGCTGTCTCATATCTCGTCAAGGACTCTGAAGCACTCTCTTTGGAAAAGATGCTCTATGATGGTACATGAATATACCATCATCCTGGGGAGGGCTAATGATAGCCGTTTTTCGGCTCTCCATAATTGCCATAGTAAGTTACTCCACCCTACCAAATTCACCCAAACGCTATGGCTATCCCTACCATTTCACTGTACATAGGCATGTGTGAGTTAGGGGGCTTTTCCCATATCTTCTTAAAAACCCTCAGCTAGCTAGTCACTGGGCTAGTTGAGCCAAAAAAATAAAATAAAATAAAAATAAAAAGTATATTATGGCCTCTTTGTGTGTAAATATTTCATTTTATATATGGCCTAAATATAGGGATTTTTTATAATTATTTTGGTATTTTATTTAAATATTTCTACTTAGGTGTGTGTTTTATTAAACCTATGTACACCTTCTTTCATCCTCTTACACCATAATTATATTTTTTGCCAATATGTATATACTCTAACCTCATATTTTTCCTTTATACAAATCACTCCCACATTTTCACCCTCACCCCCGTGAAAACAAAAAATTGATTTCTACTCATTGGTTACGTTTATTATATTATTTACTTGCATACCTTTTCCTCTTTCACCCAAAATAATTCAAGGAGGGACCATATCATATGATTCCAATATCTTTCCATATCCATAACTCCTCCATATTTTTATTATTATTTTTACTCATTATTCTAACACCATGTGCTCATTGAGCTAAAGTCCATGAATAGTCCATACACTAGTCCCACCATGTATATATTTCTTTATTCACCAATAATCCTCCTCCATGCATGGGTCAAGGGCAACTTGGATGCTTTGTATTATAATATGACAAAGGAGGGGCTCACTCTTGGATGCATTGTACAAATTCAACAAAGGAGGGGGCCACTAAAAGACTTTTGCAGGCATAAAAACAGGCTTTTTGGTGAAACTTTTGGCACCTATCTCCACTCCGAATTTGGAGCGGTGGTCAAAAGAGAAAATGTATCCCACGCTCTGAATAATCACCTCAAATTTTTTCATGATTTTTGGAGCTACCAGCGGTGAGCTATGATTTTTTGAGTGGACCCCAATCTGCCCACTTTTCTCACAAGTAGCCCTTAGTCTTCTCTCACCCTTCCACACACCTACTCACTCTTACACATCCCTCCCTCTCCTTCCCTCACTCAAACCTGCAATTTCCATGGCTTCTCCCACCCTCTTCACCATTACCCTTCTCTCTCATCCCTATAGTTCTTTTATGAACCTCTACATACATACACCCTCTCCATGTCTCTCTCTATTGCTTCTATGTTACAATTTCATTTACCTCTCCTAAAAATATCTAAAATTCAGCATCTTAACCATGATAGATTCTGCAAATTGAGGATTTTTCATCTAAAGATCCACTTTTCATCGTGGTGGTCAACCGTGGCGGCGGCGTAAAGAAGCGAAGAAGAAGAAGAAGACCAACGGTCATTTTTTCCACAATCTACACAAGGGTGAGTTCAAGCTTCTTCAAAGCTTCACCATCTCAATGATTCTCTTTTAATTCACCCCTCTTCCTTCATCAAATCAACTCATCCTACCCATTGTAAATGTATCACTAACAATTCTAGTGATTATTACCACCAACAACTAACTTCTCTTGTAAAAAATGCACCCACACTATCAACATATGGAGTAGGCAACCGCACAAGTAAACCAAATTCATTCACTCCCATGGAAATTTCTCTCCTTTCACCACATCAATAATTCTCTTACTTGAGCCCACATCCATGTGACTCAAGAGAAAAGAGAGACCCATTATCATTTGAAATTCATAAAAATTCATAATCCTTGATCTTTCCTAATAAAATTGATTAGGCTTAATCCTAATCAAGGCTTCTAAAACCTATAAATAGAACCCATTCCTCCTTGTAAAAGACATCACTATACCATTGCACACTAGATTGAGCGTACCACACGCCAGTTCTATCTTGGTTGTAAAGAGAGAGTAAGCTTTCTATACACCATCACCTTGGTGCATAGAAAAGCTTGAGCTAGTTTGAGTGAGTGCGAGTAGAAGATATTCTTCCTACCATTGTTGTATCTACCCCAACATCAATGAATTGGTAGTTTTGGGTGCAATTCATGTCCAAAGGCTCACGCTTCTCCTCCAATTTGGCTTGGCAAACTCATTCAGCTTCATAAGGTGACTTGTTTCATTGAAGGTTGTTGTTTTGTTGCTTGTGATTCATTGGCTATTGTTTGGCTACCATTGTAAGAGGGTGGATGGTGAGATGGCTCCCATAACCCTAAGACAATGTGCTAGTGATGCTATAACCAAATCTTGTCACTTGATTCCGCAAGCTCTAAGTTCCTTTTTGTGCAAAATATAAATTTGAAGCTAAGTTGTACACCATCTCTCTCTCTCTCTCTCTCTCTCTCTCTCTCTCTCTCTCTCTCTCTCTCTCTCTCTCTCTCTTTTAGTGTGTGAGAGTGTTCCATTGGTGTTAGGGTTAGTGTAAATTCCTTGCTTGTTTGTGGGTTGCTCTAACGATTCTCCTCTTTTGCGTCCTAGTTCGCTCTTAAACTAGGTGGTGCCCCTTGTGTAGTTGGGATTTGGATGTGGGTTTGTTGTTTTGGTTTGTGTTGTGTTGTGCCCCAGCCCCATTGAGCAGCACGGGAGCCTTGAAGGGTGTCTAGAGGTTGCTCTTCTTGTTGCCCGCCCCGGACCGCCTCAACGCTTTGTAGGCTTTCATAAGTGCGTCTAGAGGTTCATTCAACTAGTACTAATCTTCCGGAACTTGCACTCTTTGGTATCTTTGTCTCATTAGGCTCTCTGGTCTCAGGGTTCTCCAACTCAAGGTTTGTTTGGCTCTCTAATCTCACTAATCTATCCTTGGTTTGTTTTAACTCCTCCACTAGGGATGTCTGTTCATGCTTCTTTCTAGCTTTCATATGTGCCTTCCTAGCTTTCTAGGTATTTTGTTGACTTTTTTATTCATAACCAAGCACATTTGTTTTAGGTTCCTCAATTAACGGTTCCTCCCTTGCTTTATGAGACTGCACTCTTGTGATGACCTGTATGGGTATGAGCATTTCATTTCCTGAACCGCTGCTTGATGGGATCACCCCCACTATGTTTAATGTAGTTTTCACTGTTTTATCTGGGTTTTTCAAACAGTCACTAATCAAATGAGTAATCTTGCAATATGGACAATACACATTCACTCTCATGATCTCTATGTGAGGGCAAATTTCATAAGGTGGTCACCACCACACTTGTAGCACGGTCTTAAGGGTTGGTGAGGTGCTCCTAGAGCCACTCTCTGATGATAGGCAAGTCTTGGTCATGTTAACCCCCATTGGCTATGAACAACGATGTGCATTTATCCAAGCTGTATCTACCTTCTCCAAAAACTTGAGATGCTGTTGGTGGTCCAACATTCCCAATCATGATCCAAGGTTCATGTGCTTTTGGCTCTTTGGGTGGATAGTATGTTGAACTAACCCCGTACTTGGCTCTTTGTAATACATAGGCACATGCACTAAATCTTGTTCCTTCAATTACTTTATAGTGGGTGTATATCTGATGCCCACTGGTCATGTTCTTGGAATAGGTGGTTATTGCCCCAAAATTGTCTATGTCCATTCAACCCCTCGTGGTTCTTGCAAACTTCCTACTGCATACCTAGGCATTGGTGGTACCTGAGGAGGTGTGCTTGGGCTGGTGGGGCATAGTATCACTCTCTCACATACCCCTTGTTGTAGTAACACTCTTCCATAGCATGATTTGTCTATTTTTGCTCAATGGCACACCACGTAGGTTGCTTAGCCCATGGCTTGGAAAACGGGCTTGCACAACTTCCTCAACAAGTTTCTCTTGATTCATCGTTACCTCGCTCTTTTGTGCTGATTTTATAGACTTAGCTCCGCTTTGTTGTGATGATGAGTCATCATATAAGTCTTTGTAGTCGCCTTCCTTGTAGACATATGCAAATCCTTTTGAAGATCTGCATTTCTCAGCCCTTGGTTAATTATCAGTATGAGTCGGGACCGAGTCGGTAATTCTTCCATAGGGAAAACTTTTACATAGAGTTTCAACCTTAAGGCTGCCTTTCTCATGGATTCTCCTTCTTTTTGCTTGAACTTATGGATTTATGAGACTGTGTTATGAGTTATCCATCTTTGAGAGAATTCCTCAATGAACTTGTCAAATACCTCCTCCATTGATTCAAAATCTCTATGTCCAACAGGGTAGAACCAGGTGGTGGCATCCTTCTCTAAGGTTAAACTTGCGAACTGTGTGGAAAAGTCCTGTACTTCCTCAGCCTTGACAATATGCACAAAGGCTGCCACGTGGTCCCTTGGATCTTTATTTTCTAAATATTTCTTGTTAACCCATTTTTGGACTTGAGAGGGTCTGATCCTCCGGTGATCAACCATCCTCAACATAGGATCCTCTATTCCTCCTCTATAAGACCTTTCTGGCTTGGGATATGGTACATGTTTCTCCTCTAGAGGTGCTCCTAATCCATAGTTCTTCACTGGTCTAGCAATTGTTCGTTCTTCTGCTTGACTTCTTTCTTCTCGTTCTATTTGTGATGCTTCTGTCTTGATAGGATTTAGCGTTCTCGTCCTACTCTCATTTTGGTATTGCAGATGGAGTGGTTTTTGGTGGTGGTTCAAGCCCTGACTTGGCTTGATATCCACCCCCTTTTGTATTTTCATATGGTGTTGCAAACTGTTCGAGCCCCGCTTGAAATGATAGTGGTGATGCTTGTGAGCTCTGAGGGTTAGGCAGTGGTTGTTTATTTGATTTTTTGTGGTGTCGTAATCCTCTGAGAAGGGATTTGTAGACTTGGGGTTTCTATGGGATTTTGCTTCCCTACTGAAGCTTGTGCCATCAATTCTTGCATTATCACTCTCCCTATATCGTCTGGGTGAATTGGCTCATATTCTTGTTCGTACTTATATAAAAAAAATGGTTTCGTGTTATCGACTCATATGAAAATAAGTCCATGCTTAACTTGTTCACATGGGGTTCCATGCATCGGTAGTAAGAGGTGACGTGTTTGTAAATCCCAATGTTTTCATGGATTGTCATTATTCTTTTCACTCAAGTGATACCTCCTAAACTCACTCTTTTCGGGGCCTACTACATTCATGACAAGAGAGCCATAACCATCTTCCCTTTTGCTACATTGTCTCCATATTGATTGTAATTTTTAGGACAAATGGATTGCTAGGATATCAACAAAGGCTTCTGGAGGAGTAGATTCTTAGTTTGAGCACTAAAATCGGTCTGTAGACATCATATGTGTATGATGTATGTTCCCTCATAATTGACTCAAACTTGAACCATGCACTCTCCATGATGTTTTTGATTCAAACCTGGGCCCACTTTGAAGTTCTAACCCCTGTTGGTAAGTTAATCTCTCCTATGTAGGCCTTGGTTCTTGCTGGCTTACCCAAGAGGTTAACCAGGTCAAAATTAATCCAAATTGGGTGAAACTTGTTCCTTAGGCTTGCCTTGAGATGTTTAACACCTTTGTAAGCTTGTTGGTAGTTTTGGTCACTAAATATGCCCCTGAGACATCATACGCGTGTAAAGTATGTTCACACTACTTGACTAGCACTTTATATCACCCTCAAAATAAGAATAAAGTAGACACCAATGTTCCATTTTCCACCATAGATTCTTTGCCTCCTTTTGTGTGAGATGAGGTGGGCATCCAATCTTCCATCTCCAACTTGCCTCCTTGTAGTCCTCATGCAAACACTTCCATTGCTTGCATCTCATACCTGCAACAACACATCATTGTGGTTGCTTTTCCTCTTCCTCAAGCTACACTTTGAGAAAGACACAAGTGACATCCTCTTGCCACACTTCATGGGGGAAAGAGAGGCTGATGTTTTCTTGACTTTGGCTCCAACAAATGTTGTAATCTCCATGTCCTTTGAAAAGTTGTCCTTGCCTCTTCCATGGCTGGTATTTTCCCTGATTTGAGATCTTCATGTAGGTTTACTTCAACTTGATTGTATCTTCCTTAAAGACTAGTGATTGTGTATGTTGAGAACCTTCAATATTATGCACATAGGTGGCTGATTTCCTTGCAAATCAACTTGCCTCTTCCTTCACAAAATTGTTGTAGTTTTTGTGTCTTCCTTGATCCTTCGTGTTGACGTATGGATCACCTTGTCCTCCATTATTTATCTAGAAACATAGGTTCTTCCTTTGTGAGCTCCTTCTTTGGCTCCTCCCAAGACTAGCTTGTCTTCATTGGTAGTATCTTTGGCTTCTCACAAAAAATGTGGCGAGGGGTGATTTTTGCACTAATTCAAACTCGACCTCTCTCTAAGAACAAAGTGCATAGTTAATGCTTTCAAGCCAGTAAAACATTTTGATAAGCTCTAGAGCCTGCGTATGTTATTAGAGATGATAACTACTATCAAGTGGTGCTAACAGGTGGTAAAGTCATGGAAATGTGTTGTCAAGTAAATCTTATTGAAGGTGAAGTGTTGGAAAGTGCTATCAAGTGTTTTTCTTTGGTGAAGTGGATAAAAGTAGTGCTGAGTGGTGATGAGGTCCTTTAAAGTGTTGTCCAATGGTGCTAATTGGTGGTAAAGTGCTGGAAATGTGCTTTCAAGTGGTGCTAAGTGGTGATAAGGTGTTGAAAGTGTGATGTCAAATAGTGCTTATTGGTAGTGAAATGCTGGAAAGTGCTATCAAGGAGTGTTGTGTTTTGGTGAAGTGAAGGAAAAGTAATGCTCATTGGTGGTGAGGTCCTATAAAGTGGTGATTTTGTAGTGGTAAAGTTCTAGAAATGTGTTGTCAAGTAGTGCTTATTGGTGGTGAAGTGCTGGAAAGTGCTATCAAAGGAATGTTGTGTTTTGGTGAAGTGCTGGAAAAGTAGTGCTCAGTGGTGGTGAGGTCCTATAAAGTGTTGCTAAGTGGTGCTTTTGTGGTGGTGAAGTCCTAGAAAAATGTGGTCACTTGGTTAAATTACTCTAATGGATTGAGTACAAACTATGGGTAAACTTTGAATGATCACATAGATATAACTTACAAGTTCTCCTCTAGGGGCATGCTATGTAGATTTGTTCAAATACATCATTTGACATATCATATACAATAGGCTCACCTTCCATCGGGCACATTGGAGACCTGATGCATCACGCCAAGTGGGAGTAGATAAGAGTAGTGGGCTTGTTGTCCAAAAGGACATAGGTATCATCTCGCGCATCTACCCTGTCATAGAATAGTCCCTCAACGATAAACAAATTTTTCTTAATAGGGTTATGCCATTCATCCCTTTCAAATTTTATGCTCAAGCGCTTTGTCTTAGTGAATTTGAGGATTTAGAAGCTTATGTCTGGCTTCTTGTCTATCTATGGATATTCTTTTTTGACGGTTGCATTGAGGATTGCAGCAATGCTTGGCGGTATGAAGCACCCATCTATCATATTTCACCTGCTCTTCTATGGGAGATCTTTTGAGCATTGCACTGGCCCATCGTGTTCACCTTCCCATGGCCAAAAGAAAATAAATTCATCATCATCTCGATTCCAGTCATAATGAAGAATTGGGCGTCAAAATACAATGGCTACCTTGACATGAATTGTGAAGCAGCACCACCACTATAGCCTTGAATTTTTAGCCACTCATTGTGCAAAAGAAAACATTGTTGCACAAACAAAGTGTCATGGGTTTTGTCATCAGAGATGTAGAAGTGACTCATCTTTTGAATGGCACCAAGTGCATCACGTAAGTATAGAATGTGAACCAAAATTGTGACCTGAGTTGAATACCAATGCATTGACTGAATCTCATTCTGCACCTATAGTCCTCTACAAAATATACTACAGACACCACTACATCATTAGAAAAGTTATCCAAACATTCCTTGAGTTGTTGAGCTTGTCATCTGTAGACATAATTGTGTTTGAAGAAATTCATTGATTTCCTTGAAGCAAGGAAACAAAACACATCGGACTGACCTACCAAACCATGAGGTCCTTTTGGGATTTTGTGTTACCTTTCTCATTCACTTCCTTCATAGGAACCTCATCAAAAATCTTCACAGTTATCCTAGAGATATCGTCACTCTGTTCTCTTGGACACAACAACAGCCTATCAATGCCACAATGTTTGTCAAGAACTTGGGAGACCTTGAAGCATTTATAATCATCATGGGACAATTGGAAGCACTTGGATGCACTAATAGGCAATCATGAGCAGTTGGAATCATTTATCAATCTCAGTCAAGCACAAAATCGCATGGTTAAGTACTATAATGGACTACCATACACACGAAAACAATTGGAGACACCTTCAAGCTGTAAATTCATTTTGAAAAGATTACAAGCACATAGTAACGCATCTAAATAACACTAAGTAGAGCATTATGGCACAATCCCAAGATGTTCGGGCTGATACACCTGAGGTGAATGGAGTAGATAGCTGTTTCAAAAATAGCTTGTTATTTGAATTAGGTGTCTTCACCTCATATAATGTATGACAAATGTTAGAGAAATGACTCTCTCAATTGTTTTTGATGTGGGTTGCAACACTGAGAATGCTGGATGAAGGAGGAGTTATTTTAGAATCTTCTTTTGATGTGAGGGCCATGCCAGGGATCACCGGTTGTACCATCTCCAAATGGATACACCGTGATCTCCGAAATCCCTCCCACTTGAGACTAACACCAAGACAAGACTCCTCCTGCTCTTCGATGCCAACTCAAGGGGGTGATAAAATTCACTTTCTCTCATATGGATCCCTTAGCCCCGAAGCACCATTGCTTACCGGTCCAACTTTCCAATCAAAGTCGTCAGACTAAACTCGAATTCCACCTTCCAGGGTCAACTGGTGGGAGTTCTCTAGTTCACCCTTGGTTCAAGTTCAATAACGCTTTTTTCTTGGTTGTGGCCAAGCACAATAGTCAGAGCGTTCCCCTAAGATGAGTGTATTTAATAGCTACCCAAAACCCTCATTCCCAAGTTTGATCTCCACTCCGTAGATCGGAATCCTTTTCCTCAGATCTTAACTTAATGGACAACATAAAATTAGGTTCAACTTTCAGGCCAACAAATTAACCCTCCGAAATCCACCCTCCCACCGAATCGTTTGGTAAATGCACCTTCCCAAGGTAGTAATATGATACTATAAAAATTATTCCAATCATGTTGAATCAAGATTTCAAGCATTTGAAAGTAGCATGAAATTGCTGCATACCCTTGCAAGTGTGCCTTTATAAGGTTGTTCCCACCTTTTTTTCCTTTTAGAATATTTTACTTCCTTTTTCCTTTAGTATTAGTAAAATTATCTAGTTATCTTTCAAGAAATCACCTATACTACTCCAAGCATATCCCTATCCTCGTCCCAAGACTTGGGTACCATACTCCTCCGCCACGTGTGGAGACGACGCCTTGACACAATTTTCAATTCTTATTTTTCTTTATCTTGTGTGGGAAAGGCTTACAAAAATAATATACTCTAGATTCTTTTTAAATCAATAATCTGAGAAGTGGAGCAAAGGTCCAGCGAATGAGGACAATTACAGAATAGCCCGTTTAGGTTATTCACCTTTCCAAGGTTCCCTTTTACCAAACAATTAGAAGAGTTCCTTAATTAAATCACATCCTCCTTCCTTATCATGATCCCTTCATGGATCCATTTTCCTTCCCCCTTTTCCCGTCAGCATCAGGCCTACCCAGACTAGGCCGATTTCTAGATGAATCCACGGATCCCTATCACCCAACCGAGACTCACTCTCATTCAATCCCATTTCTAGGGCAATGAATGAACTCGAGCTCAAAACATAGACCAACGGTTATCAATCCTAGCCAAAAAGGACCATCCCTTGTTGTATCCCACAGGTAAACACCTACATCGGCCTTTTCCAAGCATATAAGACAAAGTTCACTCTTAAATCTTCTATGTTATGCTAGGGCTATCCATGTCAAATCTTCTCGATAAAGTTCCTAAGAGTGGACATGCTAGTATAGTGAAAAATAATCATGCAATAGTGTATGAATGATTAACAAATTCTTCTTTAAGAAGGGATTTAGGCATACCTTTGCTACCGTGGAGAGGATTAATTATGTAGCTAGAAGAGGCTTATGGTTTTGGGACCTTCCAATTGATAAGAGATGGGGAAAACCTTAATTGGAAGGAAATTTCCACTTCCAAAGAAAAACTCCTTTGATTAAGATAGAGCTACCCTTCAAAACTTAACTCTCCTTGAGAGAATTAGTATTAACTTTATGGGTATCACTAAACAAATCTTACACACATGCTCTTTTTCTCTTTGAAAGAAGAAAAATCCTATTTCTTAAATTTAAAGAAAAACTTGTGAACATTTCATAAGATCATTCTTTTTAGAGTAAATTATAATGCCACTTTGAATAAAATGATTAATTCCAAAAATTTCCAATACTTCATTGCCCGTGATTATGTGGCAATTATCTCGTGCATCTTAAAAATAGAAAAATATATTTCTGGTGGGGTTTAAGGATATGTATAGATATTAGTCATCATCCAACATGCATGCTATTCTAGTATGATCTCCAGTCACCTATGGTTAAAGAGAGTGATTTCTACTTTCTCTATGCCATATTAGTGTAGTAATCTAGAGAACGGAACTTGAAATATAAGTATGATCTTCAGTAACCTATGGTTAAAGAGAGTGCTTTCTACTCTCTCTATGCCATATTTGCTTGGTAATCTAGAGAACTTGAAACAACGAAACTTGAAATAACATCAGGATTAGTTGTTAGTAACATGGTTAGTTATGATTAGTAATGAACAATAATTAGAGGGAAATAACAAAATTAAGTAGTTATTTCTTCTTCCCAACCAAAAGGCTTGCTTATGGAAAAATGAGAGCTTAAGCATAAATTTATGTAAGCATGAAAGTAGATCACTTTCAAGCAAATTCAAGAGCATAAAAAGAACAAGAAAACATCACCTTAGTGTGTGTATGGTCTAGTCTTCTCCTTGCTTTGGATGTAGTTGGCTCTTCGCTTTGCTTGTGAAGACCCCCAATTTGGCTATGAGAAAATGGTGAGAGGCAAAAGGAATTCAAGCTATGGAAAGCTTGAGAATTAGGAGAGATGAGGGAGAGAGTGTAGTGTGAAGAAGAAGATCAAGCTTTGACAAACTTTGAAATGGATATAAAGCTAGAGAAAATGCAGCACCGCGAACTCTCCATTGAGTTCATGTAGCGGGAAGAGAGCTACCAAAAGGCAATTACTCAGTTGAAGGAAGAACTTAGCAAATCTCAAGAGGCTACTAATTCTCAAGCATCCACATCATGGGAAGATCAACCACACACAACAATGGGAGATACAAATGCCTTGCAGTTTATGAACTTTGAAGAAGCCAACAATCAAGAAGGCAATCTCCCAGAGCTTGTGATTACCCAAGAAGAATCCAAAACCTTTGCTCCACCCAAAAGCTTAACTATAGATCAAGAGGCCACGCTAAAGAAATAAGTGGAAGATAAACAAGAGCAAATATGGAAATAAGTTATGCAATGGGAGGAGAGGATCATGCATTACATCAATGTTAATTTTCTCACACTAGCAAAAATATTAATGAAGAATGGCATCACCAGGCTCTTCCCTTCCCAATCAATTTCAAAGTGTTACAAATCAAAGAAATATTTCTCAAGGATATTGCAGCCAACATTACAATGGTACATCCCAAGTGGCATGAGATCTGGTTGAACCGACACCCCAGATATCTCATCGGATACACCAATGCATCACCGAGTATACAACAAGATCTTGTGTAGTGTCCCGTTCCAAGACTTTTAAGCAGGCAACAACACTCTATCATACAACAGAAGAGGCCAACCTGGATAAACTATCCAAGGTTCCCACCACCACCGAACAAAAATCCCATTTAAGATTACATGGTGGAAAACCTCTCATCAACTATCCAACTCTTCCGCAGAATACTATACTTGGCTTGAATTATGTTGGTCAAGATCTTGAAGATACTACTTACATGCCTACAAACCTTCCATCCCACAGAGTAGACAGATGTAGCCTGGATGTCCTTCCTTGAAAGCAATAAAGGGTTATGCTATGATTTGTCAGGGCAACCTTTTGAGAAAGTGCTCCATGTTTTTTTATGCCAGGGTGATATTATTACCCTCTTACTACATGAAAACCTTTGAAGAAGCGTTCTATATGGGTTTTTTCACATACAAAAACAAAATATTTGGCCCAGTCATCACAAATCTATGAGCTCAATTTGTAAGCCATTCGATAATTGAGCAAAAGAACAAAATCACCATGCAGTTCATGTCTACAAAAGACAAAGAACTTTTGACTCAAGTATCAACAAGGACTCAACAACATGCAAAGAGGACTAAAGCCAAAAATCCCAAACAGTACTTAGCACCCTAAGTAGCTATGTTGCAAACGACACAACTTCATCATTAATGAGAAATCCCATGAAAGTTTAAAGATTGTCAAATTCACTTCCTAAGCTTTATCATTGAGCCCAATTAGCTAGGAATCCATTTCTTAAACCTTGGCTAAGGTATAAAATCCAAGTTTTGTAACTTTTGATCTACGTTTTTGGATAATGAAAATGAGCATACGTTGTAGTACAATACTATGAGTTCTCTATTTTTCAAGTGTTTGTGTCTCCCTCATGCGGTGTTGCATTGTGATTTTGAGCATACCAATGCACTCACAGGGGAAAGATCTCCCTTTCTATGTAAGTTTTACGTGATGAAGTTGTGGTTTTAGTCGTGCTTGTCTACTAGCTATTTTCGTTCCCTACACACAATACACACATCCAAATTGGTTTTGGACCATAGAAATAGATAGATCACGTCTTAAGGAAGCTATAGAGTGCTTCAAAGACTAAAATCGACTTGCCCAAAATAGGTTGTTTATCTTTGGCAGGATTTGTTTTTAGTGTCAAAAATGACTTTTGAGCATATGAGAATGTTGATGATACTCTAGTAAGTGTCATTGCATTTGGAGCTTCATAGCTATACAAATTCATCGGGTTAAGCTTGTGGTAAGGAAAGTGGCTTTTGATGTTTGACACACATCTAAGACCGATCTAGGTAAGAGTACATTAGAATTGGGATTTCCAAGAGATTAGCTATCTCTTGTAGCCTCCATGCACTAGTCGGGTTGCTACGTCCCACAGATTGACATTTTATGTCTGTGGTTCTCACTTTGCTAGCATTGATATGGTGAGGTTTTTCAGTCGGCCGACACTTATGCATCTAATGTTGATAGCTTGATGTGTGCCATGATTTCTACACATCCAAACATTGCATTTGCAGTGGGAATAGTTAGCAAATACATGTTTAATCCTATTAAGAAGCATTGGGAGGCAGTGAAAGTGGTGATGTGATATTTGAGTAGTACAAAGGACAAATGCTTATGTTTTGGGATCAAGGAGGCATGTGTAAAAGGATACATAGATTCTGATAATGTAGGGAATGTGGGCAATAGAAGGTCCACTAGTGGCTATGTTTTCACATTTCTTGGGGGTGGAATATCATGGAGATATCATTTGAAAGACTACATTACTCAATCAATCACTGAGGCAAAATATTTAACCACCTCTAAAGCTTGCAAAGAAGCTATTTGGCTTGCTTTTCTAGTAGGAAATTTGGACATTAATGCCGAGATTTTGATGTTGCATTGTGACAATTAAAGTGCTATTGAGACCAAGTTTCATTTCATTCGGGATAGGCTTGAGAATAAGTGCATCCATAGCTTGTCAGGGTGAACACACATGACAACCTTGTTAACCTTCTCACGAAGGGTTTACCTCCTGAGTATATTGCATACCGTCATGACTTGATGGGTTTTGGGTAGTGCCATCAAACCCTCCGTACCCCTTTCTTTGCTTATTGGCACATTGGCCTTTTAAGTGGGAGGTTGTTGGGAATAAAGGCCATTAGGCCAATACCATCACAAACTAACCACTCACTAATCCTAATCTCATTCTTTCTTATTGATAATACAGAATGATAAGGAGCTCATACATAGTGTGAGAATTAGCTCCACCAAAACACATCTCTCTCTCTCTCTCTCTCTCTCTCTCTCTCTCTGTATTGATTAGCATGTTATGCAAAATATTTCCTTGAACATCAAAAGCATATGGCCTAACACAAATAAGGCCTAGCCCATTAATTTTTGAAAGACCTCCTATTTTGTGCTATGAGAGTGCACTATATTGGTGAAGGCTATGCATGTTACACTTGTTCCTCTCCTCTCACCACTCAAAGGATCCTCTTCTCATGAATTGAAAAGGGAATATCCCTTGCATTTTTGTCTTCAAAACCGTCAAAGACTCTAAAGCTTGCCACACTCTTCAATGTAGCATTCCTTTCAAGCACCTACCATACATATTATAAAATCAGAGCATTTTGAACATGAGAAAATTCCAAGAACAAACAATACAAATAAGGAAGCTTCTTTTGGAGTCTGGACAATTGTGCATACTAGTCTACCTTCCCTTATTGGCAATGTTCTCAAAATATAGTTTAAAGATAAGCAACCTTGATCACTTTGTTTTGTGATTTTAGCTCACACATTCTTGGACTTGTGATGGAAATACTCCGCTATAGAGATCTCTTATCAGGAGGCTTACTTTATCTCTTATTGGGAGCCTTAATTGCTTTAATTTCATTGGCGATCCCAATTTTATGCCTATCTATGGTGATACGGTTCCAATATCTTGATCTATCAGAAAAGGAGAGCCATAATTTTATGCTCCTATTGGTGACATCTTGCATTGAGACTGCAAGGCGATTATAGGAGGATAAGTTGCAAAAGATGGTAAAAACTTATGTATGTCACAACTTGGTGATGTGGCATGATTGCTACTAGATTGAAAGATGAGAGGAGAGCTTGTGAACAGAATGGTCAACCAGATTCAAGTCCAAATTGAGCACAAAATGTGGCACAATTCGTGTGGAAAACATTTTCCGCACATTGCTCATGTGGTAGGATAGACACTGAGAGCTTTTGCGTCAGTTATTAAAAGATTCACTTTAGAGCTTTTGAAAGCATATTCTTTTGGGGGCACCTTGTAAAATTGAGGCCAAGGCGCTTTAAATATGTGCCTATGGATATCCTTATACACGTGCACAATGGTAGTTTGAGACCTCCTCGGGAGCTATATATCTAGCTAAGAGCATAATGAAACAAAGTACCACAAGTAGACACCTACCTGAGAGGCCAATACATCCAAGTGGAGAACTCCTTCTCAAATGTTGAGTTCTCTTTCAATTTCAAGTATGTTATTATTATGAAAGAAGAGCAAAGACAAAATATAGATTTTGACCTTTTATCAAACCCTTTTTTACTAAAAGAATATTCAAAAAGGCTTGTGGCACCAATGCTCCAAGATTTTGGACATGCTATGAGACATACAATATGCTCAACATCCTGCTACACAAAATCAAGCAAATGAGGAGGTTTCTATGAAGAAATTCATGATATTAATGCTTGAATCAATTTATAGAGAGGACACCTTAAGCTTCATGAATTAGGTTTTTAGTTTCATGTCTTTGATAAATCAAAGGCTTTCTTCCTCGAGGTTTTTATCTCTATAAATATGGTATCATAGAAAAATCTTAGACAATGTGCATGTCTCAATGGAGGATGCAAGCAACCCTATGCACATTCAGTATTGCACTAAAGATTGTTTCTAGAGAGTAGTCTTGGTGGGGGAATTTTTTCTTTCTCTTTCCCTAAGTATTTGGTCTCAAAAGAGGAGGGAATATTGGCCATTTATCAAGTTGAGCCTAAAGCTCATGTGTAGCACAACCTTTGAATTACTATGTTTCCTCTTAGCAATGGTAGCTTCTTTTCATCATTTGAGATGTGAAAGTTGTTTGCTTTTGATCATGTTGAGGCACATCATCTTTAAATCTAGTAGAGACCATGATAGTTTTTTCCTTATTTCTACCATGTTTACTCATTTCTTTTCCACTGGATATCATCTAGACTGCTCTTTTCATCCATGAGCTTAAGGGTCATTACATACTAGTATCTCACTATCTAGAGCTTCTACTAATGGGAATCTCTCTATGCTAGCTCCTTATCCACTAATCTAAGTAGTTGTCTTGCAAGTTTGTATGCATTTGGCTATATAAGCCACCTTTCCATCAAGTACATTGGGCATTATTATTGTTTTGGTGATCATTAATTAGCTTCTCTCTCCTTGGTTATTCTCTCTCTCCCCCTCTCTTTCTAAAAAATATAAGGCTATCCAAGTATGGCACTGCTATCAAGATATTCTCCACCACTAGTTTAGTCTCTATGGAAAGGGAAGTTGAAGTCGCAAGGAAAGAAAGAGTCCGAAAGACAATTTACTAATTATGATCATGGGCATATTTGGATAGATCCAACTGACATTTTGCATCTGTCCTTAGCAAATAATATTTTTCAACATCTTTAACTCACTAAAATGGGAAACAAAATTTGGACTACTCTAGTTAGGCAACCTCATTTTATATAAATTCACATCACAAGGAGTCTTGTCTAATAGATTATAGTTCATATACACAAAGGATGCTTGCAATATCATTATGTATTTAGAGCATGGAACTAGGGAGTAATGTGATTCTTCAACACATAAATAACTCACTCTGAATAGCCTCATACTGCATGAAATTTTGTAAATAAGATGCATGCTATCATACTATATGTGTTAGCATATGTAGTTTATTTGAATAGTAAGTCTAACACTATTTGCTACAATACTATTATGCGCATGCTAACATAAGCATGGATTTATTTTATGCGAGCTATGCTATAACTTTGCCTACTAACTATGCTAGTTAGCATACCTACCATGCATGTTACAACTCACAAGATTACTTCCAATAGCTTTCCATGTTATAATCCTATTACGTGCATTCTAACATAAGCAATGCTTTTTTTTAATGTGAAGTATGCTATAAACTTGTCTACTAGCTATGCCAATTAACATACCTACAATACTATTATGTGCATGCTAACACATCATGTGCTTGTTGACATAAGCAATAATTTCTTTTATGCGAACTATGCTATAACCTTGCGTACCAGCTATGCTTGTTAGCATTCCTACCGTGCATGTTAACTACAATAATATTCTAGCATGCTTCTTAACCTATGCCCAATACAATGTGTTCTTTCTTTTAGCATATACAAGATGCTTTTTAGCACATACAAGATACATGATGGCGCATGCCTATGCTAGTTAGCATACTTGGGGATTCTTGATAGCACATGTTTCATGCCTAATCCAAAACTTTGCTTTTTACCATATGTGGAATGTTTGTGAGCACATGCCTTGTGCCCATTACCCCTATTTTTATTTAGCATACACATGATGCTTAATAGCATACATGGGATGTTCATTAGCATATGAAGGATGCTTAACAAAACAAAAATGTCTTGTTTGTTACATAGGCACATCAAAGCAAAGATTTGAAGAGAAAGAGTACGTAGAAAACCTACGTAGGCAAATATCTTCTCTCAAAAGTATGCTAGCTAGCAAATGCCGATCTAGGAGTCTATGCTAACTAGGATACAAGCTCTTTGTTGAAGTATGCTCAACAATACAACATTTGTTTTCTAGGTAACATACATATATTCCAAGTAGCATTGGTTTTCTAGGTAGCGCACATAGTTTAGAAGTGTATGCCAGCTAGACGAGTCCTATTGCATGTATGCTTCTTTTCATGAAGCAGCATATATGTATGCTAAGTAGCATACATTCAAGATGAAATACATCCTACTTAGCATAAAGATGCATCTTTGGGTACACTTCTCTAGGTATTCTTTGGCTAGCCATGTACATTGGCCTCCTTTAGGGAATCTTCTTCTATCTGATACGATGAAATCTTGGCTAGCTTTGCCTTCATAGTTTTCTTCTTTGGAGCTCCCAAAGTGGATGAGAGATTCTAAGTCAAAATCATCAATTACGGTTGTAAGCCTTCTTCCAACAATTCCCAACAAGTAGAAAAGCTAATACAACAATCAAGGTACAATAAAAACAAAATTCTCGATAGAATGTGTCAGCTAAGGGGATTTTGCTTATGTGAAAAGATGTGTAAAAAGTGCTTCAATCATGGAAGATTATCTTAAGCACGCCTAAGATAAACTTTGCATTTTATTGTCATTTATGCCCTCAACTTGCTTTATATAGCTTCTAATATGTAAGTTAAGGTAGGTGATGGCCCCGGTTCTGTATCTTGTAGTGTTGATCCTGGTGAAGTTGGTTGTCCCTTTTTGAGTAGAGCTTGATCTGGGTCACTAGCCTGTGTTTGTGGGCCCATTGAAGGTTAGTAGAAGTCGGGCAAAGTGTATAGAGTGCCCCTCTTGACTTTGATGGCAAACATATCAATATTTTGCACAGAAGTGCAAAATGTCACTTCGCGGTGGTAATATGGTTATTTTGCCCTATCCTGATGATGCGATGGACTTTGATGCACCCCAAATTCTCTACAGTTCTTCTACATGATGGCCTCTACACATGGGTCAATTCTGGTCAAATTCTGAAACTTTTATCTTCGGCACGCCTAAGATACTAGATCAGGTTTTTGGTCAAGTTTTGCACTTTGGAGCTTGCTATTGTGTTCTCATACTAGAGGTGAGTCTATGGTTCAATTTTGGTGTAATTTGGATGTCCGATGTGGTCGGTGTAAGCTTCCTTGTTCTCAAAAATTCCCAGATTGCCCTGTGTTGTCCGGGCCCTATGGCTTTGATGGTGGACAAAGTGGTAATCAAAATGCTTTTTGATATAGCTAGGACCTTACCCCTCATGATTGGAGTGAGTAAGAACCGACAGATTGTGCATAGAAGCGTGCAAAAGGTCCAAAAACCACTAGTTGGAGCTCTCTCTCAAGGGACTAGAATGCAAATGAGAGTAGCAATGGCCTGAAGGACTATGCATACTTGGGCTTTCCTGACACCCCCCATCGTGTACCTACCCATTGAGCCAAGTAGCCTTCACAACATATATTGGGATCCAAATTTTTTGAAAAACAAGGCCTGAGGACCTTTCTATTGGTGAGTCGGAGTGGCCGTCAAACTTTTTGATCAAAAATACCCCAACATTTTTATGGTCGTTCCATTGAACTTCAAGATTTGGCGTTTGAAGTCAAATTCCAATTATGACATTCCTACTTATTTATTTACTTATTTTGAACCTTTATTAGCTTTTATTAACAATAATTGAATAAAATTATCCCAACCACTCATAAAACTTTCATTCCTCGCTCAAAAATATGAAAATACTTCTAATTTGATCATTTGGCCATATTTTTGTGAATTGCTCCATTTTGATCATCTTTTTGGCTTGAAAACACACAACAAGAGTAAAAGTTGTAATATTTTTGGCTTTTATGAATTGTACTTACAATATATACACACACCTAGGGGTTATCACCTAGTTATCAGGGCATCTCATCTAATTTTCCCAAAAAAACTTACACATTAACACAATTACTTTAAAACATTGCCCTTTTCTCTATCAAGTTCATATGCTTGGGTTGACATCTAGAATGTCTCCCCCCCTCCTTGCTCAATTTTTTCAAGACAATAGGATACATCCCAATTTGTGCAATGTATGGCGATAAAAATTATGTCTATGCATGGCCAAGATTGGCCCTATCATGCTATTGATGTCTATGCATGTAAACATACTATGTATTGCAAGAGGTGGGTCTTGAGTAGTGTACTCAAGGGTTGTTGATGGAGAGGTATGCTATGTTGGAACTCTATTGAAGAGTAAATCTTGTAGTAGTTGAGCTTGTTGTTTGATTGTGTAATACACACAATCCGTAGCAGGAGTATTGAAATCAGTGGGCATGGTTGTGGATGATGGAACCCATTTGTACTTGATTGTGTTTGGTTTTGCATGGAAAATCTTGCTATAATTAGTCTTCAGTTTGGACTTGATGATAGGTTTCAGCTTAGGTTTCCAAACCCACTTTGTCATTTGTAATTGCAATCTTCATCGCTGATGTGGGTTGGATGGTGCCACAATAGGCTGCTAGTTTGTATACGTCAGCTTTTTAGGTACCCAGATTTGTTGAGGGTGATTGATGAGCTGACTTTTAGGTATCAAAATTTTCCTGGTTCACTGCATGTTATGACGGTGAGAAGAGATCTCTTGCAAAGCAGCCATTGTAAGTGAATCAGACGGCTCGTGTCTTGTTAACTAGAAGTCACCAAGACTTGCTTTCCATTATTCCTTGCCGTATGCAAATGGCACCTTTAGATGTCTTCCTTTAAGTGTAAGCTCAAAAATTTTGACATCCCAATCTTAGATTGCTTCTTAGGTACGCATCCATGGAACTCCCAATATTAAGTCTTTGTTCATATTAAAGTATGGGGGCAAAAGAATACATAAACAATGATATTCAAGTTGATTTTCCCTAAAGTTGGAGTTACTTTTTTGTTGCATCTCTTGACAGTAGACCAACAATCCTCACGTGGTTGAGTAGTTACTTTTTAATAAGTAGAATAGCTGACTGCATTGACTCTGGCACCTGTAGCTTCTAAGGCATTGACCATGTAATTCTCTTTCACATTCACTGTGACCCGCATATCAAGTCCATATAGCCATTCATCATCGGTCTCCACCTCATCATTTGCTACGGGTTGAATTAGAGGGTATTGAGGGGTAGAACTTGAGGAATTGAGTGTTGTGTTGCTCTCTTATTCAAAGCACAAATGCACGCTTCCTCTTGGGCTTCCTCGATCACCTGCTGTTTGAGGACATATCAAACGGGTGACCAACTGGTCGGACACATAGCCAGACCCCACATTTGTACTCTATTAGTTTTCTGAGCTAGTGTAGTAATACTCTATGTAATCCTGATTCCAGAGTAGTGGATCAATTCCCTGAGTTGTAATTCTGTCATGACAATTGTAAAGGTCCATGTGAACCGGCCACTGGCCATTTAGAATTCCCTAGGTATAAAGGTCAATAACCTTAATGTGAAAGGAGGCTTATCTTTAGAAGAAGAAGGGAGCTCAAAAAACGTACGCTCAAGCTATGAGCTGCTCCAACTTGTAATCATCGCAGTTAATGAATGGGTTATCTATTTTCAATCCTAAAATGTACATTGTGTTCCTCTTTCTTTGCTCTTTCATTCTAGTGTAAGCATTGTCAGTTTTGTTGTGGTTTATGCGACTACGTGTTAGTGAGTCTTAATTGCAAATTTGAGTGCTTAAATCACTGTTTTTAGTTGTTTTGACCATAGGAGAGTATTCTTACTGTTGGAATTAGGGTTGCAGAGAAACACACAGCTTGGAGAAGACGAAAGGAAGCTCAAGGCACACAATAGAGAGTGTGTTTCTTAGTATGCAATGGAAAGATAGATAGCCCTAGAGTGATGGGCGTATATACAATGCACGGGGGAAAAAACCTCCTAAAGAGGGAAAAAATGCCCCGGCGGTCCTAGTGTGTTCACGCATCACTACCACATGTATATGGTAACAAATCCCCCCTGGAGTGATGCGGTGAACGAGAGCTGGCACATGAGTAAAGGAAAGTGCCACAAAGGGGAGTAAGCCCAAAGCTTTGCAGAAAGCTTCAAGCTTCTCACGAGACAATGCCTTTGTGAAAAGATATGCAAGGTTGTCCTGTGTTGGCACATAAGCCAAGCTGATCTCTCCTGCTGAGAGCCTCTCCCTGACATAGTGGTAATGCACCTCAATGTGGTTTGTGCGAGCATGAAAAACTGGGTTCCTCGCAACTGCCAATGCGCTCTGACTGTCAGTGTAGATAGTGTTGGCAGTGTCGTGTTCCACACCCAAATCAGCCATAAGGCGTCTGAGCCATACACACTCAACTGTAGCTGTGAATACTGCCCTGTACTCAGCCTCACAACTCGAAGTGGCCACAGTAGGTTGCTTCTTGCTCAACCATGATATACATGAACTGCCAAGCATGAAACAAACTTGTGGACACTCGCGTGTCAAAACAACCAGCCCAATCTGAGTCCGAAAAAGCATGTAAGTCTGACGGCAATGATCCCCCCTTGGGATAAAACAAGCCAAGATGTAAAGTGCCACTAAGGTAGCGGAAAATCCTCTTGACAGCCTGCCAATGCTTAGACCCTGGGCTATGCATAAATCTACTGACCTGTGAGACTGCAAACTGAATATCTGGCCTCGTGTTGCATACATAAATGAGGCAGCCAACAGCAGTTTGGTAAAGAGTGACATCAGCAGGATTGCCAGCATCATGTAGACTCAACTTCAGAACCTGTTTCCATGGGAGTGGCAATAGGATTGCAATCCTCAAGTCCAAACTTACATAGCAATGTCTCTATGTAACTTTTCTGACACAAGGCAATACCACCATCACACTGCTTAAACTGTATACCCAAGTAATGATGCAACAACCCCAAATATTTCATCTTGAAAGTAGCATTCAAATCAGCCTTAAATTCAGCAATATGTCTCTCATTTGGTCCAGTGATCAGCAAATCATCAACATAAAGAACCACAATGAGAAGTACATCACCCTCACGCTTCACATACAATGTGCTTTCTGTTGGACTGTTACGAAAGCCTCGTTTAACCAAATGAGTGTCAGCTTTCTCATACCAAGCGCGAGGAGATTGCTTCAACCCATACAAAGCCTTCTTACATCTGCACACTTTGTCCTCTTGTCCTTTTATGACAAAACCGTGAGGCTACGTTACATAAACTTCCTCAAATATGTCACCATTCAAGAAAGCAGTAACAATGTCTGATTGATGTACATCCCAACCAAAATGAGCTGCCAATGCACATAGAAAACGCACAGTAGTCATACGACAAGTGGGAGAAAAAGTCTCTTCATAATCTATGCCTTTTTGCTGTGCATAACCCTTTACAACAAGTCGAGCCTTATGGCGATTGATCTCACCATCCGGCTTGCGTTTCAACTTGTAAACCCACTTCATACCAATGGCCTTTTTGCCAGGAGGCAAATCACATGAAGTCCATGTGTCATTTTCTATAAGTGCATCATCTTCTGATTGCATGGCAGCCATCCAATTTTCTAAATTCTGTGCTTCATCAAAAGACAGAGGCTCCTTAACATCATGTAAGCTAGACACAGCCAAAGCATAACAATCTGATGCATAAGATGCATGGCGAGATCCTGAATGAGTACGACTAGACAAAGGTGCATCCAGTTTACTGTCACGCAAAGTGTGCACCAGCCATTTTGGCATACCTCTAGCCTGCTCATTTTCAGCCCTTTCCTCATCAAGTATATCATGTACATCTGCATCAGTAATAGGCTAATCTAAAACATTTTCAGAAACCCCCATAGGCTGTACATTTGCCTCATTGGAACTTACATTCATATTTCCACCACTGATAAGAGGCAAAAAAGTGTCATAAATGTCCTGTGAGCTTACATTACTGTCTCTAGTACATGACAACAAGGGCTGAACAGAATCTTCCACAAACACTACATCCCGTGAAACCAGAATACGTTTTGTTTGCGGATGATACAACCTGTAACCTTTTCTTTCAGCACTATAACCAACAAAAATACATTTGACAGCCTTATCATCTTGCACTAGTGGCACCAAAGCATATGCCAGACAACCAAAAACATGCATGTGCTCAATAGATGGCTTTTTATCACGCCATGCTTCATATGGAGTAATAGACTGCAAAGCTTTTGTAGGACACCTGTTAAGTACATAAGTGGCACACATGATGGCCTCAAGCAAAAAAGAATGCGGCAAAGCTTGACTTTTGACCATACATCGTGCCATTTTCGTCAGTGACCTATTTTTCCTCTCAGAAACACCATTTTGCTGAGGTGTATAAGGCATTGTACATTGGTGTTTTATCACGACTAGCCAGAAATGCATTAAATTCATGAGACATATACTCCCCCCCTCGATCGAAACGGAGGGTGCCCATAGTACATTTCAAGACATTTTCAACCAAAGCCAGAAATTGTTTGAAGCACATAAAAACTTCAGACTTCGCTTTAAGCGGAAATACCCATGCATGCCTGGAGTAATCATCAATGAAAGTCACGAAGTACAGGTAATTGCCCAAGGACGGAGTTTGCATGGGCCCACAAACATCACTATGCACAAGCTGCAACCTGCATGTGGCCCGAAATAAACCATCCTTTGGAAATTTAGAACCCTGCATCTTACCCAAAATACAGCCTTCACAAACATGTTTGACAGGTGCTTCAAGAGGCGGCAAAGAAGCAACCATATCAGATTTCTACAAGCGCAACAAACTGGAAAAATTCAGATGACCAAAACGTGCATGCCAAAGTTTTGCATCTGAAATAGCCCTTGAATCTGCAACAGCATTTGCAAAATTTTGTCCACACTTGTCATACAAAGTGAGCTTATACAGCCCACGGCACAAAAGCCCAGATGCAACAATTTCATCACCAAAACTGAGATCATGAACTGTACATCTGTCATCCACAAATTTGACTACATGTCCAAGTCTAGCAAGTGCGGATATAGACAAGAGATTCTTCTTGATCCTAGGTACATAAAGTGCATCAACAAGTGTGAAGAAACTGCCATTAGCAACAGTGAGCACAATCTTTCCAACTCCCTGAACTGGATAAGAGGCGTTGTTGGCACAAGTGACTGAATTCCCATGAGGGACAGACTCTAGAGAGGTAAACAATTCACGATGTGAGGTTATGTGGTTTGTAGCACCCCTGTCAAAATACCACACATGTGAATATGCAGCAACTGATAAGCATGCATCATGGACAACAGGATTGTAAGTGCACTCTGCGCTAAAAGCCCATTCTACATCAACAACAGCAACACAGTCTCCTTTCACAGAAGACTCAACAATGGCTGCATTTGTAGTTGAACCAGCATTTGTAGTGGAACCACCCTCTTTCTTCTTAGCCTCTTTGGCCTTCAACTTAGGACATGACTTGATCAAGTGATCATTGGATTTACAATAATGGCAACGCATCTTCTTTTTGCCCTTATCACCAGAATTTCCAAAAAAATTGCTGCCAGCAAAAGCATTAGGAATAGAATTTTTGCCACTCGCAGCAGAACCATAAGAAGTGGCTGCATTGCTGTTACCACCCTTTCTTTGAGAAGCAATAAAATCTTGTTCAACTGCACGCTATCTAGTCCTGTTTTTTCTGGAAAGTGACTCTTGCAACAACAATGTGCATAATGCATCAAACTTGACAACTTCTGGATTTCCTTGGGTCATAAGTCTCCAAGTACTAGCAAAAGTCTGGTAAGAATCTGGTAAGGCATCAAGAACAGTATGCACAAGGGAACTGTCTGAAATAACTTCACCTGCAGAAATAAGTTGCTCATTGATATCCTTCACACTAGCAAGGAAAGTTTCCATATCATCTTCCTCATGCATAATCTTCGACTCCATCTCTTTACGCAGCAAAGAAATTTTAGCCTCATTGCGGCTTGCATAAAGACCTGCTAGAATATCCCAAGCCTGTTTTGCAGATTTTGCTGAACGAATGTGAGGAACAATGGTGCGCTTCACAGACAATGCAATCAATGCATGTGCTTGCGCATCCTTAACATCCCAACGAGCTTGTTCTACCGTAGGCAAAACAACTCTAACAACTGCAATCCTTGCAGCAAGACCTGCAACATCCTCAACATCGCCTACATCCTCAGAACCAGGATGTACATCAATGCCGTGCACAATGTTCCAGACGCCCTTTGGCACAAGAACATGTTGCATCATATAAGCCCACATAGGGTAGTTGTCCCCATCCAACCTGTCCTCGGCAGCAAACATCTTGAACACATCTGTGTTGTTGTCAGCCATGGTAAATGTTGCACTTGATGTGAAAACTGCCCGAAAATAGGAGAAACGGGGCGGGAACAACCGGTGCTATATAGCACAAACCGTAGAAGACTATAAGGCATCTGTTATGAAAAAAAAGGCACTCACAAAAATTCTGCACAAAATGAAGAAATAGCCTGTGCAGTACTGCCTGTAGTGGAAACGGAGGCCGAAATTAGCCCAAATCGAAAATCTGAGCAGACCAAGCTCTACAAGCTTGCCCAAAGTATTTGTCGACCTGCGAACGCTCGCTAAAGCTCACTGAAATCGGAGAAAGTGAGCAGGCGTGTGCTGGAGGAGCCGGCGACTAAGCCCAGGAGGACGTGACCTGCTCTGATACCAATTGTTGGAATGAGGGTTGCAAAGAAACACACACAGCTTGGAGAAGACGAAAGGAAGCTCAAGGCACACAATAGAGAGTGTGTTTCTTCGTATGCAATGGAAAGATAGATAGCCCTAGAGTGATGGGCGTATATACAATGCACGGGGGGAAAAACCTCCTAAAGAGGGAAAAAATGCCCCGGCGGTCCTAGTGTGTTCACACACATCACTAACACATATATATGGAGATTTCGGAGGTCTTTTTGAGGGCCTTTTGGAAGAGAGAGGAAAATAAGCTCCTCCAATGAGAGAAGAGCCTACGTTACGTAGAAAAATAGATTGATATTAACAAAAATATAAAAGGTGTCCCTCTCCTCATATTATAATCTAGTGGTTACCAGATTCTTACCGTACTTTTTCTAGTACTTGGAGACTTATGACCCAAGGAAATCCTGAAGTTGTCAAGTTTGATGCATTATGCACATTGTTGTTGCAAGAGTCACTTTCTAGAAAAATAGGACTAGGCAGTGTGCAGTTGAACATGCTTTTATTGCTTCTCAAAGAAAGGGTGGTAACGGCAATGCAGCCACTTCTTATGATTCTGCTACGTGTGGCAAAAATTCTGTTCCTAATGCTTTTCCTAGTAGCAATTTGTCTAAAAATTCTGGTGATAAGGGCAAAAAGAAGATGCGTTGCCATTACTGTAAAGCAAATGATCACTTGATCAAGCAGTGTCCTAAGTTGAAGGCCAAAGAGGCTAAGAAGAAAGAGGGTGGCTCCACTCCAAATGCTGGTTCCACTACAAATGCAACCATTGTTGAGTCTTCTATGAAAGGAGACTGTGATGTTGATGTTGATGCAGAATGGGCTTTTAGCGCAGAGTGCCCTTACAATTTTGTTGTCCATGATGCATGCTTGTCAGTTGCTGTAGATTCACATGTGTGGTATTTTGACAGTGGTGCTACAAAGCACATTACCTTACACTGTGAATTGTTCACCTCTCTCGAGTCTGCCCCTCATGGGAATTCAGTCACTTGTGCCAACAATGCCTCTTATCCAGTTCAAGAAGTTAGAAAGATTGTGCTTATTGCTGCAAATGGCAGTTCTTTCACACTTGTTGATGCACTTTATGTACCTGGGATCAAGAAGAATCTTTTTTCTGTATCTGCACTTGCTAGACTTGGACTTGTAGTTAAATTTGTTGGGGTATAAAGCCCAATGTGGTCGCCCAGGTAAGTGGGCGGGCCGCCAGGTATGTACACATATTCTTTTGTAAAAACCTAATAAGAACTCACTATGCTCTACACATTACAGTACAGCGAGTTCACCATATCATCGTGCTCTTCTTCTCGCACTCTCTCTCGCGTCGCACTTCCGCTCGTACTCCTTCAACTGGTATCAGAGCTCAGATCGAGGCTCGGGGCAGCATTTGCAGGTAGCCAGAGTCACCTGCTCAGATTGGAGTGAGATTCGACAGGCGAAGACACGGCCCCAATTCCTGTGGGACGGCCCAAAGGGTTTGGTGTTCTCAGAATTTCATTCTGAGGTCATCTCGGCCACCGTTCGGCTTCGACAAAGATCTGCGCAGGCCATTTTCGACTACGTGGTCTTGGCGGGTGCAAATCCGACTCTGCAAATTTGGAGTTTCGGCCTACGACTACAAGTGTTGAGGATATCTGCACTTTCAGAGTGCTGATTTGTGGCTATCTACACAACGAAGGACGGCTTACAGTTCTTGGAGGCGTGTCACATACGACACGGGCGTATCTACACACAGACTGTAGGCGACATCCACCAGTTTATTAGGTAGCTTGTGTTTGCTGCTTGATATTCTAGATTTCATCCTGACATTGCAGGTACTTCCACATGAGATGTATTGTCAGAGATGATGTATGTCTGTTGAGGGTTTGCTGGTTGTGAGTCACGCAGCAAACAACCACCGCAGCGGTTACAGCATACAGTGGGGAATTTGTGGATGTATGACTTTGTGGGAAGTCTATGTACTGTCAGATTTACTGCAGCCTTTGTTGAGGGTCGAGTGAGGTTTTATTGAGCTGGGGGATTCTCGAATGTTGAGATCCTTTCGGTGATACAGGTCTTGGAGCGATCCCTCGAGCACCCTTAGATAGGCAGCTAGGATGTATTGACTGTGAGTTAGACAGTTGGGATTGCATCTTTGCTTTACTACCGTTGAGGCATTGTCGCAGTCTATGCTTACAGGACAGTGACACGACAGTGAGAGACAGTACAGGTGCAGGACAGGTGTACCCACAGCTTACAGTGTTAGAGAGACAGTGGTTCTTTGAGCTGTTTTTGGTCTGTTTTTGAGTACACCAGAGCCATTTTACAAAGGAGACTCTGCCAAAATTTTGCAGAATCTGAAGCTTTATTGGTTCATTTGACAGGTTGATATTGGTTCAGAAGATAGTTTACAGGGGAAACTCTGCCGAATTTTTCCCAGGAAAGTAAACTACTGTGAAGCGTAGTTATGGCTGGATCACAGGACACTGCTCTTTACAATATCAAGAAGCTGGATGGAACTAATTTCCCATTGTGGAAGAAGTAGATTTGGCATGTGTTGGTACAAAAGAAGCAGATAAAACCTATAAAGCTCAAGGGGATAAAACCAGAAGATATGGACGAAGATGAATGGAGTGAAATGGATGAATTGGCACTTTCTACCATTATGCTGACTTTGGCAAAAAGCGTTTACTTCAATGTAGCAGACGAGATGTCGGCTTATCAAGCATGGACAAAGCTGAGTGATCTTTATGAGAAGCAGAGTGCAGCTTCACAGTTATATTGGCTTAAGAAGCTTGTTGACTTGAAGATGAAAGAAGGGACCCCTATGTCCAATCATCTGAATGAATTCAACACCATCTAGCTCAAGGTGTCAAGTTTGATGAACCTGTTAGAGCTATGTTCCTGTTGATTACATTGCCGAAAAGTTGGGACACTTTTCGCACAGCTTTGAGTAATTTTCAACCTCCAGATGGTTTGACCATAGCAGGTGTCGAAGGCAGTCTGCTTACTGAAGAAACCAACAGAAAGACAATGGACAAAGGCAAAGGAACAGCCTTAGTTGTCAGGGGAAGGACCAAAGAAAAGTACAAAGGTGGAAAGAGGGATCAGTCTCGTAGCAAGTCCCGCAGTGCTAAAGGCAAGAGTGACATAGAACGCTACCATTGTGGTAAGAAGGGTCACATGAAAAGAGACTGCAGAGAATGGAAAGCAGAAAAAGGCAAAGAGAAAGCAGAAGACCATGGTGAGAAGAACAAGTCCTCAGTGAAGATTCAAGAAATAAATGTGACAAACACTGTTGCAGAGGATGACAGTCTAGTGTCAGGAGATATCTACTTCTTGAAAAATACAATGGACTCAGCTCTTCTTACAGCATCTGATGGAAATGCACTGAGTGACTGGATTATAGACCCAGGGGCATCACTTCATGTGTCTCCAAACAAGGAGTGGTTTACCTCTTATGTGACCACTAAAGATCATGTTTGGCTAGGCAATGGGCAGACATGTGAGATCTTAGGTGTTGGAGATGTTCAATTGAAGTTTCAGAATGGCTCTTCTTTCACGCTAAAGAATGTGAGACATGTTCCCGCAATTACAAAGAGCTTGATCAGCACAGGTTTACTTGATGATGCTGGCTACGTCACCACTTTTGGACAGAACATGGAAGATATCCAAGGGTTCTATGACAGTAGCACATGGAGTAAAGTCTGGAGGACTTTACATGATTTATGTATCAAATGTCTCTAAAAATGTAATCAATGTAACCGAGCAGCCGAACGTTTTTTTGTGGCATAGCCGGTTAGGACATATGTCCAATAAGGGAATGGAAATCTTGTCTCGTTATGGTTATTTGCCTGGCTTGTCATTTAATGATTTTGAATTCTGTGAACATTGTCTGTATGGTAAGCAAACACAGCAGCCACATAAGCATAGAAGCAGTGGAAGAGATACACAGTTGGCACTTGTTCATAGTGATTTGTGTGGACCTATGCCTAACCTATCTCTAGGGGGAGCTTCTTACTTTATGACATTTATAGATGATTACTCGAGGAAAGTATGGGTTTACTTTCTCAAGCACAAGGATGAAGCGTTTAGTGTTTTCAAAACGTTTGTGACACTTGTGGAGAATCATAGTGGCAAGAAGCTTAAATGCTTATACACTGACAATGGTGGAGAGTATGTTTCAAAGGCCTTTCAGGACTTTTGTGAGTCAAAAGGTATAAAACGTGAACTTACTGCTCCTTACAATCCTCCTCAAAATGGTGTTGCTGAGAGGATGAATAGGACCATACGAGAGAAGGTTAGAAGTATGTTGTCTAATGCACAACTGCCAAATGGGTTTTGAGCTGAAGCTATATCAACAGCTGTTCATCTTATAAATAGATCTCCTAGCAAGGTTTTGCAGAAGGATTCAGTGGCAGAGATGGTATAGTCAGGCAAAATGCCCTCATACAAGCATCTCAGAGTCTTTGGTTGTGAGGCATATACTCATGTTCCAAAGGAATTTAGGAACAAACTTGAGCCAAAGAGTAGAAAGTGCATCTTTCTAGGCTATGGTAATTCTGGTGAGATGGGGTATAGACTTTGGGATCCCGAATCCAGAAAGGTTATCCGCAGCAATGATGTTCACTTTAATGAAGCCAAATATCATTCTAAACCAGAGAGGGTTGAGGAGATTAGAAGAGTTGTCTTCCAAGAAGATGGACCTGCACGTGCAAGACAAAATGTCAAGGCTCAAGAGGAGCAAGGACAGGATAGAGTGGAACCACAGGTTGTGGCTAAGCCTGAGCCACCTATTGTGTGTAGATCTGGACGTATCATGCGACCTCCTGATAGGTTTGTTCCATCTATGAACTATGTCATGTTGACTGATTGCAATGAGCCTTCATGTTAGAAGGAAGCAGTGCAAAATGAAGGACTCCGGGAATTGGCAATTGGCCATGCAGTCAGAGATGACAGCTCTGCATAAAAACCAGACATGGAAGCTAGTTAAATTACCACAGGGCAAAAAGGATCTACCTTGTAAATGGGTTTACAGGTATAAGATCACCGCTCATGATAGTCAGAGATGTTGGGGTGCATTCCTGTAATACGTTTCATCAGTCGTTCGCTGATCGAACCATTTCTTTCTCCAGAGGGGTTGATTGTCAAGGATTGTTTCAATCTGAAAAGGTGTAACTAGGACCTCGCTGTAATCCCCTCTACTGTTTGGTTCAATTTCTGGGAGCATCTTTTTCTACCATAATCGAACCTCTTGCCGCATCAACGGTAGATCGATCATTTCGTGCCCAAAAGTTTTTACAACCTCATCTGGAGTGATCATGAGGAGGGCAGCTGATTCCAGCACTTTCAATTCATATTGCAGATATGCCTTGTGCGACGGGTCTTTGACTTCTGAGATCCAACGGTGAATTTCGTCTTTGGTCGACTCCGAGGTAGATGTCGTGGTTGGATCTGCAGACTCTTGCGTGCCTTTTCTAGTTCTTGTAGTTGCTATCTCCGTTTGTTGAGTTTCAAACTCAAAGTGATCTGATCTTTCTCCATACAAAGCAAGGCTTGTTGCCAAGGGCTTTAAGCAAGAACAAGGCATTGACTTTGATGAAGTCTTCTCTCCGGTGGTCAAGATGACTACATTGAGATGCTTTCTTGCATTGGTTGCCATATTAGATTTGGTGTTGCACCAAATGGATGTCAAGACAACGTTCTTGCATGGTGATTTAGATGTGGAAATTTACATGTAGCAGCCAGAAGGGTTTGTTGAGAAAGGCAAGGAAGATTTGTTATGCCAGTTGTTAAAGAGTCTTTATGGCTTAAAACAATCACCGAGGGCATGGTACCATAAGTTCCACAAGTTTATGCTTTCTCAAGGCTGAGTTCGATCACTGTCTATATACAAAGAAGGCTAAGGATGGCAGTTGGCTTATCCTTATTTTGTATGTGGATGACATGTTGATTGCTGGCAAGCACTTGGAAGAAATTTAAGCTTTGAAGTCAAAGATGGCAAAATCATTTGACATGAAAGACATGGGTGAGGCAAGTCATATACTTGGTATGCGCATTGATAGAGATATGGTTGCTTCTTTGCCGCCTCTTGAAGCACCTATCAAACATGTTTGTGAAGGCTGTATTTTGGGTAAAAAATGCAGCGTTCTAAGTTTCCAAAGGATGGTTCAGTTAGGGCCACATGCAAGTTGCAGCTTGTGCATAGTGATGTTTGTGGGTCCATGCAAACTCCGTCCTTGGGCAATTACCTGTACTTCGTGACTTTCATTGATGATTACTCCAGGGTATTTCCGCTTAAAGGGAAGTCCGAAGTTTTATGTGTGAGATCCCCAACCTGCCAATACCAAGATCGGGATGGGATCCTTGACAGGTCTCTAGGTCTGATAAAAATCAAAGTCTCTAAACAAGAAAAATCCAAGGAATAGACCTTTACCATTGATAATGGCTTGGGTCTATAGCCTTAGAAGAAGACCTTGTCCTGTCTCGCAGCAAAAACGGGACAACGTATTTAAAGTCCAAAAAAAAAAAAAAACTTTTCGGCCCTATAACTGCCACAATTGGGCTATGGTATCCTCAACCAACACTTTTTTCCCCCTAACAGATGTGAGGGCACAACCGCTGGTGGACTCCTCTTCCAAGTGAAGAAGTTTTCTAAATGTTTAGTGCGCAGGGATGGATAGTTACCTGACTAATCAGGTCCACCCATCCATGATTGACAGCCTTAGTCAATCCCCACTTACCACCCCGCACTCACACATGATTCTTTTGTTATTTAATTACTACCACGTTCTTATCACAATTGAAATAATGATTTCTTTTATCCTTCATAACAGGATTTTATTAAAACAACCCTTGAAAACAGTATTGAAAACATTCTTTTAACAAACAGACATCTTTAAACTTAAGATAGGGTAATGTCTATCAAAACATTGTCCATAATAACCATGACCAGTAATCTTCTTGTCTCAAGACCACCTAAGGGTGAAAAAACGGCACCCATTCCTTATTCACAATCCGGAGTGGATAAACCCCCACCCAAGGTTCCGGGTGCCCATACACCAAACGAGTTTCCCATACAACTGAGCGGCTCCCCTAGGATAAAAAACGGTATCCTAACTTATGTAGAAACATCAAGACATGACACGGAGTAGAAACTCATCGTTCATGGGGGTAACTGACTTATCCGTGGCTAGAAAGCCATCATTATTCATCAAAATATACCAAGGAGTCGGAGGTGTCTTGAGACAAGCTGTCTTAAGGATGATCAATCATATCTTTCCTAATTCAACCAATTTTAACCCAAACAATTATTTTCTACATTATAAACAATGCACGCTGGAAGTTACCCTCCTTTTTTTGGGTCAATTATTCCTTTTCTTATTCTTACTCACTCCTTACGTATGCAATGTTAACTTATTAAAGAACTTAAACTATTTAAAGACTTAATTGAATAATGGGAAGCCCACCTAAAACTGATCGGCCATTTGTTGCTGCGCTGGCGCCTGAAGACTCTCCTACACAGGCCTACTACTAGGCCCAGCTTCATCGTCGTCTGATGCTCTAGTTCTTTTTAGAGTTCTGCCTCCATCATCAGATGTAGGATTGGCTCGGGTCCTTTTAGGTGCCATAACTTCTTATCCTTATAAAAAGGACGTCTAACCATTAGGTAAATAATTCAAAATCTAAACTTAACCTTTGTATTCAATTGTAACCCATCCAAGGTTAAATTTATAGTCTCAATTGGTAAATTCTTGACCTAGTAATTTCTTATTTGCCTATATAGGCATGATAACTTTTTCCACCGCTTCCCTAAGGGTTTTCTAAGCTCTCCTAATTTTCTATATGTTTTTCCTCATTTTCCCATCGACTTTTAAGCTTGGAATCTACTTATTTTGGGCTTAATATTTATTCTATTTATTTTCTCTTAAAGATTTCATTTCCTCAGCTTTATATCATAGGTTTACACTTACTATAATTTTTCTAAAAACTTTTGACCGCAAAGTCTATTTACTTTAATTAATCTTTGGCTAAAAATAGGACTTTTGGTCAATTATAATTTCCTAACATCACTAATTAACTGTGGTATAATTACCACAACTAGATAAGGATATTCTTGACCTTTGGTAATTATCTTATTATTTTCCAACTTAATTATATAATTTCCATCTTCAATTTTTAGCTAAAATTAGAATAATTTGACTTAAATAAATATTTATACTACTTTTCTAACCTTGACATAATTATCACCATCTTTTTATCGTGTAATCTAGCTCTAATAAATAGCATGTAATCATATAGCATGATTTACTAATTTTCCCCTTTAGTTTTTATCTAGAAGTGGTATAATTTGACTTTGATAAATCTCTATACTACTTTCCTAACCTTGACATAATTATCACGGCCTCTTTGTCATATAATATAGCTCTGATAAATAGCATGTAATCATAGCACATGATTTACTAATTTTCCCCTTTAATTTATCCTCAGTAATAGTGGTTTTCTACTAGGATAATTATCTAAAATAATTATCTATAGTTATTATCACGGGTTACTCTAGATGTAATTTACCTCTGATAATTATCTCCAAACGTTTTAGGTTAATTTACTTTTTTTTCCTCTTTATTTTCCCCTAAAAACAATGTAATTCTACCAAGATAATTAGTTCAAATAAATATTTGAGGTTAGCATAATTATCACGGGTTTCATAAGATGTGATTAACCTTTGTTAAATAAATAAAAGCATTTTAAATCAATTTTCTATTTTCCCTCTTTTAATTTGTCCTAAAATCAGTGTAATTTTGCTAATATAATTAGGTAAACTAATTATCTAAGGTTAACATAATTATCACGGGTTTCCTAAGATGTAATTAACCTTTGATAAATAATTCAAAGTATTTAGAATCAATTTTCTAATTCCCCCTTTTAATTTGTCCTAAAAATAGAGTAATTCTGCTAAAATAATTAGGCAAATTAATTTTCTGTGGTTAACATAATTATCACAAATTTTCTAGCATGTAATTAACCTCTGATAAATAACTCAAAGCATTGTCAATCAATTTGCTTATTTCCCTCTTTTAATTTGTCCTAAATATAGAGTAATTCTGTTAAAATAATTAGGTAAATTAATTATCTGAGGGTAACATAATTATCACGGGTTTCCTAGCATATATTTAACCTGTGATAAATAACTCAAAGCATTTTGAATCAATTTGCTGATTTCTCCCTTTTTATTTGTCCTAAAAACAGTGTAATTCTGCTAAGATAATTAGGTAAACTAATTATTTAAGATTAACATAATTATCACGAGTTTTCTACAATGTAATTAACCTTTGATAATTATCTTAAAGCATTTTGAAACAATTTTCTATTTTTCCCCTTTCAATTTGTCTTAAAAATAGTGTAATTCTGCTAAGATAATTAGGTAAACTATTTATCTGAGATTAACATAATTATCACGAGTTTTTAAAGATGTAATTAACCTCTTATAATTATCTTAAATCATTTTGAATCAGTTTGCTATTTTTCCCCATTTAATTTGTCCCAAAAACAGTGCAATTTTGCTAAGATAATTGGGTAAACTAATTATCTCAGGTTAAAATAATTGTCACAGGTTTTCTAAGATGTAATTAATCTCTGATAATTATCCTAAATCATTTTGAATCAATTTACTATTTTCCCCCTTTTAATTTATCCTAAAAACAGTTTAATTCTACTAAGATAATTAGATAAAATACTTGTCTGAGGTTAACATAATTATCACGGGTTTCCTAAGATTTAATTAACCTCTGATAAATACCTCAAAGAATTTTCAATCAATTTGATTATTTTTCCCTTTATTTTCTCTCAAAAACAGTGTAATTCTGCCTAATTAATTATAAAAATTACTTACAAAATTATAAGATAATTTTTCTAGTTTAATGAGAGTCAAACATAGCTCTGATAGTTATCTCAAATTTATCTAAACTTAATTAGTATAATTCCCATTAATTTATGATTAAAATGGATCATTTAAGCCCTAATATGATATAATAATTAATTTGCTTAATATCCCTAAGCTTAAACACAATAATCAGCAGAGAATATTTAACTAAGAGAGGATTTTTGAGTATACATACGATTAATTTTTAATTTATAAAGAAAATAGGTTAACCTAGCTTTGCTAATTAGGAAGGATTAGGCTAATTATCGTTTAATTAACCAACTAGAGCTTGATCTCTAGTGATTTCTGCGTAGTGATCTCTCTAGATGAGAGAGAGTGTGCCAAGGCTCCAAGTCTGTCTGAAATTGTGAAGCGAGGGTTATAGTTATAGGTTTCTGGGCACTCACAGGCTGGAAAATGGCAATAACTTGCATCCCAAGCAGCTCTACAGGTTAAAAAACGCCCCCTGCTGCTAAAACTAGTCTAGGAGAGTTCATCATTACCCCACACAGCCCGCCAGATACACAGAATCGATTTTTACTAATTTCTCTAATTTTTAATGATGAAAATTGGAAATATCAGTAATTTCTAGAACCTTAAGATAAGAAAGTCTCTATTGATAATAATTATTGAAACCATCCAATTTTACTTAACTAATTAAATTCCTAATGTAATCTTTCAGAGCCCGTAACTTTTCCAGATTTTATCGGAATTTTGTTCTGAAAATTTCTAGCCCGGGGTTTGCTGTGCTTAAGATTCCAAAAATACCAATATTTTCCACGATCGGATAGTTCTACATTGCTTTTTCAATAATCATATCAATTTGATTAAGCTTTATACAATCTTTAAGGTTTCAGAAACTGGAAACCTTACATTATGTGCTTCAAACAATTTCTCGCTATGGCTGAAAATGTATCGAAATGTACTATGGGCACCCTCCGCTCCAATCAAGGAGGGGAGTATATGTCTCATGAATTTAATGCATTTTTGGTTAGTGGTGAGATAAAACACCAATGTACATCGACGTATACACCTCAACAAAATGGTGTTGCTGAGAGGAAAAATAGGTCTCTTATGGAAATGGCAAGATGTATGGTCAAGAGTCAAGATTTACGACATTCGCTTTGGCTCGAGGCTATCATGTGTGCCACTTATGTACTCAACAGGTGTCCTACAAAAGCGTTGCAATCTATGACTCCATATGAAGCATGGCATGATAGAAAGCCATCTATTGAGCACATGCGTGTTTTTGGTTGTTTGGCTTATGGCTTAGTGCCACAAGTGCAGCGCAGAAAATTGGATGATAAGGCTGTCAAATGTATTTTTTTTAATTATAGTGCACTTCCCTTTACTCATGTGCCAGCTCTCATTCACCGCATCACTCCAGGGGGGATTTGTTACCATATACATGTGGTAGTGATGTGTGTGAACACAGTAGGACCGCCAGGGAATTTTTTCCCTCTTTAGGAGTCCTTTTCCCCCGAGCATTGTATATACGCCCATCACTCTAGGGCTGTCTATCTTTCCATTGCACACTAAGTAACAGACTCTCTATTCTGTGCCTTGAGCTTCCTTCATCTTCTCCAAGCTGTGTGTGTTTTTTTGCAACCCTAATTCCAACAACTGATCCAAATTCAAAAAGATTTGTGGAGCAAGCTACAAACATCATAAGCTATCATCACACAAAAGATCAAGTCCAAAAGTGGTGGAACATGGATCGCGATCCATGTTACCCAGAGGATTTTTTGGACAGAAAATTTCTTAGCCTGTAGTAGCAGAGGCCATTGTGAACAAAAGTCCCCAAATAAATTTTGTCAAAAAAGTTCACAAATTGGGTGAAAAGAGCCAAAAACACTGCAAAAAGGAAGACCCTAAAACAGACCTAGGGATTGACTTTTGCTCGACCTAAAGTGATCCAAATGACATAAAAACCATATAGCAGGGATCAGTGGACCAAGCGGAAGCTGTGTGCCAAGTTTCATTACCATCTGACACATAGGAACATGGATCGCGATCCATGTTCCTTTGTCATAGAGTGATACCAAATTTGCCCCATAGCTAGGGGACATCACAAGGACTCTAGTGGTCTTTTCAAAACTGAATTTGGATATCAAAAACTAAACCAAAAGTCCAGAATTGTCAAGTACTCTAAGCAAGTCCCAAAATTGACCTAACTTTCAATCCTGAGGGTTATTTTCAAAAAAATTGATACCATAGGATCTACTAGTCATGTTGAATCTGATGGTACCAAGAGAAGTCAATTTGGGCTCCAAACATGGATGGCGATCCATGTACCCATAGTGACAGCTTGACCTAAAACTTTCTAGATTAGTAGTGCATACACAAAGAAACAAGTCCAGGTTTGGAAAAAAGTAAGCAAATTTGTATCAAAAGGGAGCAAACAGGTGGCAGACTAAAAATCACAGTACAGACCTAGTGTTGGCTATTTGACCTGTCAAAACAAGTCCAAATCCAAAAAAAATTGAGATTTAGCTTGTGGAAATAGTCAGGAACAAACTCCTAAGAGATCAATTCCATATGTGGTTGAACATGAACCGGGATCCATGTACCTCCACCTCAGAATTGCTAAAAATTGGTATATAGCCTGCGTATGACCTTGTCTACACACAGTCAAAATTTGGAGAAAATTTTTTGACAGAGGAACATAGATCGCGATCCATGTACCTCAGCATAGTGGGGGACTGAAAAGTGGGCATGGGAACTCCTTCGACACCTAGAGGCTTGTTCAATTTTTGATGTGACACGTACTACATATATGTGTGTAGCCATTTGAAAAGGCACCTGAAGATATGAGCTGCCGGATACTGGTTGTCAGACCTTTTGTACATAAACACTTCCTTTTCTATATGAATGATAATATATGTTGCAAATGTATTGTATGTACATTATAGCTTATTGAGTCTCTCTCTCTCTCTCTCTCTCTCTCTCTCTCTCTCTCTCTCTCTCTCTCTCTCTCTCTCTCTCTCTCTCTCTCTCTCTCTCTCTCTCTCTCTCTCTCTCTCTCTCTCTCTCTCTACTGTGTGTAGTCATGGTTGCTCCAAGCTTCAAACCACCTTGAGCTCATTGCACACACCACCCAATCCCTATAACTGGTATCAGAGCGTGGTCGCGGATTCCCATGTGTACAGGCCCTCCAAGTCCAAGTAAAGAAATTTGAAGCAAGCGAATTCAATCAAGAGAGAATTGGGCAAACTAGGAGAACTGGCGGAGTTTGAGTAAGAAAGCAATCAAGAGTATAAGCTTGGGGGATTGCTGAGATTTGAGTTGAGCAAGGTCGAAACAAGCAAATCAAGGCAAGTAGTGAGCACAATCTCCATTATAAGTCAAATTTGCAATTTGAGCACAAGGCTTTTGCAATTTCTTAGTAAGCATCAGTGAGGCAAGCCGTAGCAAATTGGCAATGCTCGGATTCGACCATGCTCAGATTTGACCACCACAGAGGTTTCAGAGCACAACAAATTTATATTGGAGGTAACCTAATTGTTAGAATAAATTAAGGCCATAAGCAGCAAAATCAAAATCAGCTCAATATTAGGTGGGCTTACAAATCAATTTGTAGCAGTTGCCACATCTTTTGCAAGCATCTCCTTGGACTCAATTGTATGATTCGCACCTTACCTGGTTCTATCTCAGCTCCACCATGTAGGTCACACAGTGTTGCACACTCATTGAATTCAACAACTCAGCCTCATGCAGATCATCGATTCCCTTGCTACACCCTACGGCCCTACTTTCTAAAATTGGCATGATTTGTTGAAAGCGTCCACACACAACATTCGGAGTCCACACGCGCACGCACACACAGAGAAGCTGCTAGAATTGCCCAAAATTTTCAAGTGCAAGCTTGATGCTCAACTACAAAAGACAATCAAAAGGCTGCAGCAATCTGTTGTATGCACTACGTACACACTTGAGAGCACCAAAAAACGCCAAGGAGGCCCCATCCTCTATGAGCGTACACGCATTGTGGGCGTCCTTATCTTCCAGCAGCTTGAAAACACTGTCTGCTTTTCTCAAGAAGCCTTTTCTCAACTCATTTTCTGTTTTAAACTACTTATTTTTTTAGGCTTTTGTAGATTTCCTACAAGTGTCTATTCACACAGTAGAACCTCACAAAGTGCGGTACGCAGCCTTTCACACATAAATTGCTTTTTGAAGGGGTAAATCCACATGGAGGACCAAAATTTTGTGATGTATGCTAGATGTAAAACCATGGAGCACAATATAAACCCTCACTCATTAGGCCTCACATTTTGTAATGCATGTTATACATGTGATAAGCATTTATCGACATTGTTGGCCTCAATATGTGAAGGTAACATTCCAGCTATGTTATCTATGTCAAATACCTTTAGCAAGAAGAAATCCAAAGGAAAAGCTAACATGAACAATAGCAACAACAACAACATAAACTACAAAGGCAAGAGACCTATCAGAGGAGCTGCTAATATAGTCGAAGAAAAAGAAGCTGAGGACGAAGGGGAAGTTTCTATCGTTACAAATGTACTTTAAAGCCATTTCTTCTCTCTAGTTCAAGGGGAGGTTTATTTATTTTTATCATTCTGTGTGGATAGATCTTGTCATCCTATGTGGATAGTTGGGTCTTCATTATGTATGACATGCCCAATGGGAGGGTTGAAAGATGGGCATGGGAACTCCTTTGACACCCAGTTCAATTTTTGATGTGACACATAGTACATATGTGTGTAGCCATTTGAAAAGGCACCTGCAGATATGAGCTACCGGATGCTGGCTCTGAGACCTTTTGTACATAAACACTTCCATTTGTATATGAATGATAATATATGTTGTAAATGTATTGTATGTACATTATAGTTTATTGAGTGTCTCTCTCTTTATCTCTCTCTCTCTCTCTCTCTCTCTCTCTCTCTCTCTCTCTCTCTCTCTCTCTCTCTCTCTCTCTCTCTCCCCTACTGTGTGTAGTCATGGTTGCTCCAAGCTTCAAACCACCTTGAGCTCATTGCACACACCACCCAATCCCTACAAGGGCATCTGATTTGATGATCTTATAGAAATACTTGAGGACATCCCAAAAGTCAAGTTTGAGCTAAAAATACCTTCTGGAAACCAAGATACAAGCCAAAAATTTTGTGTTCTGGTCTTGAAACTGCTTTGTGTGATGTTTCAAGTGCAGTTCACTAAAAGTGCTCTAACGTTTGAAACAAAACTCCAAATTGAGTCAGGTATAGCCAGGAAGAAATCTTGTGGGCAATAGCACACACCTAGACCAAACTTTTAGGGTACCTTAAGACTAGTTTCTAGAGACCAAAAAGTCACAAATTCCTGACTTTTGAGAGAATTTTCCAAGAAAAAATAGGGATAACTTGCACTAAGCCAAAGTGATCTTGTCAAGGACTATCTTGAGAGTTTTGAGTGAGCCTTAACCATGACAAAACATCCACCACCAGGGTTCTCTACTCCACTCAGAGACATGAAAAACACTGCAATGCAGACAACTGGGGGATTAGGAGAATACCTAGAGGAGAGGCATCCTTTGATCAAAAAACCAAATGTGAGATTCATTAAAGCTAATGAATCCATGAGAGTGTTTAAATATTATGCTCATGAGGGCTTGTATAGGTTCACAAATGGAGATCCATACATCTTCTACAGGTGTGTAGAACCCAATGCTAGAGAGTTGACCACCCATAAGAATCTCTATTCATTCACGTATACAGATGCCCACGGAGTGCAATTTTTGATGGTAGATAAGTATGGGAGAGAGTACAGACTTATCAATCCAATTAATCTAGAGAGATGTACGTACAAGGGTACTCCGATCTCTACTTACTTTCAGCCAAAAATGATGCCAGAGCACATATCTGAGAGGATTCCACCAGGATTTTCTCCAAGCCAAGAGGATAAAATGAGAGACATCTTTCCAAGCGGCCACAAATTGGTTAGATTGGTGGCTGAACACAAATGATTAAGACCATATCAAGTGGCTCAATGTGTCAAAACCTGCTGGTGATGGAGAACATGCAGGTGAAGTGTAACATTTAATGGCCTAAAATCTTTTGTGTAGCGGAATTTAGCATGAACATAGTGGGCATTTCATTAGAGTTGATTTCTAATGAGAATTACAAGAGTGCTTGGGTGGAGAGAGCAACAAAAAGCATAACACCTAGTTAGATAGCATCGACAATACTTTCAAAAGAGAGAGCAATTAAGCTATTGACAACAGTTGAGGACCGGATTTGCATGGAGCCGGTCCCCCCTCCAAAAGGCTTTGTATTATGGTTTCTCCCATCAAGAGAGACATTGTACAATACAATTCTTTGTGTTCCTTCAAGACTAGCTAGTGCAATGAAGATGGAAGCTTCATACACCAAGCAAAACACTTAATCAAACACAACTTGAATTATCCCCGTTCTCAGACCCAAGACCTCACACACCTTCGAAGATGGTGAGAGCTAGCAGGGTATGAGAGTAGATTGAGAGGAAAAAGAAGTATCTTACGAGAAAGAAGTACATCTCCTCACATAATCACTCATATTAGCATAGCTTAGCTTAGTAATTAGCTTGGTAGAGAAGATGAGCATGCATTGAAGCTTGGCTCTTGGTTGGATTTGCATCCACATGCCAAGAGAGTGTTGATGTAGGCTTCTATCTCACAAGCTTGGAGTAGGTGATGAGCTCTCCATTAAAGCTTGGGAGGAGATAGAGTATTTTCCCTTCACACATGGTCAAGTGTGAGAGTGTGTGTGTCAATGCCAAGCAAAAATCAGCCCCCCCCCTCTCTTGGGCGAGCCCTAGCTGCTAAGTAAGTCTGGCTTTTGCCTCATTGGACCTCCCCAGGTCAAGCCAATAGGAATTAAGCAGCATAAGTGATAGCCTTCTGACATGTGTCCCCCTTTCCCCTTTTGTGAGAGCTTTAGGTAATTAAATAATTAAACTAAACTCTCATTGGACCCCTTTGCCTCCACGCCAATAGGAATCAGGCAAGCCATGGGGCTCCTGAATGCTCATTGGACCCCTTGGGAGTCTGCCCAATAGTCTTCTAGGACACTTAATTCTTATTGGTTTCTTTTATTAAATGTTTTTAAATTAATTAAACTAGATTTACTCTAGCTTAATTCTCATTGGTCCACTTCAAGGGTCTTCCAATAGGAATTGGGCACACCTTGTGGGCATCTGGCCTAGGGAGCTGACATGTGTCCCTCATTCCCTTTGTGTAAAGGGAGCCTGTGTGTGTGTGTGTGTGGCTTTCTCTCTCATCCCCTAGCTTTGGGGCTCGCCCCCTCCCATGTAGGGATATGCAAAGACTTTTTGAGCACACACTAAGCATCCAATTTTCCCTAGGGTTAACCTTTGGACACAACCTTTGAATTTTGGAACCTTAGCATTTTGGAAGTCTTAATGGGCTGAACCTTAGGGTCTTTTTGGCCCATTGTTTCACATGGCTCTTTTGCAGATGGCCCCCCCTTTGGATCCCTATTTTCCCTCCTTTGGATCCCTACTGTGGCCGGTCTGCTAACTTAACCAATATTCTAGCTTTTTCTCCCTTGGCACTTCCCCACATTAAATGATCAGTTTAATATGAGAAAATCATTTAGGAGAATTAGATATTGATTATTATGACATGAAGAAACTTAATGAAGCATCTTCTCGGAAGATTTCATCAAACAAAGAGACAATCCAAATCCTTGAGAAGAATATCACAAGTTTGCGAGAGAAAGACATCATGATTGGTAGTCAAAAAAGAAAACGAGATCTGCGCAACATTGAGAACACGAAGATTGGTAGTGGTGGCCTGGAAAAAACAAATACAAGCTTTAAGGTAACTCAAAGTTTGTTTCTTCTTTTGTATCTTCAATGTGATTCACTAAGGAACGGATACACTTTCCTATACATGATCATAATGCATGGTGATTTTTGGCATGTCTTTACTGCATCCAAACTCAAATGATGTAGGCTTCAATGCCATAGTGCATTACAGCCATCTAGTTCCAGAAGAAGTAGTTGAAGAGATGATAACTTGGAAAAAAATTCGTAAGTTGAAAGGGAGGCTCCTTACCTACTTCATGAACAAGAATCAGTTGGAACCAATGGAAGTGCAAGCAATACTTGATGGCAGTGGCATCTCGCAGATGGGATACAGGGCACTCTTAAAAGCATTAGCTAAAAAGTCTCAAAATAAACTACAGACAGGATCATTGATGCCAAAGCAATCACATGTAAAGGCTGCTTGCCGGCACGTAAACAATGAGGTGTTTAAGAAACTTGGGTCACCATTCCTATTGAAGCAACGTTCTTAGGCTAGGGTGGCCGAGAGGTACAGTTTGACGAGCACAACAACCTCTTCGTTGATCCTGAAGCATTGCAAAGGTATGCAATTCACTTCTTTGACATCGGTCGAGAGGAGTGCGGTGAGGTTCTCAAGTTTGTTTTGAAGCTCGACGAGTGCAAGGTCCTGAAGAAAAAGAAGCTGGAGAGAGTCACCATTACCCTCATGAACAAAGCTCTAGATCCATCAATAACAAAAGAGGATCCATGATACTTTAGCGTGCAATCCAAAAACAACATTCTAAATCTAGGATCATTTCAAGTATACTTAGTTCACTCTATAATAACAAAAATATTGGTATTTGGTTGTTGATTTTTTGTTTTCATTTTTCATTGTGTTGGTTGATAAGGAAGATTTTGAAATCCTCGATTGGGTTTTTAGTCAAACCCAAATTCCTTCTATCATCAGTGAACAAAGAAACAGAGTCGTTCTTTCAATGGAAGGATTTAGTAACTATACAATGGAATGGCACATGGCAGGTGACTTGAAGACTCTTAAGTGTATGTACAACATAACACACGGAGCAGTTGTGGCAAATCCATGCTTATATTGCATGGCTGATGCACAATCTCTTGAGAGTGTGCAATTGTATAGAGCTCTCAACAGACATCTTCAAGATAAAACTTTTAGGCCAATGCTTGATATTCCTCTGAGTAGAGTTCACGTCTGTACACTTCATGCACTCTGTCGAATAATTGAAAAGGTGGTTCATTTATACATATGCTTTGCATGGACATTAAAGCCAGAGAGTGAATCAAAAAGAGTGATCAAATCATTAGAGGAAGTTCTCTCCGACATTGGTTTGCATGGAGGCAATGTCAAAATCGAAGAGGACCCTAAGATGTCTCAAAGTCGTTACAAGATACCTAGGAAAGCATCAATAGCCAGTGTGAAGGCCAGAAGGTTTCTTGGGTTTAGCCTCAAAGATTCAGATAGAGAAGAGAGGAAAAACTTGTTCAACAAATGAAAACAATTACATAAAGTGGTTAAAGACAATGCTGGTGGTAGGGCAATCCAAAATCACAAGGTGAACGTGTGGAAATCACTAAATAAAATTTTCCACTACGTTGAGCAGCATTCTTGGGACCAAAGTAAGCTCACATCATTTCAAGCAGCTTTGCTGGATTGGAAGAAGGCTTACCTTACAGGGTGGGGTGGGCAACATATCACACATTACATGGTGGGTTAGCATTCTACGTATACAAACAAAATTTAAAATTGTACTCTACTCACCATTTTGTTTTATTTCAATGCAGCACATACTGTTCAACCATGGTCCATATTTTGCCAAGACATACGGCTCACTATCAATATGGTCCACACAAGGCATGGAAGAAGCGCTGTAACATTTAATGGCCTAAAATCTTATGTGTAGCGGAAATTAGCATGAATATAGTGGGCATTTCATTAGAATAGATTCCTAATGAGAATTACAAGAGTGCTTGAGTGGAGAGAGCAACAAAAAGCATAACACCTAGTTAGATAGCATCGACAATACTTTCAAAAGAGAGAGCAATTAAGCTATTGACAACAGTTGAGGACCGGATTTGCATGGAGCCGGTCCCCCCTCCAAAAGGCTTTGTATTATGGTTTCTCCCATCAAGAGAGACATTGTACAATACAATTCTTTGTGTTCCTTCAAGACTAGCTAGTGTAATGAAGATGGAAGCTTCATACACCAAGCAAAACACTTAATCAAACACAACTTGAATTATCCCCGTTCTCAGACCCAAGACCTCACACACCTTCGAAGATGGTGAGAGCTAGCAGGGTATGAGAGTAGATTGAGAGGAAAAAGAAGTATCTTACGAGAAAGAAGTACATCTCCTCACATAATCACTCATATTAGCATAGCTTAGCTTAGTAATTAGCTTGGTAGAGAAGATGAGCATGCATTGAAGCTTGGCTCTTGGTTGGATTTGCATCCACATGCCAAGAGAGTGTTGATGTAGGCTTCTATCTCACAAGCTTGGAGTAGGTGATGAGCTCTCCATTAAAGCTTGGGAGGAGATAGAGTATTTTCCCTTCACACATGGTCAAGTGTGAGAGTGTGTGTGTCAATGCCAAGCAAAAATCAGCCCCCCCCCTCTCTTGGGCGAGCCCTAGCTGCTAAATAAGTCTGGCCTTTGCCTCATTGGACCTCCCCAGGTCAAGCCAATAGGAATTAAGCAGCATAAGTGATAGCCTTTAGACATGTGTCCCCCTTTCCCCTTTTGTGAGAGCTTTAGGTAATTAAATAATTAAACTAAACTCTCATTGGACCCCTTTGCCTCCTGGCCAATAGGAATCAGGCAAGCCATGGGGCTCCTGAATGCTCATTGGACCCCTTGGGAGACTGCCCAATAGTCTTCTAGGAGACTTAATTCTCATTGGTCTCTTTTATTAAATGTTTTTAAATTAATTAAACTAGATTTACTCTAGCTTAATTCTCATTGGTCCACTTCAAGGGTCTTCCAATAGGAATTGGGCACACCTTGTGGGCATCTGGCCTAGGGAGCTGACATGTGTCCCTCATTCCCTTTGTGTAAAGGGAGCCTGTGTGTGTGTGTGTGGCTTTCTCTCTCATCCCCTAGCTTTGGGGCTCGCCCCCTCCCATGTAGGGATGTAGAAAGACTTTTTGGGCACACACTAAGCATCCAATTTTCCCTAGGGTTGACCTTTGGACACAACCTTTGAATTTTGGAACCTTAGCATTTTGGAAGTCTTAATGGGCTGAACCTTAGGGTCTTTTTGGCCCATTGTTTCACATGGCTCTTTTCAAGATGGCCCCCCCTTTGGATCCCTATTTTCCCTCCTTTGGATCCCTACTGTGGCCGGTCTGCTAACTTAACCAATATTCTAGCTTTTTCTCCCTTGGCACTTCCCCACATTAAATGATCAGTTTAATATGAGAAAATCATTTAGGAGAATTAGATATTGATTATTATGACATTACCTCTCTCTTGAAATCATAGTCGTCCTCGACTATGGTGTAGAGAAGATAAAGCATATGCATGAGTCCTTTTCTTAGCGGGTAGAGGATCCCTATGTTACCCTACGACATCATTCCATAATGGATGACTAGTCCATTTGGCGCTTGAGAGCCTGAGGCTGCCGCAAGCATGTCTGCACATTAGTCCTATCAGTCTTCCATAGTAGAGTGACAAGCTCTACTTGGTGTTTGGGAGACGTCGTCTCCGCAAACTTGATCTAAGCATGCATACTACTTCATTTTTGTGCACAAATCAAGAAAAAGAGAGTCTTATAAGACAAAAATTTTTGTTCATTTTTAACATTTTGTACATTTGCTTACTCTTGGGAAGCATTGTAAGCATTGACAAGGTTTAGGTTATCCTTTAATTGTATGCCTTGCATCCATCTAGCATCTTCAAAAGGATAATTCTTAAACTTAATAAGATATCGTCGGATAGTCTTACCACCTCTTAATACCTTGTCTTCATGTCGGAGAATGGACTCGGGCTGCAGCACCTCCTCGTGGTCCTCGATCTCCAGTGGGTCTTCAATAGTTGGTTCTTGAGGTGGCTCTCCTTTGTAAGGCTTTAAGAGGCTCACATGAAAAGCATTGTGTATGAGCCAATGATTGGGCAACTTAAGTTGATAGGCCATCTCATTGATTGGCCTAAGAATCTGGAAGGGACCATAATACCTTTTTGCTAGTTTAGCATAGTACTTTTGGTGGCCCGTAGGATTCTTGCCCGTCGTGTGCCTTAATCGAGCCTTGGGAAACTTTAACAAGACCCAATCGTTTTCTTTAAAGGCTTGGGCTCTTCTGTGCTTGTCAGCAGCAGCCTTTTGCCTTTGCTGTGAGATAGAGATAGCATCCTTAATCTTTTGGAAAGATTCTTGTAGGTCTCGGCTATACTCATCTACAGCGAAGATCTTCCCATGTACCTTAAGTAGCAAGGGACTTTTTGATCTTCCCTCAATTACCTCGAAAGGTGCTTTTCCTGTAGAAGTATGTACAGTGTTATTGTAAGCATACTCTACTAAAGGTAAGTACTTCTCCCATTGGGATCTTTGATCTACTTTCGTTACATAGGCTTTTAGTAGATCAAGAATGGTTAGGTTAGCTATTTCACTTTGGCCATCAGTTTGTGGATGATAGGCCGAAGAGAAGTTTAGCCTTGTTCCTAAATTCTCAAAGAGACCCTTCCAGAAATTACTGGTCATTCTAGGATCTCTATCCGACACTATGGACATTGGCCAGCCATGGTACTTGAAAATTTGTGAAATGAAGAGGGTTGCCATTTGATGGGCTTTGATAGTCTTTTTGACAGGTATAAAATGAGCTTGTTTACTGAACCTGTCTACTATCGTCCATATTCCCGTATTCCCATGGATAGGCTTAGGCAATCCAAAGATAAAATCCATGGATATGCTCTCCCACGGTGAATTAGGGATTGGCAAGGGTTGAAGCAATCCAAGTTGCTTCCCTCTATCAAATTTTGTCTTTTGACATACCACACATTTGGAAACATACTCGTGTATGTTCACTTTCATGGTAGGCCAATAGAAATATGTTTCAATTCCCTTTAGGGTAGACTGAATCCCTCTATGCCCCGCATATGGGGGAGCATGAGATTCATACATTACTTTCTCACGTAGTGAGTTAGTAACGCATAGTCTATTGCCATAGAGGAGATAACCATCTTGTAAAGTAAATGGTTCTTCTTTCTTCCCTAATGCAAGGGCTGAAATCACATCTCTAAAATCGGGATCAATAGCATACTCATCTATCATTGAAGATAGATCGTTGTGAGTTGCTATGGAAACCGCATTCACTCTCGGTCGTCTTGAGAGTGCATCGGCTACTTGATTATGCTTGCCAGCAATGTGAGCAATATGAAAATGAAATTGCGAAAGGAAATTTGCCCACCTCATTTGTTTGTCGGAGAGCTTGGTCTGCGTCATGAAGTACTTAAGACTTTGGTGATCCGTTCGCAGAATGAAAGGAGTCCCCAATAAATAGTGCTTCCATGAGTCTAAGGCATGTAGAACTGCAAGGAGTTCTTTTTCGTATATGCCTAGAGCTTGCTCAACAGGGTCGAGCCTTCGACTCTCATAGCCTATGGCGTGCCCTTCTTGGAGCAAAACAGCCCCAAGGCAATCACCACAAGCATCACATTGGACCTCAAATGGTTTTGAGAGATCCGGTAGTGTAAGCACAGGTTGAGAGATAAGCTTTTCTTTAAGCTTTTCGAAAGCATTGTTCTCCTTAGCAGACCACGTATACCTAACATTTTTCTTTGTTAGGTCATGTAATGGTCCCGCAATTTGTGAGAACTTTTCTATGAAGCGTCTATAGTATGCACACATACCTATAAAGCTTCTTAGTTCATGAAGATTCCTTGGTTTAGGCCATCCTTTTATTACCTCTAACTTGGATGGATCCATTTGGATTCCATCTTGAGAGATAATGTGACCTAAATATTGAATCTCTTGCAAGAAAAATTCACTTTTCTTTCGATTAACATAAAGTTTATTCTCTCTTAAAACTTGAAATATTACCTGGAGGTGTTGCTTGTGTTCCTCCAATGAATTAGAGTAGATGATAATATCATCAAAGAACACTCCAGTGAAGGTTCGATGAGGCCTGAACAGCTTCTCCATCAAGCGGTTGAATGTGGCTGGTGCATTAGTCAAGCCAAAAGGCATGACAATGTATTCGTAAAGACCAAATGTAGTACGAAATGCGGTCTTTACAATGTCTTGATCAACTATCCTTATTTGATGATAGCCACTTTTTAGGTCAATCCTACTGAAGTAGGTCGATCCTTGTAGCTTATCAAATAGGTCTTCTACCCGTGGAACGGGAAACCTATTCTTGATAGTGATCCTATTTAGTGCTCTATAGTCGACACACATACGATATGTGCCGTCTTTCTTTTGCACTAATAGCACAGGTGAGCAAAATGGAGATGAGCTAGGCCTAACCATGCCCTTCTCAATTAACTCATGCACTTGCCGCATAATCTCCTCTTGTTGAGCTTGAGAAACTCTATAAGGAGGTTTGTTAGGCGGTGAACTTCCTGGAAGAAGTTCAATTGCATGGTCGTCATTACCTCGTTTAGGAGGTAGCTCACAAGGGATGTCGTCAATAAAGACATCTTGAAACCCCTTGAGAAAATTGGATAACTCTAATTCCTTTTGGTTGCTTTTATTTTCTTTTGCTAAAGCATTAGGTTCATTTTGAGAATCTTTAACAAAAATCATGTACACGGAAATAGAGCTCTTTATTGACTTGTTGAAAGCTGGTGTATGTACAATGGGGATGGTGTTACCCATCTCCTTAGCATCTATATACATGTCCTTTTCCCTGAACTTAAAGGAGATTCTCCTTTCAGGAAATTTAACATGGGCAGCCAGGCGGTCAAACCATGGTGCCCCTAGGATTACATCCTCATGCTTGAGAGGAGAGATAAAGAAATCCTCTTTGTCCACATAGCCTTGGACATGAAGCCTCAATTTCCCGATTAAGGGAGTGACTGAAGCTTCTTGCCCCTTGAAGGCACTGTCTGCGGGTAGGATATCTCCCATCTCGTAGGATTGTATGCCTAGCTTGGTGGCTAACTCCATAGATATGAAATTGTGAGTAGAACCAGGGTCAAAGAGAATAAAAGCATCATGTTCTCTTACCTTTCCCCAAGCATGGCATAGAGGAGATCCTTTGTGGTGAGTTTGATGAATCTCCTCCTCTTGGATTTCAACCAAAGAAGCTCTAGGAGGATCTTGGCGGTTGTTCTTTTGGGGACAAGCGCGGTACGCATGCCCTTGTTCGCCGCACTTGAAACACCGGTTATCTTTACGATAACGCTCAAGCTCTTCAGGAGAGAGTTTATTCTTTCCTTTGTAAACTCCCTTCTCTTTAGCTTTGTTGGAATTGCCCTTAGGAGACTTTTGGACATTGTCCTTCCCCTTAGGCTCATTGGAACCCTTGTTTTCCGGGGGCTTATTATTTCTTTTACCCCCCGTTTGGAAATTGATTCGCGAGGCCACCATAGTATGGTGTATTACCGCCGATATGGTACGTGGCCTTTGGGAGTTGACATACTCCGCCATTTCTTCGGTTAAGCCCGCACAAAATTGTTGCTTTTGCTCTCCAAAATCCAACTTTTTGAAGACAGTGGCTTTGAGTTGTAGGTCCCAAAACTTGTCTACATATTTGTGGATGGATTCATTGGGAGAGAGCTTTAAGCTTCGCCATTCGGTGAGTACTTTGTCTTTGGCATCGGTGGCCAAAAACTGCTTCATAATGGAAGCTCTTAAAGCCTTCCATGTTCGTGGAGCTTCACCGTTGGCTCGTAGGCTAGACCACCATTGTCTGGCGGACTTTTGAAAGTGCATAGCTACATGGCGTAGCTTAGAGGACTCCGTGAAGCCCTCATCTCCAAACGCCGCATCGAATTGCTGGATAAAGGCCAAAACTTTGTCTGTAGCACCGAAGGTGCCATCATAGGTAAGGAAAGAGATGCTCTTCCCTCCCTCTTTGAATTTCTTCAGCTTGGACGACCTCTTCCATGCGGCATAGGATTTCCTATGGCCTCTTCTTTTTGATGGTTCAAAAGTTGCACCATCACTTTCTTCAGAAGATGAAGAATTTGAAGAAGGTGGAGAAGAGGGTGACCTCTTTCTCGCCTTTTTCTTGTCTTGATCTTTGTCGTCTTCACCATAGCTTTCATAAGAGGAAGAGGATGAAGAAGATGGAGAAGAGGGTGTCCTCTTTCTCGCCTTTTTCTTCTCTTGCTTTTTATCATCCCTCTTTGAATTATGGCGTGGAGAAGAGTGTGATGGTCTTCTCCGCTTTGGTGGTGATGGAGAGCGTTTAGCCCGCCGTCTTCGTGGAGCCATCTCCGCCGAGGTGGCGGGAGACTCGCTTCTTTCTCGTTCCTTCGGTGGAGGCTCTTGAGTTCTCCTTTGGGAAGGAGATGCATCATCAAGAAGTAAGTTCTTGAGCCCTTCATATGGATTCTCTTCTTCTTCCCGAATCGGAGAGAGACCTCTTTTGGTAGTCTCACAAGGAGGCTTCCTAGGTGTTCTCTCGTCATGGTGATGAGCTTGGAGAATCCCGTGAGCACGGAGCTGCCGTTGCACTTCACTTTGGAGAGATGGATTGCCCATGGCTTGTTGAAGCCTAGAAACAAGATAGTTAACAAGCATTGAAGCATCATTAGTAGCTTGCTCATGAGCAAAATCAAAGTTATCAACATTAATTTCACTCTCTTTACTATTGTCAGCCATTCTAACAACTTTTAGGTGTAAACTTTTTAGGTGTACTTTGGCACTTCAAGCCCTAGTTGCTACTCCTCTTTACCCCTTTAGAAAAAGCACTCAAGCTACTGTACCCGCGGCTCGAATACCATTAATTGCAAGGAATAGAAGAGAGGGTCTTTCGACACCAAAACAGCACCGGCTCCTGTCAAGCTTCTAATAGCTCAATAGTGGTTAAGCCGTAGGCAAGCCCCGTAGGACTCCACTATTAAGACCATAGCTCTCGACGGTGATGCCCCGTTAACTGCACAAAGGCAGGCGCACTGCAAGGCTGAAAAATCCCTATTCTACTTACTCACAGGCAATTAATAATACCAACCATTTGTAGCTAGCTTGAGGACCTCCCTTCTTGAGCAAGAAAAGAGAAACCTTGAGCTCTGATACCAATGTAACATTTAATGGCCTAAAATCTTATGTGTAGCGGAAATTAGCATGAATATAGTGGGCATTTCATTAGAATAGATTCCTAATGAGAATTACAAGAGTGCTTGGGTGGAGAGAGCAACAAAAAGCATAACACCTAGTTAGATAGCATCGACAATACTTTCAAAAGAGAGAGCAATTAAGCTATTGACAACAGTTGAGGACCGGATTTGCATGGAGCCGGTCCCCCCTCCAAAAGGCTTTGTATTATGGTTTCTCCCATCAAGAGAGACATTGTACAATACAATTCTTTGTGTTCCTTCAAGACTAGCTAGTGCAATGAAGATGGAAGCTTCATACACCAAGCAAAACACTTAATCAAACACAACTTGAATTATCCCCGTTCTCAGACCCAAGACCTCACACACCTTCGAAGATGGTGAGAGCTAGCAGGGTATGAGAGTAGATTGAGAGGAAAAAGAAGTATCTTACGAGAAAGAAGTACATCTCCTCACATAATCACTCATATTAGCATAGCTTAGCTTAGTAATTAGCTTGGTAGAGAAGATGAGCATGCATTGAAGCTTGGCTCTTGGTTGGATTTGCATCCACATGCCAAGAGAGTGTTGATGTAGGCTTCTATCTCACAAGCTTGGAGTAGGTGATGAGCTCTCCATTAAAGCTTGGGAGGAGATAGAGTATTTTCCCTTCACACATGGTCAAGTGTGAGAGTGTGTGTGTCAATGCCAAGCAAAAATCAGCCCCCCCCTCTCTTGGGCGAGCCCTAGCTGCTAAATAAGTCTGGCCTTTGCCTCATTGGACCTCCCCAGGTCAAGCCAATAGGAATTAAGCAGCATAAGTGATAGCCTTTAGACATGTGTCCCCCTTTCCCCTTTTGTGAGAGCTTTAGGTAATTAAATAATTAAACTAAACTCTCATTGGACCCCTTTGCCTCCTGGCCAATAGGAATCAGGCAAGCCATGGGGCTCCTGAATGCTCATTGGACCCCTTGGGAGACTGCCCAATAGTCTTCTAGGAGACTTAATTCTCATTGGTTTCTTTTATTAAATGTTTTTAAATTAATTAAACTAGATTTACTCTAGCTTAATTCTCATTGGTCCACTTCAAGGGTCTTCCAATAGGAATTGGGCACACCTTGTGGGCATCTGGCCTAGGGACTGACATGTGTCCCTCATTCCCTTTGTGTAAAGGGAGCCTGTGTGTGTGTGTGTGGCTTTCTCTCTCATCCCCTAGCTTTGGGGCTCGCCCCCTCCCATGTAGGGATGTAGAAAGACTTTTTGGGCACACACTAAGCATCCAATTTTCCCTAGGGTTGACCTTTGGACACAACCTTTGAATTTTGGAACCTTAGCATTTTGGAAGTCTTAATGGGCTGAACCTTAGGGTCTTTTTGGCCCATTGTTTCACATGGCTCTTTTCAAGATGGCCCCCCCTTTGGATCCCTATTTTCCCTCCTTTGGATCCCTACTGTGGCCGGTCTGCTAACTTAACCAATATTCTAGCTTTTTCTCCCTTGGCACTTCCCCACATTAAATGATCAGTTTAATATGAGAAAATCATTTAGGAGAATTAGATATTGATTATTATGACAAGCGCACTACATGGTGACGGGAGCAAAGCGAACCCCGAACCCCGACGGCCTCTAAATCACCGGGGACCGAATGGCGCGCCTCGAGCCTGTCATGGTAAAGCAAACAGGGGGCACCACCTAGCTTCAGCGGCTAGGACGCAAACAACACACCACCATAACAAAGTTTTCATCCAAGAGAGATGGATGCTTGGGAGTAATGATGAAAAGGAGAGGGAATGAGATCAAGTGAGAGAGAGAGAGAGAGAGAGAGAGAGAGTGAGGGAGGGGGTATAGCGGCTTAGTACTTAGGCATCACAAAAGGATGGCGAATCCGCACACCCTTCACACATACACAAGCTCACTCCAAAACACAAGACTAGGTGGCGATTCCGCACACCTCACATGGGCAAAACATTGCAAGAAAACATACTCACAAAACCTCAAGCTTTATTTAGAGAATTAGGCGATGAAATGGGGAGCATAGGGTAGGGGAATAAGAAGGGAGAGAGTGGTAGAGCACATGGCGGATAGGTGGGAGTTGATGGCGAAGACTCGCACGAGGATTATGGCCATCATCCTTCATTTAGTTGCCCTTCATCTTCCATAGCCAAGGGTGTAGAGGTCATGCTCAAGACAAGCATGGTGATTGCGGTGATGGTGATGGTGTGGGTGTGTGTGTGTGTGCACTAGGCACACACAGTGCATAGTGTGTTCTTTGGTGATGTTGTGTGTTTTTGTGTGATGGTGAACCCTCTTTATATAGGGGAGGAGGGGGGGAGAAATTCTAGAATTTAGAAATGAAGAAATCATTATCTACATAGGCCATGTGACTGTGGGCCCCACTTGTCTGGCTGTGTGTATATGTGCTAGAACAGCAGTCTCATGAGAGAGAGACTAAGAGAGAGAGATGGGTTGATGAAAAAAAGTGAGAGGTGACATGGAGAATAAAGTAATTACAAGAGGGGAGAGAGAGGAGTGTGTTCAGAGGTGAATCTGTGTGCAGATGTGTGTGAACACAAGAAAAATCAGGTAACCACCGGGTGGGGATGGGTCTGTGGGCACCTTTTTTAGTGAAACTGAGTGTGTGTGAGTGTGGGGGAGGTTATTTAGCTACAAGACAAGAGACATGGCACCCTTTAGAGAGAGGGGGGGGTATTTGGGTCATGGGATATGATAGGAGAGAGAAAGGGGGGGTGGGGTATACTATTTTGGAAGATAGGGTAAGTTGCATGTGAGTTAGGGTGCATTATTGGTGAGTTAGAATGCATTATTGGTGAGAGGTGGGGTAGCTTGAGGGGAGAGAGAAAGGAGAAAGGAAAAGGGGAAGAGAGAGGGGGTTGACCTTTTGAGTGGAGGAGAGGAAAAGGGACACACGGCGGGGCAACAGTGAAGAAAAAGGAGGCAAGGTGGGGATGGGCTGCCCCGCAAGCATGAGGTGGCCTATTTTACCTTTCTCATATATTTACATAATCATACTTTATTTTTTTCTTACTTTTTTCCAATGTCTTTTATCACTCCCTCCCTAAGAGGGGGTTTTCATGGGGTGGGGACGAGAGAAGAGGGGTATGGGAGCTTGGCTTGTGAAAAGCCTCCATCATTAGCCCTCCCCTTTTGGCTAGAGGCATTCATGTCTCTAGCTCATCTGTTTGATCATTATCGTCAGAGGTGGCGGCTGATGGTGTGTCCTCATCTGGAATGTCAATAGGTGGAGCCTGGTCAAATCGAAGAAAATAAGGTTTAAGTCGCCAACCATTTACCCTGGTTTTATGAAGTTTTCCATCAGCCTCCATAAGCTGGTAGCTTCCATTGGAATACTTTTTCCTGACGATGAAAGGACCTTCCCATCGGAGTAGGAGTTTCTTATCCTTGCGCGTGTCGAAGCGATTGTCGTAGCGGAGCACCAACATTCCTTTCTTCAATTCTTTTTTCCGGAGATGCTCGTTCAAGCTAAGCCGTCTATGCTCTGCTTGTGCTGCATAATAATTTATTGCTTCTTCTCTGTCCAGCTGCAGTCTTTTCAAGTTGATGATGTGATCTCTCAAATGCATGTTGGGCTGTTGAAGCTGGCTTGCCATTACTCTGAGACTTTGTAGTTGCACTTCAATGGGCAAGATTGCTTCCCTACCAAATACTAGATGATACGGTGTGAATCCCAAGGATGTACGAAATGAAGTTCTGTAGGCCCATAAAGCTGGTAGTAGATACTTATCCCAGTCTCCAGGATGATTGTTTACCTGCTTGGTAATAATTTTAGAAACCATTCCATTTACCTTTTCAACTAGGCCATTACATTGAGGGTAATATGGTGAAGAGTGCCTCCTTGTAATGCCCAGTTTCTACATTAATTCTCCTACCAAGTCTGCTCTGAAACCTGGCCCTCTATCAGAGATGATCTCTAAAGGTGTGCCAAACCTACAGCATATGTGCTCGTAGATAAATTTAGCTACCTCTACCGCTGTGATTCTAGTGGTGGCTGTAGCCTCTGCCCATCTATTCATGTAGTCGACCCCCATGATAATGTAGAATTTTCCTGAGTTGGCCCTAGGTAATGGCCCAATGGCATCGATACCCCATTTTTCAAATGGGCCATATGAGAGAATAGGTGTCTATGGTTCAGGCATAAGTGACCTAGTGCCGGCCTTTTGACACAACTTACATATTTTGCACCAGTGGTGTACATCACGGTTGAGGCTAGGCCATATGAAGCCTGCCTGCAAGATTTTCCTACTTGTTATGTCTAGGGCAAAGTGACCACCACAAACCCCGTCGTGACAGCTAGCAATTACTCCCGTGATTTCCTGAGAGAGAGGGACCTTCCTGAGTATTTGGTCCTTACCCTTACAGTACAAATCGTCATTGATGAGTCGATACCTTGTGGCCTTCCGCGTCAGCCATTGCTTCTGTCCCTTTGTTAAATCTGATGGGCATTCCCCTGTTTCCAAAAAATGCATGATGTCAGGCAAGGCATCACTTCCTTGAAATAGAGGGAGCTTTAGTCCCAACGAAAATACCTTTGTCCCTTTGTCATCAAAGACCACTATGCCTGTAGCTGCTTTGTCGGACGCTCGCTTGTAGGCTCCATCAAAGTAGAGAGAGTATGCTCCTTCTACCATCGGTGGTACTGGAGGTAATCGGACTTCTCCTTCCTTAGATTGCTTCTCCTTCCTTTCAAAGACTTGGTAGGTCATGAGTCCCCCCAAACTTGCCCTTGTCGTGCTTTCTACCTGTACCGTGTAGTCAAACTCTTGCAGACGAACTAGCCATTTAGTAATTCTAGCAAACACATCCATGTGTTGTACAACATAGGGAAATATTTCATCCGTGGTTAGAATCAAAAATTGCTTAGGCAACAAATATGACCTAAACTTTGTAGTTGCAAATCTAAGAGCTAGGACTAAGTGTTCCACATGGGTGAAACCTTTCTCTCCTGCTGTCATCATTCGACTAGAGAAGTAGATTGGCCTCATGAAGATGTCGTCGTATCCTTTTGGAGTAGCACAGCCCCCAATGAGTCATCACCAACACTTGAGGTGACATAGAATTTTTCATCCCACTTAGGTGGTGAGATAGTTGGCAGAGTGGCTAAGACCTCCTTTACCTTGTTGTAGTGATGTTCGCTTTCCTCGTCCCAAGTGAAAGTTGATCTTTGAGTGAGTTGTTGCAGTGGTAGAACAAGTTGTGATAGTAGATGTATGAATCTACTTAAGTACCTCACCTTCTGTAGAAAAGAGACCAGTTGACGTGCGATCGTTGGTGAAGGTAGGGCTATGAGTGCGGACACCTTACTTGGGTCGGCGTTGATACCTTTTGCTGAAATTTCATGGCCTAGTAGAATGACTTTACTCTCCCCAATGTGGCATTTATCCATATTTAATTGCCCACCTAGGCTCTGCAACCTGGCCAAACCTTCATTTACCTTTTCTAAATGTGAAATACGGGAGCTATATATACAAAAATCATCAATGAACACTCTTATGGATGTTCCAAAGAACGGTTGAAAAACATATGTGACATATCTTTGGAATGTGGCAGGTGCATTTGTGAGACCAAATGGCATAACCCTGTATGCAAAACAACCCCATGGCGTGATAAAAGTGGTTTTTAGTTGATCTTCCAAGGCTATGCGTATTTGAAAGTATCTAGAATAACCATCACAGACGGTATAGCATTCAAAACCCGCTACTTCATTCAGAATTTCATCCAAGAAAGGGAGAGGAAAGTGGTCTCTCTTTGTAGCTGCATTTAGTGGTTTGTAGTCAACACATACCCTCCACTTACCATTCTTTTTAGGCGTCACCACTACGGGTGACACCCATTCTGAGTTTTCTACAAGATAGATGAATCCCGCCTCCAGCAGTTTCCTTACCTCGGCCAAGAGTGCCTTTTCTTGTATGACCCCCAGTCGTCGTAGCTTTTGCACAACTGGTTTTACCCCTTCCTTCAGCTTAATATGATGTTCCACCACTGTAATGCCTGTGATTCTTTCATAGTTGTCAATGAACAGGTTAGGAAATCCCATCAACATTTGCAAAAAACTATCTTTCTCCTCAAGTGTTAATTCCGTAGACAACATACCCTTCAACCTACTTCCTCCTAGGCCAGGTGATTTTCTCTCCTCTTCATTGGGTTTCCCTTTTGGTGATGGATCACCAGTTGTGCTTACCCTTTGTGGATCCTTCATAATGATACCCATCACATCAATGGAACTGTCACTTTCGTCGGTGGATGTGGTCTCCTCCTCAGAACTGGAAGATTCGCTAGTAGTTTCATCTGCCGATGTTTCCAGATTCATTTGCTTCTGCTTGCCAATCCTCATGTCGTAGTAGATTGTCTCCCCTTTCTTACCGGTCATGCGTAGAAGGCCAGTACCCCAGTCCTGTTTTGCCTTCATGGCCATCAGCCATGGCCTTCCCAAAATTAGTGGATTAGGCGATGAAATGGGGAGCATAGGGTAGGGGAATGAGAAGGGAGAGAGTGGTAGAGCACATGGCGGATAGGTGGGAGTTGATGGCGAAGACTCGCACGAGGATTATGGCCATCATCCTTCATTTAGTTGCCCTTCATCTTCCATAGCCAAGGGTGTAGAGGTCATGCTCAAGACAAGCATGGTGATTGCGGTGATGGTGATGGTGTGGGTGTGTGTGTGTGTGCACTAGGCACACAGAGTGCATAGTGTGTTCTTTGGTGATGTTGTGTGTTTTTGTGTGATGGTGAACCCTCTTTATATAGGGGAGGAGGGGGGGAGAAATTCTAGAATTTAGAAATGAAGAAATCATTATCTACATAGGCCATGTGACTGTGGGCCCCACTTGTCTGGCTGTGTGTATATGTGCCAGAACAGCAGTCTCATGAGAGAGAGACTAAGAGAGAGAGATGGGTTGATGAAAAAAAGTGAGAGGTGACATGGAGAATAAAGTAATTACAAGAGGGGAGAGAGAGGAGTGTGTTCAGAGGTGAATCTGTGTGCAGATGTGTGTGAACACAAGAAAAATCAGGTAACCACCGGGTGGGGATGGGTCTGTGGGCACCTTTTTTAGTGAAACTGAGTGTGTGTGAGTGTGGGGGAGGTTATTTAGCTACAAGACAAGAGACATGGCGCCCTTTAGAGAGAGGGGGGGGTATTTGGGTCATGGGATATGATAGGAGAGAGAAAGGGGGGGTGGGGTATACTATTTTGGAAGATAGGGTAAGTTGCATGTGAGTTAGGGTGCATTATTGGTGAGTTAGAATGCATTATTGGTGAGAGGTGGGGTAGCTTGAGGGGAGAGAGAAAGGAGAAAGGAAAAGGGGAAGAGAGAGGGGGTTGACCTTTTGAGTGGAGGAGAGGAAAAGGGACACACGGCGGGGCAACAGTGAAGAAAAAGGAGGCAAGGTGGGGATGGGCTGCCCCGCAAGCATGAGGTGGCCTATTTTACCTTTCTCATATATTTACATAATCATACTTTATTTTTTTCTTACTTTTTTCCAATGTCTTTTATCACTCCCTCCCTAAGAGGGGGTTTTCATGGGGTGGGGACGAGAGAAGAGGGGTATTGGACCTTGGCTTGTGAAAAGCCCCCATCAATGGCAAGGACAGGTTACTTTAATCACACTAGACATGGGGGAGGAAATGATAAGGCCAATAGCCTATTAGAGTTACACCAATGGACTTATAGACGACTTATTCATAGAGCAAGGCAGAAGGAGCTTCTTAAGAGTTCAAAAATTACATGGTCTTTACAACACATCTGAAAAGAGAAGAAACAGATGGCTTGGGGAAATTCAAATACGGGGAAGTGCCATGCGAGGTGGAGACACTCACGAGTCAGGAGCGGGAGAAGATGGACTTGAGGGAGAAGATGGACCTGAGCCCGTCGTTTTTATCCTCTTAGATGCACCTCCTTCTTCCTCACTCTGTACCTCTTTGATGTGCAAGCTCTGTAGACGGGCTCGTTCCTTTGTTGATGGCAGCATCCCCACGAGCATCAAGCATCTTCTTTTCCTCATAAACAACCACTTGTTGTATGGATCTAAGCTCTCTGGGTCTTCAACCCCTGCAGCTAGAGCGTGAGCTATGTAGGACATAAAATGGGGGGCTCTGGCTTGGCACCCATACCCAATGCCAAAGACGCGTAGAGCAAACTATTCTCAATCAAAATTAGTCTTTCTGCGTTTAGTGGGAGGGGGTGCCCACCACAAAATCTTGTAATAACTTTCATTGCAAACAGTGGGAACTTTGCATTGTCCTCTTCCTTGTCGTATATTATGATCTACAAAACAATAATAAAACATTTATGGGCCCTAAGCGAGATTAGTACAATTGCCAAGTACTTGATTTGTTTCTACAAACCTTTTTGCGGTTGAAATGCTCGATGTAGTGGGACAACGTTGCATCCTTGCCTTGTACTCCAGTGACAAGCCCTTGCCGTGAGCCTCCCGCTCTTCTAAGGAAACTATTGTCATACACTAGCACGTGTCAACAAAAATATTGTTCATGATATTTCATCACCGGGCCATCTCCAATACCATCTGAATGCCTTTAAAAACTACCATCTAATTCTCGTCCATTTCCAGAATCGACCTTCCCCACAAGTGATAGACTGACTGACTATTCATTACCTGAGCTCTGGGTGCCATGGTCCTACCCATGTTTTCCAAGCCGAGTGGTTTTTTTGTCGATTGAAACTGCTCATCTATTGGCAAATTGGCCTCTCTAGACTTCACTTCATTGAATGTATCTTTGATCAGTTGCCACCCTGAAGTGAAATGTAAGTTGTGGATAGCTATGTCAGCAATAAGATGTTAGTCCACTCCATCATCATCCACAAATCCCATGTCTGCCTCACAAAAATCTGCAATTGCAGCTAGGCAGTAGTCCTCCCATATATTTATCTCATGCATGATATTTGTGAGCAAAAAATAGTGGGTGTCGCCTGCCATAGCAAAGCTGGGAGTGCAATTCAGAGGCAAAGTCACTTCCTTATTTGGGCTTTCTTGCTTGCACCTTGATGCTGCATTTGCAAGAGAAGCAAGAGTTAAGCCCGCATCAAATGCTTCCTTTAATACCTCTACCCACTCTTCTTCTGGGTCAAACTGCACCTCCACATCCTCTATCTCTTCCTCTAGCGCCAATGGACAATACCAAAAGTTGTTGACTAGGAAGTCTCTGACTCACCATCCGTCTATAATACAAGTAACAGACAAACCCGTGGTTGAATTCCACTAAGCAACACTTTTTTAAGTGCTTCATACACCTGTCTTGTACAAGCAGTGCATTGGAGGGACACTTTTCTAGACAACAATTCAGTCTCCTTGCCGCACTCTTGTCAGGGTCAAGGTCGGCTGGGGGCACATATCTCATGCCATCAATTGTCATGGAATTGTCACAAATGACTGCCTCATACTGTTGCAAATGGGTTTGTAGGTACTCAAATGAGCAATCTATGATCCTCTCTATAGAAAACTCTGCATTAAACATTCCTGATAGTTTTGATGCACGGTGATGAGCATAGGAATTGTATAAGAACGTGAATAGTTTTTCTTCACATGTATCCTCATCCACATTGTCTCTCTCCAGGACTATGATCCCCATGACTGAAAGAAAAAGCAATCCAAAACTATTTTTCAAAATTGGTCTGTTTTTGGTGTCATAACCAAGTGAATATTGAGCCTGGAGTATCCCTCAAGGTCTCTACTCTCTTGGTTATGTCCCGTGCACTAATTTCATAATAGGTGACATGACTAGAGTCAAAACCAGGTGAATAGGGGCCCCAAGAATCTCCGAAGGACCCTATTCGCTTGGTTTTGACCCAACTTGAATTATGTTGTACCCACGTCCATTTACAATAGGTGGATTGGAACAGAGCATTTAATGTTATCAGTAAATGCTTTGTATCCTGGCCCACATCGTATGTCTCCAGGACTATGATCCCCATGTCTAAAAGAAAAAGCAAGCCAAAACTACTATTGAAAATTGGTCTGTATTTGGTGTCATAACCAAGCGAATATTGGACCTGGAGTATCCCTCACGATCTCTATTTGCTTGGTTCTGTCCCATGCACTCATGTCATAATAGGTGACATGACTAGAGTCAGAACTAGGCGAACAGGGACCCCAAGAATCTTCAAAGGGCCCTATTCGCTTGGTTCTGACTCAAGTTGAATTTACATTGTACCCACGTCCATTCAAAACAGGTGGATTGGAACAGAGAATTTAATGTATCAATAAAAGATATATTGGCCTACTCACTCACTATGCCCAAACATAGCATTGAATAACAACTCAGGCACTGTCACATAAGGAGTAATTATTCTAACCATGCGGTGCATGGAGAATCTCTACTAATACGTACGATTTGTAACTATGCGAATCTTAAGGTTGCGAGACTTCTAATCTTACCCTAACGACCACTCTTGACCTTGAAGTGTTGTTCCCCTTGTGCCCTAACCCCGTTACACAGTGGCTTTGGTGCACACATAGTTAACAACACACAGGCAAGGGGGGGAAGGGGGGGGGGGGGGGGGGAGAGAGAGAGAGAGAGAGATAGATAGATAGTTCTATTATCGTCCTGGGAGGTCAAATATGACCTATGGGACCTAGAGAGAGAGAGAGAGAGAGAACCTCTCTCTACAAAATCCAATGGCACCGAATTGGATGGTGATGTTGCAGGTCACTAAGAGAAAGAACCAAAAGGTGGCCAGGAGGAAGAGGAAGAAAAGGAAAAGGCAAGGGCGATGGCGACGTGGTAGCAATGGACTCAAGCCAGTGGAGGTCTGTCAATGCAAGATCGTGAGAGGTGGCCAAGGGGAAGAGTGCAAAAAAGGCGAAGACAAGGGCGGTCTGTTTGTTCTACTTGGAGATGGAGATGTCGACTGCAACAAAAATCAACATCTGACTCTAAACGGTCACTTGAAAAAGGCATGTGGGTTGTGCTCACAAGGACAACCATTTAGGAGTAATAAACGGGATCAGATTCCCATGCAGTACGATCTACCAACCACAATCTCGGGTGTAATCATGTGCATAAGTGAAGTTGTCACCCTCGTCGAGGTAAGCATACTAAGTTTAGAGGCAGCACCCCTGCCAAACATTTTAACTATACCCTAGGCCCAGATGAGCGCTCATACAGTGAGCAAACAGTAAAAGCTTGAGCGCTCTTCTCCCTCTTTTTGCATCCTCTACTGCCTAGCGTTTTAACTCTGCCCCCGTCGATGCTACGCAGTAAGCAAACCATCTCTTTTGTGCTCCAAACCCTTTTTGTGCATCCTCATCTTACTCTCTAGTGCTCCTCCTTTTTGCGCATCCTCCTCTTGTTAAGTATGGAGCCTGCTTACCCCTTGTAATTTTTTGTGGTGTATTTTGTATGATGTTTAATCTGCTCTACTTACAAAAGGTTTTTTTTATTAATGAATGGGGTACTTAATGCATGGTTGGGCATAGATGTTCTCACAAAGCATGTTGGTTTAAAAAGACACACTAAAAAAAAAGTTTACAGTGCTAAACTTTGTTATGGTATGATAGTAGGTAACGTGCCTTGAAAACAATACTACATGCTTAGCAATGAACCATGCTAAGTTAAGCGCACACTACAAATATATGGTTTTTTTGGACAAAAAGATGTATGAAAATCCTCGATATGAAGTTGCCATGGGTGATCTCAAGGTTTTTTGGATAAAATAATCAAAAATGGGGGAAACTCTATCGAAATTTTCTAAAAATTGAGGATTTAGGAAATTATTTCTAAAGTAATCGTATAAACATGGGTATATTATACATAAATAGAAGTACATTGTATAACTAGACGACCCATAAAAGGATGAGTGGTTTAAATAAAAGATGGCTTTAGGCTTAGGGGCTCCATAAAAGATGGAATCAAATTGATGAATGGATGTATTTGTTGTGTTTAAACTACACACAAATGTTTAACAAAAATACATATAAAATATAACATAGTTGGACTTTGATATGTTATGATGGCAACAAACCTTTAGGTTAAGAAAACAATAATATATGCTAATGGTTGATGAGGTACCTCCTCAAAAAATCATAAGTACCCATTAAACCAAAACATGCCATGGTAGCAAAAAAAGTCATAAAGAAATGGATTATGCCTAATAGGAAGGCAAAAAACTGACCCCCTAATATATACAAGGAGACTAAGGGGGTCTTGGGCTATGGGACAGCGATAACGAGTAGAATGGGTATCTTGGATATCTAACTTCCCATCAAAGTAGCCCACTTGCTATTTTTTTGATGGATGGTGGTAGGTATAGGCCTATTCTTGTATGATTTTTGGAGCTCTCTCAATCTCCTACCAGAAACGGATGTACCAAGAATAAGTTCAATAGTTTAAAAAATTTGTGTTTTGTCTTGTGTCCCCTGGTTATGTCATTTTTGTGTCAAGTGTCAGTATATGGTTCTTGAATAAAGGGATGTCAAATATAAACTAACTCTCTCTCTCTCTCTCTCTCTCTCTCTCTCTCTCTCTCTCTCTCTCTCTCTCTCTCTCACACACACACACACACACACACACACACACACACACGCACGCACGCACGCACACACACACACGTAGAGTGTAAAGAGTTCCATCTTTGAAAAAAATTTCCACAATCAAATAACCCTTTGACAACAGCATCTCCAAAAGCGGTATGATAACCCTCATGATCAAGTTGCCCAATGCTAACCAAATTGAGTTTTCCAAGTGGGATGCATATTCTAGAAATTTTTTTATCCATTTTTCTCTTTAGACACATGACAAGGTCATGTAGGAGCAAAGAATTTTGGGCATGTAATGTCCCAGATACATTTTTGCACCCTGCATTTATAGACCTACATAGTAAGGTTTTGTTTGGCACACATTGATAGTCATAAGGTATGCAACATCGTCTAGAAACTCATGGATTTTGGTTTAGCGAGTGCAGAGTACGAGTTATCAGGGTCCCTCTCACTCATTTTGTTGAGTGTTTACAATTACCTCCACAGACAAGTACATCTCGTACTTGATGGGTGTCATATTTTTAGACATCATTATATGAGACATATTCCACATGTTGAGAATATGAGTCTTTGGACTGACACTAGCACCTTTTATTTCAATTATGTGTCATGACAAATCCCCTAGGTGGTGGTCATATCCATGTATTAGACCATTTCAAGCATGTCTTTAGTGGTCAAACATTATCCGAGGATACATAGTAAGACTTGTGAAGCTTACAAGTACTACTGAACAACATTCACGAATGGTTGTTTGTATGTATAGCAAGGCTATGTATTGTTAATGAAAATATTTCATTGTTTGTGCTTAGATGTGATTTATATTTCACATTCTATTATGGTTCAAACATTTTGGTTTTTAAGTGATTGTAGTAGAAAGTATTTAGTTCTCTTCATAGTACTATATACCCTTCTCTTCCATGTGTGCATTGAGCATCACATATTTCATAAGCATCGGTACTTATAATCATGAAAATATAGGTTCATATCATTTTTTGTTAAATGCATGAGCACTAGGTGTTATGGGTTCTAGTATTTAGCAAAGGTAGATTTGAAGCGGCATGCAAATTCATAAAATTGATAGCTTATGAAGCATTCCTCATTTTATGTACAGTATCTCTATGAGATTGATTGTGGGTCTACCAATCACCTTCAGAGGCCATGGCTCGGTTTAGGTGCTTGTAGATACATTGACTAAACTTAAAGTTTCTTTATTTCACTATTCAATCTCTAAACTTAACCACATTGGTTGTTTATAATCTGTATTGATTATAAGGTAGGTGCTCTTTCTTTGCTCTTCTCTCATAATCACCACATACTTGGACCTGAAAGAGAACTCAACACTTGAGACTCCACTCAGATTCATTGGCTGCTAAGGTAGGTGCCTCCTTGCGGTACTCTTGTATGGAGAGAGAGAGAGAGAGAGAGAGAGAGAGAGAGAGAGAGAGAGAGAGAGAGGTACAAATATACAATGGAAAGTGTCTTATACAGCCAAATGTATGGAGAACTGGCAAGACTACTTCTTAGATTAGTGGATAAGGAGCTAGCATAGAGACATTCCCACTAGTAGAAGCTCTAGAGAGTGAGATACTAGCCCATATTTCCCCCTTTAGCTCATGGGTGAAGTGAACAATTTACATGAATTATAGTGGAAAAGAAATGGGTAAAAATGGTAGCAATAAGTAAAAAAACTAGCATGGTCTTTGCTAGATTCAAAGGTGATATGCATCGACATGATCAAAAGCAAACAATCCACACATCTCAAATGATGAAAAGAAATTGCCCATTTCTTAGAGAAAATTTAGTTAATTGAAAAGTTGTCCCACACATTAGCTTCAGGCTCAACTTGTTGGTTGGCCAATATTCTCTGTTAAAACCAAATCCTTAGCATAAGAGAGTAAAAAATCCCCCCCACCATAACCACTTTTTTAAGACAATCTTTGATGCAATAGGAAATATGCATAGGGTGGTATGGCCTCCTCTCCTGAGGCATGATCATTGGCTAAGATCTTTCTATGATGCCATATTTACAAAGATAAAAAAACTCGAGGAAAAAAGAATTTGATTTATCAATGATGTGTAACTAAAAACCTAATTCATGGATGTTAAGGTGTCCTCACTATCAAGTGGCTCAAGCGTTAATTGCATGGCTAGCTCTCTTCATAGAAATATCCTCATTTGCTTGATTTTGTGTAGCAAGTTTCTGAGCATATTGTATGTCTCGTAGCATGTAGAATTTCTTGAAGTGTTAATCTCTTAGGTGCCACAAGCCTTGTTGAATATTCCTCTAGTAAGAAAGTTTTGATAAAAGGTTGAAATCTATGTTCTTTCTTTGCTCTTCTTTCATAATCACCGCATACTTGGACTTGAAAGAGAACTCAACACTTGAGATTCCACTCGGATTCATTGGTTGCTAAGGTAGGTGCCTCCTTGTGGTACTTCGTTTCATTATGCTCTCAGCTAGTGTACAATTGCATGGGAGAGCTAACTCTGCAATTGTGTATAAGACTCCCCATAGCCACATATTTAATGGCCCTTGGCCTCATCTTTACAAGGCGTCCCCAAAAGTACATGCTTTCGATAAGTGAAGTTGTGAAACTTTCACTAATTGATGCAAAAGCTCCCAGCGTCCAACCTACCACGTTAACAACGTATGGCTCGTGTTTTCTACCATGAATTGTGCCATGTTTTGTGCTCACTATGGCTCGAGGTCATGCCTTTTTTTTCATAAGCTCTCCTCTCAACTCCAAGTCCAATAATAGTCATGCCACATCACCAAGTTGTGACAGACACAATTTTCGACCATCTGTTGCAACACATCCTCCTATGCAGGAGTCTCAATGCAAGGTGTCACAGATAGGAGCAGAGACTGACGACTCTCCTTGTCCGACAGATCAAATAAACGGGACCAATAATGAAAGTAAAGCAATTTAGACACCCGGCAAGAGATCTAATTAAGCCTCCTTATAAGAGATCACTGTAACCGAGTATTGCCATGAAGAGTCCAAGAATGTACGACTGTAAACAAGTCTCCTCTAGGTTGAGTGGAAAAAAAGCAAGTACAAGCCGCTCTCAGGGTGAAAAACCACCACATGGTCCCAAGGAAACACAACCCCCCCAACGCATATATCCCCTCCCCCCCCCAAATCTCTCTCTCTCTCTCTCTCTCTCTCTCTCTCTCTCTCTCTCTCTCTCTCTCTCTCTCTCTCTCTCTCTCTCTCTCTCTCTCTCTCTCTCTCTCTCTCTCTCTCTCTCTCTCTCTCTCTCTCTCTCTCTCTCTGTCTGTGTGTGTGTGTGTGTGTGTGTGTGTGTGTGTGTGTGTGTGTGTGTGTGTGTGTGTGTGTGTGTGTGTGTGTGTGTGTGTGTGCGCGTGCACGCACGCATGCGCACTCCACAAACAGCCCGGGGGCACATCCACATCTCTCTGACTGCATGGGACCCCGCCCCTTCAACGCCATCGTGGGGTATCCTCTTATACTCCAAACAAAAGGGGGAGGGCCCATGCCCCCCCCCCCCCCCCCCCCCCCCCCCGGGTGTATGAACAAGCCCCAATTGGGCACTGCCATAGTCAATCGACATCGCCAAACGGATGCCACAATCCACCATCGGTGACAGTGGCTCCAACATTAATCACCATCTCATTGTGGGCACACATGCGAGAAGGCCACCATAGCAGCGCCCCACGGGCAAGGAGGGGGAGGAATCCATAGCTCCATCTCTCTCCCTCTTGGATACTTAGTTTCTCCCTCCAATATATATACCACACCTCCTTTGGACTCTATTGCACATATGGTTTAATCCCACGCCACGTGGCAGTCTCCCATGAAGTGCACCTTCAAGGGTTACCCAAAACCACAAAATTTCCCAAAAAAATCCCCATTTTCCCTGCTACTTTGACCTAGTCCCATTTCCAACTCCAATGTTAGATGGCCATGGTATAAAGCCAACGTGGAAGGTGACTCTGATCCATCAGGACCTTTGTGCATTTTGGCAAGTTGACAATAGTAAACAATCGTTCCCAAATGGGAAAAAACCATATGTAACCGCATCTCCTCTGCCAACTGTCAGCTTCAAACTTTAATATCTTGATGATCGCAACTCTGTTTGGCAGGCCGTCACTTTTGTCTAGCTCCACAAGCTTCACACTACCTCTACAAACCCTTGGCAAGCTTGAAAAACATATGATGGCACGTTTATAGAGGCAATCAAAATGGTGCAGCAGAAATATTTAAGCTTCTCATATCTTATCCATTTGGGATCCAATTACCAATCCGAAAAGACCGACATACTCCATTCTGTTGCACTCATCCATTCTGTTGAGAATCTGTGAAGCACCCTTTTCTTCAAACTGTCATATCTTGAGTTGTACATTACAGATTGACAGGCCCTTTGGACTAGCCTATAAAGCACTTTGAAAACCACCTTTTGTACTTTCATTTATACACTTTAAGCTCTCCAATTAGCCAATTTGAGAAGCCCCATGGAAGAGCACGTTGGTCAAAATATCCCAAAACTGCACACACACATGGATCCACCTGTGTGCCCTTGACCTTCATACCTCCTTTATCACCCCCCGGGGGATTCACCATGGAAAATTTATCGCACCACGTAAGTGCAGGGGAGGGGGGTTTTTTTACAAGTTACATAAGCGTATAAGTTAGGGGCAGGCACCCAATAATTTATCTCCCAATCTTAAAAATAAGGGAGGGGGGTATCATATTTAAGAGAGGGGGGGGGGTACCTGAACCGGGTTGATTACTTTGTAATAATTGGTCACCGATCTGTACTAGAATTCAGATGAATTTAGGGAAAGTTTTTTATCAGGTCACACATCAAATTTTGCATCAAGCCAGTCATAAATAAGGGATAATTTGGAGCAGGTCAAGGGTTGATTTACACCAGCTGTAGATGGGTAAGAATTGGATGAGTAGCTAGAGTGCAGGTTGATCGGGCACATAATTTGAAAGTCAAACTAAGACACATTGAGGGTATATCTAGTTATCAACAAAAGTGGTTCCTTAGTACGTTGCAATTCACTATGCTACACACTCTTTGACTAGTTTTACTCAGTTAGATTATGTGCGACCTAAATTTTATATATAAGATAGGGGTATGATAGTTTTCTTCATTGATTGTCGTATAAGCGTAGAAAGGGGGGTCATATTCCCTAATATGAGTCGTATATAGGGGTTTTATCAAAGTTATCCGCTCGCAGGTGGCGTCCTGTTTTGTATTATAAAGAGTGAATTCCCCCGGGTATCACCCTAGCATACACTTTAGACACCCATATCCCTACTTCTTGCTCTTCCTAGCACAGACTCACTTTATCTACACCAATGTCCCCAAAAGCAGCTTTCAAAAAGTAATGCTCAAAAGTTCTGAAAGTCAATGCTTTCAATAGTTGGCGCAAAGCTCCCAACATTGAGCTTGCCACGTCAACAACGTGTGGCCCATGTCTTCCACCAGGAATTGTGCCACGTTTTGTGCTCATTATGGCCTTGACTCAGGTTCACCTTTTTGTTCACAAGCTCTCCTCTTTTCTTCCAGTCCAGAAGCAGACATGCCACATCACCAAGTTGTGACATATGCGGGAGCACAAACTCATGACTCTCCTTTTCTGACAGATCAAGATATTGGAACCATATCACCATGCATAGGCATATAACCAGGATCACTAATGAAATTAAAGAAATTAATCCCCTTGACAAGAGATCTAATTAAACCTCTTGATAAGAGATCTCTAAAGCCGAGTATTTCCAACAAAAGTTCTAAAAGTCAAATGCTTTCATTAATTGACAGAAAAACTCCCAACATCCAACCTGCCACGTCAACAATGTACAGCCCGTGTTTTTTTGCCATGAATTGTGACATGTTTGTGCTTACTAAGGCTCAAAGAAAACATACCTAAACCTAGCTGCAACCACAAGAAAACACCCATGGGTCTCTCCCATCAATATATACAATATAGATTGACCTTTGGTGCTATTATGGCTAAGGTCAAGTGTAGGCCTCGGACTGTTTAGATGTTGGTGGATCCCGGTCTTCTCCTCCAATTGCTTGCAACCCATGACTATAGCTCTATCCCGCTTGCATAACTAACATAGAGTCCTAATTATTGCATCACCACATTGTTCGATAAATGACGAGAATTTACCCTTCAAATAAACCACCTATAAGAATGCACCTTGTTTCTATTGTGGACATGGTGGTACTCATACCAATGTGTACTTATCAAGTAGGCATGAGAAGTATGAAACATGCTCTAAATATATAATGACATTGCTGGCAACCTTTAGTGTATATAGTTTCTTCATTAGACAAGGCTCCTTTGGGATGTGAATTTATATCAAACGTGGTTGCCAAAGTAAAGATAATTGCCCATTTTAGTGAGGTTAAGATCTTGAAAAGATTATTAGCTAAGGGCACATGCCAATTGTTGGCTTGGATCTATATGAATATGCTCATGCTCATCTTTAGTGACTATCTTCCAAATTATTTCCTTCCTTGTGATTGTAGCTTGGTTTCCCATGGGAAGAGACATGTGATGGAGAATTGCTTGATACCAATGCCATACTTGGATTACCTTATATGGTAGAGAGAGAGAGAGAGAGAGAGATGTACAAATGTAGAACATTCCCACTAGTAGAAGCTCTATAGAGTGAGATACCAGCCCATATTGCCCCCCTTTAGCTCACGGGTGAAGTGAATAGTTTAGATGACGTCTAGTAGAAAAGAAATGGGTAAACATGGTAGCAATAAGGAAAAAAACTAGCATGGTCTTTGCTAGATTCAAAGGTGATATGCGTCGACATGATCAAAAGCAAACAATCCACACGTCTCAAATGATGAAAAGAAGCTGCCATTGCATAGAGAAAATTTAGTTAATTGAAAGGTTGTCCCACACATGAGCTATAGGCTCAACTTGCCGGTTGGCCAATACTCCCTCTTGAGACAAATCCTTAGCGAAAGAGAATAAAAAATCCCCCCACCATAACCACTTTTTTAAAACAATTTTTGATGCAATAGGAAATATGCCTAGGGTGGTACGGCTCCTCCGTTCAGGCATGGTCATTGTCTAAGATCTTTTTCTGATACCCATATTTACATAGAAAAAAACCTCGAGCAAAAAAAGGTTATATGCAATTCCTCCTTAGAGGCTCGTTCCCATAAAGAATATTGGCGCACAAAAACATTACAAAGATGTCATTCCGCTTCAAAAAAATAATGATGCAAGAAGTTTGGAAAGGCTCCTTCTGTGTTTGGCCGTCAACACTTCCTTGTGATTGTAGCTTGGTTTCCCATAGGAAGAGACTTGTGATGGAGAATTGTTGATAGCAATGCCATACTTGGATACCCCTTATATGGTGGAGAGAGAGAGAGAGAGAGAGAGAGAGATGTACAAATGCACAATGGAAGGTGTCTTATACAACCAAGTGTATGGAGAACTTGCAGGAATACTTCTTAGATACTATCCCATATTGCCCCCCCTTTAGCTCATGGTGAAGTGAACAGTTTTAGTAGATGACTTCTAGTGGAAAAGAAATGGGTAAACAAGGAAAAAAAAACTAACATGGTCTTTGCTAGATTCAAAGGTGATATGGATCGACATGATCAAAAGCAAAACAATCCACACATCTCAAATGACGAAAAGAAGTTGCCATTTCTTTAGAATAAAATTTAGTTAATTGAAAATTGTACACACATGAGCTGAGCTTCAGGCTCAACATGTTGGCTGGACCTTATTCTCTCTCGAGACCAATCCTTAGCAAAAGAAATTAAAAAATCCCCCCACCATAACCACTTTTAAAACACTTGGATGAATAGGAAGTATGCATAGGGTGGTATGGCTCCTCCGCGGAGGGACATGATCATTGTCTAAGATCTTTCTATGATGCCTCCCATTGGTATCGAGCCATTCCGTTGAGGGGCGACAACTTCGATGAGAGAGAGGTCTTGGCTTGTCAGGATTCCGGTGCGTATGGTTTATGCAAACTTCATTACCAAGGATTTAGGACCTGCATCAGATGCAACCTCAACATGCGCTTTGACAGGATGCAAGAAAGTAACACTTTCAATAAGTGATGGCAAAAGCAAGCATGCATCTTCTAGAAAACACAACCTCCCAGTAGGCCTAAGAGCCTTGCAATCTCAATGCAAGATGGAATCACCGTCACTGATAGGGCATCTGTCCTTCTCGCCCATGTTTGCTTGGCACGCTACTATTATTCTGCCTAGTCTGGGCAAAGCCGAGATGCACAAGTGCGTGGGATGAGCCTTGGAAGCCCTTCTTGCAGTGTGTGCTTGTATGCCTAGACATGACACCCTTTGTTGGGCTAGAGTTGTTTCTGCTCGAGAGATGTAAACTTCACCGTCATGCTCTCTGATGTGCTATCAAGCCTCTTTTTCTCAAGCAATCCCGATTGGCATGTCTCAAAGCAACGAAATCCAATTCGTCATCACCACTGCTCATCACAGCAGACAAGTTTCAAAGCGTTTGTGGGGCCATCGCAGAAGAGATTTGAGTTTGAAAATTTGGAAGGGGGGGCCCAGGCCTCTGAGGCAGTGCAATACAGAGGCGACGCGCGCAGCCCCCGGGCAGCAAGCTGCCGGGAGGGGCTGCCCCCGTGAGAAAAATTAGGTTAATATCATGTGGCCCGATGGACCACGTATCTGATATTAAACTGATAAGAACAGATACTACACTTGATCTTAGCCAAAAGCCGAGAAAGGGTATGCGCTACCCCGTGCTCTCTGGCTTTTATACCTGCTCCGCCCCACGGTTGCCCTGTGGGACTGATGCCACGCCGCCTTATTGCATTGAGATAATTCCCTACTTTGGAGTCGTGGGTGCATATACAACCACCAGAAAACTGCTCTCTCCTAGTGCCCGCGGCAAAAACACGTACCCGACGATCCTACGTGTGTTTACACATCATGATAATAGCCAAGAAGGAAGAAATGATACTCAAAAGGTATGCGTGTCGCAATTTTCTATCTATACCTCATGGCTATCTAGTTACAACTAGTAGAGATGAAAACCATGCTCGTATGTACTTCTTCTTCCATCTCCATGCCCACTTGTGTTTGTGTGAATTCTTCACTAGCGTCTTAATGCTCTTGGTGGAGAGTGCACTAATGATTACAACCCCCACATCAATGCCGTAGCAAAATATAGGCATTAGCAGTGTCAAAGAGATATTTCATGAGAAGCTAACATTTGATATTGACAAATGTTCAAATGCACAATAGTAGCTCAGTTCATGGCTTCAAAATGATGCATCGAACATTCACGGCATTTGTGCTTGGTATGGACATTAAGGCCAAGGTACTTGAAGCTGGCTCTTGATTATAGGCAATGCATGGTTTGTGGCATGGTTTCTCCTTGTTTAAACAGTTTTCGCAAGCATATCTTGGCAATCACGGCATGTGTGGTTGGTATGAGCATTAAGACAAGTACTTGAAGCTGGCTCTTGATTTATAGGCAATGCATGGTTTTCTCCTTGTTAACAGTTTTCGCAGCATATCTTGGCAATCACCATCAAACTTTTTAATTCTTTTTTTCCTGCATATCCTCAAGAACCATATGCTCCAATTTGTCAATTTCATCCATTATAAGACCTTCTAGCTTTATACTTACAGATCCTCTACCGTGTAAGGGGCATCTAACTGCATTCGGTTGAGCTTATAGTTTTTCTAACAATGAAATATATATATCTTTGAGTGATTACCAAATCTACTTTCTTTTCAAATTTTGCAAAATTTGACCGATGCATGTGCTTTCTCATGAACTTTGATACAATTGTAAACAATTCCCATCTTTTCTTTGGAGAAGCCCATCTCTCTCTCTCTCTCTCTCTCTCTCTCTCTCTCTCTCTCTCACACACACAACACACACACACACACACACACAACACACACACATAGTGGATATTTGATCCTTGATTTATTGGAAAACATACATTTTCAATTGTGCTTGATCTACAAAACTCCAATCCATAATTTTATCGACCAAATATCTCAAAATTTTGAAAACAAAAAAATCTCAATTTTGAGTTTAAGATCCAAACACACTTCCACTTAGCTTGGATATGGATACCTTGGAAACATAAACTCATGTTGTGGACTCTCACACCTTGCTTTGAATGGAATTACATCTGAAGAGGAACAATGAGTTGAATGTTGAACAAATTACAAGATTAATGAATTCAAACCTTGAGAGTTGAGTTCAATCTAAGCTTTGAGGCTCAAAAATTGAGCTTGGGGTCTAGCTCAATATCTTACAAATCCTCTGCCATGTAAGGGGCCAATTTTTTAATTTCCCCAATATATATATATATATATTGTATTGAATGTAAAGAGAGAAGATATAGATGAGAGAGAACCAAATCATGACATCTACACTACATTCGTTTGAGCTATAGTTTTTCTAACAATACAATAAAAAAATCTTTGAGTAATTACCATATTTTACTTTCTTTTCAATTTTTTTGCAAATTTAGCCGATACATGTGCTTTCTCATGAGTTGAGTTCAATCTAAGCTTTGAGGCTCAAAAATTGAGCTTGGGGTCTAGCTCAATATCTTAAAAATCCTCTGCCATGTACGGGGGCCAATTTTTAATTTCCCCATATATATATATATTATATATATATATATATATATATTATGTGTGTGTGTGTGTGTGTGTTGTGTGTGTGTGGTATTGAATGTAAAGAGAGAAGATATAGATGAGAGAGACCAAATCATAACATCTACACTACATTCGTTTGAGCTTATAGTTTTTCTAACAATACAATACAAATATCTTTGAGTAATTACCATAAATTACTTTCTTTCATTTTTGCAAAATTTAGCCGATACATGTGCTTTCTCATGAGCTTTAATACAACTATAAATAATTCCCATCTTTTTGTTTGGAGAAACCCATCTCTCTCTCTCTCTCTCTCTCTCTCTCTCTCTCTCTCTCTCTCTCTCTCTCTCACACACACACACACACACACACACACACACACACACACACATACACATATTGGATATTTGATCCTTGATTTATTGGAAAACATGCCTTTTCATTGCGTTTGATCTACAAAACTCCACTTCATAGTTTATTGAAAAATATCTCAAAAATTTAAAAACAAAAATCTCAATTTTGAGTTTAAGATCCAACCACACTTCCAGTTATCTTGGATATGGATACCTTGGAAACATAAACTCATGTTCTGGACTCTCGCACCTGCTTTGAATGGAACTACAGTTGAAGCGGAACAATGAGTTGAATTCAAAGTTGAGAGTTGAGTTCAATCTAAGCTTTGTGTTGCAAAAACTTATCCTTGACCCCGTCTAGGCTCAAATCTTGAGCTTGAGGTCCAATGTAGCATCAACTTCATATAAATTAACTACAAATATTTATAAGATTTGAGTTGGCTATGCTTTATGCAAGTGATTTGGTGCAACTTGAGACTATGGTTTGGCATAGCTTGCCGATTTACTATCATATTACTACGGTTTTTTGTAAGTGTGCATTGAAGATTCCACATTTTGTTTTGTGGCAGTGTTTGCTCTTTCTTAGAGCGTGTTTTTGGTAGTGGTTTCGCTCTCAGGTGGAAGGTTGTATGCAAATGCTTTTGGCACCTGTTTGAGCGCGATACTGCCTTTGTACACCCTTTGAGGAGCCACTTTGGCTTATACGGCAGTCCGGTCATTTTTGAGACTGGTCCTAAAGATAGCCATTTTTGAGACTTGGCTATACGTTTGTTGCATATCCTATGTTGAGAGGGTCGGGTGAGGTTTTCTTGAGCTAAGGTATTCTCAAATGTGGAGATACCTTCGGAGATATAGGTAGCTTGAGTTACCCTTACGTGACCTCGCCCTAGACATGTATAGAGTGGGATAGGTGCTCTTGATGCCAAGTTGGCGGTCTATCATCAGTGTGACAATTTATGCACCTCAATTAATCTCTATATTGTATGCCTTGTGAGTGGCTGCCGGAGGGGGCTGCCCCGTGAGAAAAATTAGGTTAATATCATGTGGCCCGATGGACCACGTATCAGATATTAAACTGATAAGAACAGATACTACACTTGATCTTAGCCAAGAGGAGGCCGATAAAGGTATGCGCTACCCAGCGTGCTCTCTCTGGCTTTTATACCTGCTCCGCCCACGCTTGCCCTGTGGGACTGATGCCACGCCGGCCTTATTGCATTGAGATAATTCCCTACTTTTGAGTCGTGGGTGCATATACAAGCCACCAGAAAACTGCCTCTCTCCTAGTGCCGCGGCAAAAACACGTACCCGACGATCCTACGTGTGTTTACACATCATGATAATAGCCAAGAAGGAAGAATGATACTCAAAAGGTATGCGTGTCGCAATTTTCTATCTATACCTCATGGCTATCTAGTACACTAGTAGAGATGAAAACCATGCTCGTATGTACTTCTTCTTCCATCTCCATGCCCACTTGTGTTTGTGGATTCTTCTTACTAGCGTCTTTAATGCTCTGGTGGAGAGTGCCCATTACCAATGGTATTTCAAGAGCTACCTACCCCTTGCCATTGGTATGCATCTTTATCTTTCTGTCTAGTCGTTTGCTATTTTTTTCATGCTCATATAATGATTGATTGCAGTGTTAAAAGTTGTTTGGTTAAGGCTATAAACGCTCTCCTCATCATTTTCAAGCCTAAAGTTTTTGCTCAAGTTGCCTAGTTTATTTCCATTAAACTCTAAGTAGTATCTCCGAATCGCCAATCTTTTTTAATGAATACTTCATCCATCAAAAGAACGTGCTCTAACTCTTTATTTCACTTCCAACTCAGTTTTGTGATGTCAGATACTATATCATTTTTTTGTTAGGTGTGAGATTAGAGAGGATCGACTGCTTCTTTCGAGCTTTTTAAAAATGAAATGATTTTGGAATGCTACAAAATCAAAGTTCATGGTTATGCTTCGGCTTTAACACTACCCTGCATCCATCTTCGGCTCCAGTCAGGATTCTATGAGACTTTTGAGCTTTGTTACTTACCTCCTTTGCACTTCTACGAAGGCGATGTGGAGAGCTTTGACACACCTTATGGCCATAACCTCAATGGGACGTGTTCCCAACTCAAGAGAAAGAGTATATAAGGTGTTTATATCTTGACTTGGCATGAGGAAATGCGAACAATCCAAAGCCTTTCCAAGTGGAGATAATAATGGTATAAGCCCCATACTTCCTTGCCTTAAAGAAGTTTCTTTGCCATTCCACAACTCCTCTCCCTTTCCATAAGCTTCATGGAAGTCATCCCACTCAAGAGAAGGAGTATATAGGGTGTTTGTATCTTGACTTGGCAAAACCTTGTAAGCAAATGCTAACGGTACAAACTCTTTCCAATGGAGATACTAATGATACAACCCCACATTTCAAAGACGTAGCAAAATATAGGCATTAGCAGGTGTCAAAGAGATATTTCATGAGAAGCTAACATTTGATATTGACACATGTTTTCAAATGCACAATAGTAGGCTCAGTTCATGGCTTCAAAATGATGCATCGAACATTCACGGCATTTGTTCTTGGTATGGACATTAAGGCCAAGGTACTTGAAGCTGGCTCTTGATTATAGGCAATGCATGGTTGTGGCATGGTTTCTCCTTGTTAAACAGTTTTCGCAAGCATATCTTGGCAATCACGGCATGTGTGGTTGGTATGAGCATTTAAGCCAAGGTACTTGAAGCTGGCTCTTGATTTATAGGCAATGCATGGTTGTGGCATGGTTTCTCCTTGTTAACAGTTTTCGCAAGCATATCTTGGCAATCACGGCATGTGTGGTTGGTATGAGCATTTAAGCCAAGGTACTTGAAGCTGGCTCTTGATTTATAGGCAATGCATGGTTGTGGCATGGTTTCTCCTTGTTAACAGTTTTCGCAAGCATATCTTGGCAATCACCATCAAACTTTTAATTCTTTTTTTCCTGCATATCCTCAAGAACCATATGCTCCAATTTGTCAATTTCAGTCCATTATTAAGACCTTCTAGCTTTATATCTTACAGATCCTCTACCGTGTAAGGGGCATCTACACTGCATTCGGTTGAGCTTATAGTTTTTCTAACAATGAAATATATATATCTTTGAGTGATTACCAAAATCTACTTTCTTTTCAAATTTTGCAAAATTTGACCGATGCATGTGCTTTCTCATGAACTTTGATACAATTGTAAACAATTCCCATCTTTTCTTTGGAGAAGCCCATCTCCTCTCTCTCTCTCTCTCTCTCTCTCTCTCTCTCTCTCTCTCTCTCTCTCACACACACACACACACACACACAGGTGGATATTTGATCCTTGATTTATTGGAAAACATACATTTTCAATTGTGCTTGATCTACAAAACTCCAATCCATAATTTATCGACCAAATATCTCAAAATTTTTGAAAACAAAAAATCTCAATTTTGAGTTTAAGATCCAAACACACTTCCACTTAGCTTGGATATGGATACCTTGGAAACATAAACTCATGTGTGGACTCTCACACCTTGCTTTGAATGGAATTACGTCTGAAGAGGAACAATGAGTTGAATGTTGAACAAATTACAAGATTAATGAATTCAACCTTGAGAGTTGAGTTCAATCTAAGCTTTGAGGCTCAAAAATTGAGCTTGGGGTCTAGCTCAATATCTTACAAATCCTCTGCCATGTAAGGGGCCAATTTTTTAATTTTCCCATATATATATATATATATATATATATATTATATATATATATATATGTATGTATTGAATGTAAAAGAGAAGATATAGATGAGAGAAACCAATCATGACATCTACACTACATTCGTTTGAGCTTATAGTTTTTCTAACAATACAATACAAAAATCTTTGAGTAATTACCATAATTTACTTTCTTTTCAATTTTTGCAAAATTAGCCGATACATGTGCTTTCTCATGAGTTGAGTTCAATCTAAGCTTTGAGGCTCAAAAATTGAGCTTGGGGTCTAGCTCAATATCTTAAAAATCCTCTGCCATGTAACGGGCCAATTTTTTAATTTCCCCATATATATATATATATATATATATATAATATATATATATATATATATATATATATATATGTGTGTGTGTGTGTGTGTGTGTGTGTGTGTGTGTGTGTGTGTGTATTGAATGTAAAGAGAGAAGATATAGATGAGAGAGAACCAAATCATAACATCTACACTACATTCGTTTGAGCTTATAGTTTTTCTAACAATACAATACAAATATCTTTGAGTAATTACCATAATTTACTTTCTTTTCAATTTTTGCAAAATTTAGCCGATACATGTGCTTTCTCATGAGCTTTAATACAACTATAAATAATTCCCATCTTTTGTTTGGAGAAACCCATCTCTCTCTCTCTCTCTCTCTCTCTCTCACACACACACACACACACACACACACACACACACACACACACACACATACACATAGGTGGATATTTGATCCTTGATTTATTGGAAAACATGCCTTTTCAATTGCGTTTGATCTACAAAACTCCACTTCATAGTTTATTGACCAAATATCTCAAAAATTTAAAAACCAAAAATCTCAATTTTGAGTTTAAGATCCAACCACACTTCCAGTTATCTTGGATATGGATACCTTGGAAACATAAACTCATGTTCTGGACTCTCGCACCTTGCTTTGAATGGAACTACAGTTGAAGCGGAACAATGAGTTGAATTCAAAGTTGAGAGTTGAGTTCAATCTAAGCTTTGTGTTGCAAAAACTTATCCTTGACCCCGTCTAGGCTCAAATCTTGAGCTTGAGGTCCAATGTAGCATCAACTTCATAATAAATTAACTACAAATATTTATAAGATTTGAGTCCTGCTTGAGTTGGCTATGCTTTATGCAAGTGATTTGGTGCAACTTGAGACTATGGTTTGGCATAGCTTGCCGATTTACTATCTATATTACTACCGTTTTTTTGTAAGTGTGCATTGAAGATTCCACATTTTGTTTTGTGGCAGTGTTTGCTCTTTCTTAGAGCGTGTTTTTTGGTAGTGGTTTCGCTCTCAGGTGGAAGGTTGTATGCATATGCTTTTGGCGCCTGTTTGAGCGCATTATCAGATCTTGTACGTTATTTGTGGATACTGCCTTTGTACACCCTTTGAGGAGCCACTTTTGGCTTATACGGCAGTCCCGGTCATTTTTGAGACTTGGTCCTAAAGATAGCCATTTTTGAGACTTGGCTATACGTTTGTTGCATATCCTATGTTGAGAGGGTCGTGGTGAGGTTTTCTTGAGCTAAGGTATTCTCAAATGTGGAGATACCTTCGGAGATATAGGTAGCTTGAGTTACCCTTACGTGACCTCGCCCTAGGACATGTATAGAGTGGGATAGGTGCTCTTGATGCCAAGTTGGCGGTCTATCATCAGTGTGACAATTTATGCACCTCAATTAATCTCTATATTGTATGCCTTGTGAGTGGAATTGTCCTCTGTATGCACTTTGATTGACATATTGGTCAATTTGTCTCTTATATTTTGATTGATATAGTCCCAAATATAAAGGAGACTCTGCCAAAATTTTCCCAGAATCTCTTGGACTTGTCATAATGTCTACTACCAACGAGCGTGATATCTATGACATAAAGAAGTTTGATGGCACTAATTTTTAGCTTTGGAAAAACCAAAAGCAAATGTGCTTATCCAAAAGAAACAGAAATTGCCTATTATCTATGCGGCCCGAACTGAAGACATGAACTTGACTCACTTTCAGCGGGAAGAGCTTGATGAGCTATGTAGGTTTACCATTAAACTGCACCTTGCCGATTTAGTATACTTTCAGTGTTAGAATGTGATATTGCCTATGCTTTATGGCAAAAGTTATGCAACACTTATAAAAAAGATACGGCTAGTAATAAGGTTTTCATGATGCAAAAACTCTTTAACCTTCGCATGAAGGAGTCAGCCATTGTTGCCAGTCATATCAGTGACTTTGACTCTTTGTTTGCCCAAATTTTGATGAGATGAAAGCAATCTTCTTGCTTTGTTCGCTGCCACCATCATGGGATATCTTTTGCACAATTGTCACTAATATTGCTCCTAATGGTACACTCTTGTACAATGATGTCACTAGTTCTCTTTTGTCAGAGGAAATGCTCGAAAGACTATGAGTAGCTCTCATCATGGCAAAGCTCATCATGTGCAAAAGGATGATAAACAATGTAAAGGTTGTTCTTGGCACAGTGAATTCAAAAAAGAGGGCAATATAGATGCGTCAAAAAGTAGATCAAAGTCTCGTGGTCGCCGCAATATACAATGCCATTATTGTGACAAGTATGGTCACATAAAGAAATATTGTCATGCTTGGAAGCATGATAAGGGCAAGAGCAAAGTCAAGGATCATGATGGGAAAGACGAAAAGCCAAAGAGTTCAGTTAAGATTGAAGAGCTGAACATAGTTCAAGATGACAATGATGTGCAAGACATTAATGTGTTGACTGAACATTCAGACGTATTTTGATGCACAAGAAACTTTGACTTTACAAAGTTCTATGCCAACTGAAGTACTTGTTAGTGGTGAAGTGTCCCACACATGGGTTCTTGATTCGGGTGCTTTGTTGCATGTCACACCTCATAGAGATTGGTTTACTACATACAAAGATACCAATGGCTTTGTTACACTTAGTGACAGTTACTCTTGTGACATTGTGGGCATAGGTGCAATTGCCATGGAGATGGCTAATGGCATGAAGTTTATAATCCATAATGTGCGTCGTGTTCCAATCCTAACACGCAATTTGATTTCAGTTGGACGTCTTGATGACTTGGGTTACAAAGTCACTTTTCACCAACAGTCTTGGCGCATTGCTAAAGGTCATCTTATTATAGCCCATGGTTCAAAAGTTGGTTCATTATATCCTCTTTATGTATTTGATAAAAACAATGCTCTTTTTGTAACTAAGCTGCCAACCATTGCTTTGTGCCATAGCCGGTTAGGTCATATGTCGAAGAAGGGAATGGAAACGCTTTCTCGTTTGGGCTACTTACCGTCTTTATCATTTTCAAATTTTCCTTTTTGTGAGCACTGTCAATATGGAAAACAAACATGGACACATCGTACACATTCTTTTGAAAAAGAAAGCAAACCCTTAGAGCATGTGCACAGTGATTTATGTGGGCCTATGCCTTCTAAATCACATGGTGAAGCATCCTACTTTGTCACATTCATTGACAATGCAACGCGACATGTTTGGGTTTATGCCATGAAGTCTAAAGATGAGACCTTTTCTTGCTTCAAGAAATTCTTATCTAGTGTGGAAACTCAATCTGAACATAAGTTGAAAGCTTTGAGATCAGACAATGGTGGAGAATATGTCTCCGAAGAGTTTACAGACTTCTACTCTCAAGTAGTGGAATGAAGCATGAGTTTACAGCTCCGGCACAAAATGGTGTTGCCAAACGAATGAATAGCACCATCCAAGAGAGGATAATGTCTATGCTATCAAAAGCCAATCTACCACAAGGGTTTTGGGCTGAAGCATTATACATTGCTGTGTATTTGATCAATAGATCACCACATGCCTCATTACAATTTCATGTATCGTTGTATGGTCAAGACACATTATGATAAACTTAGAACATTCGACTGTGAGACTTGTGCACACGTACAAGAAGGAGTTGCGTGCTAAGCTAGATCTTAAGTTTAGGAAATGGGTGATAGCATGTTTAGGTGGTACCAAAAAGGAGTGTCTTGGACACTCCTTTGGGAGGAGATGAAATGGGTGGTGGATTATTCATTTTCATTTCATATAAAGGAAAGATAAAATCTTTTTGGCTGAGAGGTTGAATTTAGGCGGGCTGGAAATTCCATTTCACTTTAATACTAAATCTTAAAGTAGCAAACTGTCTGTGCATTTAAATTCCCTCTCACCGCCACTCCTCTGGGCTCTCTGCAACGCGGCCTCAATGGGTCCCTCCGCCTCTTGTGCCCATTCTCTCTCTCTCTCTCTCTCTCTCTCTCTCTCTCTCTCTCTCTCTCTCTCTCTCTCTCTCTCTCCATGAGTACTATGGCACTATTTTGACTGTCTTCATTGTCGTGTCAATTGCATCCTCACACGTTCCACATGGAATCACATAATACTCATAATGGTAGTACAAACCCCCTTTACCTTCCTCCATTATCTGCTACACAGCATATTCCAAGGGATCTTCTACCGAGTCTACAAAACTATTGGGCGCTGTAAAGAAGAGAGAACAAAGAAACATGCAAAAAAGGATGGCACGAGCGTGAGAGGATGGTGACATTGATAAGCAGGAGGCAAAGAAAATATGTAAGGCAGTTGCTAAGTATTGGCGTAATCAAACAAACGGGCTTTTCGAGGGTCTTTAATGGAGCATTCTACAGCAACTTCTCAGTCATCCAACGTTCTCAGTGTTGCAACCCACATAGGAGACAGTTGGGAGGCTGATTTTCTCTAACATTTGTCATACATTGTTTGAGGTGAAGACTCCTCGTTCAAACAATGAGCTATTTTTGAAACGGGCTACTGTCATGGCATGCCTCAACGAAGTCAATGGGGCTGACAATGTAATGAGAAATAATGATGTTGCGAAGACAGTAGGACTTCATCGAAGATGTCGTTCGAAAGAGAATCTGCAAGAGGGCACATGTGGTGCATTTGGCGCATCTCCTCGATTTACCTCAGGTATATCATCCAGAACATCTTAAAAGTGTGTCACAATGCTTTACTTAGTAATTTTGGGTGCTTGCAAAAGCTTTGAATATAAGTGTCTCAAAGTGCTTCAAAATGCATCACTTAGAGCCTGCAAATGCTTGAAAGCGCTAGAAAAGTGCATCTCTGTGTGCATGAAAGTGCTAAAAAGTGCTTCATTCATGGTGCTTGAAAGTGCCACAAAGTACTTTACAGTGCTTCAGAGTGCTTTATAAACTCTAAAGTTCTTTGGAGTGCTTCAGAGTGCCATAAAGTGCCTCAGAATTCTCTTTAATAGCACTGAAGTGCTTTCAAAGAGTCCTTAAAGTGCACTTTAGAGGGCTTTCAAGTGCCCAAAGGTACTTTAAAGTGTTGCGTAGTGCTTCAAAGTGTTTCAAAGCGCTTCAAAGTACTTTAGAGTGCTTGAGAGTGCTACAAAGTGCCTCAGAACGCTTTGAAGTGCCACAAAGTACTCAAAAGTTCTTTTAAAGTGCTACCAAGTAGTTTAGAGTGCTTCCAAAGTGCACCAAAGTGTTGGTAAAGTGCTTCAGTGTGCTATCAAGTGCCTCAGAGTGCTCTTAAAGTGCACTGAAGTGCTTTCAAGTGCCCCAAAGTGCTTTACAGTGCTACATAATGCTTCAAAGGGCACCAAAGTGCATGACAGGTTGCTTGGAAGTGCCACAAAGTGCTTCACAGTACTTTCAGGGGTCCTAAAGTGCTGCAAAGTGCTTAAAAGTGTTTCAAAGTGCTTTAGAGTGTTCTCCAAGTACACTTCAGAGTGCCTTCAAGAGCCCAAAAGTGTTTTAAAGTTTTGCATAGTGCTTCAAAGTGTTTCAAAGCGCTTCAAAGTACTTTAGACTACTTCAGAGCGCTTGGGTACTTCAGAGTGCTTGAAAGTGCCACAGAGTGCCTCAGAGTGCTTTGAAGTGCCACAAAGTGCTTGAAAGTGCTTTTAAAGTGCTACCAAGTAGTTTAGAGTGCTTCCAAAGTACACCAATGTAGTTCAAAGTACACCAAAGTGCTGATTAGTGCTTCAATGTGCTATCAAGTGCCACAAAGTGCCTTAGAATGCTCTTAAAGTGCACTGAAGTACTTCAAAGTGCTTTCAAGTGTCCCAAAGTGCTTTATAGTGCTGTAGAGTGCTTCAAAGGGCACCAAAGTACATGACAGGTTTCTTGAAAGTTTCACATGGTGCTTCATAGTACTTTCAAGTGCCCCAAAGTGCTTTAAAGTGCTGCAAAGTGCTTAAAAGTGCTTCATAGTGTGTAAGTGTTGCAACTAGATTTCATTACTTTATAGTATTTTTTAATATCTTTTGTGTGGCAGAGGGATTTGTACATGCGGTTCCAGGAGGCTAATCCTAACATTAGGATATCCCTTAGATGCTTTGAGGGTCTGAAGCCATACTTCGTACGCAAGTTGAAGGATCGCAACACCTGCTATTGTGAATACCATGTTTAGCTTGTTTACTTGAAGGAAGGCTTAAATCAGATGCGTCATGGAAGCTACGGGCTACATGGAATGTCATGCTTTTGCAGGTGTCTTGTGTGCAGTCCGAGTGGTGGAATAGCACAATGCACAGCATCAAAAACCACTTTTTCATCCTTGACAGAACTATGGGATTCTGTATTGTGTCCAAAGCCAATTGATAGTGCTTTTCACCGCAGCAAATTTCTTTTGGGAACATGCACTGATTGCGGGATTAAAAGGCTCTTGTTGTGTCCCGTTTTGAAGAGAGTGATGGTTGGACAACACTTTGTTCCACTTAACCACAATTTACTAGCCTCTTGAAAAACTTGACCAGCTCTTTAGACCACTTAGGACCTCTTGACCAACACTTTTAAGCACTTTATACCACTTGACAAGCCCCTTGAACCACTTAACCACCCCCCTGAACCACTTGACAAGCACTCTGAACCACCTGACCAACACTTTGAACCACTTGACCAAACTCCCGAACCACTTGGACAGCACTTTGTACTACTTGACCACCACTTAACAACCACTTGACCAGCTCTTTAGACCACTTTGGACCACCTGACCAGCACTTTATACTACTTGACAAGTACTATGAACCACTTGACCAGCTCTTTGGACCACTTTTGACCACCTGACCAGCACTTTGAAGCACTTTATACTACTTGACAAGCACTATTGACCACCTGATCACCACCCACTTTAAACCACTTGACCACTTAACCAACACTTAACACAAATTCCACTTGACAGCAGCAGTAAACATTTGACTTTCAAAATTCTTCATAGTATATTCAGGTTTAGATACAAGAACACTTTGCTTTACAGGGAGTTAGCGTTTTCAAAGAGTAAAGTCAGTTAGTTAGTAGACTGCTCTGGCCATTCTTGCCGACGTGGCCGCTTATAGTTGGTTGCTGGACCTTGCATTTTCGGTGCAAGAATTTCTTGTTGTGCCCGTACTTTTCCATGTGCCAGATTCCAGTTCATTTGTGCAAGTTCATCCGTCTTGGCATCAAATGGACATTCCCTAACACTCTTGGCTCTGTCAGGAGTCTCAACCCACTGTATTATGAATGAGGCAACATCTTCTTTGAGAAAATTTTCCCACTGCCTCTCATTTTTCTTTCTATCCCAGGCAGAATGACAAAGTTATTGGGATCATTGAAGTAAATCTTATAAAGGGAATCATCCAGCAATAAAGTGTTAGACTTATTGAACTTAGGAAAGAGGTGCCAAAAGGTTTCAAGTTTTTTGAAAAACATTTGCTTTGGGGGGTTTCCAAATTCCCAACTGCTAACATGGCAGCAGTTTTGTGCCAGCCACCCACGCAGACAGCGCTTGGCTTGAGATAGGCACTTGTCCATACCCTTCTCAATATTGTGGCAGGCGCGCGACGACCACATAAAAGTCTCTACTATCTGACTGAGTCCAAGCAATGATTATTCTGCGTTGTTCCGTACATAGTAGGTGACGGTATCATCCCCCTTTACTTTGTCAAAGTACATTGTGTTTAAATCTGGGGGTTCCAATCCTTTGCGCTTATCATGCACACAAGCAAGCACATTGTTGAAGTCTACAATTACTGCCAAATCTCTATGGATTGGGAAGCGAGACATTTTGTAGCAAGGAAGCTGGCGATTAATGTGCTCTACCTCATCAGTGGGCGGTGGGGGTTTTGAGCCAATCAAACGAATTTTAACTGTAGAGAAACTAAGAGAGAATACTTTAATTTATATTGCCGGGGAAAAAGATACAAAGCTGCAATCTAAAAAAGATAGCATGAAAAAAAAAGATACAAAGCTTCAAGAAGCTAAAGCTTCTTGCATGCTCTGGTTTTTGGGGGGAGTATGCCAGTACTCTTTTTGGGATCCTGGGACAGCTCGTCCTCCATTTGCTTTTTTCTCTTCTTTCGCATCTCCACCGCTACAAATTGCAGGGTTGATTCCATTTCAGGATCCTCTGCCTCAGCTACATTGTCCTCCTTACAGGCATCAGTACCTGGACAGCATATTGTGACCACAATGAACACGGTGACCATAATTCAGACATGGGAGGAGACAGATAACAAAACTGACATTACCTTGGTTGCTTGCGGACGGAGTTGTCTCCTTCAGAATGTCTCGATCACCACCCTCAACAGTTTTCCCACCTTCAAAGTTCTTGTACTTTAGCAGCATGGCATCAAGGTCAAAGACCTCGTCCACATCGTGCATAGATGATGTGGAAGCTTCTTTCTCATCCACTGGCTCAACTGAACCAACGCACACAATTAGTCTCCACAACAGATTAGCATAAGTTCTATGTTGGGGTATAAAGCCCAATGTGGTCGCCCAGGTAAGTGGGCGGGCCGCCAGGTATGTACACATATTCTTTTGTAAAAACCTAATAAGAACTCACTATGCTCTACACATTACAGTAGAGCGATTTCACCATATCATCGTGCTCTTCTTCTCGCACTCTCTCTCGTGTCGCACTTCCGCTCGTACTCCTTCAACTAGTATCAGAGCTCAGATCGAGGCTCGGGGCAGCACTGCAGGAGGCTAGAGTCACCAGCTCAGATTGGAGTGAAATTCGACAGGCAAAGACACGGCCCCAAATCTTGTGGGATGGCCCATAGGGCTAGGTGTTCTCAGAATTTCATTCTGAGGTCATCTCGGCCACCGTTCAGCTTCGACAAAGGTCTGCACAGGCCATTTTCGACTACGTGGTCTCGGCGGGTGCAGATCCGACTCTGCAAATTTGGGGTTTTTCGGCCTACGACTGCAGGTGCTAAGGATATCGACACTCACAGAGTGTTGATTTGTGGCTGTCTACACATCGAAGGACGGCTCATAGTTCTCGGAGGCGTGTCACATACGACACGGGCGCATCTAGACACAGACTGTAGGCGACATCCACTAGTTCATCGGGTAGCTTGTGTTTGCTGCTTGATATTCCAGATTTCATCCTGGCATTGCAGGTACTTCCACATGGGATGTATTGTCAGAGATGATGTATGTTTGTTGAGGGTTTGCTGGCTGTGAGTCACGCAGCAAACAACCGCAGCAGCGGTTACAGCATATAGTGGGAAATTTGTGGATGTATGACTTTGTGGGAAGTCTATGTACTGTCAGATTTACTGCAGCCTTTGTTGAGGGTCGAGTGAGGTTTTATTGAGCTGGGGGATTCTCGAATGTTGAGATCCTTTCGGTGATACAGGTCTTGGAGCAATCCCTCGAGCACCCTTAGATAGGCAGCTAGGATGTATTGACTGTGAGTTAGATAGTTGGGATTGCATCTTTGCTTTACTGCCGTTGTGGCATTGTCACAGTCTATGCTTACAGGACAGTGACAGGACAGTGAGAGACAGTACAGTTGCAGCACAGGTTTACCCGCAGCTTACAGTGTCAGAGAGACAGTGTTTTTTGAGCTGTTTTTTGGTATGTTTTTTGAGTACACCATAGCCATTTTACAAAGGAGACTCTGCCGAAATTTATACAGAATCTGAAGCTTTCTTGGTTCATTTGACAGGTTGATATTGGTTTAGAGGTCAGTTTACAGAGGAAACTCTGCCGAATTTTTCCCAGGAAAGTAAACCACTGTGAAGCATAGCTATGGCTGGATCACAGGACACTGCTCTTTACAATATCAAGAAGCTGGATGGAACCAATTTCCCATTGTGGAAGAAGCAGATTTGGCACGTGTTGGTACAAAAGAAGCAGATAAAACCTATAAAGCTCAAGGGGACAAAACCAGAAGATATGGACGAAGATGAATGGAGCGAAATGGATGAATTGGCACTTTCTACCATTATGCTGACTTTGGCAAAAAGCGTTTACGAGATGTCGGCTTATCAAGCATGGTTAAAGCTGAGTGATCTTTATGAGAAGCAGAGTGCAGCTTCACAGGTATACTGGCTTAAGAAGCTTGTTGACTTGAAGATGAAAGAAGGGACACCTATGTCCAATCATCTGAATGAATTCAACACAATCTACAGTTAGTTGTTAGCTCAAGGTGTCAAGTTTGATGAACCTGTTAGAGCTATGTTCCTGTTGATCACATTGCCAGAAAGTTGGGACACTTTTCGCACAGCTTTGAGTAATTCTGCACCTCCAGATGGTTTGAACATAGTAGGTGTAGAAGGAAGTCTGCTTACTGAAGAAACCAATAGAAAGACAATGGACAAAGGCAAAGGAACAGCCTTAGTTGTCAAGGGAAGGACCAAAGAAAAGTACAAAGTTGGAAAGAGGAATCAGTCTCGTAGCAAGTCCCGCAGTGCTAAAGGCAAGAGTGACATAGAATGCTACCATTGTGGCAAGAAGGGTCACATGAAAAGTGACTGCAGAGAATGGAAAGCAGAAAAAGGCAAAGAGAAAGCTGAAGACCATGGTGAGAAGAACAAGTCCTCCTCAGTGAAGATTCAAGAAATAAATGTGACAAACACTGTTGCAGAGGATGACAGTCTAGTGTCGGGAGACATCTACTTCTTGAAGAATACAATGGACTCAGCTCTTCTTACAGCATCTGATGGAAATGCACTGAGTGACTGGATTATAGACTCAGGGGCATCACTTCATGTGTCTCCAAACAAGGAGTGGTTTACCTCTTATGTGACCACTAAAGATCATGTTCGGCTAGGCAATGGGCAGACATGTGAGATCTTAGGTGTTGGAGATGTTCAATTGAAGTTTCAGAATGGCTCTTCTTTCACGCTGAAGAATGTGAGACATGTTCCCGCAATTACAAAGAGCTTGATCAGCACAGGTTTACTTGATGATGCTGGCTACGTCACCACTTTTGGACAGAACATGTGGAAGATATCCAAGGGTTCTATGACAGTAGCACATGGAGTAAAGTCTGGAGGACTTTACATGATTTATGTATCAAATGTCTCTAAAAATGTAATCAATGTAACCGAGCAGCCGAACGTTTCTTTGTGGCATAGCCGGTTAGGACATATGTCCAAGAAGGGAATGGAAATCTTGTCTCGTTCTGGTTATTTGCCTGGCTTTTCATTTAATGATTTTGAATTCTGTGAACATTGTCTGTATGGTAAGAAAACACAACAGCCACATAAGCATAGAAGCAGTAGAAGAGATACACAATTGGCACTTGTTCATAGTGATTTGTGTGGACCTATGCCTAACCTATCTCTAGGGGGAGCTTCTTACTTTATGACATTTATAGATGATTACTCGAGGAAAGTATGGGTTTACTTTCTCAAGCACAAGGATGAAGCGTTTAGTGTTTTCAAAACGTTTGTGACACTTGTGGAGAATCAGAGTGGCAAGAAGCTTAAATGCTTACGCACTGACAATGGTGGAGAGTATGTTTCAAAGGCCTTTCAGGACTTTTGTGAGTCAAAAGGTATAAAACGTGAACTTACTGCTCCTTACAATCCTCCTCAAAATGGTGTTGCTGAGAGGATGAATAGGACCATACAAGAGAAGGTCAGAAGTATGTTGTCTAATGCACAGCTGCCAAATGGGTTTTGGACTGAAGCTGTATCAACAGCTGTTCATCTTGTAAATAGATCTCCTAGCAAGGTTTTGCAGAAGGATTCAGTGCCAGAGATGGTATGGTCAGGCAAAATGCCCTCATACAAGCATCTCAGAGTCTTTGGCTGTGAGGCACATACTCACGTTCCAAAGGAATTTAGGAACAAACTTGAGCCAAAGAGTAGAAAGTGCATCTTTCTAGGCTATGGTAATTCTGGTGAGATGGGGTACAGACTTTGGGATCCCGAATCCAGAAAGGTTGTCCGCAGCAATGATGTTCACTTTAATGAATCCAAATATCATTCTAAACCAGAGAGGGTTGAGGAGATTAGAAGAGTTGTCTTCCAAAAAGATGGACCTGCACGTGCAAGACAAAATGTCAGGGCTCAAGAGGAGCAAGGACAGGATAGAGTGGAACCACAGGTTGTGGCTGAGCTTGAGCCACCTATTGTGCGTAGATCTGGACGTGTCACGCAACCTCCTGATAGGTTTGTTCCATCTATGAACTATGTCATGTTGACTGATTGCAATGAGCCTTCATGTTACAAGGAAGCAGTGCAAATGAAGGACTCCGGGAATTGGCAATTGGCCATGCAGTCAGAGATGACAGCTCTGCATAAAAACAAGACATGGAAGCTAGTTAAATTACCACAGGGAAAAAAGGCTCTACCTTGTAAATGGGTTTACAGGTATAAGATCACCGCTCATGATAGTCAGCCAAAGTACAAAGCAAGGCTTGTTGCCAAGGGCTTTAAGCAAGAACAAGGCATTGACTTTGATGAAGTCTTCTCTCCGGTGGTCAAGATGACTACATTGAGATGCTTTCTTGCATTGGTTGCCATATTAGATTTGGTGTTGCACCAAATGGATGTCAAGACAACGTTCTTGCATGGTGATTTACACATGCAGCAGCCAGAAGGGTTTGTTGAGAAAGGCAAGGAAGATTGGGTATGCCAGTTGTTAAAGAGTCTTTATGGCTTAAAACAATCACCGAGGGCATGGTACCATAAATTCCACAAGTTTATGCTTTCTCAAGGCTACAAACGTAGTGAGTTCGATCATTGTCTATATACAAAGAAGGCTAAGGATGGTAGTTGGCTGATCCTTATTTTGTATGTGGATGACATGTTGATTGCTGGCAAGCACTTGGAAGAAATTTCAGCTTTGAAGTCAAAGATGGCAAAATCGTTTGACATGAAAGACATGGGTGAGGCAAGTCATATACTTGGTATGCGCATTGAGAGAGACAGATCAAAGAAGTTGATTTGGTTATCTCAAACAGAGTATATTGACAAGGTTTTGTAACGTTTCAATATGGAGAAGGGAAAGGCACTGAGTGTTCCATTGCCACCATATGTGAAACTTAGCAAACAAGATTGTCCTGTGTCTGAGGAAGAACACGCTGAAATGGATAAGATTCCATATGCGTCTGCAGTGGGTAGTTTGATGTATGCAATGATTGCTACTCGCCCAGACATTGCATTTGCAGTGGGAGTAGTAAGTCGATACATGTCAAACCCAGGCAAGAAACATTGGGAGGCAATGAAAGGAATATTGAGATACCTGAAAGCTACAAAGAGTATGCGTATATGCTGTGGGAGTCAGGAGCTAAGTGTAAAGGGTTTTATAGACTCAGATTATGCAGGTGACTTAGACAACCGAAGGTCTACGTTAGGGTATGTCTTTACATTGGCTGCTGGAGGAGTATCATGGCGTTCTAGATTACAAGATTGTGTTACTCAGTCTACTACAGAGGCTGAATATGTTGCAGCATCAGAGGCATGCAAAGAATCAATTTGGCTTAATCGACTAGTAACAGATTTGGGAATCAAAGAAGAGATGATTGTGTTATATTGTGATAGTCAAAGTGCTATACAATTGGCTCGCAATCCAGTTTATCACTCAAAGACAAAGCATGTGGATGTGAAGTATCATTTCATCAGGGAAATGCTCGAGGATAAGCAACTTCAGCTTGTCAAAGTTCACACCACAGAAAATCCTGCTGATCTACTTACAAAAGGACTTCCCTTAGAGAGCTTTGCGCATTTTCGCAAGCAGTTAGGTGTAGGGTAGTACATCACTTCTCTACATCTCTTGTATATTAGCTTGTATAGTAGCTTCTCTCACACTTAAAGTACCACATTGGACTTTAAGTGGGAGGTTGTTGGGGTATAAAGCCCAATGTGATCGCCCAGGTAAGTGGGCGGGCCGCCAGGTATGTACACATATTCTTTTGTAAAAACCTAATAAGAACTCACTATGCTCTACACATTACAGTAGAGCGAGTTCACCATATCGTTGTGCTCTGCTTCTCGCACTCTCTCTCGCGTCGCACTTCCACTCGTACTCCTTCATTCTATTGTATAAAATGACCAAACTACCTTCAAGCTCCTCATAAGAATTCCCAAGTGCCCAGTATCTTGTTATATGGGGTATCTCCCATTTACAGTCCGGTAAAACACACTTGGGATCAGTCGCACTGACCACTAAAAAGTAGAACGGATGGTATTTGTGGGCACATGGCAGCTGAAAGACACCGGCCGCATATTTGTTCCACAGTTCTTGACCACATGCCACACAATTTTCAGACAATAAAACAGTATCCACACTAAATTTAGACTTGGAAGGTGGAGTGGGCACAAGAAGGGCCTTGCCCTCTCTTTTCATGAACTTGCTAGACCCCTTCACGAAGGAGGCCTGCCTTTTGAACTCACCAAGCTCCTTGTCCATTTCCTGATCTATTTTATGTATAAAATTGAAAACAAAGGAAGATTATTGCACAACCACTCATAATGGGGGACATGCAGGCCCTAGCAACAACAGGCACTTGCAAGCACCTTGGAGCACTTACTGGAACATTCAAGTACTTGTAGACACTTGCAAGTGCCTGCAAGTGCTCTATCTCTCCACTTGCAGCACTTTGAAAGGCACTTGCTAGCACTTGGAAGCTCTTTTTAGCACTTTCAAGCACTTGTAGGGTCTTAAAAGTGGTTAAAAGTGTCTCAAAGTGCTCCATAGTGATTGCAAAATAAACTTTTAAGCAGTTTGAAATCATTTTGATGCAAATTTAAGCACTTTGAAGCACCTTCAAGCACTTGCAGGACTTTGCAAGTGGTTGCAAGTGCTTCAAAGTGCTTCAATATCCCTACAGAGGTGGTTCAAAGTGCTTGGAAGTGCCTAAAAGTTAGGCACTTTTTAACACTAGCTGGCATTTGTAGGTGTTTAAAAGTGCTTGAAAGTGCTTCCACGTGCTCAATTTGTCCACTTGCAGCACTTTGAAAGACCCTTGCTAGCACTTGGAAGCTCTTTTTAGCACTTTGAAGCACTTGCCAGAGAAGAAGAAGACTAAGATCTTCCTCCACTAGGTGCATGACCACCTTTATGATGCATGTAGGCTTCTGTATCAGAAGGTCTACCAGGCTTCCCCTTGCAACGATGAGCTCATGACGAGGTTTGCGAGGGGGTTTGCATATGAATATTGCGATGCTTCCAAAGCAGACCCCGACAACCATAAGATTGCATGGGCTTTGGTTGGGTATCAAGTATTAGAGATTTGGGAATTGGTTCCATTACCAAAAGGTAGGAAAGCACTACCTTGTAAATGGGTTTACAAGAAGAAGATTGCATCCAATGTTGAAAACTACAAAGCTTAGTTAGTGGCCAAAGGTTTCAAGCAAGAATATGGTATAGATTTTCAAGAAATGTTTTCTCTAGTGGTCAAGATGATGACACTGAGAAGGTTGCTTGATTTGGTTGCCCCACTGAAGATTTGGAGCTTGAGCAAATGGATGTCATTACAACTTTCTTACATGGAGATCTCGATGAGGAGATTTATATGCAGCAACCTGAAGGGTTTGTGTTAAAGGGCAAGGAACATTTAGTCTGTAAGCTTCTGAAAAGTCTCTATGGCTTGAAGCAATTATTTAGACAATGGTATCAAAAGTTTGATGCATTTATGCGTTCCCAAGGCTATAAGCACAGTACTGAGGATCCATGTCTTTATGTGAAAAGACAACCCAATGGACAACTAATTATGCTTATTCTCTATGTGGATGACATGCTCATTGCTAGTCATTCAAAGAAGGACATTGCTGACCTCAAATGAAGCTGAAGAGTCAGTTTGACATGAAAGATTTATATTCAACCAAAGGAAGATATTGGATCCATTTCTTTGGTTCCCGTGAACAATATGCTCTAATAATTTCCTCAATCACCTAGTTTACTCTTTCAATTTGACCATCTGTCTGAGGATGATATGCTATGCTAAAACACAGTTGTGTTCCAATGGCTTGAAAGAGTGAAGTCCAAAACTTTGAGGTAAATTTTGCATCCCTGTCGCTAACAATTCTCTTATGTAGTTCATGTAGTCTAAAGATTTCCTTTACAAAAATTCAGCTAATATCAAAGGCAGTGAAGGTAATTTTTACAAGCATCAAGTGAGCTACCTTAGTAAGCATATCATCAACTACAAATACTGAATCATAGCCTCCAACAGAGTGTAATCCTGTGACAAAGTCCATAATGATACACTCCCATTTCATTTGAGGTACATCAAGAGGTTGAAGTTGTCCAGGTAGTTTGATTCTTTCAGTTTTAATCGGTTGGCAGAGATACATTGCTTCACATAGCAAAGAACATCCCCCTTCTTTCCCGGGCTAGAAGTAGCTTGTTTTAATAGCGTTTAAGGTCTTTGCATACCCAGGGTGACCTGAAGCTGGGCTATCATGAGCCTCAAATAGGGTTGCTTTCTTCAGTGTTGGGTCCTTAGGTACACAAAGCCTTTGCCGAAAATCCCTCTTGAACAAAGTAATCCTTTATCGATATATTCTTTGTCTCAGGTGTTATGCCTTGTTGAATCTGCAAGGACAACTGCTGATAATCAAGGTCTTTCAAGGTTGTTTCCTTAATTCTTTCCCACATAGGATTATTAGGTATAGAAATAGCACTAAGGAAAACTTTGCGACTAAGTCTATCTGCAACTACATTGTCCTTCCTTAGTCTAAATTTTATGTCGAAGTTGTATTCTTGAAGAAGTTTAATCCATCTTCTTTGCCTCATGTTGAGATTGGGTTGTGTAAAGATCCATTTCAAGCTTTTATGATTAGTGACTAACTGAAATTTATGACTGAGAAGACAACGTCTCCATAGCTTTAATGCATGGAAAATTGCTAAGAGTTCCAAGTCATGGGTCAGGTAATTCTTCTCATGATCTCTGAGCTTTTGAGAAGTATAGGCTACAGGCCTACTGTCTTCACTAAGGACTCCCCCTAAAGCGAGTTTGCTAGCATATGTTATAACATCAAACTCCTTGCTGAAATCCGGAAGTTTAAGAATTGGGACTTATACTAGGTATCATTTTAACTCTGCAAAATTGGCCTCCTATTTTGCTCTCCATTCAATTCTCATTCCTTTCCTTAGCAATTTTGTTAAAGGTGATGGAATGAGAGCATAATCCTTTACAATTATCCTATACCATCCTATGATTCCAAGAAATCCCTTTATTTCATTGAGAGAAGTAGGTTGAGGCCATTCTACGATGTCCTTATCTTTATCTGGTTCAACTGAGATACCTTTGGAAGATATAATAAAGCCAAGATAGCTGACTTGGGAAGAACAAAAGGTACATTTACTCTTCTTAGCATAAAGCTCATACTATCGTAAGAGCTGTAATACTTTACGGACGTGCTCTTCATGATCTACCTCATCTTTGGAATAGATCAAGATGTCTTCAAAGAAAACCAAGACAAAATCATCTAGGTAAGGTCTAAAAATATCCTTCATTAGTCAATTGAAGCTTGCAGGAGCATTAGTAAGACCAGAAGACATTATTGTGAATTCATAATGTCCATACCTAGTATTAAAAGCCATCTTTGGAATGTCTGATTCTTTGATCCTTATCTGATAATATCTAGAGCGAAGATCAATCTTTGTGAAGATTGTAGCCCCGTGTAGCCTATCCAATATCTCATCAATCCTAGGAATGTGGTACTTGTTCTTAACAGTAACTTGATTAAGCCCGTGGTAGTCTATGCAAAGTCTTAATAAAGACCCATCCTTCTTCTTTTGGAAAAGGATTGGAGCACCCCAAGGAGAAGTACTTGGTTTGATAAATCCTTGCTCAATAAGCTGCCTAAGTTGCCCTTTGAGTTCAATTGCTTCAGCGTGTGACATTTTATATGGTCTCTTTGAAGCGGGTTCACAACCAGGGATAGTCGTAATTTCGTGATCAACTTCTCCAGGTGGTGCAAGACTTGTAAGATCCTAAGGGAGCACATTTGAATACCCTCTCAACCATTCAGGTTGAAAGTTTGAATCTGTGTCTTCTACCTTGTTAAATTTAATTGCATAGATTTGTTGACCCTTTTGTAAACCCTTACGAAGTCTACTAGCTTTGACTAAGTGAGCTTTAGGTTTCCCATTCCTCCCTTGAACTAGAACTTCATTCCCTAATTTATATGTAAAGGTAAAGCTACCTTGTGCATAGTGAATATGAGCTTGGTTTTGCTTCAACCAACCCATTCCCAATATCCCGTCGTATATTCCTAGAGGTAAAGTACGAAAGTGAGCAGAAGTAGAGTTTTCCCCTAGTTCAAATTCTACTTGTCATGATGTATGCTAAGTTAGGACTTCCTTTCCATTCGCTAGTTCTACAATTAGCCTTTGAGCAAGATACTATTCTAGTTTTAGTTTCCTCATGCATTTAGGAGAGAGAAATAAGTGTGTGCTTCCACAATCAATTAAGAATTAGATTTGTTCACCTTAATAAGATCCTTGTGCTTGAATGACTACATATTGATGGAGAGCATTAGGGTTGTCAATAGCGGCATGTAAAGTTGCTCTCTCTTCAGCTTGGTCTCCTACCGTTGTCTCTTCCATAATAATGGCATGAGTTTGAGCCAACGCTCCTCTTCCAAGACCTCTTCCTATGTTCCTCCCTCCATGACGAACAGGTTGGCCTCTACCATTTGGAGCTGTAGGAATAGCATTTGCAATTGTTGCTACATTTCTTCTAGGACAGTGATCCTGTAATGACCCAACTGTAGACCCATCAATCTACACCAAAATTGTAAACTTTTGACATTAATTTGGGGTCTGCATGGGCATGTTAAGTGCATTTAGGCATATTGAATTGCATATCATCACAAAAATGTTAATTAATGCCTGCAGATGTTGATTGTTGTTTGATGAGTGAGATGCATCTTAATTGAAGTATTTTGCGAGGAAAGTGGGTGTACGATCTTAAGTAGGTAGTTGCTTTTCTAGCTAAGTACCATTACGTTATCAACACAGGTGCTTGGGAAATAGCTATGGCCTATTGACATGGTAGAGGTGGAAGTTCCTGACTCGTTCGCATAAAATATCTACGGTAAAAATAATCTGTTAAATTGAAGTCATAGGATGGGCGTGATTCGAAGTCGGATAGATTTCTCACTTGATGACTGCATTGCGAAATAATTTTTCGAATCATTAAGAAGATGTAGAGAGGGTTTCCCTGTAGTGCAAATCCATGGGGTTTTCTGAGAAGAGGTCGAGAGAGTCGATGAGAGCCGAGTCGAGGTTGCTGGACAGGATTTCGAGAGTGACTTTTTGTGTGTAGTGGGAATAAGGGCTTATAGGTATTTATAAAAAATTTACAATAAAGGTTTTTTATGGCTATTGAGCCAGGTCGAAGCCGTCACGAGAGGGGAACTGCCAGGAGGCGAGGAAGCCAGAAGACGAGAGGGGGGATTGTCACCAGGTGAGTGGGGAGAAGGGAGCCCAAGAGGGCTACCCTTGCATGTCTGTGTGTTGATTGCATGGAGCAGGGAGAGCCTCCAAGGGCTGCGAGGTGTGGAGGTTGGTAGAGTGAGGGTAGGCCAGAGCCGCCAAGGGAAAAGGTGGTGAGGAGGCAGACCCAAAGCGGGAAGGGTCGACTTGGTAGAGGAGGCCATGATGATGAGGCTTTGAAGCATGCCATGATAGAATCCGTAGAGACCAGGCCATGCGAGTGGAGGTGGCGAGCAGGCTGCCTATAGGGAGCATTTTAGAGAGAGAAAGGTGAGGCAGTGTGAGCAGGCTTTGAGTAAGAGATTGCTGCCGAAGGGGCACCATTTTGGTCGCCAAGCAAGAGGAGCTGTGAGAGTGATGAGAATACGAACAGAGCCATGCTGAGAGGTGCGCCAAAGGGGGGGTCGGTTGAGAGAAACGAGAGATATGGAGAGAGTGTTAGAGAAAGAGAGAGAGAGAGACCATGTCTGTAGTAGAGAGAGAGAAAATGAATTCTCTATAGCGCTGATTGTTTGCAGAGAGAGATTAGGCCACATGTGAGCGTATCTCTGTGTAGGATTCAAGATAGAGGAAGAAACTAATAGTCACCTATATGTAACGATATTGAACAGAGAGAGATTGAGGGATTAGTTTCCTGTTATAGTGCTATTAGAGAGAGAGAGAAGCTATCTCTGTATAGCGCTAGAGAGAGATGGTTGCCATAGTGAGAGGCCGCAAGGAGTCGAGAGCAGGGATAGTCATGAGCAATAGCGCTGTATGTGTGAGTGTTAGTTAGAGAGAGAGAGAAGATGTTCTGTTAATGCTAGTGAGAGAAGGGGAATTCTCTATAGCGCTAAGTGTGTGTGTGTCCTGTGTGGATTAGAGAGAGAATAAGAAAACGCTGATTACCTGCTCTGTGTGTGTGTGTCAATTAGAGGCACCACAGGTTGCCAGAGAGGAGAGTAGGGCCCGAAGTAGTTGCAAGAAAGAGAGAGAGATTTCGTTCATGATTGTAGCGCTACTAGAGAGTAAGATAGAGAGAGAAAACCCTGCATAGCAAGTGAGTGAGAGCTTGAGTGTGTATGTTTATGGGTAGTATAGAGAGAGTTGTATTACAGACATACTATGTGTGGCTAGTAAGAAAGAGAGAGAGAGAGAGTATTCCTTTATTGAGCGCCATAGTGTGTGAGGGTCGCAAGAAGTTGAGAGAGAGAGAGAGAGAGAGAGAGAGAGAGAGAGAGAGAGAGAGAGAGAGAGAGAATACTATGCATATCATTACCTGAGAGGTATTTGAGAGAGAAAAAGAGCGAAATACTGATTTTTGAATGAGCAAAGAAGAAGAGACGAAGCTGAACGGGATTCTAGGCATGAAAGTGTTCAGAAGAAATTGAAGAGAACAGTGGTTAGTCAAGTTCATTCAATGAAATAAACATTAAAAATTAGTTTTTTTAATACTTACAGACATTAACAAAATGTTAAAATCTTTAAAAACATATTAGATAGAAGCATTAAAAACTTAAAAATAATATTATGTTCCATAATTGAGAATAAATTGGATCATTTGAAGATGTATATACATTAAAATCATACTTGGAAATGAAATGCTGCATATTGTTGCATGATGATGATGGCATTTGGGAAGGGAAATTAGATCATTGACAGTTTTTGGGCAATTTCAATAGAAATTTACATTTTACGAGATTATTCTGGTGCTTTTCATTGAATATTTTGCAAATATATTCAGTGATTCTAGTTGCAATGTTCAATAATCTGAAGTCCAGTAAGTGATTGATTTGTTTTGTGAGTTCTGAAGTGTAGTTTTGAATTCTAGTGATCAAGTAAATGTCGAAATGATTGCGTGTTGATAAATCTTGGTTAAAAACTCCATTAAAAAATGTATATGAGAATTCAAAATTTAACCATAAATAGCATATCTAGAGATGCATACATGAGAAATCTTGCATATTAGAGAGTTGGACTACGAAACTGGGAGGGCAGATATATTTGGACTACGAAGCATAGTAAAGTAAGTGAAATACGAACACATAATCAGAAAATTGCTAAAAGAAACTTGAAAGCCGCACAATTATGGCAAATTAGTGCACGTCTAGGTTAGTTAGGGGACCATTGGGTTAATTGAACGTTATTTAGAAGACTTGGAAGGCGACGTTCACCAACGCATTACACTCAAAGCAACGAACATTTGGATGTTGCGGTTGAGCTATTGTAGTTGCTTCTATTACAGGGCGAGGTTGATAAGCTTGATTAGCAGGTTTGGGGCTCCAATTGTTTGGCCTGGCCCTTTGGTTTCTAAAGTTTCCTCTTCCCTAATTTTTAGCCATCTATTTAGCCAGAGGTGTTGCCCTTAAGAGAGCATCTTGAAGTGATGTGGGTCTCACTGCTTCAAGACAGGTATCCAAGGGATGATTCAATCCTTGACAGAACTGTGCTACCTGTTTCTCAACGGAATTTTTGGGGCATATCTTTGCAAGGTTACAAATTTGGAGTAGTACTCTGCCACCACTAAGGGAGTTGTTTTAGAGCAAAGAACTCATACATTTTGGCATCTCGATGAGTGGGTGGAAGATATCATGTTGTAACCACTTCTTTAATATCCTCCCAGACTGAGAAGATCTTGAAACAACCAAGCCATTGCAATGTTGTTTCCACCATATTTTTGCATTGCTAGTAAGACAAAACATTGCAAGCATAGTTTGGTCTACAGGTTGGGTCCGTGCAACTTTGAAATAGTCTTCCATTGCCTCAATCCAGGCTTCAGCATCACGCTCGACATGGGTTCCATCGTCTTTGAATGTGGGTGGTTGGGCCTGTACGATCGTGTATAAAGCATTTGTTGGTACCTACGCAATAGTACGCTTGTCGATGGTTTGATTAAAACTTAGCACAATACCAAGTGCATTAAACTTCCACAGCTTAAGACAAAATTTGAAAAGCGGATAACTTATTAAATTCAAGATGTCATAGCTTTCTTTATATCAAGATATGTATAAAGTTGAGATCTCATCAAGAAGCTAGGTGAGCATCTTTTTATTCTATTAAGATGTATACAAAGGTTAGCTCTCTCTCTGCTAAAAAGCTATATGATTCTTAGAGATGGATTTCCTAGGACATAGTGGTATAGTTGATAGGTATTTGTGGATAAGTTTTTATAATCCACTATTTCGTTTGTGTAGTAGCTTTTATACACATCTTTATGGGATTCATAGAATACAAGACTCTTATTTTGAGGAAAGATAGTAGGGACAAAAATGGGTTTAATTTGATCCTATAAGTAGGGATCACTTTCACCACTTGATTGAAAACACATTCATTTAAGGTCATGTCAAGCCCATCTTCAGAGATGACAGTGTAGTCATCCCTAGTAGTATCAACAAAATAGTAAAGTTGGATAACTCGCAAGTTCCCATCCCCTTCGGATTCTTGTTGATGGAGGAGAGAAAGACTTCATCAAAATCTTCATCATGTTGCATCAAAAAGCAAAATTTGAAGAGCGACAAGCCTATAAATACATTATCTCAAAGGTTTCGAACTTGTGATACTCAACGTCGGGATATTCCTAAAACATTGATGCTAGTAAGTTCTCAAACTTAAGTCTCCAATTCATTTTTCCAAAATTTCAAACAATAACGATTTTTTCCCGTTTCCTAACCTAGGCTCTAATACCACATGTGAGGTCCCCACCCCGTTACCATATCCATTTTACAAAAGGACGGTACCTAATAGGTTGCTAGGCCCTAATCGATTCAGAAAAGCATAGTCAAATAGACAAGATTTCTAATGGATAGACTCTCGTCACCAAGTAACTTGAGGCCGAGCCATTGAAAAGGGTTCCTAGCAATGCCTCGCTGGGAAAGCATGAACTAACACAAAAATCTAACGTTCCTAATTCTCACCTTCCAAAAGAGAGAAACCCCAAATACCTTTTTTCCCATAATTTTCAGAGGCACGTACAATTGGGACTTCTCAACTCTTGGCACAATGAATCTCTAGTTTCGCTTCTTCTATCAATGAGGAGCGGAGAGTTTCTCGACTAAATGAGACCATCCATCCTTGATTGGAAACCTAAGCTAGTCCCCACTTTCCGCCCCCACACTCACACTTTGTTTTGCTTGTTTTCTAATTACTACAACATGGTTATTTATCACAAAGTTCCTTTTTATGATTTCCATCACAAGGTCGTTAAGACATCCCTTCAACCATTATCAAATCAGCACCAAGATAATCTTTCCTAGAAGAAAAACAACATACCACTCTTCTTCATTTAAATATCCAAACCCCAAGAGTTCACTCCTCTTGGCCAGAATTTATTGCTCCCGATGTCTTTAGTTGCCCATACAACTAAATTGTCCTCTGCAACCTGGGTACAAACAAGCAGTGACTAACTTGCAACCTGGGCACCATTCCACAAGTATTATCTTGCATTCTAGGAACCAACCTACAAGATGTGTTCAATCATATGTATTGCCTTAGCGTTCACTCCGCTAAACTCTCCTCCTTGGATATCAAAGTGAGTTTTGACTATATCAGTATAGGATTTTTGAATGAAGAAGATTCAAGAGTTCTTCTACTAGGCAAACATTTCTTTGCTACTTCAGACAATATATCTTCAAACAATCCTTCCATATTAATACAACTCAAAGAATTAACAAGTTCAATTGATGCGGTTTTGAATTGGGACTAATACATTTTTTAAGGTGGTTTTTCTCCTTCCTAATTACTCATGATGCATTGAACAAAAAAGAAGTTTCTTACCTGTTCATGAGCAATAACATCATTTTGTGGGATAAGTGGCACATCCTTATTCATTGGGGCCTTTCCTTTAACTTTACCATCAATGGTTCCGGCTTCATGATCGTGTGATCCACCATAGCGAGTTCTCTTGGGTGCCATCCCCACTATTAGATACTTAGCTTAACTTGAGAAGTTATAAGCTAAAGTATAAGAATCCAATGGAAGTAGGGTAAATGATTATAAGTGTTTTAATTCCAAAACACATATGGTTATTCTACACATCAAATCAAAAACATATGCTTGCTTAATCCTGCCATAATCTTATGGTAAACATGCGTTATAACCCATACATTAATCTCATGATTAATCACTTATATCTACTTGCAAGAACAATCCATCATTTTAGTTGGACAAAATTCTTGAATATGATTAGATAATTCATGCAAGCATCTAGGTTACATTGATGAAGAATTGTGCATGCAATCAACATAATTGATTATGTAATCGAGTAGTGAGACCTTCATTACTTTGTAATGTAACATGTAAAAAAAGAGTATATAGTATTTGTTAATAGAGTAAAATTAGAAAGGATTTGAATTGAATGATAATGTGTTAGTTATTGGAAGGATTCCAATTGAATAGTAATATGGTAGCAATCGGAAAGGGTTTCTCAATTGAAAAAGGATTGGTAAATAACTTGACTGAAAGAGCGTCTGAATGTTCAGTCAACACATTAATGTCTTGCGCATCATTGTCATCTTGAACTATGTTCAGCTCTTCAATCTTAACTGAACTCTTTGGCTTTTCGTCTTTCACATCATGATCCTTGACTTTGCTCTTGCCCTTATCATGCTTCCAAGCATGACAATATTTCTTTATGTGACCATACTTATCACAATAATGGCATTGTATATTGCGGCGACCACGAGACTTTGATCTACTTTTTGACGCATCTATATTGCCCTCTTTTTTGAATTCACTGTGCCAAGAACAACCTTTACATTGTTTATCATCCTTTTGCACATGATGAGCTTTGCCATGATGAGAGCTACTCATAGTCTTTCGAGCATTTCCTCTGACAAAAGAGAACTAGTGACATCATTGTACAAGAGTGTACCATTAGGAGCAATATTAGTGACAATTGTGCAAAAGATATCCCATGATGGTGGCAGCGAACAAAGCAAGAAGATTGCTTTCATCTCATCAAAATTTGGGCAAACAAAGAGTCAAAGTCACTGATATGACTGGCAACAATGGCTGACTCCTTCATGCGAAGGTTAAAGAGTTTTTGCATCATGAAAACCTTATTACTAGCCGTATCTTTTTTATAAGTGTTGCATAACTTTTGCCATAAAGCATAGGCAATATCACATTCTAACACTGAAAGTATACTAAATCGGCAAGGTGCAGTTTAATGGTAAACCTACATAGCTCATCAAGCTCTTCCCGCTGAAAGAGAGTCAAGTTCATGTCTTCAGTTCGGGCCGCATAGATAATAGGCAATTTCTGTTTCTTTTGGATAAGCACATTTGCATTTGGTTTTTCCAAAGCTAAAAATTAGTGCCATCAAACTTCTTTATGTCATAGATATCACGCTCGTTGGTAGTAGACATTATGACAAGTCCAAGAGATTCTGGGAAAATTTTGGCAGAGTCTCCTTTATATTTGGGACTATATCAATCAAAATATAAGAGACAAATTGACCAATATGTCAATCAAAGTGCATACAGAGGACAATTCCACTCACAAGGCATACAATATAGAGATTAATTGAGGTGCATAAATTGTCACACTGATGATAGACCGCCAACTTGGCATCAAGAGCACCTATCCCACTCTATACATGTCGTAGGGCGAGGTCACGTAAGGGTAACTCAAGCTACCTATATCTCCGAAGGTATCTCCACATTTGAGAATACCTTAGCTCAAGAAAACCTCACCACGACCCTCTCAACATAGGATATGCAACAAACGTATAGCCAAGTCTCAAAAATGGCTATCTTTAGGACCAAGTCTCAAAAATGACCGGGACTGCCGTATAAGCCAAAAGTGGCTCCTCAAAGGGTGTACAAAGGCAGTATCCACAAATAACGTACAAGATCTGATAATGCGCTCAAACAGGCGCCAAAAGCATATGCATACAACCTTCCACCTGAGAGCGAAACCACTACCAAAAAACACGCTCTAAGAAAGAGCAAACACTGCCACAAAACAAAATGTGGAATCTTCAATGCACACTTACAAAAAACCGGTAGTAATATGATAGTAAATCGGCAAGCTATGCCAAACCATAGTCTCAAGTTGCACCAAATCACTTGCATAAAGCATAGCCAACTCAAGCAGGACTCAAATCTTATAAATATTTGTAGTTAATTTATTATGAAGTTGATGCTACATTGGACCTCAAGCTCAAGATTTGAGCCTAGACGGGGTCAAGGATAAGTTTTTGCAACACAAAGCTTAGATTGAACTCAACTCTCAACTTTGAATTCAACTCATTGTTCCGCTTCAACTGTAGTTCCATTCAAAGCAAGGTGCGAGAGTCCAGAACATGAGTTTATGTTTCCAAGGTATCCATATCCAAGATAACTGGAAGTGTGGTTGGATCTTAAACTCAAAATTGAGATTTTTGGTTTTTAAATTTTTGAGATATTTGGTCAATAAACTATGAAGTGGAGTTTTGTAGATCAAACGCAATTGAAAAGGCATGTTTTCCAATAAATCAAGGATCAAATATCCACCTATGTGTATGTGTGTGTGTGTGTGTGTGTGTGTGTGTGTGTGAGAGAGAGAGAGAGAGAGAGAGAGAGAGAGATGTTTTCTCCAAACAAAAGATGGGAATTATTTATAGTTGTATTAAAGCTCATGAGAAAGCACATGTATCGGCTAAATTTTGCAAAAATTGAAAAGAAAGTAAATTATGGTAATTACTCAAAGATATTTGTATTGTATTGTTAGAAAAACTATAAGCTCAAACGAATGTAGTGTAGATGTTATGATTTGGTTCTCTCTCATCTATATCTTCTCTCTTTACATTCAATACACACACACACACACACACACACACACACACACACACACACACACACACACACACACACACACACACACACACACACACACACACACACACATATATATATATATATATATGGGGAAATTAAAAAATTGGCCCGTTACATGGCAGAGGATTTTTAAGATATTGAGCTAGACCCCAAGCTCAATTTTTGAGCCTCAAAGCTTAGATTTAAGCCTTCCTTCAAGTAAACAAGCTAAACATGGTATTCACAATAGCAGGTGTTGCGATCCTTCAACTTGCGTACGAAGTATGGCTTCAGACCCTCAAAGCATCTAAGGGATATCCTAATGTTAGGATTAGCCTCCTGGAACCGCATTACAAATCCCTCTGCCACACAAAAGATATTTAAAAATACTATAAAGTAATGAAATCTAGTTGCAACACTTACACACTATGAAGCACTTTTAAGCACTTTGCAGCACTTTAAAGCACTTTGGGGCACTTGAAAGTACTATGAAGCACCATGTGAAACTTTCAAGAAACCTGTCATGTACTTTGGTGCCCTTTGAAGCACTCTACAGCACTATAAAGCACTTTGGACACTTGAAAGCACTTTGAAGTACTTCAGTGCACTTTAAGAGCATTCTGAGGCACTTTGTGGCACTTGATAGCACATTGAAGCACTAATCAGCACTTGGTGTACTTTGAACTACATTGGTGTACTTTGGAAGCACTCTAAACTACTTGGTAGCACTTTAAAAGCACTTTCAAGCACTTTGTGGCACTTCAAAGCACTCTAAGGCACTCTGTGGCACTTTCAAGCACTCTGAAGTACCCAAGCGCTCTGAAGTACTCTAAAGTACTTTGAAGCGCTTTGAAACACTTTGAAGCACTATGCAAAACTTTAAAACACTTTTGGGCTCTTGAAGGCACTCTGAAGTGTACTGGAGAACACTCTAAAGCACTTTGAAACACTTTTAAGCACTTTGCAGCACTTTAGGACCCCTGAAAGTACTGTGAAGCACTTTGTGGCACTTCCAAGCAACCTGTCATGCACTTTGGTGCCCTTTGAAGCATTATGTAGCACTGTAAAGCACTTTGGGGCACTTGAAAGCACTTCAGTGCACTTTAAGAGCACTCTGAGGCACTTGATAGCACACTGAAGCACTTTACCAACACTTTGGTGCACTTTGGAAGCACTCTAAACTACTTGGTAGCACTTTAAAAGAACTTTTGAGTACTTTGTGGCACTTCAAAGCGTTCTGAGGCACTTTGTAGCACTCTCAAGCACTCTAAAGTACTTTGAAGCGCTTTGAAACACTTTGAAGCACTACGCAACACTTTAAAGCACCTTTGGGCACTTGAAAGCACTCTAAAGTGCACTTTAAGGACTCTTTGAAAGCACTTCAGTGCTATTAAAGAGAATTCTGAGGCACTTTATGGCACTCTGAAGCACTCCAAAGAACTTTAGAGTTTATAAAGCACTCTGAAGCAATGTAAAGTCCTTTGTGGCACTTTCAAGCACCATGAATGAAGCACTTTTTAGCACTTTCATGCACACAGAGATGCACTTTCTAGCGCTTTCAAGCATTTGCAGGCTCTAAGTGATGCATTTTGAAGCACTTTGAGACACTTATATTCAAAGCTTTTGCAAGCACCCAAAATTACTAAGTAAAGCATTGTGACACACTTTTAAGATGTTCTGGATGATATACCTGAGGTAAATCGAGGAGATGCGCCAAATGCACCACATGTGCCCTCTTGCAGATTCTCTTTCGAACGACATCTTCGATGAAGTCCTACTGTTTTCGCAACATCATTATTTCTCATTACATTGTCAGCCCCATTGACTTCGTTGAGGCATGCCATGACAGTAGCCCGTTTCAAAATAGCTCATTGTTTGAACGAGGAGTCTTCACCTCAAACAATGTATGACAAATGTTAGAGAAAATCAGCCTCCCAACTGTCTCCTATGTGGGTTGCAACACTGAGAACGTTGGATGACTGAGAAGTTGCTGTAGAATGCTCCATTAAAGACCCTCGAAAAGCCCGTTTGTTTGATTACGCCAATACTTAGCAACTGCCTTACATATTTTCTTTGCCTCCTGCTTATCAATGTCACCATCCTCTCACGCTCGTGCCATCCTTTTTTGCCTGTTTCTTTGTTCTCTCTTCTTTACAGCGCCCAATAGTTTTGTAGACTCGGTAGAAGATCCCTGGGATATGCTGTGTAGCAGATAATGGAGGAAGGTAAAGGGGGTTTGTACTGCCATTATGAGTATTATGTGATTCCATGTGGAACGTGTGAGGATGCAATTGACACGACAATGAAGACAGTCAAAATAGTGCCATAGTACTCATGGAGAGAGAGAGAAGAGAGAGAGAGGAGAGAGAGAAGAGAGAGAGAGAGAGAGAGAGAAGAGAGAGAGGTTTTGTTGAAGCTGAATATGGCTACCAATGAGGAGCTGGTTGATATGGCTTTGTGATGTGCCCGCAAGCACCTGCAACGGCTATGGAGGACCGAGAGAGAGAGAGAGAGAGAGAGAGAGAGAGAGAGAGAGAGAGAGGGAGAGAGGGAGGGAGAGAGAGAGAGAGAGAAGAGAGAGAGAGAGAGAGAGAGAGAGAGAGAGAGAGAGAGAGAGGAGAGAAGAGAGAGAGAGAGAAGGAGAGAGAGAATGGCACAAGAGGTGGGAGGACCCATTGAGGCCGCGTTGCAGAGAGCCCAGAGGAGTGGCGGTGAGAGGGAATTTAAATGCACAGACAGTTTGCTACTTTAAGATTTAGTATTAAAGTAAATGGAATTTCCAGCCCGCCTAAATTCAACCTCTCAGCCAAAAAGATTTTATCTTTCCTTTATATGAAATGAAAATGAATAATCCACCACCCATTTCATCTCCTCCCAAAGGAGTGTCCATGACACTCCTTTTTGGTACCACCTAAACATGCTATCACCCATTTCCTAAACTTAAGATCTAGCTTAGCACGCAACTCCCTTGGTACATGTGCACAAGTCTCACAGTCGAATGTTCTAAGTTTATCAAATAATGTGTCTTGACCATACAACGATACATGAAATTGTAATGAGGCATGTGGTGATCTATTGATCAAATACACAGCAATGTATAATGCTTCAGCCCAAAACCCTTGTGGTAGATGGCTTTTGATAGCAAAGACATTATCCCTCTTGGATGGTGCTATTCATTCGTTTGGCAAACACCATTTTGTGCCGGAGCTGTAAACTCATGCTTCATTCCACTACTTGAGAGTAGAAGTCTGTAAACTCTTCGGAGACATATTCTCCACCATTGTCTGATCTCAAAGCTTTCAACTTATGTTCAGATTGAGTTTCCACACTAGATAAGAATTTCTTGAAGCAAGAAAAGGTCTCATCTTTAGACTTCATGGCATAAACCCAAACATGTCGTGTTGCATTGTCAATGAATGTGACAAAGTAGGATGCTTCACCATGTGATTTAGAAGGCATAGGCCCACATAAATCACTGTGCACATGCTCTAAGGGTTTGCTTTCTTTTTCAAAAGAATGTGTACGATGTGTCCATGTTTGTTTTCCATATTGACAGTGCTCACAAAAAGGAAAATTTGAAATGATAAAGACGGAAGTAGCCCAAACGAGAAAGCGTTTCCATTCCCTTCTTCGACATATGACCTAACCTGCTATGGCACAAAGCACGGTTGGCAGCTTAGTTACAAAAAGAGCATTGTTTTTATCAAATAGATAAAGAGGATATAATGAACCAACTTTTGAACCATGGGCTATAATAAGATGACCTTTAGCAATGCGCCAAGACTGTTGGTGAAAAGTGACTTTGTAACCCAAGTCATCAAGACGTCCAACTGAAATCTTGCGTGTTAGGATTGGAACACGACGCACATTATGGATTATAAACTTCATGCCATTACCATCACCATGGCAATTGCACCTATGCCCACAATGTCACAAGAGTAACTGTCACTAAGTGTAACAAAGCCATTGGTATCTTTGTATGTAGTAAACCAATCTCTATGAGGTGTGACATGCAACAAAGCACCCGAATCAAGAACCCATGTGTGGGACACTTCACCACTAACAAGTAGTTCAGTTGGCATAGAACTTTGTAAAGTCAAAGTTTCTTGTGCATCAAAATACGTCTGAATGTTCAGTCAACACATTAATGTCTTGCGCATCATTGTCATCTTGAACTATGTTCAGCTCTTCAATCTTAACTGAACTCTTTGGCTTTTCGTCTTTCACATCATGACCTTGACTTTGCTCTTGCCCTTATCATGCTTCCAAGCATGACAATATTTCTTTATGTGACCATACTTATCACAATAATGGCATTGTATATTGCGGCGACCACGAGACTTTGATCTACTTTTTGAGCATCTATATTGCCCTCTTTTTTGAATTCACTGTGCCAAGAACAACCTTTACATTGTTTATCATCCTTTTGCACATGATGAGCTTTGCCATGATGCGAGCTACTCATAGTCTTTCGAGCATTTCCTCTGACAAAAGAGAACTAGTGACATCATTGTACAAGAGTGTACCATTAGGAGCAATATTAGTGACAATTGTGCAAAAGATATCCCATGATGGTGGCAGCGAGCAAAGCAAGAAGATTGCTTTCATCTCATCAAAATTTGGGCAAACAAAGAGTCAAAGTCACTGATATGACTGGCAACAATGGCTGACTCCTTCATGCGAAGTTAAAGAGTTTTTGCATCATGAAAACCTTATTACTAGCCGTATCTTTTTTATAAGTGTTGCATAACTTTTGCCATAAAGCATAGGCAATATCACATTCTAACACTGAAAAGTATACTAAATCGGCAAGGTGCAGTTTAATGGTAAACCTACATAGCTCATCAAGCTCTTCCCGCTGAAAGTGAGTCAAGTTCATGTCTTCAGTTCGGGCCGCATAGATAATAGGCAATTTCTGTTTCTTTTGGATAAGCACATTTGCATTTGGTTTTTTCCAAAGCTAAAAATTAGTGCCATCAAACTTCTTTATGTCATAGATATCACGCTCGTTGGTAGTAGACATTATGACAAGTCCCAAGAGATTCTGGGAAAATTTTGGCAGAGTCTCCTTTATATTTGGGACTATATCAATCAAAATATAAGAGACAAAATTGACCAATATGTCAATCAAAGTGCATACAGAGGACAATTCCACTCACAAGGCATACAATATAAGATTAATTGAGGTGCATAAATTGTCACACTGATGATAGACCGCCAACTTGGCATCAAGAGCACCTATCCCACTCTATACATGTCCTAGGGCGAGGTCACGTAAGGGTAACTCCAGCTACCTATATCTCCGAAGGTATCTCCACATTTGAGAATACCTTAGCTCAAGAAAACCTCACCACGACCCTCTCAACATAGGATATGCAACAAACGTATAGCCAGTCTCAAAAATGGCTATCTTTAGGACCAAGTCTCAAAAATGACCGGACTGCCGTATAAGCCAAAAGTGGCTCCTCAAAGGGTGTACAAAGGCAGTATCCACAAATAACGTACAAGATCTGATAATGCGCTCAAACAGGCGCCAAAAGCATATGCATACAAACCTTCCACCTGAGAGCGAAACCACTACCAAAAAACACGCTCTAAGAAAGAGCAAACACTGCCACAAAAACAAAATGTGGAATCTTCATGCACACTTACAAAACACCGGTAGTAATATGGTAGTAAATCGGCAAGCTATGCCAAACCATAGTCTCAAGTTGCACCAAATCACTTGCATAAGCATAGCCAACTCAAGCAGGACTCAAATCTTATAAATATTTGTAGTAATTTATTATGAAGTTGATGCTACATTGGACCTCAAGCTCAAGATTTGAGCCTAGACGGGGTCAAGGATAAGTTTTTGCAACACAAAGCTTAGATTGAACTCAACTCTCAACTTTGAATTCAACTCATTGTTCCGCTTCAACCGTAGTTCCATTCAAAGCAAGTGCGAGAGTCCACAACATGAGTTTATGTTTCCAAGTGTTATCCATATCCAAGATAACTGGAAGTGTGGTTGGAATCTTAAACTCAAAATTGAGATTTTTGGTTTTCAAATTTTTTGAGATATTTGTCAATAAACTATGAAGTGGAGTTTTGTAGATCAAACGGCTATTGAAAAGCAGTTTTTCCAATAAATCAAGATCAAATATCCACCTATGGTATGTGTGTGTGTGTTGTGTTGTGTTGTTGTGTGTGTGTGTGTGTGTGTGTGTGAGAGAGAGAAGAGAGAGAGAGAGAGAGAGAGAGAGAAGAGATATGACATATGACCTAATCCGCTATGGCACCAAAGCAACGATTTGGCCGGGTTGGCAGCTTAGTTACAAAAAGAGCATTGTTTTTATCAAATAGATAAAGAGGATATAATAAACCAACTTTTGAACCATGGGCTATAATAAGATGACCTTTAGCAATGCGCCAAGACTGTTGGTGAAAAGTGACTTTGTAACCCAAGTCATCAAGATGTCCAACTGAAATCAAATTGCGTGTTAGGATTGGAACACGACGCACATTATGGATTATAAACTTCATGCCATTAGCCATCACCATGGCAATTGCACCTATGCCCACAATGTCACAAGAGTAACTGTCACTAAGTGTAACAAAGCCATTGGTATCTTTGTATGTAGTAAACCAATCTCTATGAGTGTGACATGCAACAAAGCACCCGAATCAAGAACCCATGTGTGGGACACTTCACCACTAACAAGTAGTTCAGTTGGCATAGAACTTTGTAAAGTCAAAGTTTCTTGTGCATCAAAATACGTCTGAATGTTCAGTCAACACATTAATGTCTTGCGCATCATTGTCATCTTGAACTATGTTCAGCTCTTCAATCTTAACTGAACTCTTTGGCTTTTCGTCTTTCACATCATGATCCTTGACTTTGCTCTTGCCCTATCATGCTTCCAAGCATGACAATATTTCTTTATGTGACCATACTTATCACAATAATGGCATTGTATATTGCGGCGACCACGAGACTTTGATCTACTTTTTGACGCATCTATATTGCCCTCTTTTTTGAATTCACTGTGCCAAGAACAACCTTTACATTGTTTATCATCCTTTTGCACATGATGAGCTTTGCCATGATGCGAGCTACTCATAGTCTTTCGAGCATTTCCTCTGACAAAAGAGAACTAGTGACATCATTGTACAAGAGTGTACCATTAGGAGCAATATTAGTGACAATTGTGCAAAAGATATCCCATGATGGTGGCAGCGAGCAAAGCAAGAAGATTGCTTTCATCTCATCAAAATTTGGGCAAACAAAGAGTCAAAGTCACTGATATGACTGGCAACAATGGCTGACTCCTTCATGCGAAGGTTAAAGAGTTTTTGCATCATGAAAACCTTATTACTAGCCGTATCTTTTTTATAAGTGTTGCATAACTTTTGCCATAAAGCATAGGCAATATCACATTCTAACACTGAAAAGTATACTAAATCGGCAAGGTGCAGTTTAATGGTAAACCTACATAGCTCATCAAGCTCTTCCCGCTGAAAGTGAGTCAAGTTCATGTCTTCAGTTCGGCCGCATAGATAATAGGCAATTTCTGTTTCTTTTGGATAAGCACATTTGCATTTGGTTTTCCAAAGCTAAAAATTAGTGCCATCAAACTTCTTTATGTCATAGATATCACGCTCGTTGGTAGTAGACATTATGACAAGTCCAAGAGATTCTGGGAAAATTTTGGCAGAGTCTCCTTTATATTTGGGACTATATCAATCAAAATATAAGAGACAAATTGACCAATATGTCAATCAAAGTGCATACAGAGGACAATTCCACTCACAAGGCATACAATATAGAGATTAATTGAGGTGCATAAATTGTCACACTGATGATAGACCGCCAACTTGGCATCAAGAGCACCTATCCCACTCTATACATGTCCTAGGGCGAGGTCACGTAAGGGTAACTCCAGCTACCTATATCTCCGAAGGTATCTCCACATATGAGAATACCTTAGCTCAAGAAAACCTCACCACGACCCTCTCAACATAGGATATGCAACAAACGTATAGCCAAGTCTCAAAAATGGCTATCTTTAGGACCAAGTCTCAAAAATGACCGGGACTGCCGTATAAGCCAAAAGTGGCTCCTCAAAGGGTGTACAAAGGCAGTATCCACAAATAACGTACAAGATCTGATAATGCGCTCAAACAGGCGCCAAAAGCATATGCATACAACCTTCCACCTGAGAGCGAAACCACTACCAAAAAACACACTCTAAGAAAGAAGCAAACACTGCCACAAAACAAAATGTGGAATCTTCAATGCACACTTACAAAACACCGGTAGTAATATGGTAGTAAATCGGCAAGCTATGCCAAACCATAGTCTCAAGTTGCACCAAGTCACTTGCATAAAGCATAGCCAACTCAAGCAGGACTCAAATCTTATAAATATTTGTAGTTAATTTATTATGAAGTTGATGCTACATTGGACCTCAAGCTCAAGATTTGAGCCTAGACGGGGTCAAGGATAAGTTTTTGCAACACAAAGCTTAGATTGAACTCAACTCTCAACTTTGAATTCAACTCATTGTTCCGCTTCAACTGTAGTTCCATTCAAAGCAAGGTGCGAGAGTCCACACACATGAGTTTACGTTTCCAAGGTATCCATATCCAAGATAACTGGAAGTGTGGTTGGATCTTAAACTCAAAATTGAGATTTTTGGTTTTCAAATTTTTGAGATATTTGGTCAATAAACTATGAAGTGGAGATTTGTAGATCAAACGCAATTGAAAAGGCATGTTTTCCAATAAATCAAGGATCAAATATCCACCTATGTGTATGTTGTGGTGTGTGTGTGTGTGTGTGTGTTGTGTGTGTGTGTGAGAGAGAGAGAGAGAGAGAGAGAGAGAGAGAGAGAGAGAGAGATGGGTTTCTCTCCAAACAAAAGATGGAAATTATTTATAGTTGTATTAAAGCTCATGAGAAAGCACATGTATCGGCTAAATTTTGAAAAAATTGAAAAGAAAGTAAATTATGGTAAATACTCAAAGATATTTGTATTGTATTGTTAGAAAACTATAAGCTCAAACGAATGTAGTGTAGATGTCATGATTTGGTTCTCTCTCATCTATATCTTCTCTCTATTTACAATTCACACACACACACACCACACACACACACACACATACATATATATTTATATATATATAAATATATATATATATATATATATATATATAGATGGGGAAATTAAAAAAATGGCCCCTTACATGGCAGAGGATTTTTAGATATTGAGCTAGACCCCAAGCTCAATTTTTGAGCCTCAAAGCTTAGATTGAACTCAACTCATGAGAAAGCACATGTATCGGCTAAATTTTGCAAAAATTGAAAAGAAAGTAAATTATGGTAATTAATCAAAGATTTTTGTATTGTATTGTTAGAAAAACTATAAGCTCAAACGAATGTAGTGTAGATGTCATGATTTGGTTCTCTCTCATCTATATCTTCTCTCTTTACATTCAATACATATATATATATATATGGGAAATTAAAAAATTGGCCCTTACATGGCAGAGGATTTGTAAGATATTGAGCTAGACCCCAAGCTCAATTTTTGAGCCTCAAAGCTTAGATTGAACTCAACTCTCAAGGTTGAATTCATTAATCTTGTAATTTTTCACATTCAACTCATTGTTCCTCTTCAGATGTAATTCCATTCAAAGCAAGGTGTGAGAGTCCACAACATGAGTTTATGTTTCCAAGGTATCCATATCCAAGCTAAGTGGAAGTGTGTTTGGATCTTAAACTCAAAATTGAGATTTTTTGTTTTCAAAATTTTGAGATATTTGGTCGATAAATTATGGATTGGAGTTTTGTAGATCAAGCACAATTGAAAATGTATGTTTTCCAATAAATCAAGGATCAAATATCCACCTGTGTGTGTGTGTGTGTGTGTGTGTGTGTGTGTGTGTGTGAGAGAGAGAGAGAGAGAGAGAGAGAGAGAGAGATGGGCTTCTCCAAAGAAAAGATGGGAATTGTTTACAATTGTATCAAAGTTCATGAGAAAGCACATGCATCGGTCAAATTTTGCAAAATTTGAAAAGAAAGTAGATTTTGGTAATCACTCAAAGATATATATATTTCATTGTTAAAAAACTATAAGCTCAACCGAATGCAGTGTAGATGCCCCTTACACGGTAGAGGATCTGTAAGATATAAAGCTAGAAGGTCTTAATAATGGACTGAAATTGACAAATTGGAGCATATGGTTCTTGAGGATATGCAGGAAAAAAAGAATTAAAAGTTGATGGTGATTGCCAAGATATGCTTGCGAAAACTGTTAACAAGGAGAAACCCATGCATTGCCTATAAATCAAGAGCCAGCTTCAAGTACCTTGTCTTAAATGCTCATACCAACCACACATGCCGTGATTGCCAAGATATGCTTGCGAAAACTGTTTAACAAGGAGAAACCATGCCACAACCATGCATTGCCTATAATCAAGAGCCAGCTTCAAGTACCTTGGCCTTAATGTCCATACCAAGCACAAATGCCGTGAATGTTCGATGCATCATTTTGAAGCCATGAACTGAGCCTACTATTGTGCATTTGAAAACATGTGTCAATAACAAATGTTAGCTTCTCATGAAATATCTCTTTGACACCTGCTAATGCCTATATTTTGCTACGGCATTGAAATGTGGGGTTGTATCATTAGTGCACTCTCTCACCAAGAGCATTAAAGACTAGTGAAGAATCACACAAACACAAGTGGGCATGGAGATGGAAGAAGAAGTACATACATACGAGCATGGTTTTCATCTCTACTAGTGTACTAGATAGCCATGAGGTATAGATAGAAAATTGCGACACGCATACCTTTTGAGTATCATTCTTCCTTCTTGGCTATTATCATGATGTGTAAACACACGTAGGATCGTCGGGTACGTGTTTTTTGCCGCGGCACTAGGAGAGAGGCAGTTTTCTGGTGGCTTGTATATGCACCCACGACTCCAAAAGTAGGGAATTATCTCAATGCAATAAGGCCGGCGTGGCATCAGTCCCACAGGGCAAGCGTGGGGCGGAGCAGGTATAAAAGCCAGAAGAGAGCACGCTGGTGGTAGCGCATACCTTTCTCGGCCTTTTGGCTAAGATCAAGTGTAGTATCTGTTCTTTATCAGTTTAATATCTGATACGTGGTCCATCGGGCCACATGATATTAACCTAATTTTTCTCACGGGGGCAGCCCCCTCCGGCAGCTTGCTGCCCGGGGGCTGCGCGCGTCGCCTCTGTATTGCACTGCCTCAGAGGCCTGGCGCACCCCCCTTCCAAATTTCAAACTCAAATCTCTTCTGCGATGGCCCCACAAAACGCTTTGAAACTTGTCTGCTGTGATGAGCAGTGGCTGATGACGAATTGGATTTCGTTGCTTTGAGACATGCCAATCGGGATTGCTCAGAGAAAAAGAGGCTTGATAGCACATCAGAGAGCATGACGGTGAAGTTTACCATCTCTCGAGCAGAACAACTCTAGCCCAACAAAGGGTGTCATGTCTAGGCATACAAGCACACACTGCAAGAAGGGCTTCCAAGGCTCATCCCACGCACTTGAGCATCTCGGCTTTGCCCAGACTAGGCAGAATAATAGTAGCGTGCCAAGCAACATGGGCGAGAAGGACAGATGCCCCTATCAGTGACGGTGATTCCATCTTGCATTGAGATTGCAAGGCTCTTAGGCCTACTGGAGGTTGTGTTTCAAGAGATGGCATGCTGGCTTTTGCATCACTTATTGAAAGTGTTACTTTCTTGCATCCTGTCAAAGCGCATGTTGAGGTTGCATCTGATGCAGGTCCTAAATCCTTGGTAATGAAGTTTGCATAAACCATACGCACCGGAATCCTGACAAGCCAAGACCTCTCTCTCATCGAAGTTGTCGCCCCTCAACGGAATGGCTCGATACCAATGGGAGGGCATCATAGAAAGATCTTAGACAATGATCATGCCTCGCGGAGGAGGCCATACCACCCTATGCATACTTCCTATTGCATCCAAGATTGTTTTAAAAAAGTGGTTATGGTGGGGGGATTTTTTAATTTTTTTGCTAAGGATTTGGTCTCGAGAGAGAATATTGTCCAGCCAACATGTTGAGCCTGAAGCTCAGCTCATGTGTGGTACAACTTTTCAATTAACTAAATTTTCTCTAAGAAATGGCAACTTCTTTTCGTCATTTGAGATGTGTGGATTGTTTGCTTTTGATCATGTCGATCCATATCACCTTTGAATCTAGCAAAGACCATGTTAGTTTTTTTCCTTGTTTACCCATTTCTTTTCCACTAGAAGTCATCTACTAAACTGTTCACTTCACCCATGAGCTAAAGGGGGGGCAATATGGGATAGTATCTAAGAAGTATTCCTGCAAGTTCTCCATACACTTGGTTGTATAAGACACCTTCCATTGTGCATTTGTACATCTCTCTCTCTCTCTCTCTCTCTCTCTCTCCACCATATAAGGGTATCCAAGTATGGCATTGCTATCAAGCAATTCTCCATCACAAGTCTCTTCCTATGGGAAACCAAGCTACAATCACAAGGAAGTGTTGACGGCCAAACACAGAAGGAGCTTTTCCAAACTTCTTGCATCATTATTTTTTGAAGCGGAATGACATCTTTGTAATGTTTTGTGCGGCCAATATTCTTTATGGGAACGAGCCTCTAAGGAGGAATTGCATATAAGCCTTTTTTGCTCGAGGTTTTTATCTATGTAAATATGGTATCAGAAAAAGATCTTAGACAATGACCATGCCTGAACGGAGGAGGCCGTACCACCCTATGCATATTTCCTATTGCATCAAAAATTGTTTTAAAAAAAGTGGTATGGTGGGGGGATTTTTTATTCTCTTTCGCTAAGGATTTGGTCTCAAGAGGGAGTATTGGCCAACCGGCAAGTTGAGCCTATAGCTCATGTGTGGGACAACCTTTCAATTAACTAAATTTTCTCTATGCAATGGCAGCTTCTTTTCATCATTTGAGACGTGTGGATTGTTTGCTTTTGATCATGTCGACGCATATCACCTTTGAATTTAGCAAAGACCATGCTAGTTTTTTTCCTTATTGCTACCATGTTTACCCATTTCTTTTCACTAGACGTCATCTAAACTATTCACTTCACCCGTGAGCTAAAGGGGGGCAATATGGGCTGGTATCTCACTCTATAGAGCTTCTACTAGTGGGAATGTTCTACATTTGTACATCTCTCTCTCTCTCTCTCTCTCTACCATATAAGGTAATCCAAGTATGGCATTGGTATCAAGCAATTCTCCATCACATGTCTCTTCCCATGGGAAACCAAGCTACAATCACAAGGAAGGAAATAATTTGGAAGATAGTCACTAAAGATGAGCATGAGCATATTCATATAGATCCAAGCCAACAATTGGCATGTGCCCTCAGCTAATAATCTTTTCAAGATCTTAACCTCACTAAAATGGGCAATTATCTCTTACTTTGGCAACCACGTTTGATATAAATTCACATCCCAAAGGAGCCTTGTCTAATGAAGAAACTATATACACTAAAGGTTGCCAGCAATGTCATTATATATTTAGAGCATGTTTCATACTTCTCATGCCTACTTGATAAGTACACATTGGTATGAGTACCACCATGTCCACAATAGAAACAAGGTGCATTCTTATAGGTGGTTTATTTGAAGGGTAAATTCTCGTCATTTATCGAACAATGTGGTGATGCAATAATTAGGACTCTATGTTAGTTATACAAGCGGGATAGAGCTATAGTCATGGGTTGCAAGCAATTGGAGGAGAAGACCGGGATCCACCAACATCTAAACAGTCCGAGGCCTACACTTGACCTTAGCCATAATAGCACCAAAGGTCAATCTATATTGTATATATTGATGGGAGAGACCCATGGGTGTTTTCTTGTGGTTGCAGCTAGGTTTAGGTATGTTTTCTTTGAGCCTTAGTAAGCACAAACATGTCACAATTCATGGCAAAAAAAACACGGGCTGTACATTGTTGACGTGGCAGGTTGGGATGTTGGGAGTTTTTCTGTCAATTAATGAAAGCATTTGACTTTTAGAACTTTTGTTGGAAATACTCGGCTTTAGAGATCTCTTATCAAGAGGTTTAATTAGATCTCTTGTCAAGGGGCTTAATTTCTTTAATTTCATTAGTGATCCTGGTTATATGCCTATGCATGATGATATGGTTCCAATATCTTGATCTGTCAGAAAAGGAGAGTCATGAGTTTGTGCTCCCGCATATGTCACAACTTGGTGATGTGGCATGTCTGCTTCTGGACTGGAAGAAAAGAGGAGAGCTTGTGAACAAAAAGGTGAACCTGAGTCAAGGCCATAATGAGCACAAAACGTGGCACAATTCTTGGTGGAAGACATGGGCCACACGTTGTTGACGTGGCAAGCTCAATGTTGGGAGCTTTGCGCCAACTATTGAAAGCATTGACTTTCAGAACTTTTGAGCATTACTTTTTGAAAGCTGCTTTTGGGGACATTGGTGCAGATAAAGTGAGTCTGTGCTAGGAAGAGCAAGAAGCAGGGATATGGGTGTCTAAAGTGTATGCTAGGTGATACCCGGGGGAATTCACTCTTTATAATACAAACAGGACGCCACCTGCGAGCGGACAACTTTGATAAAACCCCTATATACGACTCATATTAGGGAATATGACCCCCTTTCTACGCTTATACGGGACAATCAATGAAAGAAAACTATCATACCCTATCTTATATATAAATTTTTAGGTCGCACATAATCTAACTGAGTTAAAACTAGTCAAAGAGTGTGTAGCATAGTGAATTGCAACGTACTAAGGAACCACTTTTGTTGATAACTAGATATACCCTCAATGTGTCTTAGTTTGACTTTCAAATTATGTGCCCGATCAACCTGCACTCTAGCTACTCATCCAATTCTGACCCATCTACAGCTGGTGTAAATCAACCCTTGACCTGCTCCAAATTATCCCTTATTTATGACTGGCTTGATGCAAAATTTGATGTGTGACCTGATAAAAAACTTCCCCTAAATTCATCTGAATTCTAGTACAGATCGGTGACCAATTATTACAAAGTAATCAACCCGGTTCAGGTACCCCCCCCCCTTAAATATGATACCCCCCTCCCTTATTTTTAAGATTGGGAGATAAATTATTGGGTGCCTGCCCCTAACTTATACGCTTATGTAACTTGTAAAAAAAACCCCCCTCCCCTGCACTTACGTGGTGAGATAAATTTTCCATGGTGAATCCCCCGGGGGGTGATAAAGGAGGTATGAAGGTCAAGGGCACACAGGTGATCCATATGTGTGTGCATTTTGGGATATTTTGACCAACGTGCTCTTCCATGGGGCTTCTCAAATTGGCTAATTGGAGAGCTTAAAGTGTATAAATGAAAGTGCAAAAGGTGGTTTTCAAAGTGCTTTATAGGCTAGTCCAAAGGCCTGTCAATCTGTAATGTACAACTCAAGATATGACAGTTTGAAGAAAAGGGTGCTTCACAGATTCTCAACAGAATGGATGAGTGCAACAAAATGGAGTATGTCGGTCTTTTCGGATTGGTAATTGGATCCCAAATGGATAAGATATGAGAAGTTTAAATTTTTCTGCTGCACCATTTTGATTGCCTCTATAAACGTGCCATCATATGTTTTTCAAGCTTGCCAGGGTTTGTAGAGGTAGTGTGAAGCTTATGGAGCTAGCCAAAAGTGACGGCCTGCCAAACAGAGTTGCGATCATCAAGATATTAAAGTTTGAAGCTGACAGTTGGCAGAGGAGATGCGGTTACATATGGTTTTTTTCCCATTTGGGAACGATTGTTTACTATTGTCAACTTGCCAAAATGCACAAAGGTCCTGATGGATCAGAGTCAGCTTCCACGTTGGCTTTATACCATGGCCATCTAACATTGGAGTTGGAAATGGGACTAGGTCAAAGTAGCAGGGAAAATGGGGATTTTTTTGGGAAATTTTGTGGTTTTGGGTAACCCTTGAAGGTGCACTTCATGGGAGACTGCCACGTGGCGTGGGATTAAACCATATGTGCAATAGAGTCCAAAGGAGGTGTGGTATATATATTGGAGGGAGAAACTAAGTATCCAAGAGGGAGAGAGATGGAGCTATGGATTCCTCCCCCTCCTTGCCCGTGGGCGCTGCTATGGTGGCCTTCTCGCATGTGTGCCCACAATGAGATGGTGATTAATGTTGGAGCCACTGTCACCGATGGTGGATTGTGGCATCCGTTTGGCGATGTCGATTGACTATGGCAGTGCCCAATTGGGGCTTGTTCATACACCGGGGGGGGGGGGGCATGGGCCCTCCCCCTTTTGTTTGGAGTATAAGAGGATACCCCACGATGGCGTTGAAGGGGCGGGGTCCCATGCAGTCAGAGAGATGTGGATGTGCCCCCGGGCTGTTTGTGGAGTGCGCATGCGTGCGTGCACGCACACACACACACACACACACACACACACACACACACACACACACACACACACACACACACACACAGAGAGAGAGAGAGAGGAGAGAGAGAGGAGAGAGAGAGAGAGAGAGAGAGAGAGAGAGAGAGAGAGAGAGAGAGAGAGAGAGAGAGAGAGAGAGAGAGAGAGAGAGAGAGAGATTTGGGGGGGGAGGGATATATGCGTTGGGGGGGTTGTGTTTCCTTGGGACCATGTGGTGGTTTTTCACCCCGAGAGCGACTTGTACTTGCTTTTTTTCCACTCAACCTAGAGGAGACTTGTTTACAGTCGTACATTCTTGGACTCTTCATGGCAATACTCGGTTACAGTGATCTCTTATAAGGAGGCTTAATTAGATCTCTTGCTGGGTGTCTAAATTGCTTTACTTTCATTATTGGTCCCGTTTATTTGATGTGTCGGACAAGGAGAGTCGTCAGTCTCTGCTCCTATCTGTGACACCTTGCATTGAGACTCCTGCATAGGAGGATGTGTTGCAACAGATGGTCGAAAATTGTGTCTGTCACAACTTGGTGATGTGGCATGACTATTATTGGACTTGGAGTTGAGAGGAGAGCTTATGAAAAAAAAGGCATGACCTCGAGCCATAGTGAGCACAAAACATGGCACAATTCATGGTAGAAAACACGAGCCATACGTTGTTAACGTGGTAGGTTGGACGCTGGGAGCTTTTGCATCAATTAGTGAAAGTTTCACAACTTCACTTATCGAAAGCATGTACTTTTGGGGACGCCTTGTAAAGATGAGGCCAAGGGCCATTAAATATGTGGCTATGGGGAGTCTTATACACAATTGCAGAGTTAGCTCTCCCATGCAATTGTACACTAGCTGAGAGCATAATGAAACGAAGTACCACAAGGAGGCACCTACCTTAGCAACCAATGAATCCGAGTGGAATCTCAAGTGTTGAGTTCTCTTTCAAGTCCAAGTATGCGGTGATTATGAAAGAAGAGCAAAGAAAGAACATAGATTTCAACCTTTTATCAAACCTTTCTTACTAGAGGAATATTCAACAAGGCTTGTGGCACCTAAGAGATTAACACTTCAAGAAATTCTACATGCTACGAGACATACAATATGCTCAGAAACTTGCTACACAAAATCAAGCAAATGAGGATATTTCTATGAAGAGAGCTAGCCATGCAATTAACGCTTGAGCCACTTGATAGTGAGGACACCTTAACATCCATGAATTAGGTTTTTAGTTACACATCTCATTGATAAATCAAATTCTTTTTTTCCTCGAGTTTTTTTATCTTTGTAAATATGGCATCATAGAAAGATCTTAGCCAATGATCATGCCTCAGGAGAGGAGGCCATACCACCCTATGCATATTTCCTATTGCATCAAAGATTGTCTTAAAAAAGTGGTTATGGTGGGGGGGGATTTTACTCTCTTATGCTAAGGATTTGGTTTTAACAGAGAATATTGGCCAACCAACAAGTTGAGCCTGAAGCTAATGTGTGGGACAACTTTTCAATTAACTAAATTTTCTCTAAGAAATGGGCAATTTCTTTTCATCATTTGAGATGTGTGGATTGTTTGCTTTTGATCATGTCGATGCATATCACCTCACCTTTGAATCTAGCAAAGACCATGCTAGTTTTTTTACTTATTGCTACCATTTTTACCCATTTCTTTTCCACTATAATTCATGTAAATTGTTCACTTCACCCATGAGCTAAAGGGGAAAATATGGGCTAGTATCTCACTCTCTAGAGCTTCTACTAGTGGGAATGTCTCTATGCTAGCTCCTTATCCACTAATCTAAGAAGTAGTCTTGCCAGTTCTCCATACATTTGGCTGTATAAGACACTTTCCATTGTATATTTGTACCTCTCTCTCTCTCTCTCTCTCTCTCTCTCTCTCTCTCTCTCTCTCTCACCATACAAAGTACCGCAAGGAGGCACCTACCTTAGCAGCCAATGAATCTGAGTGGAGTCTCAAGTGTTGAGTTCTCTTTCAGGTCCAAGTATGTGGTGATTATGAAAGAAGAGCAAAGAAAGAGCACCTACCTTATAATCAATACAGATTATAAACAACCAATGTGGTTAAGTTTAGAGATTGAATAGTGAAATAAAGAAACTTTAAGTTTAGTCAATGTATCTACAAGCACCTAAACCGAGCCATGGCCTCTGAAGGTGATTGGTAGACCCACAATCAATCTCATAGAGATACTGTACATAAAATGAGGAATGCTTCATAAGCTATCAATTTCATGAATTTGCATGCCGCTTCAAATCTACCTTTGCTAAATACTAGGACCCATAACACCTAGTGCTCATGCATTTAACAAAAAATGATATGAACCTATATTTTCATGACTATAAGTACCGATGCTTATGAAATATGTGATGCTCAATGCACACATGGAAGAGAAGGGTATATAGTACTATGAAGAGAACTAAATACTTTCTACTACAATCACTTAAAAACCAAAATGTTTGAACCATAATAGAATGTGAAATATAAATCACATCTAAGCACAAACAATGAAATATTTTCATTAACAATACATAGCCTTGCTATACATACAAACAACCATTCGTGAATGTTGTTCAGTAGTACTTGTAAGCTTCACAAGTCTTACTATGTATCCTCGGATAATGTTTGACCACTAAAGACATGCTTGAAATGGTCTAATACATGGATATGACCACCACCTAGGGGATTTGTCATGACACATAATTGAAATAAAAGGTGCTAGTGTCAGTCCAAAGACTCATATTCTCAACATGTGGAATATGTCTCATATAATGATGTCTAAAAATATGACACCCATCAAGTACGAGATGTACTTGTCTGTGGAGGTAATTGTAAACACTCAACAAAATGAGTGAGAGGGACCCTGATAACTCGTACTCTGCACTCGCTAAAACCAAAATCCATGAGTTTCTAGACGATGTTGCATACCTTATGACTATCAATGTGTGCCAAACAAAACCTTACTATGTAGGTCTATAAATGCAGGGTGCAAAAATGTATCTGGGACACTACATGCCCAAAATTCTTTGCTCCTACATGACCTTGTCATGTGTCTAAAGAGAAAAATGGATAAAAACATTTCTAGAATATGCATCCCACTTGGAAAACTCAATTTGGTTAGCATTGGGCAACTTGATCATGAGGGTTATCATACCGCTTTTGGAGATGCTGTTGTCAAAGGGTTATTTGATTGTGGAATTTTTTTTCAAAGATGGAACTCTTTACACTCTACGTGTGTGTGTGTGTGTGTGTGTGTGTGTGTGTGTGTGTGTGTGTGTGTGTGTGTGAGAGAGAGAGAGAGAGAGAGAGAGAGAGAGAGAGAGAGAGTTTATATTTGACATCCCTTTATTCAAGAACCATATACTGACCTTGACACAAAAATGACATAACCAGGGGACACAAGACAAAACACAAATTTTTTAAACTATTGAACTTATTCTTGGTACATCCGTTTCTGGTAGGAGATTGAGAGAGCTCCAAAAATCATACAAGAATAGGCCTATACCTACCACCATCCATCAAAAAAATAGCAAGTGGGCTACTTTGATGGAAGTTAGATATCCAAGAAACCCATTCTACTCGTTATCGCTGTCCCATAGCCCAAGACCCCCTTAGTCTCCTTGTATATATTAGGGGGTCGGTTTTTTGCCTTCCTATTAGGCATAATCCATTTCTTTATGACTTTTTTTGCTACCATGGCATGTTTTGGTTTAATGGGTACTTTTGATTTTTTGAGGAGGTACCTCATCAACCATTAGCATATATTATTGTTTTCTTAACCTAAAGGTTTGTTGCCATCATAACATATCAAAGTCCAACTATGTTATATTTTATATGTATTTTTTGTTAAACATTTGTGTGTAGTTTAAACACAACAAATACATCCATTCATCAATTTGATTCCATCTTTTATGGAGCCCCTAAGCCTAAAGCCATCTTTTATTTAAACCACTCATCCTTTTATGGGTCATCTAGTTGTACAATGTACTTCTATTTATGTATAATATACCCATGTTTATACGATTACTTTAGAAATAATTTCCTAAATCCTCAATTTTAGAAAATTTCGATAGAGTTTCCCCCATTTTTGATTATTTTATCCAAAAAACCTTGAGATCACCCATGGCAACTTCATATCGAGATTTTCATACATCTTTTTGTCCAAAAAAAAACCATATATTTGTAGTGTGCGCTTAACTTAGCATGGTTCATTGCTAAGCATGTAGTATTGTTTTCAAGGCACGTTACCTACTATCATACCATAACAAAGTTTAGCACTGTAAACTTTTTTTTTAGTGTGTCTTTTTAAAACCAACATGCTTTGTGAGAACATCTATGCCCAACCATGCATTAAGTACCCATTCATTAAAAAAAAAACCTTTTGTAAGTAGAGCAGATTAAACATCATACAAAATACAAATCTTCTCTCAATAGACCTCGAAGGAGTGGGGTCTACCTGGTTTTGCGAAGCCTAGCCGCCATGAGTACGATTGTGATGCAATTTCTTGGTGGTGGTTGCAACTTGGTTGAGTGCTGCCAAAAGGGAGTATGATCTGAGGTTTATCGCCGAGCTATGTTTGTGAGTTTTGAGCAGGTGTAGGTTTGACCCGAGTATTTTCTCTTGATGGTGTAGTGCTCTTATGTCTTGTGTGTGTGTGTGTGTGTGTGTGTGTAGGGGTGAATAGGGAGAGGGAGCTCGGAACACACGGACGGATTCTTAGCTATGGGGTGAGCGTATTAGAACATAAGAAGTCTTTGATGAATAAATACATGCAGATTACAAGAGCTCAGAATAACCACGTTGATGGTGTGATGCTCATGTTCCATGTGTGTGTGTGTGTGTGTGTGTGTGTGTGTTGTGTGTGTGTGTAGATGAGGGTTGAAAGTGAGTGCAAGGTATCAAGGGGCATCTCTAGCCTCAGAACCCCCACTAGGAACTCTAGTTGGATTTCCTTCTATGGCTCTCTCCTCAGGACACACAACTCTTTCTTTTGTTAAGGTAATCAGACCTCTTGTTGTATATATCATGCTATGAGCTTTATTGACCCTATGTGTAGTCATTGGAGCCCAAGGATCCCATCCGTCTAACCACTAAAAATATTGTTGGCTTATTGAATCAACAATTCTTGATCTTTCAGGACTCAATCTTCTTATCTTTGATCTAGTCTCCGATACAGTAGGTCTGATTACACTAGGAGTGATAAAATATTGGTGGAGTGGACCTTCAAAAGATGTATATCTCTCAAGTTCTCTCTGGTCTATTGTCAAGTACCATTAGGAGAAAGTTGGACTCACTTTTGGGCCTTTCAGTTCTAGAGAGAGAGTGGCGCTCGACCAATGAGGAAGAGGCTAACATTACGTTGAGAATCGACATCTTGGAGCCAAGCTCTTTTAGAAAAAAGGGAGAAAATATTATTTTTGTTCATCAAATTGCACAACTTCATGCTTTCAAGGCATAAATGCCATAAGTCATACTAACTCTGTACCGACGAATTTCAGAACTTTCATTGAAGACTCTATCTAGTATCTATGTTCCCACCCAAATATGACTTTGAGTAGCTCTACTTCCCTCTCAAAACTTTCTTCCCTTTTTTATATTTGCGCTAACTTTTATGTGTATTCTAGTGCACACCATGACCACTTCTTGACGGCCTAGCACTACCATTGACTCTGTTAGCATTTTGAACAGTTATACTACAGATGATCAAGCATGGATACCATCTCAAATAACTATCAAAATTTCGGTACTACTGCAAACTAGGAGGAGGAAGAGGAGGCAACACAATGATTTCATGAAGGCTTTTAAGGGACAAGTTAAAAAGTTTAAAGTATGTGTATGAAGCAAGCGGGTGAAAGAGGTCCTCATACAACATGCTTTTCAGCATGCAGGCTTAAGGTTGCAAACATCTCCTCCAAGTTTTCCATGGCATCAGCCCAACTGTAAGTTATTTTGAGCATCTCACTTGGTGCATGATTATATTTGAAGGTTAATGGTGGATATCATCTTTGGTATGTTCAGATATTTATCCATCGAATAGGACGGATTGGCAACTAGTTGAGAGCATAGTTGAGATTTTTGATGCTTTCCATGCATTTATTGGTGAGTAAATGTACCGAGGAAGACAACAAAAGAAATTTGCAGATAATGGAATATCCTTTTATGATATGTCATATTTGGAACCGAGAACTTCCTTTGTTTGGGGTCGTGTAGCTCTTTGTCACTTCCATCCTTTGACATCAAGGATTGGTCTTTGCCAGCTTTGCAAACTAGTGAAAGCTTTTTAGGTTGTTTCAGGATATACAAAAGTCCCTCAAGTATTTAATTGCCACAAAAATAGTTCGGCTCGCACTATTTATGCCTCTTGAAGTGTTTGTATATTTCTTCTTTGTGAGTAAATAAGAACTACCGCAACAATGTTCATTTGCAAGTCTGAGAGCTGTTTGGACTTTTTAGATGATAATTGGGATAGGAAACAATCACGGCAAAATCTGTATTTTGTAAAGAAGTCCATAATTTACAAGTTTATAATGAAGCTCTCAAAATTTCATAGTGTCGTTTTACTATTTTAGATATCATCTTCTTAGTGTGTAGCTTATTCCACTCGACCAAGATACAGAGTCTAGTCTCGAGAAAAAACCTCTATCAATGGAGCTCTACTTTCGAGACTGCCTACTTGCTGGGATAGAGACAATGTCAAGCACAACTCTTGCACAGATCAGGGTAGATCGTATATGTGAAGAACTTCCACTTTTGCCGGAATTGTATGCATTTAGTCTCAACAATAGAAAGGTGCTTACTAAATGGATGAATTTTCATTGTCTTTAATACATTGAGACATAGAATCTAACTCTTTCATCTTCTCAGATTCCAAGACGCAAGGAGAAAAACAAAATTGTGCAAGGAGTCCCTCTCAAATACACTTCACTTAATTGCTTCCATCGGAAGCTAAGTCACATACATTGTGCATGCAATGAGCTTTGATGCCATGCAAACCATGATGTACTCTTCAAAGTGACTAATACAGAGACATTTTGTGCCGCTCAAACAATGTTTAAAAAATGTACACTTTTCATTGTCTCAAAACTTTACAAATTGTGTTGTTTTTGTCAAGATGTATACAAAGAGAGGTAGTTATTACTCCCTTCCCCTGCTACTGCTCCCTTGTCCTCTCCCCCGGTTGGTGCCACTGGTCCCCTTTCCTCTCCCTTGATTACTGCCACTGGTCCCCTGCCCTCTCTGCCACTGCTTCCTTGCCCTCTTCCCCGGTTGCTGCTTCTTCTCCCTCGGGGGACGCTCGTCTCCGGCATCCTTGCATCGTTCGAAATCATGGGTCTCTTTCATGGCTTCCCATGCATCTTGCACCTGTGAAGTTTCCCTCTACTCTTGCTCTTGTCGCTGATGTGTAGCCCATTCCTCTACTTCTGCGGCGTCCGGATCCGCATAATATTGATTGATTGCTTATTGCATATTTTGAACTTACTCTTGAGTCTGATGGCAGCGCTGCATCATTTTGTCAATGCGAGCCTGTTCAAACTCCTCAGCTCTCGCCCCTTCCTCTCTTGTATGTCTGTTTATCGAGATTATAATATGTTGGATGGCCATTACAGAAAAATGTCACACATCGTTGGGGGTGTAGTTATGTAATTGAAGTTCCTGTAGAAGCGTGATAATAAGAAAGTAAGTAAAGATGTTGCTTCTTTTAATACAAATGTTGCAACAAACAAACAATGAAACAACACGATTACTTATGTTTGGTACATCCAAAATTTGACCGAGGAGCAACAAGGTATTCAAACAAGTTCGCCAGCAACAGCTATAGTCATCAACTTGCATGGGCACAGTGACCCGTTTGTGCCGGATGGTAGTCCCTAGATCATGTTCTAACAAAACATGCTCTACACAGCATACAAATTTTTTTGCAGCACTACATACGTAACCACTTGAGTCAGTAACACATTACAAAGAGATACTACTTCCAAATGTATCCAGATGTGCCTTACGTTTTTACACGAGCGTGAAACAACCTGCTTTACCCGGAGTTTGCGTAGCAGACAATCTTATCTTCAAGGTCAAATAACAACAGACTCCAATGATCACTACACCAAAACCATCAAAAGATCCTAAATCCAATATGGTTTTTACAAGGCAAAAAGAAACTCACGATTGATTGTATGCAATGACCAGAAAACGCACAAGATCAAAATTGACTCTGCTAAACCATCGCAATAGAGCCAAAAAGGAAACTCCGTTGTTCTGTAGCATAGGCGAGATCAACGGATCTATTACGTATATTTTGTTCTGAACATCAGTGGGTAGTACCGAGATAGCGTGCCTAACATGAATCAATGGCAGAGATTAGACTTTAGATATTTTAGTGGGCTGTCACACTGCCACAAACACATGAGCCAATACCGAGCGATTGGGGCACCTATCAAATTCCATAAGCCACTGACTCGCTTGGTATTGACCCATGTCTTAGCGGTAGTGAGCCATCTAATGAACCAAGCGTGACTTATAAAGAAAATCTTGAGACGTAACACATAACAACATTGACGACTGCCACAAAGACATGGGTCAATACCGAGTGAGTGGTATAACTATCCAATTCCATAAGCCACTGACTCACTTGGTATTACCCATGTCTTGGTGGTAGTGAGCCATTCAATGAACCAAGCATGACTTATAAAGAAAATCTTGAGACGTAACACATAGCAACGTTGACAACTGCCGCTAAGACATGGGTCAATACGAAGGGAGTGGTATAACTATCCAATTCCATAAGCCACTGACCCATGTCTTAGAGAAAGTGAGCCATTCAATGAGCCAAGCATGACTTATAAAGAGCTTGAGAAGTACTACATAGCAATGTTGACGACCGCATACGTTGCGTTGGAGTTGGAGAAATTGCGCATGCACGTGAAGTCTTGTTGATTGAGGTTGAAAATGCAACCCTCCTGTGACCTTCCAGAAAGCAGTATCTGTGCATGCAGAGGCGCTGCACTAATCAGAACTTGCAACTTCTCTTCATTTTCTTTGTTGATTTGCTCTAAAATAATCAACTCCTCTGATAAAGGCTCCTCATTGGATGGCCCTTGTGAAGCAGAGCCTTTCCCTTGCCTTTGTTGAGCTTTATCCGTGGCTACCTCATTCTCCTCCCTTAATGGCACATGCTCCTCCCTAACAGGCACATGCTCTTTCCTAACAGGCACCTCCCTTACTGACACATGCTCCTCCCTAACAAGCACAAGCTCCTCCCTAACTAGCTCCAGATCCTCCATGCCTTGCTCATTTTGCTTCATAACTGGTTCCTCCATAACTATCTATGTTTCTTCAAGGATCGCCTCAGGGTCCACCCTAGCCTGCTCATGCCCCTCATTGGCTGGCTCAACCTTCCCATCTGTGTCATTTCTCTTGACCCGTGATCGTGTCCTTCTGCTGTTTAATTCAGACCTAAAAGGCTCTGTCTATCGTGCATGAGGATGGAGAGGGGGGATGTTAAGAATATCCATGAATCTACTATCCCGGATAGGTACTGGCTAAAGCAGCCCATTGTAGCAGAAGTGAAGCCTTTGAAGAGTGTCAAAACCCCGTTGTCTGATAGTAACACGCTGTGCATGGGCAGCTAGGATATATCCATCGCTGAAGAATTCAATGAGGTAGTCTTTTGCAATTTCTTGTAGGCAGAGAAGTGCACTACTGGCCCATCGCATGCCCACTCTCCAATGCTCGCAAATCTCTTGCACTACTCGCTGGAAAGGAAGTTGTGGAATGGCCGGTTGCATGTGCCGTTCAATCCTTTGCAGCTCTTGCATCGCAGCTCTTGCAGGACACCTCTGTGCTCCTCATATTGGTGCTTTCTTGCTTGAGCATGCAAAGAGTCACCTGTTGTCTTTCTACGTGTGGCCTTTGCACGAGGCATCTCTACAAATATCATAACAGAAAATGACATGTCATTTTTTTCACAAGGGACTTAAAATTTCTAGGGTCATCACAAAGCGAAGAAGTGCACCAAATACAGTTGTATTGCCTCTACTTGCTTGGTACTGACCTCAAAAAAGTATAATAGCAAACATCATTAATAAAGATGATGGTTAGTAACAAGCAAACAGGTGCAATGAACAGAGTTTTCCTTCCCTTATTCGCTTGGTACTGACCTCATAAAAGTGTAATAGCAAACATCATCAATAAAGATGATGGTCAGTACCAAGCGAACATGTGCAACGAAAAGAGTTTTCCTTCCCTTATTCGCTTGGTACTGACCTCATAAAAGTATAATAGCAAACATCATTAATAAAGATGATGGTAAGTACCAAGCGAACATGTGCAACGATGGTCAGTACCAAGCGAACAGGTGCAATGAATAAAGTTGGCCTTCCCTTATTCTCTTGCTACCGACCTCAAAATAGTATAATAGCAAACATCATTAATAAAGAAGATGGTCAATACCAAGCAAACAGGTGCAACGAACAGAGTTTGCCTTCCCTTATTTGCTTTGTACTGACCTTAAAAAAGTATAATAGCAAACATATCATTAATAAAGATGATGGTTAGTACCAAGCAAACAGGTGCAACAAATAGAGTTTTCCTTCCCTTATTCGCTTGGTGCTGACCTCACAAAATACAAGTGCACAAAAGTGTAGTAGCATACCTCTTCACTGTGTGTAGAGTTCTACGTCACTAAAGCATCGCAGAATAGGAGGAAAAAGTATTAGGAAATATGACGTAGCTAAATAGATATTTGAGTAGGTTACTTAATGGAGAGAAATAGATTTCACACACACAAGATTATAGAGTAGGAAGAGAGAGAGAGAGAGAGAGAGTAAACACGATATACGTGGTTCACCCAATGTGGGCTACGTCCATGGGAAAGTATCCACTCAGTGGCTTTAGTACTTCAAAACAAGAAGTAGTTTACAAAGGGATTAGACCCTTAATAGAGCTCCCGCCTTGCTTCACTCTCACCACCTCACACTCACCTTGTTGCATCAACTTCACACTATGAAATATGTGTAGAAATGGCCTCCTTTTATAGGTCAAAAGGGCTGCCCTCTCTCATGAGAGGCAGCCATGTGTAGCCACCCTTGTAGATAAGTCCAAACCGGACCCTCCAATCCGCCCATGTGTGGCCGCCCTTGAGAAGACAAGTCCGTTTTTGAATTCGGCCACCGGCCATTGACTTCCGACCACCGGCCAACTGGCCAACCGACCGGTGGTTTTCCGACCACTTTTTGGCGGCCATCCGGCCATAATATTCCGGTGAAAAGGAATATTCCGGCCCCTAAAGTTGCCCCTGAATTTTGGCCGTGAAAATTTTGGTATCCGACGAGTGATTTTCCTTCACGCATGATGGCTTCTCCTCATAATGGGGGCCTTACAAATGTGCATTTTTACCACAAAAAATTACAAGGGGTAAATCAGGCTCCATACTTAACAATCTCCCACTTGGAGACTGATCTCCAAACCAAACCTGTGACTGCTTTCCATCCTGGCTTCTTATCCTTGAATGCCGATCGAAGATGAGAAAAAGCTCAACTTCTCCTTGTTGACCACCTTTGTAAACATGTCTGCAGGATTTTCACTTGTATGCACCTTTCCTAGCTTTAGATGTCCCTCTTCCAAAAGAGTGCGTATGAAGTGATATCTCACCTCAATGTGCTTTGTCCTTGAATGAAAGGCTGAGTTCTTCACAAGATGGATAGCACTTTGGCTATCACTGTACAATACACAATTGGCTTGTTTGAATCCAAGCTCTTCTAAGAATCTGTGAAGCCACATAATTTCTTTGCTTGCCTCCATCATTGCTACATACTCTGTTTCGTGGTAGAAAGTGAGACCACTTTTTGCAGCTTTGAAGCCTAGCTTACTGTTGTGCCTCCAACTGTGAAGACATAGCCAGTAGTGCTTCTTCGATTATCATTGTCAGCTACCATATCTGCATCAGCATACCCTTCTAGAAAAATATCAGTTCCTCCAAAATACAAACCATTTGTTGTTGTCCCTTTTAGATACCTAAGTATCCACTTCACAGCTTGCCAGTGTTCTTTAGCTGGGTTGTCCATGAACCTACTCGCAACTCCCACTGCATGTGCAATATCTGGCCTTGTCTAGATCGTAGCATACATTAGAGAACCTACCATTGTAGCATATGGAACTTAGACATATAGGCTATCTCCTCTTGTGTCTTTGGACACACAGCCTTCATTAATTTAAAATGACCAGCCAAAGGTGTAGAAAGTGGTTTTGCATTTTGCATTGCAAACCTTTCTAGTACCTTCTTGATGTAATCCTCTTGAGATAGCTTTATTGTCTTCTTCGTCCTGTCCCTTGATATTTTCATACCAAGTATCCTCTTTGCAGCACCTAAATCTTTCATTGAAAAAGATTTAGATAGCTCCTCTTTTAGGTCTTTGATGTCCTGCATGTTAGCACTTGCAATCAGCATGTCATCAACATACAACATTAGGATGATGAACTTCCCATCTCCCAAATTCTTCGTGTAGACGCAATGATCTGAGTTGCATCTTCTGAATCCATGATCTAACATCCATCGATCGAACTTCAAGTACCATTGTCTTGATGCTTGCTTTAATCCATACAAGCTTTTCTTTAATCTGCAAACAATTTTCTCCTTACCTTTTACTTCATACCCCTTTGGTTGAAGCATGTAGATTTCCTCCTCTAAGTCACCGTGAGGGAATTCTGTATTTACATCCATTTGCTCGAGATTTAAATCATGAGCAACCACAAGGCTTAAGACAAGCTTAATTGAGTTCATTTTTACAACATGAGAAAATATTCATTGAAGTCAATACCTTTCTTTTGAGAAAACCCTTTTACCACAAGCCTAGACTTGTACCTTTCTTCCCACCATCTTCTTCCTCACCTTGTGCACCCATTTGTTTTGAAGTGTCCACTTACCTTTAGGCAACTCAATTCCATGTTTGGTTGCGATGTAGTGAGTCCATCCCCACTTGCATGCTCTTCGTCCATTCTTCTTTGGATTCATGTTGCATAGCTTCTTTGTATGATTCCGGCTCTCTAGAATCTGAGATCAAGAGATGGTTGAAGGAAGGAACAAAAATTTTTGGAGGTCTAATTGCTCTTGTAGATCTTTGGGGAATATGTTGAGGCTCCTCAATTGGTTGACGTTGTTGCACATTTTCCCCGTTTGCAGTCCTTGAGTCTTCACCGTCCTCAAGCTCCATGTACTCATCACCTGTTTCTTTTGTTTGTTTTCTTTCCAAAACATATTTTGTTCATTAAAAATTACATCCCTACTCCTTAATATTTTACCATCTTCAGGATTCCATAGGCGATACCCAAAGTCACCTTCTCCATAGCCAATGAAGAAACACTTTTTGGACTTTGCATCTAGCTTTGATCTTAGGCTTCTGTCTATGTGCACGAAAGCCTCACACCCAAACACTTTGAGAAATGCATAATTCACCGGTTTACCTGTCCATGCCTCTTCTAGAACTCCCCCATCCAATGCCGTTGAGGGTGACCGATTGATTAAGTACACATACGTACTTACAACTTCCACCCAAAGCTAAAGCGATAGGCCTGCATGTAGCTGCATGCTTCGTGCTCGCTCCATGACTGTCCTGTTCATCCTTTCCGAAATCCCATTTTGTTGAGGTGTCCTTGGGGTTGTCCTTTGCCTCTGAATGCCATTGCTAGCACAAAAGCTTTCAAAAGCTTAGCTGCAATATTCGCCTCCATTGTCAGATCTGAGGCATTTAACCTTGGTACTTGTTTCATTCTCCACAAAGGCTTTCCACCTTTGAAATATGGAAAATACATCGGACTTATTCTTCATGACATAAACCCATGTTTTTCTAGTTGCATCGTCTATGAATGTTACATAGTACAATGAGCCCTCAAGTGATGGTGTACTTGCAGGACCCAAAACGTCAGAATGAACCAACTCAGGTTTTTTTTTTCTTTCATTTCCTGGTTTTTGAAAATTTACTCTCTTTTGTTTACCATAAACACAATCTTCACAGAACTCTAAGTCCACTTCTTTCAAACCTGGCAGAAGCTTCTTTGTTTGAAGGATTTGCATTCCTTTGGCACTCATATGCCCAAGCCGGTAGTTCCACACCGCACTGTCAACTTCTGTACTTGCTGCACAAGCTGAAGGTTGCGTGCTCATAGTACACAAGTAAAGTGTACCAACCTTTTCTCCCTTCGCAACCACCAAAGATCCCTTTGAGATCTTCCACCGTTTGTTTTCGAATGCAATGTTGTGACCTTCATCATCCAATTGTCCTGTAGAGATCAAATTTTTTTGAAGAGAAGGAACATGCCTAACATCTTTAAGCTTCCATTCACGTCCGTTAGCAGTTTTGACAGAAACTATACCTTTGCCGACAATCTCACAAGCTTCATCATCTCCCAAGTATACATACCCAAAATTACCTTTGGTGTAATCTTGGAAATGTTGCTTATGTGGTGTCGCATGGAATGAAGCCTCGGAATCTACTATCCAGGAATTAGACACATTGTCTAATGAGAGAATTAGAGCATCTTGTTCTACTTTACCTGCCACATTGGCCTCTGATGTTGGCTTGTTGTCTTGAGAGTCGAGACTCAGTCTCCTTCTTCTTCTTGGACCACCAATCCTTCTTGACGTGGCCCTTCTTTCCGCAATTCCAACATTCAAGAATTGACTTTGTGCGTGACTTGCTCTGTCTTAAGCGATCACGACCCTTTTGGTTTTTGAACCTCTCCTTAGGACTTCCTCTTGTTTCCACTGACAATGCAGCACTTGATGATTCTCCTGTGCTTCTCCTTCGTATTTCCTCGCTTAGGAGAACACCCATAACATCATCAAACTTAAGAGTATTTGTGCCAAAATAGAATTACTTATAGCCATCACAAGGCTGTCCCAACGATCTGGTAGAGATGATAGTATAAGGAGAGCTTGCACTTCGTCATCGAAATTGATTTTCATCGATCGAAGTTGAATTATGTTTGTGTTAAAGTCATTTAGGTGTTCTACAATTGAACCATTCTCTGCCATCTTTAGATTGAACAAGCGCTTCATAAGAAATACCTTATTGGATGCCAATGGTTTCTCGTAGAAGTTGTCAAGTGACTTCATCAAGTCCTCCGAGGTCTTCATCTCCGAAACATTGAAGTCCACCGTTGATGCCAAGCTTAACCATATTGTTCCCAGTGCTTTTCGATCAAGGACAATCCACGCTTCATCTGCCATTGTTGCAGGCTTCTTTGCAAGACCGCCTAGTGGCAAATAGAGGTGCTTTTGGTAGAGATAGTCTTCAATCTGTATCTTCCAATGTTGGTAGTTTTTGCCGTTGAAATTCTCAATCTTGAGCTTCCCTTCCTCCGCCATAATTCCCACTCAATTCAAGGAATCATTTCCTTGAGATAACTTAGCTACGAGCAAACCTTGCTCTAATACCAGTTGTTGTTAGGAAATATGATGTAGCTAAATAGATATTTGAGTAGATTACTTAATGGAGAGAGATAGATTTCACACACACAAGATTATAGAGTAGAAAGAGAGAGAGAGAGAGAGAGAGAGAGAGAGAGAGAGAGAGAGAGAGAGAGAGAGAGTACACACGATATACGTGGTTCACCCAATGTGGGCTACATCCACGGGAAAGAAGCCACTCAATGGCTTTAGTACTTCAAAACAAGAAGTAGTTTACAAAGGGATTATACCCTTAGTAGATCTCCCACCTGAAATGTATGTAGAAATGGCCTCCTTTTATAGGTCAAAAGGGTTGCCCTCTCTCATGAGAGGCAGCCATGTGTAGCCACCCTTGTGTAGATAAGTCCAAATCGGACCCTCCAATCCGCCCATGTGTGGCCGCCCTTGAGAAGACAAGTCCGTTTTTGAATTCGGCCACCGGCCACCGGCCAACTGGCCAACCGACTGGTGGTTTTTCGACCACTTTCCGGCCGTCGTCTGGCCATAATATTCCAGCGAAAAGGAAAATTCTGGTCCCTAATGTTGCCCCTGAATTTTGGCCGTGAAAATTTTGGTTTCCGACGAGTGATTTTTATTTCCGACGAGTGATTTTCCTTCACGCACGATGGCTTCTCCTCATAATGGGGGCCTTACAAATGTGCGTTTTTACCACAAAAAATTACAAGGGGTAAGCAGGCTCCATACTTAACAAGAGGAGGATGCGCAAAAAGGAGGAGCACTAGAGAGTAAGATGAGGATGCACAAAAAGGGTTGGGAGCACAAAAGAGATGGTTTGCTTACTGCGTAGCATCGACGGGGGCAGAGTTAAAACGCTAGGCAGTAGAGGATGCAAAAAGAGGGAGAAGAGCGCTCAAGCTTTTACTGTTTGCTCACTGTATGAGCGCTCATCTGGGCCTAGGGTATAGTTAAAATGTTTGGCAGGGGTGTTGCCTCTAAACTTAGTATGCTTACCTCGACGAGGGTGACAACTTCACTTATGCACATGATTACACCCGAGATTGTGGTTGGTAGATCGTACTGCATGGGAATCTGATCCCGTTTATTACTCCTAAAATGGTTGTCCTTGTGAGCACAACCCACATGCCTTTTTCAAGTGACCGTTTAGAGTCAGATGTTGATTTTTGTTGCAGTCGACATCTCCATCTCCAAGTAGAACAAACAGACCGCCCTTGTCTTCGCCTTTTTTGCACTCTTCCCCTTGGCCACCTCTCACGATCTTGCATTGACAGACCTCCACTAGCTTGAGTCCATTGCTACCACGTCGCCATCGCCCTTGCCTTTGCCTTTTCTTCCTCTTCCTCCTGGCCACCTTTTGGTTCTTTCTCTCAGCGACCTGCAACATCACCATCCAATTCGGTGCCATTGGATTTTGTAGAGAGAGGTTCTCTCTCTCTCTCTCTCTCTAGGTCCCATAGGTCATATTTGACCTCCCAGGACGATAATAGAACTATCTATCTATCTATCTATCTCTCTCTCTCTCTCTCTCTCTCTCCCCCCCCTTCCCCCCCTTGCCTGTGTGTTGTTAACTATGTGTGCACCAAAGCCACTGTGTAACGGGGTTAGGGCACAAGGGGAACAACACTTCAAGGTCAAAGAGTGGTCGTTAGGGTAAGATTAGAAGTCTCGCAATCTCAAGATTCGCATAGTTACAAATCGTACGTATTAGTTGAGATTCTCCATGCACCGCATGGTTAGAATAATTACTCCTTATGTGACAGTGCCTGAGTTGTTATTCAATGCTATGTTTGGGCATAGTGAGTGAGTAGGCCAATATATCTTTTATTGATACATTAAATTCTCTGTTCCAATCCACCTGTTTTGAATGGACGTGGGTACAACGTAAATTCAACTTGAGTCAGAACCAAGCGAATAGGGCCCTTTGAAGATTCTTGGGGTCCCTGTTCGCCTAGTTCTGACTCTAGTCATGTCACCTATTATGACATGAGTGCATGGGACAGAACCAAGCAAATAGAGATCGTGAGGGATACTCCAGGTCCAATATTCGCTTGGTTATGACACCAAATACAGACCAATTTTCAATAGTAGTTTTGGCTTGCTTTTTCTTTTAGACATGGGGATCATAGTCCTGGAGACATACGATGTGGGCCAGGATACAAAGCATTTACTGATAACATTAAATGCTCTGTTCCAATCCACCTATTGTAAATGGACGTGGGTACAACATAATTCAAGTTGGGTCAAAACCAAGCGAATAGGGTCCTTCGGAGATTCTTGGGGCCCTATTCGCCTGGTTTTGACTCTAGTCATGTCACCTATTATGAAATTAGTGCACGGGACATAACCAAGAGAGTAGAGACCTTGAGGGATACTCCAGGCTCAATATTCACTTGGTTATGACACCAAAAACAGACCAATTTTGAAAAATAGTTTTGGATTGCTTTTCTTTCAGTCATGGGGATCATAGTCCTGGAGAGAGACAATGTGGATAGGATACATGTGAAGAAAAACTATTCACGTTCTTATACAATGCCTATGCTCATCACCGTGCATCAGAACTATCAGGAATGTTTAATGCAGAGTTTTCTATAGAGAGGATCATAGATTGCTCATTTGAGTACCTACAAACCCATTTGCAACAGTATGAGGCAGTCATTTGTGACAATTCCATGACAATTGATGGCATGAGATATGTGCCCCCAGCCGACCTTGACCCTGACAAGAGTGCGGCAAGGAGACTGAATTGTTGTCTAGAAAAGTGTCCCTCCAATGCACTGCTTGTACAAGACACGTGTATGAAGCACTTAAAAAAGTGTTGCTTAGTGGAATTCAACCACGGGTTTGTCTGTTACTTGTATTACAGACGGATGGTGAGTCAGAGACTTCCTAGTCAACAACTTTTGGTATTGTCCATTGGCGCTAGAGGAAGAGATAGAGGATGTGGAGGTGCAGTTTGACCCAGAAGAAGAGTGGGTAGAGGTATTAAAGGAAGCATTTGATGCGGGCTTAACTCTTGCTTCTCTTGTGAATGCAGCATCAAGGTGCAAGCAAGAAAGCCCAAATAAGGAAGTGACTTTGCCTCTGAATTGCACTCCCAGCTTTGCTATGGCAGGCGACACCCACTATTATTTCTGCTCACAAATATCATGCATGAGATAAATATATGGGAGGACTACTGCCTAGCTGCAATTGCAGATTTTTGTGAGGCAGACATGGGATTTGTGGATGATGATGGAGTGGACTAACATCTTATTGCTGACATAGCTATCCACAACTTACATTTCACTTCAGGGTGGCAACTGATCAAAGATACATTCAATGAAGGTGAAGTCTAGAGAGGCCAATTTGCCAACAGATGAGCAGTTTCAATCGACAAAAAAACCACTCGGCTTGGAAAACATGGGTAGGACCATGGCACCCAGAGCTCAGGTAATGAATAGTCAGTCAGTCTATCACTTGTGGGGAAGGTCGATTCTGGAAATGGACGAGAATTAGATGGTAGTTTTTAAAGGCATTCAGATGGTATTGGAGATGGCCCAGTGATGAAATATCATGAACAATATTTTTGTTGACACGTGCTAGTGTATGACAATAGTTTCCTTAGAAGAGCGGGAGGCTCACGGCAAGGGCTTGTCACTGGAGTACAAGGCAAGGATGCAACGTTGTCCCACTACATTGAGCATTTCAACCGCAAAAAGGTTTGTAGAAACAAATCAAGTACTTGGCAATTGTACTAATCTCGCTTAGGGCCCATAAATGTTTTATTATTGTTTTGTAGATCATAATATACGACAAGGAAGAGGACAATGCAAAGTTCCCACTGTTTGCAATGAAAGTTATTACAAGATTTTGTGGTGGGCACCCCCTCCCACTAAACGCAGAAAGACTAATTTTGATTGAGAATAGTTTGCTCTACGCGTCTTTGGCATTGGGTATGGGTGCCAAGCCAGAGCCCCCCATTTTATGTCCTACATAGCTCAGGCTCTAGCTGCAGGGGTTGAAGACCCAGAGAGCTTAGATCCATACAACAAGTGGTTGTTTATGAGGAAAAGAAGATGCTTGATGCTCGTGGGGATGCTGCCATCAACAAAGGAACGAGCCCGTCTACAGAGCTTGCACATCAAAGAGGTACAGAGTGAGGAAGAAGGAGGTGCATCTAAGAGGATAAAAACGAGGGGCTCAGGTCCATCTTCTCCCTCAAGTCCATCTTCTCCCGCTCCTGACTCGTGAGTGTCGCCACCTCGCATGGCACTTCCCCGTATTTGAATTTCCCCAAGCCATCTGTTTCTTCTCTTTTCAGATGTGTTGTAAAGACCATGTAATTTTTGAACTCTTAAGAAGCTCCTTCTGCCTTGCTCTATGAATAAGTCGTCTATAAGTCCATTGGTGTAACTCTAATAGGCTATTGGCCTTATCATTTCCTCCCCCATGTCTAGTGTGATTAAAGTAACCTGTCCTTGCCATTGATGGGGGCTTTTCACAAGCCAAGGTCCAATACCCCTCTTCTCTCGTCCCCACCCCATGAAAACCCCCTCTTAGGGAGGGAGTGATAAAAGACATTGGAAAAAAGTAAGAAAAAAATAAAGTATGATTATGTAAATATATGAGAAAGGTAAAATAGGCCACCTCATGCCTGCGGGGCAGCCCATCCCCACCTTGCCTCCTTTTTCTTCACTGTTGCCCCGCCGTGTGTCCCTTTTCCTCTCCTCCACTCAAAAGGTCAACCCCCTCTCTCTTCCCCTTTTCCTTTCTCCTTTCTCTCTCCCCTCAAGCTACCCCACCTCTCACCAATAATGCATTCTAACTCACCAATAATGCACCCTAACTCACATGCAACTTACCCTATCTTCCAAAATAGTATACCCCACCCCCTCTTTCTCTCTCCTATCATATCCCATGACCCAAATACCCCCCCTCTCTCTAAAGGGTGCCATGTCTCTTGTCTTGTAGCTAAATAACCTCCCCCACACTCACACACACTCAGTTTCACTAAAAAAGGTGCCCACAGACCCATCCCCACCCGGTGGTTACCTGATTTTTCTTGTGTTCACACACATCTGCACATAGATTCACCTCTGAACACACTCCTCTCTCTCCCCTCTTGTAATTACTTTATTCTCCATGTCACCTCTCACTTTTTTTCATCAACCCATCTCTCTCTCTTAGTCTCTCTCTCATGAGACTGCTGTTCTGGCACATATACACACAGCCAGACAAGTGGGGCCCACAGTCACATGGCCTATGTAGATAATGATTTCTTCATTTCTAAATTCTAGAATTTCTCCCCCCCTCCTCCCCTATATAAAGAGGGTTCACCATCACACAAAAACACACAACATCACCAAAGAACACACTATGCACTGTGTGTGCCTAGTGCACACACACACACACCCCCACACCATCACCATCACCGCAATCACCATGCTTGTCTTGAGCATGACCTCTACACCCTTGGCTATGGAAGATGAAGGGCAACTAAATGAAGGATGATGGCCATAATCCTCGTGCGAGTCTTCGCCATCAACTCCCACCTATCCGCCATGTGCTCTACCACTCTCTCCCTTCTCATTCCCCTACCCTATGCTCCCCATTTCATCGCCTAATCCACTAATTTTGGGAAGGCCATGGTTGATGGCCATGAAGGCAAAACAGAACTGGGGTACTGGCCTTCTACGCATGACCGGTAAGAAAGGGGAGACAATCTACTACGACATGAGGATTGGCAAGCAGAAGCAAATGAATCTGGAAACATCGGCAGATGAAACCACTAGCGAATCTTCCAGTTCTGAGGAGGAGACCACATCCACTGACGAAAGTGACAGTTCCATTGATGTGATGGGTATCATTATGAAGGATCCACAAAGGGTAAGCACAACTGGTGATCCATCACCAAAAGGGAAACCCAATGAAGAGGAGAGAAAATCACCTGGCCTAGGAGGAAGTAGGTTGAAGGGTATGTTGTCTACGGAATTAACACTTGAGGAGAAAGATAGTTTTTTGCAAATGTTGATGGGATTTCCTAACCTGTTCATTGACAACTATGAAAGAATCACAGGCATTACAGTGGTGGAACACCATATTAAGCTGAAGGAAGGGGTAAAACCAGTTGTGCAAAAGCTACGACGACTCGGGGTCATACAAGAAAAGGCACTCTTGGCCGAGGTAAGGAAACTGCTGGAGGCGGGATTCATCTATCTTGTAGAAAACTCAGAATGGGTGTCACCCGTAGTGGTGACGCCTAAAAAGAATGGTAAGTGGAGGGTCTGTGTTGACTACAAACCACTAAATGCAGCTACAAAGAGAGACCACTTTCCTCTCCCTTTCTTGGATGAAATTCTGAATGAAGTAGCGGGTTTTGAATGCTATACCGTCTATGATGGTTATTCTAGATACTTTCAAATACGCATAGCCTTGGAAGATCAACTAAAAACCACTTTTATCACGCCATGGGGTTGTTTTGCATACAGGGTTATGCCATTTGGTCTCACAAATGCACCTGCCACATTCCAAAGATATGTCACATATGTTTTTCAACCGTTCTTTGGAACATCCATAAGAGTGTTCATTGATGATTTTTGTATATATAGCTCCCGTATTTCACATTTAGAAAAGGTAAATGAAGGTTTGGCCAGGTTGCAGAGCCTAGGTGGGCAATTAAATGTGGATAAATGCCACATTGGGGAGAATAAAGTCATTCTACTAGGCCATGAAATTTCAGCAAAAGGTATCAACGCCGACCCAAGTAAGGTGTCCGCACTCATAGCCCTACCTTCACCAACGACCGCACGTCAACTGGTCTCTTTTCTACAGAAGGTGAGGTACTTAAGTAGATTCATACATCTACTATCACAACTTGTTCTACCACTGCAACAACTCACTCAAAGATCAACTTTCACTTGGGACGAGGAAAGCGAACATCACTACAACAAGGTAAAGGAGGTCTTAGCCACTCTGCCAACTATCTCACCACCTAAGTGGGATGAAAAATTCTATGTCACCTCAAGTGTTGGTGATGACTCATTGGGGCTGTGCTACTCCAAAAGGATACGACGACATCTTTCATGAGGCCAATCTACTTCTCTAGTCGAATGATGACAGCAAGAGAGAAAGGTTTCACCCATGTGGAACACTTAGTCCTAGCTCTTAGATTTGCAACTACAAAGTTTAGGTCATATTTGTTGCCTAAGCAATTTGTGATTCTAACCACGGATGAAATATTTCCCTATGTTGTACAACACATGGATGTGTCTGCTAGAATTACTAAATGGCTAGTTCGTCTGCAAGAGTTTGACTACACGGTACAGTAGAAAGCACGACAAGGGCAAGTTTGGGGGGACTCATGACCTACCAAGTCTTTGAAAGGAAGGAGAAGCAATCTAAGGAAGGAGAAGTCCGATTACCTCCAGTACCACCGATGGTAGAAGGAGCATACTCTCTCTACTTTGATGGAGCCTACAAGCGAGCGTCCGACAAAGCAGCTGCAGGCATAGTGGTCTTTGATGACAAAGGGACAAAGGTATTTTCGTTGGGCCAATTGTTAGATTCACATTCTAACAATGAAGCTGAGTATGCAGCACTAACCAAGGGTCTACAATGGTGCGTCTCGCAAGGTGTACAACGCCTTAATGTATTTGGGGATGCTCTACTTCTGGTAAGGCAAGTAAATGGAGCATGGACATGCAAGAATCCTAGTTTAAGGACGCACTTAAGTGGTGTAAAAACCTTGTTGGGTAAGTTTGAAGAAGTTCAAATACACCATATCCCAAGGGCTCAAAACCAAGAAGCAGATGCCCTAGCAAGTGAAAGACTACAGGAAGTGGTGGTTGGAGCAATAAAAATAAAGCTCCCTCTATTTCAAGGAAGTGATGCCTTGCCTGACATCATGCATTTTTTGGAAACAGGGGAATGCCCATCAGATTTAACAAAGGGACAAAAGCAATGGCTGACACGGAAGGCCACAAGGTATCGACTCATCAATGACGATTTGTACTGTAAGGGTAAGGACCAAATACTCAGGAAGGTCCCTCTGTCTCAGGAAATCACGGGAGTAATTGCTAGCTGTCACGACGGGGTTTGTGGTGGTCACTTTGCCCTAGACATAACAAGTAGGAAAATCTTGCAGGCAGGCTTCATATGGCCTAGCCTCAACCGTGATGTACACCACTGGTGCAAAATATGTAAGTTGTGTCAAAAGGCCGGCACTAGGTCACTTATGCCTGAACCACAGACACCTATTCTCTCATATGGCCCATTTGAAAAATGGGGTATCGATGCCATTGGGCCATTACCTAGGGCCAACTCAGGAAAATTCTACATTATCATGGGGGTCGACTACATGACTAGATGGGCAGAGGCTACAGCCACCACTAGAATCACAGCGGTAGAGGTAGCTAAATTTATCTACGAGCACATATGCTGTAGGTTTGGCACACCTTTAGAGATCATCTCTGATAGAGGGCCAGGTTTCAGAGCAGACTTGGTAGGAGAATTAATGTAGAAACTGGGCATTACAAGGAGGCACTCTTCACCATATTACCCTCAATGTAATGGACTAGTTGAAAAGGTAAATGGAATGGTTTCTAAAATTACTACCAAGCAGGTAAACAATCATCCTGGAGACTGGGATAAGTATCTACTACCAGCTTTATGGGCCTACAGAACTTCATTTCGTACATCCTTGGGATTCACACCGTATCATCTAGTATTTGGTAAGGAAGCAATCTTGCCCATTGAAGTGCAACTACAAAGTCTCAGAGTAATGGCAAGCCAGCTTCAACAGCCCAACATGCATTTGAGAGATCACATCATCAACTTGGAAAGACTGCAGCTGGACAGAGAAGAAGCAATAAATTATTATGCAGCACAAGCAGAGCATAGATGGCTTAGCTTGAACGAGCATCTCCGGAAAAAAGAATTGAAGAAAGGAATGTTGGTGCTCCGCTACGACAATCGCTTCGACACGCGCAAGGATAAGAAACTCCTACTCCGATGGAAGGTCCTTTCATCGTCAGGAAAAAGTATTCCAATGGAAGCTACCAGCTTATGGAGGCTGATGGAAAACTTCATAAAACCAGGGTAAATGGTTGGCGACTTAAACCTTATTTTCTTCGATTTGACCAGGCTCCACCTATTGACATTCCAGATGAGGACACACCATCAGCCGCCACCTCCGACGATAATGATCAAACAGATGAGCTAGAGACATGAATGCCTCTAGCCAAAAGGGGAGGGCTAATGATGGAGGCTTTTCACAAGCCAAGCTCCCATACCCCTCTTCTCTCGTCCCCACCCCATGAAAACCCCCTCTTAGGGAGGGAGTGATAAAAGACATTGGAAAAAAGTAAGAAAAAAATAAAGTATGATTATGTAAATATATGAGAAAGGTAAAATAAGCCACCTCATGCCTGCGGGGCAGGCCCATCCCCACCTTGCCTCCTAATTTCTTCACTGTTGCCCCACGTGTGTCCCTTTTCCTCTCCTCCACTCAAAAAAGTCAACCCCCTCTCTCTTCACCTTTTCCTTTCCTAGTTCTCTCTCCCCTCAAAGCTACCCCACCTCTCACCAATAAATGCATTCTAACTCCACCAATAATGCACCCTATCTCACAAGGCAACTTACCCTATCTTCCAAAATAGTATACCCCACCCCCCCTTTCTCTCTCCTATCATATCCCATGACCCAAATACCCCCCCCTCTCTCTAAAGGGCGCCATGTCTCTTGTCTTGTAGCTAAATAACCTCCCCCACACTCACACACACTCAGTTTCACTAAAAAAGGTGCCCACAGACCCATCCCCACCCGGTGGTTACCTGATTTTTCTTGTGTTCACACACATCTGCACACAGATTCACCTCTGAACACACTCCTCTCTCTCCCCTCTTGTAATTACTTTATTCTCCATGTCACCTCTCACTTTTTTTCATCAACCCATCTCTCTCTCTTAGTCTCTCTCTCATGAGACTGCTGTTCTGGCACATATACACACAGCCAGACAAGTGGGGCCCACAGTCACATGGCCTATGTAGATAATGATTTCTTCATTTCTAAATTCTAGAATTTCTCCCCCCTCCTCCCCCTATATAAAGAGGGTTCACCATCACACAAAAACACACAACATCACCAAAGAACACACTATGCACTGTGTGTGCCTAGTGCACACACACACACACCCACACCATCACCATCACCGCAATCACCATGCTTGTCTTGAGCATGACCTCTACACCCTTGGCTATGGAAGATGAAGGGCAACTAAATGAAGGATGATGGCCATAATCCTCGTGCGAGTCTTCGCCATCAACTCCCACCTATCCGCCATGTGCTCTACCACTCTCTCCCTTCTCATTCCCCTACCCTATGCTCCCATTTCATCGCCTAATTCTCTAAATAAAGCTTGAGGTTTTGTGAGTATGTTTTCTTGCAATGTTTTGCCCATGTGAGGTGTGCGGAATCGCCACCTAGTCTTGTGTTTTGGAGTGAGCTTGTGTATGTGTGAAGGGTGTGCGGATTCGCCATCCTTTTGTGATGCCTAAGTACTAAGCCGCTATACCCCCTCCCTCACTCTCTCTCTCTCTCTCTCTCTCTCTCGCTTGATCTCATTCCCTTTCTTTTCATCATTACTCCCAAGCATCCATCTCTCTTGGATGAAAACTTTGTTATGGTGGTGTGTTGTTTGCGTCCTAGCCGCTGAAGCTAGGTGGTGCCCCCTGTTTGCTTTACCATGACAGGCTCGAGGCGCGCCATTCGGTCCCCGGTGATTTAGAGGCCGTCGGGTTCGGGGTTCGCTTTGCTCCCGTCACCATGTAGTGCGCTTCTTTCCATCCTTGTGTGGAAGCATATTGATAGTGAGCCGTATGTCTTGGCAAAATATGGACCATGGTTGAACAGTATGTGCTGCATTGAAATAAAACAAAATGGTGAGTAGAGTACAATTTTAAATTTTGTTTGTATACGTAGAATGCTAACCCACCATGTAATGTGTGATATGTTGCCCACCCCACCCTGTAAGGTAAGCCTTCTTCCAATCCAGCAAAGCTGCTTGAAATGATGTGAGCTTACTTTGGTCCCAAGAATGCTGCTCAACGTAGTGGAAAATTTTTATTTAGTGATTTCCACACGTTCACCTTGTGATTTTGGATTGCCCTACCACCAGCATTGTCTTTAACCACTTTATGTAATTGTTTTCATTTGTTGAACAAGTTTTTCCTCTCTTCTCTATCTGAATCTTTGAGGCTAAACCCAAGAAACCTTCTGGCCTTCACACTGCCTATTGATGCTTTCCTAGGTATCTTGTAACGACTTTGAGACATCTTAGGGTCCTCTTCGATTTTGACATTGCCTCCATGCAAACCAATGTCGGAGAGAACTTCCTCTAATGATTTGATCACTCTTTTTGATTCACTCTCTGGCTTTAATGTCCATGCAAAGCATATGTATAAATGAACCACCTTTTCAATTATTCGACAGAGTGCATGAAGTGTACAGACGTGAACTCTACTCAGAGGAATATCAAGCATTGGCCTAAAAGTTTTATCTTGAAGATGTCTGTTGAGAGCTCTATACAATTGCACACTCTCAAGAGATTGTGCATCAGCCATGCAATATAAGCATGGATTTGCCACAACTGCTCCGTGTGTTATGTTGTACATACACTTAAGAGTCTTCAAGTCACCTGCCATGTGCCATTCCATTGTATAGTTACTAAATCCTTCCATTGAAAGAACGACTCTGTTTCTTTGTTCACTGATGATAGAAGGAATTTGGGTTTGACTAAAAACCCAATCGAGGATTTCAAAATCTTCCTTATCAACCAACACAATGAAAAATGAAACGAAAAATCAACAACCAAATACCAATATTTTTGTTATTATAGAGTGAACTAAGTATACATTGAAATGATCCTAGATTTAGAATGTTGTTTTTGGATTGCACGCTAAAGTATCATGGATCCTCTTTGTCATTGATGGATCTAGAGCTTTGTTCATGAGGGTAATGGTGACTCTCTCCGCTTCTTTTTCCTTCTTTTCTTCATGAGGGTAATGGAGACTCTCCCTCCAGTCTCTTGATGATGAAATCATCCGAGAAGATTGCTTCATTAAGATTCTTCACCTGCATGATCTCCATCACCAGCAGGTATTTTGACACATTGAGCCACTTGATAAGGTCTTAACATTTGTGTTCAGCCACCAATCTAACCAATTTGTGGCGCTTGGAAGATGTCTCTCATTTTATCCTCTTGGCTTGGAGAAAATCCTTGTGGAATCCTCTCAGATATGTGCTCTGGCATCATTTTTGGATGAAAGTAAGTAGAGATCGGAGTACCCTTGTACGTACATCTCTCTAGATTAATTGGATTGATAAGTCTGTACTCTCTCCATACTTATCTACCATCAAAAATTGCACTCCGTGGGCATCTGTATACGTGAATGAATAGAGATTCTTATGGGTGGTCAACTCTCTAGCATTGGGTTCTACACACACTGTAGAAGATGTATGGATCTCCATTTGTGAACCTATACAAGCCCTCATGAGCATAATATTTAAACACTCTCATGGATTCATTAGCTTTAATGAATCTCACATTTGGTTTTTTGATCAAAGGATGCCTCTCCTCTAGGTATTCTCCTAATCCCCCAGTTGTCTGCATTGCAGTGTTTTTCATGTCTCTGAGTGGAGTAGAGAACCCTGGTGGTGGATGTTTTGTCATGGTTAAGGCTCACTCAAAACTCTCAAGATAGTCCTTGACAAGATCACTTTGGCTTAGTGCAAGTTATCCCTATTTTTTCTTGGAAAATTCTCTCAAAAGTCAGGAATTTGTGACTTTTTGGTCTCTAGAAACTAGTCTTAAGGTACCCTAAAAGTTTGGTCTAGGTGTGTGCTATTGCCCACAAGATTTCTTCCTGGCTATACCTGACTCAATTTGGAGTTTTGTTTCAAACGTTAGAGCACTTTTAGTGAACTGCACTTGAAACATCACACAAAGCAGTTTCAAGACCAGAACACAAAATTTTTGGCTTGTATCTTGGTTTCCAGAAGGTATTTTTAGCTCAAACTTGAGTTTTGGGATGTCCTCAAGTATTTCTATAAGATCATCAAATCAGATGCCCTTGTAGGGATTGGTGGTGTGTGCAATGAGCTCAAGGTGGTTTGAAGCTTGGAGCAACCATGACTACACACAGTAGGGGGGGGAGAGAGAGAGAGAGAGAGAGAGAGAGAGAGAGAGAGAGAGAGAGAGAGAGAGAGAGAGAGAGAGAGAGAGAGAGAGAGAGATAAAAGAGAGACACTCAATAAACTATAATGTACATACAATACATTTACAACATATATTATCATTCATATACAAATGGAAGTGTTTATGTACAAAAGGTCTCAGAGCCAGCATCCGGTAGCTCATATCTGCAGGTGCCTTTTCAAATGGCTACACACACATATGTACTATGTGTCACATCAAAAATTGAACTGGGTGTCAAAGGAGTTCCCATGCCCATCTTTCAACCCTCCATTGGGCATGTCATACATAATGAAGACCCAACTATCCACATAGGATGACAAGATCTATCCACACAGAATGATAAAAATAAATAAACCTCCCCTTGAACTAGAGAGAAGAAATGGCTTTAAAGTACATTTGTAACGATAGAAACTTCCCCTTCGTCCTCAGCTTCTTTTTCTTCGACTATATTAGCAGCTCCTCTGATAGGTCTCTTGCCTTTGTAGTTTATGTTGTTTGTTGTTGCTATTGTTCATGTTAGCTTTTCCTTTGGATTTCTTCTTGCTAAAGGTATTTGACATAGATAACATAACTGGAATGTTACCTTCACATATTGAGGCCAACAATGTCGATAAATGCTTATCACATGTATAACATGCATTACAAAATGTGAGGCCTAATGAGTGAGGGTTTATATTGTGCTCCATGGTTTTACATCTAGCATACATCACAAAATTTTGGTCCTCCATGTGGATTTACCCCTTCAAAAAGCAATTTATGTGTGAAAGGCTGCGTACCGCACTTTGTGAGGTTCTACTGTGTGAATAGACACTTGTAGGAAATCTACAAAAGCCTAAAAAAATAAGTAGTTTAAAACAGAAAATGAGTTGAGAAAAGGCTTCTTGAGAAAAGCAGACAGTGTTTTCAAGCTGCTGGAAGATAAGGACGCCCACAATGCGTGTACGCTCATAGAGGATGGGGCCTCCTTGGCGTTTTTTGGTGCTCTCAAGTGTGTACGTAGTGCATACAACAGATTGCTGCAGCCTTTTGATTGTCTTTTGTAGTTGAGCATCAAGCTTGCACTTGAAAATTTTGGGCAATTCTAGCAGCTTCTCTGTGTGTGCGTGCGTGTGTGGACTCCGAATGTTGTGTGTGGACGCTTTCAACAATCATGCCAATTTTAGAAAGTAGGGCCGTAGGGTGTAGCAAGGGAATCGATGATCTGCATGAGGCTGAGTTGTTGAATTCAATGAGTGTGCAACACTGTGTGACCTACATGGTGGAGCTGAGATAGAACCAGGTAAGGTGCGAATCATACAATTGAGTCCAAGGAGATGCTTGCAAAAGATGTGGCAACTGCTACAAATTGATTTGTAAGCCCACCTAATATTGAGCTGATTTTGATTTTGCTGCTTATGGCCTTAATTTATTCTAACAATTAGGTTACCTCCAATATAAATTTGCTGTGCTCTGAAACCTCTGTGGTGGTCAAATCTGAGCATGGTCGAATCCGAGCATTGCCAATTTGCTACGGCTTGCCTCACTGATGCTTACTAAGAAATTGCAAAAGCCTTGTGCTCAAATTGCAAATTTGACTTATAATGGAGATTGTGCTCACTACTTGCCTTGATTTGCTTGTTTCGACCTTGCTCAACTCAAATCTCAGCAATCCCCCAAGCTTATACTCTTGATTGCTTTCTTACTCAAACTCCGCCAGTTCTCCTAGTTTGCCCAATTCTCTCTTGATTGAATTCGCTTGCTTCAAATTTCTTTACTTGGACTTGGAGGGCCTGTACACGTGGGAATCCGCGACCACGCTCTGATACCAGTTATAGGGATTGGGTGGTGTGTGCAATGAGCTCAAGGTGGTTTGAAGCTTGGAGCAACCATGACTACACACAGTAAGAGAGAGAGAGAGAGAGAGAAGAGAGAGAGAGAAGAGAGAGAGAGAGAGAGAGAGAGAGAAGAGAGAGAGAGAGAGAAGACTCAATAAGCTATAATGTACATACAATACATTTGCAACATATATTATCATTCATATAGAAAAGGAAGTGTTTATGTACAAAAGGTCTGACAACCAGTATCCGGCAGCTCATATCTTCAGTGCCTTTTCAAATGGCTACACACACATATATGTAGTACGTGTCACATCAAAAATTGAACAAGCCTCTAGGTGTCGAAGGAGTTCCCATGCCCACTTTTCAGTCCCCCACTATGCTGAGGTACATGGATCGCGATCTATGTTCCTCTGTCAAAAAATTTTCTCCAAATTTTGACTGTGTGTAGACAAGGTCATACGCAGGCTATATACCAATTTTTAGCAAATTCTGAGGTGGAGGTACATGGATCCCGGTTCATGTTCAACCACATATGGACTTGATCTCTTAGGAGTTTGTTCCTGACTATGTCCACAAGCTAAATCTCAATTTTTTTTGGATTTGGACTTGTTTTGACAGGTCAAATAGCCAACACTAGGTCTGTACTGTGATTTTTAGTCTGCCACCTGTTTGCTCCCTTTTGATACAAATTTGCTTACTTTTTTCCAAACCTGGACTTGTTTCTTTGTGTATGCACTACTAATCTAGAAAGTTTTAGGTCAAGCTGTCACTATGGGTACATGGATCGCCATCCATGTTTGGAGCCCAAATTGACTTCTCTTGGTACCATCAGATTCAACATGACTAGTAGATCCTATGGTATCAATTTTTTGAAAATAACCCTCAGGATTGAAAGTTAGGTCAATTTTGGGACTTGCTTAGAGTACTTGACAATTCTGGACTTTTGGTTTAGTTTTTGATATCCAAATTCAGTTTTGAAAAGACCACTAGAGTCCTTGTGATGTCCCCTAGCTATGGGGCAAATTTGGTATCACTCTATGACAAAGGAACATGGATCGCGATCCATGTTCCTATGTGTCAGATGGTAATGAAACTTGGCACACAGCTTCCGCTTGGTCCACTGATCCCTGCTATATGGTTTTTATGTCATTTGGATCACTTTAGGTCGAGCAAAAGTCAATCCCTAGGTCTGTTTTAGGGTCTTCCTTTTTGCAGTGTTTTTGGCTCTTTTTCACCCAATTTGTGAACTTTTTTGACAAAATTTATTTGGGACTTTTGTTCACAATGGCCTCTGCTACTACAGGCTAAGAAATTTCTGTCCAAAAAAAGATCCTCTGGGTAACATGGATCGCGATCCATGTTCCACCACTTTTGGACTTGATCTTTTGTGTGATGATAGCTTATGATGTTTGTAGCTTGCTCCACAAATCTTTTTGAATTTGGATCAGTTGTTGGAATTAGGGTTGCAAAAAAACACACACAGCTTGGAGAAGATGAAGGAAGCTCAAGGCACAGAATAGAGAGTCTGTTACTTAGTGTGCAATGGAAAGATAGATAGCCCTAGAGTGATGGGCGTATATACAATGCTCGGGGGAAAAGGACTCCTAAAGAGGGAAAAAATTCCCTGGCGGTCCTACTGTGTTCACACACATCACTACCACATGTATATGGTAACAAATCCCCCCTGGAGTGATGCGGTGAATGAGAGCTGGCACATGAGTAAAGGGAAGTGCACTATAATTAAAAAAAATACATTTGACAGCCTTATCATCGAATTTTCTGCGCTGCACTTGTGGCACTAAGCCATAAGCCAAACAACCAAAAACACGCATGTGCTCAATAGATGGCTTTCTATCATGCCATGCTTCATATGGAGTCATAGATTGCAACGCTTTTGTAGGACACCTGTTGAGTACATAAGTGGCACACATGATAGCCTCGAGCCAAAGCGAATGTGGTAAATCTTGACTCTTGACCATACATCTTGCCATTTCCATAAGAGACCTATTTTTCCTCTCAGCAACACCATTTTGTTGAGGTGTATACGTCGATGTACATTGGTGTTTTATCTCACCACTAACCAAAAATGCATTAAATTCATGAGACATATACTCCCCTCCTTGATTGGAGCGGAGGGTGCCCATAGTACATTTCGATACATTTTCAGCCATAGCGAGAAATTGTTTGAAGCACATAATGTAAGGTTTCCAGTTTCTGAAACCTTAAAGATTGTATAAAGCTTAATCAAATTGATATGATTATTGAAAAAGCAATGTAGAACTGTCCGATCGTGGAAAATATTGGTATTTTTGGAATCTTAAGCACAGCAAACCCCGGGCTAGAAATTTTCAGAACAAAATTCCGATAAAATCTGGAAAAGTTACGGGCTCTGAAAGATTACATTAGGAATTTAATTAGTTAAGTAAAATTGGATGGTTTCAATAATTATTATCAATAGAGACTTTCTTATCCTAAGGTTCTAGAAATTACTGATATTTCCAATTTTCATCATTAAAAATTAGAGAAATTAGTAAAAATCGATTCTGTGTATCTGGCGGGCTGTGTGGGGTAATGATGAACTCTCCTAGACTAGTTTTAGCAGCAGGGGGCGTTTTTTAACCTGTAGAGCTGCTTGGGATGCAAGTTATTGCCATTTTCCAGCCTGTGAGTGCCCAGAAACCTATAACTATAACCCTTGCTTCACAATTTCAGACAGACTCGGTTGGCACCTTGGCACTCTCTCTCATCTAGAGAGATCACTACGCAGAAATCACTAGAGATCAAGCTCTAGTTGGTTAATTAAACGATAATTAGCCTAATCCTTCCTAATTAGCAAAGCTAGGTTAACCTATTTTCTTTATAAATTAAAAATTAATCGTATGTATACTCAAAAATCCTCTCTTAGTTAAATATTCTCTGCTGATTATTGTGATTAAGCTTAGGGATATTAAGCAAATTAATTATTATATCATATTAGGGCTTAAATGATCCATTTTAATCATAAATTAATGGGAATTATACTAATTAAGTTTAGATAAATTTGAGATAATTATCAGAGCTGTGTTTGACTCTCATTAAACTAGAAAAATTATCTTATAATTTTGTAAGTAATTTTTATAATTAATTAGGCAGAATTACACTGTTTTTGAGAGAAAATAAAGGGAAAAATAATCAAATTGATTGAAAATTCTTTGAGGTATTTATCAGAGGTTAATTAAATCTTAGGAAACCCGTGATAATTATGTTAACCTCAGACAAGTAGTTTATCTAATTATCTTAGTAGAATTAAACTGTTTTTAGGATAAATTAAAAGGGGAAAATAGTAAATTGATTCAAAATGATTTAGGATAATTATCAGAGGTTAATTACATCTTAGAAAACCTGTGACAATTATTTTAACCTGAGATAATTAGTTTACCCAATTATCTTAGCAAAATTGCACTGTTTTTGGGACAAATTAAATGGGGAAAAATAGCAAACTGATTCAAAATGATTTAAGGTAATTATAAGAGGTTAATTACATCTTTAAAAACTGGTGATAATTATGTTAATCTCAGATAAATAGTTTACCTAATTATCTTAGCAGAATTACACTATTTTTAGGACAAATTGAAAGGGGAAAAATAGAAAATTGTTTCAAAATGCTTTAAGATAATTATCAAAGGTTAATTACATTGTAGAAAACTCGTGATAATTATGTTAATCTTAGATAATTAGTTTACCTAATTATCTTAGCAGAATTACACTGTTTTTAGGACAAATAAAAAGGGAGAAATCAGCAAATTGATTCAAAATGCTTTGAGTTATTTATCACAGGTTAAATATATGCTAGGAAACCCGTGATAATTATGTTACCCTCAGATAATTAATTTACCTAATTATTTTAACAGAATTACTCTATATTTAGGACAAATTAAAAGAGGGAAATAAGCAAATTGATTGACAATGCTTTGAGTTATTTATCAGAGGTTAATTACATGCTAGAAAATTCGTGATAATTATGTTAACCACAGAAAATTAATTTACCTAATTATTTTAGCAGAATTACTCTATTTTTAGGACAAATTAAAAGGGGGAATTAGAAAATTGATTCTAAATACTTTGAATTATTTATCAAAGGTTAATTATATCTTAGGAAACCCGTGATAATTATGTTAACCTCAGATAATTAGTTTACCTAATTATATTAGCAAAATTACACTGATTTTAGGACAAATTAAAAGAGGGAAAATAGAAAATTGATTTAAAATGCTTTTATTTATTTAACAAAGGTTAATCACATCTTATGAAACCCGTGATAATTATGCTAACCTCAAATATTTATTTGAACTAATTATCTTGGTAGAATTACATTGTTTTTAGGGGAAAATAAAGAGGAAAAAAAAGTAAATTAACCTAAAACGTTTGGAGATAATTATCAGAGGTAAATTACATCTAGAGTAACCCGTGATAATAACTATAGATAATTATTTTAGATAATTATCCTAGTAGAAAACCACTATTACTGAGGATAAATTAAAGGGAAAATTAGTAAATCATGTGCTATGATTACATGCTATTTATCAGAGCTATATTATATGACAAAGAGGCCGTGATAATTATGTCAAGGTTAGGAAAGTAGTATAGAGATTTATAAAGTCAAATTATACCACTTCTAGATAAAAACTAAAGGGAAAATTAGTAAATCATGCTATATGATTACATGCTATTTATTAGAGCTAGATTACACGATAAAAAGACGGTGATAATTATGTCAAGGTTAGAAAAGTAGTATAAATATTTATTTAAGTCAAATTATCCTAATTTTAGCTAAAAATTGAAGATGGAAATTATATAATTAAGTTGGAAAATAATAAGATAATTACCAAAGGTCAAGAATATCCTTATCTACTTGTGGTAATTATACCACAGTTAATTAGTGATGTTAGGAAATTATAATTGACCAAAAGTCCTATTTTTAGCCAAAGATTAATTAAAGTAAATAGACTTTGCGGTCAAAAGTTTTTAGAAAAATTATAGTAAGTGTAAACCTATGATATAAAGCTGAGGAAATGAAATCTTTAAGAGAAAATAAATAGAATAAATATTAAGCCCAAAATAAGTAGATTCCAAGCTTAAAAGTCGATGGGAAAATGAGGAAAAACATATAGAAAATTAGGAGAGCTTAGAAAACCCTTAGGGAAGCGGTGGAAAAAGTTATCATGCCTATATAGGCAAATAAGAAATTACTAGGTCAAGAATTTACCAATTGAGACTATAAATTTAACCTTGGATGGGTTACAATTGAATACAAAGGTTAAGTTTAGATTTTGAATTATTTACCTAATGGTTAGACGTCCTTTTTATAAGGATAAGAAGTTATGGCACCTAAAAGGACCCGAGCCAATCCTACATCTGATGATGGAGGCAGAACTCTAAAAAGAACTAGAGCGTCAGACGACGATGAAGCTGGGCCTAGTAGTAGGCCTGTGTAGGAGAGTCTTCAGGCGCCAGCGCAGCAACAGATGGCCGATCAGTTTTAGGTGGGCTTCCCATTATTCAATTAAGTCTTTAAATAGTTTAAGTTCTTTAATAAGTTAACATTGCATACGTAAGGAGTGAGTAAGAATAAGAAAAGGAATAATTGACCCAAAAAAAATATAACTTCCAGCGTGCATTGTTTATAATGTAGAAAATAATTGTTTGGGTTAAAATTGGTTGAATTAGGAAAGATATGATTGATCATCCTTAAGACAGCTTGTCTCAAGACACCTCCGACTCCTTGGTATATTTTGATGAATAATGATGGCTTTCTAGCCACGGATAAGTCAGTTACCCCCATGAACGATGAGTTTCTACTCCGTGTCATGTCTTGATGTTTCTACATAAGTTAGGATACCGTTTTTTATCCTAGGGGAGCCGCTCGGTTGTATGGGAAACTCGTTTGGTGTATGGGCACCCGGAACCTTGGGTGGGGGTTTATCCACTCCGGATTGTGAATAAGGAATGGGTGCCGTTTTTTCACCCTTAGGTGGTCTTGAGACAAGAAGAGTACTGGTCATGGTTATTATGGACAATGTTTTGATAGACAGTACCCTATCTTAAGTTTAAAGATGTCTGTTTGTTAAAAGAATGTTTTCAATACTGTTTTCAAGGGTTGTTTTAATAAAATCCTGTTATGAAGGATAAAAGAAATCATTATTTCAATTGTGATAAGAACGTGGTAGTAATTAAATAACAAAAGAATCATGTGTGAGTGCGGGTGGTAAGTGGGGATTGACTAAGGCTGTCAATCATGGATGGTGGACCTGATTAGTCAGGTAACTATCCATCCCTGCGCACTAAACATTTAGAAAACTTCTTCACTTGGAAGAGGAGTCCACCAGCGGTTGTGCCCTCACATCTGTTAGGGGGAAAAAAGTGTTGGTTGAGGATACCATAGCCCAATTGTGGCAGTTATAGGGCCGAAAAGTTTTTTTTTTTTTTTGGACTTTAAATACGTTGTCCCGTTTTTGCTGCGAGACAGGACAAGGTCTTCTTCTAAGGCTATAGACCCAAGCCATTATCAATGGTAAAGGTCTATTCCTTGGATTTTTCTTGTTTAGAGACTCTGATTTTTATCAGACCTAGAGACCTGTCAAGGATCCCATCCCGATCTTGGTATTGGCAGGTTGGGGATCTCACACATAAAACTTCGGACTTCGCTTTAAGCGGAAATACCCTGGAGTAATCATCAATGAAAGTCACGAAGTACAGGTAATTGCCCAAGGACGGAGTTTGCATGGACCCACAAACATCACTATGCACAAGCTGCAACTTGCATGTGGCCCTAACTGAACCATCCTTTGGAAACTTAGAACGCTGCATTTTTTACCCAAAATACAGCCTTCACAAACATGTTTGATAGGTGCTTCAAGAGGCGGCAAAGAAGCAACCATATCTCTATCAATGCGCATACCAAGTATATGACTTGCCTCACCCATGTCTTTCATGTCAAATGATTTTGCCATCTTTGACTTCAAAGCTTAAATTTCTTCCAAGTGCTTGCCAGCAATCAACATGTCATCCACATACAAAATAAGGATAAGCCAACTGCCATCCTTAGCCTTCTTTGTATATAGACAGTGATCGAACTCAGCCTTGAGAAAGCATAAACTTGTGGAACTTATGGTACCATGCCCTCGGTGATTGTTTTAAGCCATAAAGACTCTTTAACAACTGGCATAACAAATCTTCCTTGCCTTTCTCAACAAACCCTTCTGGCTGCTGCATGTAAATTTCCACATCTAAATCACCATGCAAGAACGTTGTCTTGACATCCATTTGGTGCAACACCAAATCTAATATGGCAACCAATGCAAGAAAGCATCTCAATGTAGTCATCTTGACCACCGGAGAGAAGACTTCATCAAAGTCAATGCCTTGTTCTTGCTTAAAGCCCTTGGCAACAAGCCTTGCTTTGTATGGAGAAAGATCAGATCACTTTGAGTTTGAAACTCAACAAACGGAGATAGCAACTACAAGAACTAGAAAAGGCACGCAAGAGTCTGCAGATCCAACCACGACATCTACCTCGGAGTCGACCAAAGACGAAATTCACCGTTGGATCTCAGAAGTCAAAGACCCGTCGCACAAGGCATATCTGCAATATGAATTGAAAGTGCTGGAATCAGCTGCCCTCCTCATGATCACTCCAGATGAGGTTGTAAAAAATTTTGGGCACGAAATGATCGATCTACCGTTGATGCGGCAAGAGGTTCGATTATGGTAGAAAAGATGCTCCCAGAAATTGAACCAAACAGTAGAGGGGATTACAGCGAGGTCCTAGTTACACCTTTTCAGATTGAAACAATCCTTGACAATCAACCCCTCTGGAGAAAGAAATGGTTCGATCAGCGAACGACTGATGAAACGTATTACAGGAATGCACCCCAACATCTCTGACTATCATGAGCGGTGATCTTATACCTGTAAACCCATTTACAAGGTAGATCCTTTTTGCCCTGTGGTAATTTAACTAGCTTCCATGTCTGGTTTTTATGCAGAGCTGTCATCTCTGACTGCATGGCCAATTGCCACATTCCCGGAGTCCTTCATTTTGCACTGCTTCCTTCTAACATGAAGGCTCATTGCAATCAGTCAACATGACATAGTTCATAGATGGAACAAACCTATCAGGAGGTCGCATGATACGTCCAGATCTACACACAATAGGTGGCTCAGGCTCAGCCACAACCTGTGGTTCCACTCTATCCTGTCCTTGCTCCTCTTGAGCCTTGACATTTTGTCTTGCACGTGCAGGTCCATCTTCTTGGAAGACAACTCTTCTAATCTCCTCAACCCTCTCTGGTTTAGAATGATATTTGGCTTCATTAAAGTGAACATCATTGCTGCGGATAACCTTTCTGGATTCGGGATCCCAAAGTCTATACCCCATCTCACCAGAATTACCATAGCCTAGAAAGATGCACTTTCTACTCTTTGGCTCAAGTTTGTTCCTAAATTCCTTTGGAACATGAGTATATGCCTCACAACCAAAGACTCTGAGATGCTTGTATGAGGGCATTTTGCCTGACTATACCATCTCTGCCACTGAATCCTTCTGCAAAACCTTGCTAGGAGATCTATTTATAAGATGAACAGCTGTTGATATAGCTTCAGCTCAAAACCCATTTGGCAGTTGTGCATTAGACAACATACTTCTAACCTTCTCTCGTATGGTCCTATTCATCCTCTCAGCAACACCATTTTGAGGAGGATTGTAAGGAGCAGTAAGTTCACGTTTTATACCTTTTGACTCACAAAAGTCCTGAAAGGCCTTTGAAACATACTCTCCACCATTGTCAGTGTATAAGCATTTAAGCTTCTTGCCACTATGATTCTCCACAAGTGTCACAAACGTTTTGAAAACACTAAACGCTTCATCCTTGTGCTTGAGAAAGTAAACCCATACTTTCCTCGAGTAATCATCTATAAATGTCATAAAGTAAGAAGCTCCCCCTAGAGATAGGTTAGGCATAGGTCCACACAAATCACTATGAACAAGTGCCAACTGTGTATCTCTTCCACTGCTTCTATGCTTATGTGGCTGCTGTGTTTGCTTACCATACAGACAATGTTCACAGAATTCAAAATCATTAAATGACAAGCCAGGCAAATAACCATAACGAGACAAGATTTCCATTCCCTTATTGGACATATGTCCTAACCGGCTATGCCACAAAAAAACGTTCGGCTGCTCGGTTACATTGATTACATTTTTAGAGACATTTGATACATAAATCATGTAAAGTCCTCCAGACTTTACTCCATGTGCTACTGTCATAGAACCCTTGGATATCTTCCATGTTCTGTCCAAAAGTGGTGACGTAGCCAGCATCATCAAGTAAACCTGTGCTGATCAAGCTCTTTGTAATTGCGGGAACATGTCTCACATTCTTTAGCGTGAAAGAAGAGCCATTCTGAAACTTCAATTGAACATCTCCAACACCTAAGATCTCACATGTCTGCCCATTGCCTAGCCAAACATGATCTTTAGTGGTCACATAAGAGGTAAACCACTCCTTGTTTGGAGACACATGAAGTGATGCCCCTGGGTCTATAATCCAGTCACTCAGTGCATTTCCATCAGATGCTGTAAGAAGAGCTGAGTCCATTGTATTTTTCAAGAAGTAGATATCTCCTGACACTAGACTGTCATCCTCTGCAACAGTGTTTGTCACATTTATTTCTTGAATCTTCACTGAGGACTTGTTCTTCTCACCATGGTCTTCTGCTTTCTCTTTGCCTTTTTCTGCTTTCCATTCTCTGCAGTCTCTTTTCATGTGACCCTTCTTACCACAATGGTAGCGTTCTATGTCACTCTTGCCTTTAGCACTGCGGGACTTGCTACGAGACTGATCCCTCTTTCCACCTTTGTACTTTTCTTTGGTCCTTCCCCTGACAACTAAGGCTGTTCCTTTGCCTTTGTCCATTGTCTTTCTGTTGGTTTCTTCAGTAAGCAGACTGCCTTCGACACCTGCTATGGTCAAACCATCTGGAGGTTGAAAATTACTCAAAGCTGTGCGAAAAGTGTCCCAACTTTTCGGCAATGTAATCAACAGGAACATAGCTCTAACAGGTTCATCAAACTTGACACCTTGAGCTAGATGGTGTTGAATTCATTCAGATGATTGGACATAGGGGTCCCTTCTTTCATCTTCAAGTCAACAAGCTTCTTAAGCCAATATAACTGTGAAGCTGCACTCTGCTTCTCATAAAGATCACTCAGCTTTGTCCATGCTTGATAAGCCGACATCTCGTCTGCTACATTGAAGTAAACGCTTTTTGCCAAAGTCAGCATAATGGTAGAAAGTGCCAATTCATCCATTTCACTCCATTCATCTTCGTCCATATCTTCTGGTTTTATCCCCTTGAGCTTTATAGGTTTTATCTGCTTCTTTTGTACCAACACATGCCAAATCTACTTCTTCCACAATGGGAAATTAGTTCCATCCAGCTTCTTGATATTGTAAAGAGCAGTGTCCTGTGATCCAGCCATAACTACGCTTCACAGTAGTTTACTTTCCTGGGAAAAATTCGGCAGAGTTTCCCCTGTAAACTATCTTCTGAACCAATATCAACCTGTCAAATGAACCAATAAAGCTTCAGATTCTGCAGAAATTTTGGCAGAGTCTCCTTTGTAAAATGGCTCTGGTGTACTCAAAAACAGACCAAAAACAGCTCAAAGAACCACTGTCTCTCTAACACTGTAAGCTGTGGGTACACCTGTCCTGCACCTGTACTGTCTCTCACTGTCGTGTCACTGTCCTGTAAGCATAGACTGCGACAATGCCTCAACGGTAGTAAAGCAAAGATGCAATCCCAACTGTCTAACTCACAGTCAATACATCCTAGCTGCCTATCTAAGGGTGCTCGAGGGATCGCTCCAAGACCTGTATCACCGAAAGGATCTCAACATTCGAGAATCCCCCAGCTCAATAAAACCTCACTCGACCCTCAACAAAGGCTGCAGTAAATCTGACAGTACATAGACTTCCCACAAAGTCATACATCCACAAATTCCCCACTGTATGCTGTAACCGCTGCGGTGGTTGTTTGCTGCGTGACTCACAACCAGCAAACCCTCAACAGACATACATCATCTCTGACAATACATCTCATGTGGAAGTACCTGCAATGTCAGGATGAAATCTAGAATATCAAGCAGCAAACACAAGCTACCTAATAAACTGGTGGATGTCGCCTACAGTCTGTGTGTAGATACGCCCGTGTCGTATGTGACACGCCTCCAAGAACTGTAAGCCGTCCTTCGTTGTGTAGATAGCCACAAATCAGCACTCTGAAAGTGCAGATATCCTCAACACTTGTAGTCGTAGGCCGAAACTCCAAATTTGCAGAGTCGGATTTGCACCCGCCAAGACCACGTAGTCGAAAATGGCCTGCGCAGATCTTTGTCGAAGCCGAACGGTGGCCGAGATGACCTCAGAATGAAATTCTGAGAACACCAAACCCTTTGGGCCGTCCCACAGGAATTGGGGCCGTGTCTTCGCCTGTCGAATCTCACTCCAATCTGAGCAGGTGACTCTGGCTACCTGCAAATGCTGCCCCGAGCCTCGATCTGAGCTCTGATACCAGTTGAAGGAGTACGAGCGGAAGTGCGACGCGAGAGAGAGTGCGAGAAGAAGAGCACGATGATATGGTGAACTCGCTGTACTGTAATGTGTAGAGCATAGTGAGTTCTTATTAGGTTTTTACAAAAGAATATGTGTACATACCTGGCGGCCCGCCCACTTACCTGGGCGACCACATTGGGCTTTATACCCCAACAAATTTAACTACAAGTCCAAGTCTAGCAAGTGCAGATACAGAAAAAAGATTCTTCTTGATCCCAGGTACATAAAGTGCATCAACAAGTGTGAAAGAACTGCCATTTGCAGCAATAAGCACAATCTTTCTAACTTCTTGAACTGGATAAGAGGCATTGTTGGCACAAGTGACTGAATTCCCATGAGGGGCAGACTCGAGAGAGGTGAACAATTCACAGTGTAAGGTAATGTGCTTTGTAGCACCACTGTCAAAATACCACACATGTGAATCTACAGCAACTGACAAGCATGCATCATGGACAACAAAATTGTAAGGGCACTCTGCGCTAAAAGCCCATTCTGCATCAACATCAACATCACAGTCTCCTTTCATAGAAGACTCAACAATGGTTGCATTTGTAGTGGAACCAGCATTTGGAGTGGAGCCACCCTCTTTCTTCTTAGCCTCTTTGGCCTTCAACTTAGGACACTGCTTGATCAAGTGATCATTTGCTTTACAGTAATGGCAACGCATCTTCTTTTTGCCCTTATCACCAGAATTTTTAGACAAATTGCTACTAGGAAAAGCATTAGGAACAGAATTTTTGCCACACGTAGCAGAATCATAAGAAGTGGCTGCATTGCCGTTACCACCCTTTCTTTGAGAAGCAATAAAAGCATGTTCAACTGCACACTGCCTAGTCCTATTTTTCTAGAAAGTGACTCTTGCAACAACAATGTGCATAATGCATCAAACTTGACAACTTCAGGATTTCCTTGGGTCATAAGTCTCCAAGTACTAGAAAAAGTACGTAAGAATCTGGTAACCACTAGATTATAATATGAGGAGAGGGACACCTTTTATATTTTTGTTAATATCAATCTATTTTTCTACGTAACGTAGGCTCTTCTCTCATTGGAGGAGCTTATTTTCCTCTCTCTTCCAAAAGGCCCTCCAAAAGACCTCCGAAATCTCCATATATATGTGTTAGTGATGTGTGTGAACACACTAGGACCGCCGGGGCATTTTTTCCCTCTTTAGGAGGTTTTTCCCCCGTGCATTGTATATACGCCCATCACTCTAGGGCTATCTATCTTTCCATTGCATACGAAGAAACACACTCTCTATTGTGTGCCTTGAGCTTCCTTTCGTCTTCTCCAAGCTGTGTGTGTTTCTTTGCAACCCTCATTCCAACAATTGGTATCAGAGCAGGTCACGTCCTCCTGGGCTTAGTCGCCGGCTCCTCCAGCACACGCCTGCTCACTTTCTCCGATTTCAGTGAGCTTTAGCGAGCGTTCGCAGGTCGACAAATACTTTGGGCAAGCTCGTAGAGCTTGGTCTGCTCAGATTTTCGATTTGGGCTCATTTCGGCCTCCGTTTCCACTACAGGCAGTACTGCACAGGCTATTTCTTCATTTTGTGTAGAATTTTTGTGAGTGCCTTTTTTTTCATAACAGATGCCTTATAGTCTTCTACGGTTTGTGCTATATAGCACAGGTTGTTCCCGCCCCGTTTCTCCTATTTTCGGGCAGTTTTCGCATCAAGTGCAACATTTACCATGGCTGACAACAACACAGATGTGTTCAAGATGTTTGCTGCCGAGGACATGTTGGATGGGGACAACTACCCTATGTGGGCTTATATGATGCAACATGTTCCTGTGCCAAAGGGCGTCTGGAACATTGTGCACGGCATTGATGTACATCCTGGTTCTGAGGATGTAGGCGATGTTGAGGATGTTGCAGGTCTTGCTGCAAGGATTGCAGTTGTTAGAGTTGTTTTGCCTACGGTAGAACAAGCTCGTTGGGATGTTAAGGATGCGCAAGCACATGCATTGATTGCATTGTCTGTGAAGCGCACCATTGTTCCTCACATTCGTTCAGCAAAATCTGCAAAACAGGCTTGGGATATTCTAGCAGGTCTTTATGCAAGCCGCAATGAGGCTAAAATTTCTTTGCTGCGTAAAGAGATGGAGTCGAAGATTATGCATGAGGAAGATGATATGGAAACTTTCCTTGCTAGTGTGAAGGATATCAATGAGCAACTTATTTCTGCAGGTGAAGTTATTTCAGACAGTTCCCTTGTGCATACTGTTCTTGATGCCTTACCAGATTCTTACCAGACTTTTGCTAGTACTTGGAGACTTATGACCCAAGGAAATCCAGAAGTTGTCAAGTTTGATGCATTATGCACATTGTTGTTGCAAGAGTCACTTTCCAGAAAAAACAGGACTAGATAGCGTGCAGTTGAACAAGATTTTATTGCTTCTCAAAGAAAGGGTGGTAACAGCAATGCAGCCACTTCTTATGGTTCTGCTGCGAGTGGCAAAAATTCTATTCCTAATGCTTTTGCTGGCAGCAATTTTTTTGGAAATTCTGGTGATAAGGGCAAAAAGAAGATGCGTTGCCATTATTGTAAATCCAATGATCACTTGATCAAGTCATGTCCTAAGTTGAAGGCCAAAGAGGCTAAGAAGAAAGAGGGTGGTTCCACTACAAATGCTGGTTCAACTACAAATGCAGCCATTGTTGAGTCTTCTGTGAAAGAGACTGTGTTGCTGTTGTTGATGTAGAATGGGCTTTTAGCGCAGAGTGCACTTACAATCCTGTTGTCCATGATGCATGCTTATCAGTTGCTGCATATTCACATGTGTGGTATTTTGACAGGGGTGCTACAAACCACATAACCTCACATCGTGAATTGTTTACCTCTCTAGAGTCTGTCCCTCATGGGAATTCAGTCACTTGTGCCAACAACGCCTCTTATCCAGTTCAGGGAGTTGGAAAGATTGTGCTCACTGTTGCTAATGGCAGTTTCTTCACACTTGTTGATGCACTTTATGTACCTAGGATCAAGAAGAATCTCTTGTCTATATCCGCACTTGCTAGACTTGGACATGTAGTCAAATTTGTGGATGACAGATGTACAGTTCATGATCTCAGTTTTGGTGATGAAATTGTTGCATCTGGGCTTTTGTGCCGTGGGCTGTATAAGCTCACTTTGTATGACAAGTGTGGACAAAATTTTGCAAATGCTGTTGCAGATTCAAGGGCTATTTCAGATGCAAAACTTTGGCATGCACGTTTTGGTCATCTGAATTTTTCCAGTTTGCTGCGCTTGTAGAAATCTGATATGGTTGCTTCTTTGCCGCCTCTTGAAGCACCTGTCAAACATGTTTGTGAAGGCTGTATTTTGGGTAAGATGCAGGGTTCTAAATTTCCAAAGGATGGTTTATTTCGGGCCACATGCAGGTTGCAGCTTGTGCATAGTGATGTTTGTGGGCCCATGCAAACTCCGTCCTTGGGCAATTACCTGTACTTCGTGACTTTCATTGATGATTACTCCAGGCATGCATGGGTATTTCCGCTTAAAGCGAAGTCTGAAGTTTTTATGTGCTTCAAACAATTTCTGGCTTTGGTTGAAAATGTCTCGAAATGTACTATGGGCACCCTCCGTTTCGATCGAGGGGGGGAGTATATGTCTCATGAATTTAATGCATTTCTGGCTAGTCGTGATAAAACACCAATGTACAATGCCTTATACACCTCAGCAAAATGGTGTTTCTGAGAGGAAAAATAGGTCACTGACGAAAATGGCACGATGTATGGTCAAAAGTCAAGCTTTGCCGCATTCTTTTTTGCTTGAGGCCATCATGTGTGCCACTTATGTACTTAACAGGTGTCCTACAAAAGCTTTGCAGTCTATTACTCCATATGAAGCATGGCGTGATAAAAAGCCATCTATTGAGCACATGCATGTTTTTGGTTGTCTGGCATATGCTTTGGTGCCACTAGTGCAAGATGATAAGGCTGTCAAATGTATTTTTGTTGGTTATAGTGCTGAAAGAAAAGGTTACAGGTTGTATCATCCGCAAACAAAACGTATTCTGGTTTCACGGGATGTAGTGTTTGTGGAAGATTCTGTTCAGCCCTTGTTGTCATGTACTAGAGACAGTAATGTAAGCTCACAGGACATTTATGACACTTTTTTGCCTCTTATCAGTGGTGGAAATATGAATGTAAGTTCCAATGAGGCAAATGTACAGCCTATGGGGGTTTCTGAAAATGTTTTAGATTAGCCTATTACTGATGCAGATGTACATGATATACTTGATGAGGAAAGGGCTGAAAATGAGCAGGCTAGAGGTATGCCAAAATGGCTGGTGCACACTTTGCGTGACAGTAAACTGGATGCACCTTTGTCTAGTCGTACTCATTCAGGATCTCGCCATGCATCTTATGCATCAGATTGTTATGCTTTGGCTGTGTCTAGCTTACATGATGTTAAGGAGCCTCTGTCTTTTGATGAAGCACAGAATTTAGAAAATTGGATGGCTGCCATGCAATCAGAAGATGATGCACTTATAGAAAATGACACATGGACTTCATGTGATTTGCCTCCTGGCAAAAAGGCCATTGGTATGAAGTGGGTTTACAAGTTGAAACGCAAGCCGGATGGTGAGATCAATCGCCATAAGGCTCGACTTGTTGTAAAGGGTTATGCACAGCAAAAAGGCATAGATTATGAAGAGACTTTTTCTCCCACTTGTCGTATGACTACTGTGCGTTTTCTATGTGCATTGGCAGCTCATTTTGGTTGGGATGTACATCAATCAGACATTGTTACTGCTTTCTTGAATGGTGACATATTTGAGGAAGTTTATGTAACGTAGCCTCACGGTTTTGTCATAAAAGGACAAGAGGACAAAGTGTGCAGATGTAAGAAGGCTTTGTATGGGTTGAAGCAATCTCCTCGCGCTTGGTATGAGAAAGCTGACACTCATTTGGTTAAACGAGGCTTTCGTAACAGTCCAACAGAAAGCACATTGTATGTGAAGCGTGAGGGTGATGTACTTCTCATTGTGGTTCTTTATGTTGATGATTTGCTGATCACTGGACCAAATGAGAGACATATTGCTGAATTTAAGGCTGATTTGAATGCTACTTTCAAGATGAAATATTTGGGGTTGTTGCATCATTACTTGGGTATACAGTTTAAGCAGTGTGATGGTGGTATTGCCTTGTGTCAGAAAAGTTACATAGAGACATTGCTATGTAAGTTTGGACTTGAGGATTGCAATCCTATTGCCACTCCCATGGAAACAGGTTCTGAAGTTGAGTCTACATGATGCTGGCAATCCTGCTGATGTCACTCTTTACCAAACTGCTGTTGGCTGCCTCATTTATGTATGCAACACGAGGCCAGATATTCAGTTTGCAGTCTCACAGGTCAGTAGATTTATGCATAGCCCAGGGTCTAAGCATTGGCAGGCTGTCAAGAGGATTTTCCGCTACCTTAGTGGCACTTTACATCTTGGCTTGTTTTATCCCAAGGGGGGATCATTGCCGTCAGACTTACATGCTTTTTCGGACTCAGATTGGGCTGGTTGTTTTGACACGCGAGTGTCCACAAGTTTGTTTCATGCTTGGCAGTTCATGTATATCATGGTTGAGCAAGAAGCAACCTACTGTGGCCACTTCGAGTTGTGAGGCTGAGTACAGGGCAGTATTCACAGCTACAGTTGAGTGTGTATGGCTCAGACGCCTTATGGCTGATTTGGGTGTTGAACACGACACTGCCAACACTATCTACACTGACAGTCAGAGCGCATTGGCAGTTGCGAGGAACCCAGTTTTTCATGCTCGCACAAACCACATTGAGGTGCATTACCACTATGTCAGGGAGAGGCCTCAGCAGGAGAGATCAGCTTGGCTTATGTGCCAACACAGGACAACCTTGCATATCTTTTCACAAAGGCATTGTCTCGTGAGAAGCTTGAAGCTTTCCGCAAAGCTTTGGGCTTACTCCCCTTTGTGGCACTTTCCTTTACTCATGTGCCAGCTCTCGTTCACCGCATCACTCCAGGGGGGATTTGTTACCATATACATGTGGTAGTGATGCGTGAACACACTAGGACCGCCGGGGCATTTTTCCCTCTTTAGGAGGTTTTTTCCCCCGTGCATTGTATATACGCCCATCACTCTAGGGCTATCTATCTTTCCATTGCATACTAAGAAACACACTCTCTATTGTGTGCCTTGAGCTTCCTTTCGTCTTCTCCAAGCTGTGTGTGTTTCTCTGCAACCCTAATTCCAACAGTAAGAATACTCTCCTATGGTCAAAACAACTAAAAACAGTGATTTAAGCACTCAAATTTGCAATTAAGACTCACTAACACGTAGTCGCATAAACCACAACAAAACTGACAATGCTTACACTAGAATGAAAGAGCAAAGAAAGAGGAACACAATGTACATTTTAGGATTGAAAATAGATAACCCATTCATTAACTGCGATGATTACAAGTTGGAGCAGCTCATAGCTTGAGCGTACGTTTTTTGAGCTCCCTTCTTCTTCTAAAGATAAGCCTCCTTTCACATTAAGGTTATTGACCTTTATACCTAGGGAATTCTAAATGGCCAGTGGCCGGTTCACATGGACCTTTACAATTGTCATGACAGAATTACAACTCAGGGAATTGATCCACTACTCTGGAATCAGGATTACATAGAGTATTACTACACTAGCTCAGAAAACTAATAGAGTACAAATGTGGGGTCTGGCTATGTGTCCGACCAGTTGGTCACCCGTTTGATATGTCCTCAAACAGCAGGTGATCGAGGAAGCCCAAGAGGAAGCGTGCATTTGTGCTTTGAATAAGAGAGCAACACAACACTCAATTCCTCAAGTTCTACCCCTCAATACCCTCTAATTCAACCCGTAGCAAATGATGAGGTGGAGACCGATGATGAATGGCTATATGGACTTGATATGCGGGTCACAGTGAATGTGAAAGAGAATTACATGGTCAATGCCTTAGAAGCTACAGGTGCCAGAGTCAATGCAGTCAGCTATTCTACTTATTAAAAAGTAACTACTCAACCACGTGAGGATTGTTGGTCTACTGTCAAGAGATGCAACAAAAAAGTAACTCCAACTTTAGGGAAAATCAACTTGAATATCATTGTTTATGTATTCTTTTGCCCCCATACTTTAATATGAACAAAGACTTAATATTGGGAGTTCCATGGATGCGTACCTAAGAAGCAATCTAAGATTGGGATGTCAAAATTTTTGAGCTTACACTTAAAGGAAGACATCTAAAGGTGCCATTTGCATACGGCAAGGAATAATGGAAAGCAAGTCTTGGTGACTTCTAGTTAACAAGACACGAGCCGTCTGATTCACTTACAATGGCTGCTTTGCAAGAGATCTCTTCTCACCGTCATAACATGCAGTGAACCAGGAAAATTTTGATACCTAAAAGTCAGCTCATCAATCACCCTCAACAAATCTGGGTACCTAAAAAGCTGACGTATACAAACTAGCAGCCTATTGTGGCACCATCCAACCCACATCAGCGATGAAGATTGCAATTACAAATGACAAAGTGGGTTTGGAAACCTAAGCTGAAACCTATCATCAAGTCCAAACTGAAGACTAATTATAGCAAGATTTTCCATGCAAAACCAAACACAATCAAGTACAAATGGGTTCCATCATCCACAACCATGCCCACTGATTTCAATACTCCTGCTACGGATTGTGTGTATTACACAATCAAACAACAAGCTCAACTACTACAAGATTTACTCTTCAATAGAGTTCCAACATAGCATACCTCTCCATCAACAACCCTTGAGTACACTACTCAAGACCCACCTCTTGCAATACATAGTATGTTTACATGCATAGACATCAATAGCATGATAGGGCCAATCTTGGCCATGCATAGACATAATTTTTATCGCCATACATTGCACAAATTGGGATGTATCCTATTGTCTTGAAAAAATTGAGCAAGGAGGGGGGGAGACATTCTAGATGTCAACCCAAGCATATGAACTTGATAGAGAAAAGGGCAATGTTTTAAAGTAATTGTGTTAATGTGTAAGTTTTTTTGGGAAAATTAGATGAGATGCCCTGATAACTAGGTGATAACCCCTAGGTGTGTGTATATATTGTAAGTACAATTCATAAAAGCCAAAAATATTACAACTTTTACTCTTGTTGTGTGTTTTCAAGCCAAAAAGATGATCAAAATGGAGCAATTCACAAAAATATGGCCAAATGATCAAATTAGAAGTATTTTCATATTTTTGAGCGAGGAATGAAAGTTTTATGAGTGGTTGGGATAATTTTATTCAATTATTGTTAATAAAAGCTAATAAAGGTTCAAAATAAGTAAATAAATAAGTAGGAATGTCATAATTGGAATTTGACTTCAAACGCCAAATCTTGAAGTTCAATGGAACGACCATAAAAATGTTGGGGTATTTTTGATCAAAAAGTTTGACGGCCACTCCGACTCACCAATAGAAAGGTCCTCAGGCCTTGTTTTTCAAAAAATTTGGATCCCAATATATGTTGTGAAGGCTACTTGGCTCAATGGGTAGGTACACGATGGGGGGTGTCAGGAAAGCCCAAGTATGCATAGTCCTTCAGGCCATTGCTACTCTCATTTGCATTCTAGTCCCTTGAGAGAGAGCTCCAACTAGTGGTTTTTGGACCTTTTGCACGCTTCTATGCACAATCTGTCGGTTCTTACTCACTCCAATCATGAGGGGTAAGGTCCTAGCTATATCAAAAAGCATTTTGATTACCACTTTGTCCACCATCAAAGCCATAGGGCCCGGACAACACAGGGCAATCTGGGAATTTTTGAGAACAAGGAAGCTTACACCGACCACATCGGACATCCAAATTACACCAAAATTGAACCATAGACTCACCTCTAGTATGAGAACACAATAGCAAGCTCCAAAGTGCAAAACTTGACCAAAAACCTGATCTAGTATCTTAGGCGTGCCGAAGATAAAAGTTTCAGAATTTGACCAGAATTGACCCATGTGTAGAGGCCATCATGTAGAAGAACTGTAGAGAATTTGGGGTGCATCAAAGTCCATCGCATCATCAGGATAGGGCAAAATAACCATATTACCACCGCGAAGTGACATTTTGCACTTCTGTGCAAAATATTGATATGTTTGCCATCAAAGTCAAGAGGGGCACTCTATACACTTTGCCCGACTTCTACTAACCTTCAATGGGCCCACAAACACAGGCTAGTGACCCAGATCAAGCTCTACTCAAAAAGGGACAACCAACTTCACCAGGATCAACACTACAAGATACAGAACCGGGGCCATCACCTACCTTAACTTACATATTAGAAGCTATATAAAGCAAGTTGAGGGCATAAATGACAATAAAATGCAAAGTTTATCTTAGGCGTGCTTAAGATAATCTTCCATGATTGAAGCACTTTTTACACATCTTTTCACATAAGCAAAATCCCCTTAGCTGACACATTCTATCGAGAATTTTGTTTTTATTGTACCTTGATTGTTGTATTAGCTTTTCTACTTGTTGGGAATTGTTGGAAGAAGGCTTACAACCGTAATTGATGATTTTGACTTAGAATCTCTCATCCACTTTGGGAGCTCCAAAGAAGAAAACTATGAAGGCAAAGCTAGCCAAGATTTCATCGTATCAGATAGAAGAAGATTCCCTAAAGGAGGCCAATGTACATGGCTAGCCAAAGAATACCTAGAGAAGTGTACCCAAAGATGCATCTTTATGCTAAGTAGGATGTATTTCATCTTGAATGTATGCTACTTAGCATACATATATGCTGCTTCATGAAAAGAAGCATACATGCAATAGGACTCGTCTAGCTGGCATACACTTCTAAACTATGTGCGCTACCTAGAAAACCAATGCTACTTGGAATATATGTATGTTACCTAGAAAACAAATGTTGTATTGTTGAGCATACTTCAACAAAGAGCTTGTATCCTAGTTAGCATAGACTCCTAGATCGGCATTTGCTAGCTAGCATACTTTTGAGAGAAGATATTTGCCTACGTAGGTTTTCTACGTACTCTTTCTCTTCAAATCTTTGCTTTGATGTGCCTATGTAACAAACAAGACATTTTTGTTTTGTTAAGCATCCTTCATATGCTAATGAACATCCCATGTATGCTATTAAGCATCATGTGTATGCTAAATAAAAATAGGGGTAATGGGCACAAGGCATGTGCTCACAAACATTCCACATATGGTAAAAAGCAAAGTTTTGGATTAGGCATGAAACATGTGCTATCAAGAATCCCCAAGTATGCTAACTAGCATAGGCATGCGCCATCATGTATCTTGTATGTGCTAAAAAGCATCTTGTATATGCTAAAAGAAAGAACACATTGTATTGGGCATAGGTTAAGAAGCATGCTAGAATATTATTGTAGTTAACATGCACGGTAGGAATGCTAACAAGCATAGCTGGTACGCAAGGTTATAGCATAGTTCGCATAAAAGAAATTATTGCTTATGTCAACAAGCACATGATGTGTTAGCATGCACATAATAGTATTGTAGGTATGTTAATTGGCATAGCTAGTAGACAAGTTTATAGCATACTTCACATTAAAAAAAAGCATTGCTTATGTTAGAATGCACGTAATAGGATTATAACATGGAAAGCTATTGGAAGTAATCTTGTGAGTTGTAACATGCATGGTAGGTATGCTAACTAGCATAGTTAGTAGGCAAAGTTATAGCATAGCTCGCATAAAATAAATCCATGCTTATGTTAGCATGCGCATAATAGTATTGTAGCAAATAGTGTTAGACTTACTATTCAAATAAACTACATATGCTAACACATATAGTATGATAGCATGCATCTTATTTACAAAATTTCATGCAGTATGAGGCTATTCAAGTGAGTTATTTATGTGTTGAAGAATCACATTACTCCCTAGTTCCATGCTCTAAATACATAATGATATTGCAAGCATCCTTTTGTGTATATGAACTATAATCTATTAGACAAGACTCCTTGTGATGTGAATTTATATAAAATGAGGTTGCCTAACTAGAGTAGTCCAAATTTTGTTTCCCATTTTAGTGAGTTAAAGATGTTGAAAAATATTATTTGCTAAGGACAGATGCAAAATGTCAGCTTGGATCTATCCAAATATGCCCATGATCATAATTAGTAAATTGTCTTTCGGACTCTTTCTTTCCTTGCGACTTCAACTTCCCTTTCCATAGAGACTAAACTAGTGGTGGAGAATATCTTGATAGCAGTGCCATACTTGGATAGCCTTATATTTTTTAGAAAGAGAGGGGGAGAGAGAGAATAACCAAGGAGAGAGAAGCTAATTAATGATCACCAAAACAATAATAATGCCCAATGTACTTGATGGAAAGGTGGCTTATATAGCCAAATGCATACAAACTTGCAAGACAACTACTTAGATTAGTGGATAAGGAGCTAGCATAGAGAGATTCCCATTAGTAGAAGCTCTAGATAGTGAGATACTAGTATGTAATGACCCTTAAGCTCATGGATGAAAAGAGCAGTCTAGATGATATCCAGTGGAAAAGAAATGAGTAAACATGGTAGAAATAAGGAAAAAACTATCATGGTCTCTACTAGATTTAAAGATGATGTGCCTCAACATGATCAAAAGCAAACAACTTTCACATCTCAAATGATGAAAAGAAGCTACCATTGCTAAGAGGAAACATAGTAATTCAAAGGTTGTGCTACACATGAGCTTTAGGCTCAACTTGATAAATGGCCAATATTCCCTCCTCTTTTGAGACCAAATACTTAGGGAAAGAGAAAGAAAAAATTCCCCCACCAAGACTACTCTCTAGAAACAATCTTTAGTGCAATACTGAATGTGCATAGGGTTGCTTGCATCCTCCATTGAGACATGCACATTGTCTAAGATTTTTCTATGATACCATATTTATAGAGATAAAAACCTCGAGGAAGAAAGCCTTTGATTTATCAAAGACATGAAACTAAAAACCTAATTCATGAAGCTTAAGGTGTCCTCTCTATAAATTGATTCAAGCATTAATATCATGAATTTCTTCATAGAAACCTCCTCATTTGCTTGATTTTGTGTAGCAGGATGTTGAGCATATTGTATGTCTCATAGCATGTCCAAAATCTTGGAGCATTGGTGCCACAAGCCTTTTTGAATATTCTTTTAGTAAAAAAGGGTTTGATAAAAGGTCAAAATCTATATTTTGTCTTTGCTCTTCTTTCATAATAATAACATACTTGAAATTGAAAGAGAACTCAACATTTGAGAAGGAGTTCTCCACTTGGATGTATTGGCCTCTCAGGTAGGTGTCTACTTGTGGTACTTTGTTTCATTATGCTCTTAGCTAGATATATAGCTCCCGAGGAGGTCTCAAACTACCATTGTGCACGTGTATAAGGATATCCATAGGCACATATTTAAAGCGCCTTGGCCTCAATTTTACAAGGTGCCCCCAAAAGAATATGCTTTCAAAAGCTCTAAAGTGAATCTTTTAATAACTGACGCAAAAGCTCTCAGTGTCTATCCTACCACATGAGCAATGTGCGGAAAATGTTTTCCACACGAATTGTGCCACATTTTGTGCTCAATTTGGACTTGAATCTGGTTGACCATTCTGTTCACAAGCTCTCCTCTCATCTTTCAATCTAGTAGCAATCATGCCACATCACCAAGTTGTGACATACATAAGTTTTTACCATCTTTTGCAACTTATCCTCCTATAATCGCCTTGCATTCTCAATGCAAGATTCACCATAGGAGCATAAAAATTAATGGCTCTCCTTTTCTGATAGATCAAATATTGGAATACCGTATCACCATAGATAGGCATAAAATTGGGATCGCCAATGAAATTAAAGCAATTAAGGCTCCCAATAAGAGATAAAGTAAGCCTCCTGATAAGAGATCTCTATAGCGGAGTATTTCCATCACAAGTCCAAGAATGTGTGAGCTAAAATCACAAAACAAAGTGATCAAGGTTGCTTATCTTTAAACTATATTTTGAGAACATTGCCAATAAGGGAAGGTAGACTAGTATGCACAATTGTCCAGACTCCAAAAGAAGCTTCCTTATTTGTATTGTTTGTTCTTGGAATTTTCTCATGTTCAAAATGCTCTGATTTTATAATATGTATGGTAGGTGCTTGAAAGGAATGCTACATTGGCAGAGTGTGGCAAGCTTTAGAGTCTTTGACGGTTTTGAAGACAAAAATGCAAGGGATATTCCCTTTTCAATTCATGAGAAGAGGATCCTTGAGTGGTGAGAGGAGAGGATACAAGTGTAACATGCATAGCCTTCACCAATATAGTGCACTCTCATAGCACAAAATAGGAGGTCTTTCAAAAATTAATGGGCTAGGCCTTATTTGTGTTAGGCCATATGCTTTTGATGTTCAAGGAAATATTTTGCATAACATGCTAATCAATACGAGAGAGAGAGAGAGAGAGAGAGAGAGAGAGAGAGAGAGAGAGAGAGAGAGAGAGAGAGAGAGAGAGAGAGAGAGAGAGAGAGATGAGTGTTGTGTGGGAGCTAATTCTCACACTATGTATGAGCTCCTTATCATTCTGTATTATCAATAAGAAAGAATGAGATTAGGATTAGTGAGTGGTTAGTTTGTGATGGTATTGGCCTAATGGCCTTTATTCCCAACAACCTCCCACTTAAAAGGCCAATGTGCCAATAAGCAAAGAAAGGGGTACGGAGGGTTTGATGGCACTACCCAAAACCCATCAAGTCATGACGGTATGCAATATACTCAGGAGGTAAACCCTTCCTGAGAAGGTTAACAAGGTTGTCATGTGTGTTCACCCTGACAAGCTATGGATGCACTTATTCTCAAGCATATCCCGAATGAAATGAAACTTGGTCTCAATAGCACTTTAATTGTCACAATGCAACATCAAAATCTCGGCATTAATGTCCAAATTTCCTACTAGAAAAGCAAGCCAAATAGCTTCTTTGCAAGCTTTAGAGGTGGTTAAATATTTTGCCTCAGTGATTGATTGAGTAATGTAGTCTTTCAAATGATATCTCCATGATATTCCACCCCCAAGAAATGTGAAAACATAGCCACTAGTGGACCTTCTATTGCCCACATTCCCTACATTATCAGACTCTATGTATCCTTTTACACATGCCTCCTTGATCCCAAAACATAAGCATTTGTCCTTTGTACTACTCAAATATCACATCACCACTTTCACTGCCTCCCAATGCTTCTTAATAGGATTAAACATGTATTTGCTAACTATTCCCACTGCAAATGCAATGTTTGGATGTGTAGAAATCATGGCACACATCAAGCTATCAACATTAGATGCATAAGTGTCGGCCGACTGAAAAACCTCACCATATCAATGCTAGCAAAGTGAGAACCACAGACATAAAATGTCAATCTGTGGGACGTAGCAACCCGACTAGTGCATGGAGGCTACAAGAGATAGCTAATCTCTTGGAAATCCCAATTCTAATGTACTCTTACCTAGATCGGTCTTAGATGTGTGTCAAACATCAAAAGCCACTTTCCTTACCACAAGCTTAACCCGATGAATTTGTATAGCTATGAAGCTCCAAATGCAATGACACTTACTAGAGTATCATCAACATTCTCATATGCTCAAAAGTCATTTTTGACACTAAAAACAAATCCTGCCAAAGATAAACAACCTATTTTGGGCAAGTCGATTTTAGTCTTTGAAGCACTCTATAGCTTCCTTAAGACGTGATCTATCTATTTCTATGGTCCAAAACCAATTTGGATGTGTGTATTGTGTGTAGGGAACGAAAATAGCTAGTAGACAGGCACGACTAAAACCGCAACTTCATCACGTAAAACTTACATAGAAAGGGAGATCTTTCCCCTGTGAGTGCATTGGTATGCTCAAAATCACAATGCAACACCGCATGAGGGAGACACAAACACTTGAAAAATAGAGAACTCATAGTATTGTACTACAGCGTATGCTCATTTTCATTATCCAAAAACGTAGATCAAAAGTTACAAAACTTGGATTTTATACCTTAGCCAAGGTTTAAGAAATGGATTCCTAGCTAATTGGGCTCAATGATAAAGCTTAGGAAGTGCATTTGACAATCTTTAAACTTTCATGGGATTTCTCATTAATGATGAAGTTGTGTCGTTTGCAACATAGCTACTTAGGGTGCTAAGTACTGTTTGGGATTTTTGGCTTTAGTCCTCTTTGCATGTTGTTGAGTCCTTGTGATTGTCTACTCTGTGGATGGAAGGTTTGTAGGCATGTAATGTAGTATCTTCAAGATCTTGACCAACATAATTCAAGCCAAGTATAGTATTCTAGGAAGAGTTGGATAGTTGATGAGAGGTTTTCCACCATGTAATCTTAATGGGATTTTTGTTCGGTGGTGGTGGGAACCTTGGATAGTTTATCCAGGTTGGCCTCTTCTGTTGTATGATAGAGTGTTGTTGCCTGCTTAAAATTGGAACGGGACACTACACAAGATCTTGTTGTATACTCGGTGATGCATTGGTGTATCCGATGAGATATCTGGGGTGTCGGTTCAACCAGATCTCATGCCACTTGGGATGTACCATTGTAATGTTGGCTGCAATATCCTTGAGAAATATTTCTTTGATTTGTAACACTTTGAAATTGATGAGTGGGAAGGGAAGAGCCTGGTGATGCCATTCTTCATTAATATTTTTGCTAGTGTGAGAAAATTAACATTGATGTAATGCATGATCCTCTCCTCCCATTGCATAACTTATTTCCATATTTGCTCTTGTTTATCTTCCACTTATTTCTTTAGCGTGGCCTCTTGATCTATAGTTAAGCTTTTGGGTGGAGCAAAGGTTTTGGATTCTTCTTGGGTAATCACAAGCTCTGGGAGATTGCCTTCTTGATTGTTGGCTTCTTCAAAGTTCATAAACTGCAAGGCATTTGTATCTCCCATTGTTGTGTGTGGTTGATCTTCCCATGATGTGGATGCTTGAGAATTAGTAGCCTCTTGAGATTTGCTAAGTTCTTCCTTCAACTGAGTAATTGCCTTTTGGTAGCTCTCTTCCCGCTACATGAACTCAATGGAGAGTTCGCGGTGCTGCATTTTCTCTAGCTTTATATCCATTTCAAAGTTTGTCAAAGCTTGATCTTCTTCTTCACACTACACTCTCTCCCTCATCTCTCCTAATTCTCAAGCTTTCCATAGCTTGAATTCCTTTTGCCTCTCACCATTTTCTCATAGCCAAATTGGGGGTCTTCACAAGCAAAGCGAAGAGCCAACTACATCCAAAGCAAGGAGAAGACTAGACCATACACACACTAAGGTGATGTTTTCTTGTTCTTTTTATGCTCTTGAATTTGCTTGAAAGTGATCTACTTTCATGCTTACATAAATTTATGCTTAAGCTCTCATTTTTCCATAAGCAAGCCTTTTGGTTGGGAAGAAGAAATAACTACTTAATTTTGTTATTTCCCTCTAATTATTGTTCATTACTAATCATAACTAACCATGTTACTAACAACTAATCCTGATGTTATTTCAAGTTTCGTTGTTTCAAGTTCTCTAGATTACCAAGCAAATATGGCATAGAGAGAGTAGAAAGCACTCTCTTTAACCATAGGTTACTGAAGATCATACTTATATTTCAAGTTCCGTTCTCTAGATTACTACACTAATATGGCATAGAGAAAGTAGAAATCACTCTCTTTAACCATAGGTGACTGGAGATCATACTAGAATAGCATGCATGTTGGATGATGACTAATATCTATACATATCCTTAAACCCCACCAGAAATATATTTTTCTATTTTTAAGATGCACGAGATAATTGCCACATAATCACGGGCAATGAAGTATTGGAAATTTTTGGAATTAATCATTTTATTCAAAGTGGCATTATAATTTACTCTAAAAAGAATGATCTTATGAAATGTTCACAAGTTTTTCTTTAAATTTAAGAAATAGGATTTTTCTTCTTTCAAAGAGAAAAAGAGCATGTGTGTAAGATTTGTTTAGTGATACCCATAAAGTTAATACTAATTCTCTCAAGGAGAGTTAAGTTTTGAAGGGTAGCTCTATCTTAATCAAAGGAGTTTTTCTTTGGAAGTGGAAATTTCCTTCCAATTAAGGTTTTCCCCATCTCTTATCAATTGGAAGGTCCCAAAACCATAAGCCTCTTCTAGCTACATAATTAATCCTCTCCACGGTAGCAAAGGTATGCCTAAATCCCTTCTTAAAGAAGAATTTGTTAATCATTCATACACTATTGCATGATTATTTTTCACTATACTAGCATGTCCACTCTTAGGAACTTTATCGAGAAGATTTGACATGGATAGCCCTAGCATAACATAGAAGATTTAAGAGTGAACTTTGTCTTATATGCTTGGAAAAGGCCGATGTAGGTGTTTACCTGTGGGATACAACAAGGGATGGTCCTTTTTGGCTAGGATTGATAACCGTTGGTCTATGTTTTGAGCTCGAGTTCATTCATTGCCCTAGAAATGGGATTGAATGAGAGTGAGTCTCGGTTGGGTGATAGGGATCCGTGGATTCATCTAGAAATCGGCCTAGTCTGGGTAGGCCTGATGCTGACGGGAAAAGGGGGAAGGAAAATGGATCCATGAAGGGATCATGATAAGGAAGGAGGATGTGATTTAATTAAGGAACTCTTCTAATTGTTTGGTAAAAGGGAACCTTGGAAAGGTGAATAACCTAAACGGGCTATTCTGTAATTGTCCTCATTCGCTGGACCTTTGCTCCACTTCTCAGATTATTGATTTAAAAAGAATCTAGAGTATATTATTTTTGTAAGCCTTTCCCACACAAGATAAAGAAAAATAAGAATTGAAAATTGTGTCAAGGCGTCGTCTCCACACGTGGCGGAGGAGTATGGTACCCAAGTCTTGGGACGAGGATAGGGATATGCTTGGAGTAGTATAGGTGATTTCTTGAAAGATAACTAGATAATTTTACTAATACTAAAGGAAAAAGGAAGTAAAATATTCTAAAAGGAAAAAAAGGTGGGAACAACCTTATAAAGGCACACTTGCAAGGGTATGCAGCAATTTCATGCTACTTTCAAATGCTTGAAATCTTGATTCAACATGATTGGAATAATTTTTATAGTATCATATTACTACCTTGGGAAGGTGCATTTACCAAACGATTCGGTGGGAGGGTGGATTTCGGAGGGTTAATTTGTTGGCCTGAAAGTTGAACCTAATTTATGTTGTCCATTAAGTTAAGATCTGAGGAAAAGGATTCCGATCTACGGAGTGGAGATCAAACTTGGGAATGAGGGTTTTGGGTAGCTATTAAATACACTCATCTTAGGGGAACGCTCTGACTATTGTGCTTGGCCACAACCAAGAAAAAAGCGTTATTGAACTTGAACCAAGGGTGAACTAGAGAACTCCCACCAGTTGACCCTGGAAGGTGGAATTCGAGTTTAGTCTGACGACTTTGATTGGAAAGTTGGACCGGTAAGCAATGGTGCTTCGGGGCTAAGGGATCCATATGAGAGAAAGTGAATTTTATCACCCCCTTGAGTTGGCATCGAAGAGCAGGAGGAGTCTTGTCTTGGTGTTAGTCTCAAGTGGGAGGGATTTCGGAGATCACGGTGTATCCATTTGGAGATGGTACAACCGGTGATCCCTGGCATGGCCCTCACATCAAAAGAAGATTCTACAATAACTCCTCCTTCATCCAGCATTCTCAGTGTTGCAACCCACATCAAAAACAATTGAGAGAGTCATTTCTCTAACATTTGTCATACATTATATGAGGTGAAGACACCTAATTCAAATAACAAGCTATTTTTGAAACAGCTATCTACTCCATTCACCTCAGGTATATCAGCCCGAACATCTTGGGATTGTGCCATAATGCTCTACTTAGTGTTATTTAGATGCGTTACTATGTGCTTGTAATCTTTTCAAAATGAATTTACAGCTTGAAGGTGTCTCCAATTGTTTTCGTGTGTATGGTAGTCCATTATAGTACTTAACCATGCGATTTTGTGCTTGACTGAGATTGATAAATGATTCCAACTGCTCATGATTGCCTATTAGTGCATCCAAGTGCTTCCAATTGTCCCATGATGATTATAAATGCTTCAAGGTCTCCCAAGTTCTTGACAAACATTGTGGCATTGATAGGCTGTTGTTGTGTCCAAGAGAACAGAGTGACGATATCTCTAGGATAACTGTGAAGATTTTTGATGAGGTTCCTATGAAGGAAGTGAATGAGAAAGGTAACACAAAATCCCAAAAGGACCTCATGGTTTGGTAGGTCAGTCCGATGTGTTTTGTTTCCTTGCTTCAAGGAAATCAATGAATTTCTTCAAACACAATTATGTCTACAGATGACAAGCTCAACAACTCAAGGAATGTTTGGATAACTTTTCTAATGATGTAGTGGTGTCTGTAGTATATTTTGTAGAGGACTACAGGTGCAGAATGAGATTCAGTCAATGCATTGGTATTCAACTCAGGTCACAATTTTGGTTCACATTCTATACTTACGTGATGCACTTGGTGCCATTCAAAAGATGAGTCACTTCTACATCTCTGATGACAAAACCCATGACACTTTGTTTGTGCAACAATGTTTTCTTTTGCACAATGAGTGGCTAAAAATTCAAGGCTATAGGTCAATGGGACACTGGTGTTTTGGGGGGGTGGGTTGGGTGGTGCTGCTTCACAATTTCATGTCAAGGTGCAGCCATTTGTATATTTGACGCCAGACATAAGCTTCTCCTCAAATTCACTAAGACAAAGCGCTTGAGCATAAAATTTGAAAGGGATGAATTGATGAATTATTTTTCTTTTGGCCATGGGAAGGTGATACGATGGGCCAGTTGCAATGCTCAAAAGATCTCCCATAGATATGATATGTCAAATGATGTATTTGAACAAATCTACATAGCATGCCCCTAGAGGAGAACTTGTAAGTTATATCTATGTGATCATTCAAAGTTTACCCATAGTTTGTACTCAATCCATTAGAGTAATTTAACCAAGTGACCACATTTTTCTAGGACTTCACCACCACAAAAGCACCACTTAGCAACACTTTATAGGACCTCACCACCACTGAGCACTACTTTTCCAGCACTTCACCAAAACACAACATTCCTTTGATAGCACTTTCCAGCACTTCACCACCAATAAGCACTACTTGACAACACATTTCTAGAACTTTACCACTACAAAATCACCACTTTATAGGACCTCACCACCAATGAGCATTACTTTTCCTTCACTTCACCAAAACACAACACTCCTTGATAGCACTTTCCAGCATTTCACTACCAATAAGCACTATTTGACATCACACTTTCAACACCTTATCACCACTTAGCACCACTTGAAAGCACATTTCCAGCACTTTACCACCAATTAGCACCATTGGACAACACTTTAAAGGACCTCATCACCACTCAGCACTACTTTTATCCACTTCACCAAAGAAAAACACTTGATAGCACTTTCCAACACTTCACCTTCAATAAGATTTACTTGACAACACATTTCCATGACTTTACCACCTGTTAGCACCACTTGATAGTAGTTATCATCTCTAATAACATACGCAGGCTCTAGAGCTTATCAAAATGTTTTACTGGCTTGAAAGCATTAACTATGCACTTTGTTCTTAGAGAGAGGTCGAGTTTGAATTAGTGCAAAAATCACCCCTCGCCACATTTTTTGTGAGAAGCCAAAGATACTACCAATGAAGACAAGCTAGTCTTGGGAGGAGCCAAAGAAGGAGCTCACAAAGGAAGAACCTATGTTTCTAGATAAATAATGGAGGACAAGGTGATCCATACGTCAACACGAAGGATCAAGGAAGACACAAAAACTACAACAATTTTGTGAAGGAAGAGGCAAGTTGATTTGCAAGGAAATCAGCCACCTATGTGCATAATATTGAAGGTTCTCAACATACACAATCACTAGTCTTTAAGGAAGATACAATCAAGTTGAAGTAAACCTACATGAAGGTCTCAAATCAGGGAAAATACCAGCCATGGAAGAGGCAAGGACAACTTTTCAAAGGACATGGAGATTACAACATTTGTTGGAGCCAAAGTCAAGAAAACATCAGCCTCTCTTTCCCCCATGAAGTGTGGCAAGAGGATGTCACTTGTGTCTTTCTCAAAGTGTAGCTTGAGGAAGAGGAAAAGCAACCACAATGATGTGCTGTTGCAGGTATGAGATGCAAGCAATGGAAGTGTTTGCATGAGGACTACAAGGAGGCAAGTTGGAGATGGAAGATTGGATGCCCATCTCATCTCACACAAAAGGAGGCAAAGAATCTATGGTGGAAAATGGAACATTGGTGTCTACTTTATTCTTATTTTGAGGGTGATATAAAGTGCTAGTCAAGTAGTGTGAACATACTTTACACGCGTATGATGTCTCAGGGGCATATTTAGTGACCAAAACTACCAACAAGCTTACAAAGGTGTTAAACATCTCAAGGCAAGCCTAAGGGACAAGTTTCACCCAATTTGGATTAATTTTGACCTGGTTAACCTCTTGGGTAAGCCAGCAAGAACCAAGGCCTACATAGGAGAGATTAACTTACCAACAGGGGTTAGAACTTCAAAGTGGGCCCAGGTTTGAATCAAAAACATCATGGAGAGTGCATGGTTCAAGTTTGAGTCAATTATGAGGGAACATACATCATACACATATGATGTCTGCAGACCGATTTTAGTGCTCAAACTAAGAATCTACTCCTCCAGAAGCCTTTGTTGATATCCTAGCAATCCATTTGTCCTAAAAATTACAATCAATATGGAGACAATGTAGCAAAAGGGAAGATGGTTATGGCTCTCTTGTCATGAATGTAGTAGGCCCCGAAAAGAGTGAGTTTAGGAGGTATCACTTGAGTGAAAAGAATAATGACAATCCATGAAAACATTGGGATTTACAAACACGTCACCTCTTACTACCGATGCATGGAACCCCATGTGAACAAGTTAAGCATGGACTTATTTTCATATGAGTCGATAACACGAAACCATTTTTTTTATATAAGTACGAACAAGAATATGAGCCAATTCACCCAGACGATATAGGGAGAGTGATAATGCAAGAATTGATGGCACAAGCTTCAGTAGGGAAGCAAAATCCCATAGAAACCCCAAGCAAGTCTACAAATCCCTTCTCAGAGGATTACGACACCACAACAAAATCAAATAAACAACCACTGCCTAACCCTCAGAGCTCACAAGCATCACCACTATCATTTCAAGCGGGGCTCGAACAGTTTGCAACACCATATGAAAATACAAAAGGGGGTGGATATCAAGCCAAGTCAGGGCTTGAACCACCACCAAAACCACCACTCCATCTGCAATACCAAAATGAGAGTAGGACGAGAACGCTAAATCCTATCAAGACAGAAGCATCACAAATAGAACGAGAAGAAAGAAGTCAAGCAGAAGAACGAACAATTGCTAGACCAGTGAAGAACTATGGATTAGGAGCACCTCTAGAGGAGAAACATGTACCATATCCCAAGCCAGAAAGGTCTTATAGAGGAGGAATAGAGGATCCTATGTTGAGGATGGTTGATCACCGGAGGATCAGACCCTCTCAAGTCCAAAAATGGGTTAACAAGAAATATTTAGAAAATAAAGATCCAAGGGACCACGTGGCAGCCTTTGTGCATATTGTCAAGGCTGAGGAAGTACAGGACTTTTCCACACAGTTCGCAAGGTTAACCTTAGAGAAGGATGCCACCACCTGGTTCTACCCTGTTGGACATAGAGATTTTGAATCAATGGAGGAGGTATTTGACAAGTTCATTGAGGAATTCTCTCAAAGATGGATAACTCATAACACAGTCTCATAAATCCATAAGTTCAAGCAAAAAGAAGGAGAAATCCATTATGAGAAAGGCAGCCTTAAGGTTGAAACTCTATGTAAAAGTTTTCCCTATGGAAGAATTACCGACTCGGTCCCGACTCATACTGATAATTAACCAAGGGCTGAGAAATGCAGATCTTCAAAAGGATTTGCATATGTCTACAAGGAAGGCGACTACAAAGACTTATATGATGACTCATCATCACAACAAAGCGGAGCTAAGTCTATAAAATCAGCACAAAAGAGCGAGGTAACGATGAATCAAGAGAAACTTGTTGAGGAAGTTGTGCAAGCCCGTTTTCCAAGCCATGGGCTAAGCAACCTACGTGGTGTGCCATTGAGCAAAAATAGACAAATCATGCTATGGAAGAGTGTTACTACAACAAGGGGTATGTGAGAGAGTGATACTATGCCCCACCAGCCCAAGCACACCTCCTCAGGTACCACCAATGCCTAGGTATGCAGTAGGAAGTTTGCAAGAACCACGAGGGGTTGAATGGACATAGACAATTTTGGGGCAATAACCACCTATTCCAAGAACATGACCAGTGGGCATCAGATATACACCCACTATAAAGTAATTGAAGGAACAAGATTTAGTGCATGTGCCTATGTATTACAAAGAGCCAAGTACGGGGTTAGTTCAACATACTATCCACCCAAAGAGCCAAAAGCACATGAACCTTGGATCATGATTGGGAATGTTGGACCACCAACAGCATCTCAAGTTTTTGGAGAAGGTAGATACAGCTTGGATAAATGCACATCGTTGTTCATAGCCAATGGGGGGTTAACATGACCAAGACTTGCCTATCATCAGAGAGTGGCTCTAGGAGCACCTCACCAACCCTTAAGACCGTGCTACAAGTGTGGTGGTGACCACCTTATGAAAGATTGTCCTCACATAGAGATCATGAGAGTGAATGTGTATTGTCCATATTGCAAGATTACTCATTTGATTAGTGACTGTTTGAAAAACCCAGATAAAACAGTGAAAACTACATTAAACATAGTGGGGGTGATCCCATCAAGCAGCGGTTCAGGAAATGAAATGCTCATACCCATACAGGTCATCACAAGAGTGCAGTCTCATAAAGCAAGGGAGGAACCGTTAATTGAGGAACCTAAAACAAATGTGCTTGGTTATGAATAAAAAAGTCAACAAAATACCTAGAAAGCTAGGAAGGCACATATGAAAGCTAGAAAGAAGCATGAACAGACATCCCTAGTGGAGGAGTTAAAACAAACCAAGGATAGATTAGTGAGATTAGAGAGCCAAACAAACCTTGAGTTGGAGAACCCTGAGACCAGAGAGCCTAATGAGACAAAGATACCAAAGAGTGCAAGTTCCGGAAGATTAGTACTAGTTGAATGAACCTCTAGACGCACTTATGAAAGCCTACAAAGCGTTGAGGCGGTCCGGGGCGGGCAACAAGAAGAGCAACCTCTAGACACCCTTCAAGGCTCCCGTGCTGCTCAATGGGGCTGGGGCACAACACAACACAAACCAAAACAACAAACCCACATCCAAATCCCAACTACACAAGGGGCACCACCTAGTTTAAGAGCGAACTAGGACGCAAAAGAGGAGAATCGTTAGAGCAACCCACAAACAAGCAAGGAATTTACACTAACCCTAACACCAATGGAACACTCTCACACACTAAAAGAGAGAGAGAGAGAGAGAGAGAGAGAGAGAGAGAGAGAGAGAGAGAGAGAGAGAGAGATGGTGTACAACTTAGCTTCAAATTTATATTTTGCACAAAAAGGAACATAGAGCTTGCAGAATCAAGTGACAAGATTTGGTTATAGCATCACTAGCACATTGTCTTAGGGTTATGGGAGCCCTCTCACCATCCACCCTCTTACAATGGTAGCCAAACAATAGCCAATGAATCACAAGCAACAAAACAACAACCTTCAATGAAACAAGTCACCTTATGAAGCTGAATGAGTTTGCCAAGCCAAATTGGAGGAGAAGCGTGAGCCTTTGGACATGAATTGCACCCAAAACTACCAATTCATTGATGTTGGGGTAGATACAACAATGGTAGGAAGAATATCTTCTACTCGCACTCACTCAAACTAGCTCAAGCTTTTCTATGCACCAAGGTGATGGTGTATAGAAAGCTTACTCTCTCTTTACAACCAAGATAGAACTGGCGTGTGGTACGCTCAATCTAGTGTGCAATGGTATAGTGATGTCTTTTACAAGGAGGAATGGGTTCTATTTATAGGTTTTAGAAGCCTTGATTAGGATTAAGCCTAATCAATTTTATTAGGAAAGATCAAGGATTATGAATTTTTATGAATTTCAAATGATAATGGGGTCTCTCTTTTCTCTTGAGTCACATGGATGTGGGCTCAAGTAAGAGAATTATTGATGTGGTGAAAGGAGAGAAACTTCCATGGGAGTGAATGAATTTGGTTTACTTGTGCGGTTGCCTACTCCATATGTTGATAGTGTGGGTGCATTTTTACAAGAGAAGTTAGTTGTTGGTGGTAATAATCACTAGAATTGTTAGTGATACATTTACAATGGGTAGGATGAGTTGATTTGATGAAGGAAGAGGGGTGAATTAAAAGAGAATCATTGAGATGGTGAAGCTTTGAAGAAGCTTGAACTCACCCTTGTGTAGATTGTGGAAAAAATGACCGTTGGTCTTCTTCTTCTTCTTCGCTTCTTTACGCCGCCGCCACGGTTGACCACCACGATGAAAAGAGGATTTTTTGATGAAAAATCCTCAATTTGCAGAAGCTATCATGGTTAAGATGCTGAATTTTAGATATTTTTAGGAGAGGTAAATGAAATTGTAACATAGAAGCAATAGAGAGAGACATGGAGAGGGTGTATGTATGTAGAGGTTCATAAAAGAACTATAGGGATGAGAGAGAAGGGTAATGGTGAAGAGGGTGGGAGAAGCCATGGAAATTGCAGGTTTGAGTGAGGGAAGGAGAGGGAGGGATGTGTAAGAGTGAGTAGGTGTGTGGAAGGGTGAGAGAAGACTAAGGGCTACTTGTGAGAAAAGTGGGCAGATTGGGGTCCACTCAAAAAATCATAGCTCACCGCTGGTAGCTCCAAAAATCATGAAAAAATTTGAGGTGATTATTCAGAGCGTGGGATACATTTTCTCTTTTGACCACCGCTCCAAATTCGGAGTGGAGATAGGTGCCAAAAGTTTCACCAAAAAGCCTGTTTTTATGCCTGCAAAAGTCTTTTAGTGGCCCCCTCCTTTGTTGAATTTGTACAATGCATCCAAGAGTGAGCCCCTCCTTTGTCATATTATAATACAAAGCATCCAAGTTGCCCTTGACCCATGCATGGAGGAGGATTATTGGTGAATAAAGAAATATATACATGGTGGGACTAGTGTATGGACTATTCATGGACTTTAGCTCAATGAGCACATGGTGTTAGAATAATGAGTAAAAAAATAATAAAAAATATGGAGGAGTTATGGATATGGAAAGATATTGGAATCATATGATATGGTCCCTCCTTGAATTATTTTGGGTGAAAAAGGAAAAGGTATGCAAGTAAATAATATAATAAACGTAACCAATGAGTAGAAATCAATTTTTTGTTTTCAGGGGGTGAGGGTGAAAATGTGGGAGTGATTTGTATAAAAGAAAAATATGAGGTTAGAGTATGTACATATTGGCAAAAAATATAATTATGGTGTAAGAGGATGAAAGAAGGTGTACATAGGTTTAATAAAACACACACCTAAGTAGAAATATTTAAATAAAATACCAAAATAATTATAAAAAATCCCTATATTTAGGCCATATATAAAATGAAATATTTACACACAAAGAGGCCATAATATACTTTTATTTTTATTTTATTTTATTTTTTTGGCTCAACTAGCCCAGTGACTAGCTAGCTGAGGGTTTTTAAGAAGATATGGGAAAAGCCCCCTAACTCACACATGCCTATGTACAGTGAAATGGTAGGGATAGCCATAGCGTTTGGGTGAATTTGGTAGGGTGGAGTAACTTACTATGGCAATTATGGAGAGCCAAAAAAACGGCTATCATTAGCCCTCCCCCAGGATGATGGCATATTCATGTACCATCATAGAGCATCTTTTCAAAAGAGAGTGCTTCAGAGTCCTTGACGAGATATGAGGACAGTGGCCTTTTGTCGTCGATTGTCATACCTTAACAAGCTCTCCTTCCTTGATGCCTTTGTCCTTCAGTTTCTTGTCGTGCGTTTCTTTCGCTTGTGTGGCTTTCCTCTTGTAGCACTCATATGCTGCTTCTCTTTTCCACTCAAGCTCCACTAACGTAAGAAGTCGATCCATCCATACCTCTTGATCATCTTGTGCTCCTTTGCCATGAAGTCGCATTGTTGGAATGTTGAGCTCGATAGGCTGCAAAGCCTCTTGACCATAGACCAAGTGAAATGGTGTGAACTCCGTGGCTTCCCTATATGTGGTTCGATATGCCCACAAGGCACCATCCAAGAAGTCATCCCATAATTTTGTCTTGTTTTGCACCATCTTTCTAATGATTCCTGCAATGACACCATTAGCCTTCTCCACCAAACCATTTGATTGTGGGTAGTATGGTGTGCTATGACGATGTAGAATGTGAAGCTCTTCACAAACTTCTGTGAGCAAGCCCTTCCTAAACCCTGGACCATTATCAGAAACAATCTCCAAAGGTGTGCCAAATCTGCAACAAATGTGATTGTACACAAACTTGCTAACTGTCCTCTCATTCACTCTTGCCACACTTTGAGCTTCCACCCACCTAGTCATATAGTCTACAGCCACTAGAATGTAGAGTTTACCATTTTTTGTCCTAGGCAGAGGACCCATAGCATCAATGCCCCACTTTTCAAAGGGTCCATTTGCAAGAACTATTTGCCTTGGGCCATGCACCAACCTTCTATTTCCATTTATCTGACAATTGTGACAGCTTTTACACCAATGTTGAACATCCACATGCAAGCTTGGCCAAACATACCCCGCAAGCAAAATCTTCTTCACAGTTGATTCTTGGGCAAAATGACCACTACATGCCTCTTCATGCAAACCTTTTAGAATGGCTGGAATTTCCTCGATAGTTGGTACTCTTCTGCACACTTGATCCTTCCCTCTTTGATAGAGGGAGCCTTCTAGGAAGAGATAGAAACTTGCCTTCTTCATGAGTCTCCTCTTCTGAGCCTTCGTGAAGTCTTGTGGAAACTCACCCTCCAAAATGTAGCCAATAATGGGAGCCAATGACTCCAATCCCTGGTATCTCGGTTGCTTGACAGCTGCTGCCACCATGATGACCTGCACTTCTCTCTCAACACATGTAACTGCTTGTTGTGCAAGTAAATCGGCATCTTCATTTTGTTTCCTCGGAATATGATATAGTTGCACTTCTTCAAACTGATTAAACATCCTACGAATGGCATGAACTTTTGTCCTTAAGCTTTCATTCTTGCATGCCCAAATGCCTAAAATCTGTTTAACAATGAGAAGTGCATCTCCCTTTACCATGAGACGTTTTATCCCTTGGCCAATGCACATCTTCAAACCATGAAGTAGTGTGTCGTATTCTGCTTCATTGTTGCTAGTTGAACCTGTTAGATTGACCTTCTCTTTCATGACCACCTCTCCACTTGGGTTGAGCAACACTAGCCCTCCCCCTGCTTTCCCTGTGGCTCGTCGAAAAGCTCCATCAAAGAACAAGGTAAAGCATTGGGAATACTTTTTGGTGGTGGCAATGGTAGGGTCTTTACTTGAGGCACCTTAATTTCCTTCTCATGTACCCTATAAGTGAGAATCCCTGCTAATTGTGCACGCACACTATCTTCTACCTTGAAAGAGTATTGGAACTCTTGCAACTCCATAATCCACTTTGAGATCCTAGTACTAAGATTCATTTGAGATGACACCCAAGGGAACAAATTTTCTGCAGTGAGAATTACAAAAGGTTTTGGTAGCAGGTAGGATCTAAACTTTCTCACCGCAAACATGAGAGAAAGCATCATGAGTTCTGCTTCTGTGTAGTCTCTCTCCAAAGCATTCATGACCCTACTAGCAAAGTAGATGGGTCGCATCCTTGTACTGTGGGGATCTTGTTGTAGCAACACAGCACCAATTGTTTCCCTTCCAACACTAGAGCTAACAAAGAATGTGTACTCCCAACAAGGAGGCATGAGTGTTGGTAGCTCTGACAAAATGACTTTAATGTTACAAAAATACTCTTCAAGCTCATCAGACCATGCAAATTCTACTTGTTGTGTCAACTTTTGCAAAGAATGAAGCAACTCCGAGGCTAAGTGAATGAAGCGTGACATATACTTCACCTTCTGAATGAAAGAGATGACCTCCTTAAGACTCTTCGGTGATGGGAGCTCAATAAGAGCCTTTGCCTTTGAAGGATCCACCTCAATGCCTTTATAGAAAACCTTGTGACCGAGCAAGATCACTTCATCCTCACCTATGTGGCACTTGTCGGGGTTGAGTTGACCTCCCATGTCGTAGAGCTTCTTTAAACCTTCTTCTACCCTTTGTAGATGCAATGATTTTGAGCTATAAATGCAGAAATCATCAATGAACACCCTAATTGACTTTCCAAAGAATGCTTGAAACACCATGTTCATGAAACGTTGGAATGTTGCAGGAGCATTTGTCAGACCAAATGGCATGACTCTAAAAGCATAACAACCCCAAGGAGTGATAAAGGTTGTTTTCAATTGATCTTCCAATGCGATACCTATTTGAAAGTAGCCTGAGTAGCCATCACACAGAGTGTACTTCTCATGACCAGCTACCTCATTTAGTATCTCATCCTGAAATGGGAGGGGAAAGTGATCTCTTTTTGTTGCCTCATTGAGTGGACGGTAATCCACACACACCCTCCACTTTCCGTTTTTCTTAGGAGTGACAACAACGGGAGAGACCCACTCTGAATTCTCCACTGGATAAATGAAACCTGCTGCTAGAAGCTTTCTTACCTCCTTGAGTAAAGCCTGCTCCTTGATGACTCCTAGCCTTCGTAGCTTCTGAGCCTTAGGTGTGGCCTCTGGCTTCAACTCAATTTTGTGTTGAACAGCATCTACTCCACGCACATCGGTGTAGTCTTTAGCAAAAAGCCTAGGAAATTTCCTTAGCACACATTTGAACTCCTCTCTTTCATCCTTTGTAAGTGTTGTAGATAGCATACCTTCTAGCATTATTTCATCTTCCACTTTTTGGTTCTCTTGGGAACCTACCTCCTCCAAACCTTGACAAGAGGTCTCTTGGTTGGTTGGCTTAAACCTTACCCCCATGACTTCGATGGAAGACTCCTCTTCAGTAATGCTGCCGCTACTTTCTTCTTCTGAAGTGTTATCGGTCCAACCTTCTTCCGTCTCACTTTGAGATGATTCTTCATGGAGCTCCTCTTGGCGTTGCTCCTTCATGTCAAAGACAACCTTCTTATGATTGTCGTTCCTGCAAATTAGCTTTCCACTCTCCCAATCTTGCAAAGCTCGCATTTTCATTAGCCATGGTCTCCCTAGGATAAATGGGTAACCATTTCCTTGGTAGACATAACATAGAAATCCACTGCCTTCTTAATGCCAAAGGCCTCCACAAAAACATTTTTACAAATGCCTACGCTATTGTTTGCCATCTTGACCTTAATTTCAGGTGTCTCATGGATATGCATGCCTAGTTTTTGCATGAGTCTCTCTGTCATGATGCAAATTTGTGCACCCCCATCCACTAGACCTTTCCTAACCAATCTCCCTTTTATGTAACAATCTAGTGATGGGGGCTTTTCACAAGCCAAGCTCCCATACCTCTCTTCTCGTCCCCACCCACATGAAAACCCCCTCTTAGGGAGAAAGTGATTAAAGACATTGGAAAAAAAGTAAGAAAAAAATAAAGTATGATTATGTAAATATATGAGAAAGGTAAAATAGGCCTACCTCATGCCTGCGGGGCAGCCCATCCCCACCTTGCCTCCTTTTTCTTCACTGTTGCCCCGCCATGTGTCCCTTTTCCTCTCCTCCACTCAAAAGGTCAAACCCCTCTCTCTTCCCCTTGTCCTTTCTCCTTTCTCTCTCCCCTCAAGCTACCCCACCTCTCACCAATAATGCATTCTAACTCACCAATAATGCACCCTAACTCACCTCTCACCAATAATGCATTCTAACTCTCAAGCATCCATCTCTCTTGGATGAAAACTTTGTTATGGTGGTGTGTTGTTTGCGTCCTAGCCGCTGAAGCTAGGTGGTGCCCCCTGTTTGCTTTACCGTGACAGGCTTGAGGCGCGCCATTCGGTCCCCGGTGATTTAGAGGCCGTCGGGGTTCAGGGTTCGCTTTGCTCCCGTCATTTGGTGCCCCCACGGAGGATCTTTTCATGAAACCCTTCAGTTTACAAGACTGAAACCCTTAAACTATTGTGAATGGATGAATGGCTAGCAGGATTTGCTAATTGGACGACAGAAGAAGAAGATCTCCAAGCACAACTAGACGAACTCCGCATCTCCATCGAAGCTCGAGTGCCAGGCGTAACGGTAATCGATTTGCAGTGGGAGAGTCAACCAACACGCCAAACCCAGTGGATATACATAGGCCAAGTGCCAAGAAGAAGAAGGAGAAGGTCGAAACCATGTCCACAACCTACAACCAACCCACAACAACAAAATGGAAGGAGCTCTACACAATAGAGAATCAACACTATTCTACTTTGAGAATCGGGTAACTCAAATCACCGAGGTAATTATCACAGTCAGTTTTCAAGTCGCACCTGATGCTGCAGCACAGATAACGGAAGCATTGGCTCACACTCTCACTAGAGAAACTAGGGATCTACTAAGTTTGTTTCAGGAAAGAACACCACCCTCTCCCACAAGCTTGGACAGTGACTAAGCACCTCTAAGCTTCACATGAATCAATACAACCTACCTCAAGACAGATCACACATACCAACACGTGTACGCTCAATCAAGGTAATACTGGATTTGAAGGCTCACTACCAGCACGTCATTGACACCATGCCGGGTGGGGAGCAGTTTTTGGAGGTTCTGGCATCAGATCAACCATTTGTCTTACCTTTGGTACAAGGCAATGTACCATTTGAAGTTTTAATCTATGTCCTAGTATAAGAGGGTATACATGCCTCCTTGTAAAGAAGAAAAAAACTTTTGCAAGTTAAGCAGTGTGTCTTTCTAGATCTCTCTCAGTAATCATGGCAAGTGTAGCATTTCCAACATTTAAAGGAAAGAAGGGGGAGGATTTGGTAACAGACTTCCTAGATGACTTTGAAGTAGCATGTGTAGTGAGCAACAAAGATACGGATGAATCCCAGGTTAGAATCTTTAAGCATCTCATGAAGCTAGAAGCTAGATCATGGTACAATGCACTTCCACAAGCAACCAAGGATGACTGGGAACCCTTAAAAACCGCTTTTAAGAGGCGCTTTGGGGGAGGTACCACTTCAGAAAAGTTGTGGGACAAGTTGAGAGACTTGAAGCAGGAGGGTCTTTTAGAATATGCCACCTATGAGTCCAAATTTGTGGATTTGTGGGAACGGTGGGTTGAGTCACTGGCTAGGGGGGAATCTGCACCCGATTTCTAAAAAAAGATCGGTTCACGCATGGCTTATGGCCGCTTCTCGAGGAGAAGGTGAAAGGTAGATTCCCGGCTACGTACGAGTTAGCCGTTGAGATTGCTCGCCTAAAGACAAGAAGCTGTGAATGAAAGCCAAACCGAGTCGAATCGAACATTGCGTCGACCAGCAACTAGACAACATTCCCCACCACCACCGGCTCCAGATGACCACACCCATTACTACCAACCAGAAGTCTGTCCAATACAACAGTCATCACCTTACACGACGACAGTATCACTACAACTGCAGACGGTCCCTACTGTCCCAAACACGACAAACATAGATGGAGGCGTCACCCTAGAGAAAGAACACCCCACCCGAGCACCACCCACACAAATTCTACGTCCACCCCAGTACAAGCATCCATCACCTCTTCCACCAGCCCCACCACCTGATCGGTAAACATCATAAGGCTAGAAGAGAAAGGAAAAGCCATAGTAGTGGATCCACCCAGAGCAAAGGAGAGGGACAAGGGTAAGGAGAAGGTAACCTTTTTAGAACCACTTGAAGCCATGACTGTGAAAAGAGCTAGGAGGGAGAAAGCTACACAATCAGATGATGAGAGAAGCATGAGAGGAGAAACTAGCAAGAGGCCATCCAGGCCACGACGGAAATTGGGCATCACCGACTTCCAGCTAGGGGAAAGTTTTAAGCCCTATGATCTAACATTGGATGTGGCAGAGCAAGGACCGAAGATTACATGGCCACAGCTGCTACATCTTGCACCAAAAGTAAGGCGACAATGGTCTAAAATGGTAAGTACAAGACGCTCCAAAACAAAGGTAGCCGGAGCAATTTCGGGATGCAACATGGATGACATCCTTCCAATTGTCGACGTAAACATAAAAGGAAAGAGGGTTGGAAACACCTACATTGATGGAGGTGCACAAATCTGTGTAATGAACGAAGCTATGATGCTTCGATTAGGGCTCGAGGTTGACAAGCCTTCTCCATGCAAGGCAAAGATGGCAAACAACGCAAAAGTAAAGTGTGTGGGTGTGGTAAGTGCCGTGAAAATCAAAGCTTTCAACACTGAGGTAGAGGTAGATGTTTTTGTAATGCCTACTAAGGGGGAGGGCTATCCACTAATTTTGGGAAGGCCATGGTTGATGGCCATGAAGGCAAAACAGGACTGGGGTACTGGCCTTCTACGCATGACCGGTAAGAAAGGGGAGACAATCTACTACGACATGAGGATTGGCAAGCAGAAGCAAATGAATCTGGAAACATCGGCAGATGAAACCACTAGCGAATCTTCCAGTTCTGAGGAGGAGACCACATCCACCGATGAAAGTGACAGTTCCATTGATGTGATGGGTATCATTATGAAGGATCCACAAAGGGTAAGCACAACTGGTGATCCATCACCAAAAGGGAAACCCAATGAAGAGGAGAGAAAATCACCTGGCCTAGGAGGAAGTAGGTTGAAGGGTATGTTGTCTACGGAATTAACACTTGAGGAGAAAGATAGTTTTTTGCAAATGTTGATGGGATTTCCTAACCTGTTCATTGACAACTATGAAAGAATCACAGGCATTACAGTGGTGGAACATCATATTAAGCTGAAGGAAGGGGTAAAACCAGTTGTGCAAAAGCTACGACGACTGGGGGTCATACAAGAAAAGGCACTCTTGGCCGAGGTAAGGAAACTGTTGGAGGCGAGATTCATCTATCCTGTAGAAAACTCAGAATGGGTGTCACCCGTAGTGGTGACGCCTAAAAAGAATGGTAAGTGGAGGGTCTGTGTTGACTACAAACCACTAAATGCAGCTACAAAGAGAGACCACTTTCCTCTCCCTTTCTTGGATGAAATTCTGAATGAAGTAGCGGGTTTTGAATGCTATACCGTCTGTGATGGTTATTCTGGCTACTTTCAAATACGCATAGCCTTGGAAGATCAGCTAAAAACCACTTTTATCACGCCATGGGGTTGTTTTGCATACAGGGTTATGCCATTTGGTCTCACAAATGCACCTGCCACATTCCAAAGATATGTCACATATGTTTTTCAACCGTTCTTTGGAACATCCATAAGAGTGTTCATTGATGATTTTTGTATATATAGCTCCCGTATTTCACATTTAGAAAAGGTAACTGAAGGTTTGGCCAGGTTGCAGAGCCTAGGTGGGCAATTAAATGTGGATAAATGCCACATTGGGGAGAGTAAAGTCATTCTACTAGGCCATGAAATTTCAGCAAAAGGTATCAACGCCGACCCAAGTAAGGTGTCCGCACTCATAGCCCTACCTTCACCAGTGACTGCACGTCAACTGGTCTCTTTTCTACAGAAGGTGAGGTACTTAAGTAGATTCATACATCTACTATCACAACTTGTTCTACCACTGCAACAACTCACTCAAAGATCAACTTTCACTTGGGACGAGGAAAGCGAACATCACTACAACAAGGTAAAGGAGGTCTTAGCCACTCTGCCAACTATCTCACCACCTAAGTGGGATGAAAAATTCTATGTCACCTCAAGTGTTGGTGATGACTCATTGGGGGCTGTGCTACTTCAAAAGGATACGACGACATCTTTCATGAGGCCAATCTACTTCTCTAGTCGAATGATGACAGCAGGAGAGAAAGGTTTCACCCATGTGGAACACTTAGTCCTAGCTCTTAGATTTGCAACTACAAAGTTTAGGTCATATTTGTTGCCTAAGCAATTTGTGATTCTAACCACGGATGAAATATTTCCCTATGTTGTACAACACATGGATGTGTCTGCTAGAATTACTAAATGGCTAGTTCGTCTGCAAGAGTTTGACTACACGGTACAGGTAGAAAGCACGACAAGGGCAAGTTTGGGGGGACTCATGACCTACCAAGTCTTTGAAAGGAAGGAGAAGCAATCTAAGGAAGGAGAAGTTCGATTACCTCCAGTACCACCGATGATAGAAGGAGCATACTCTCTCTACTTTGATGGAGCCTACAAGCGAGCGTCCGACAAAGCAGCTGCAGGCATAGTGGTCTTTGATGACAAAGGGACAAAGGTATTTTCGTTGGGCCAATTGTTAGATTCACATTCTAACAATGAAGCTGAGTATGCAGCACTAACCAAGGGTCTACAATGGTGCGTCTCGCAAGGTGTACAACGCCTTAATGTATTTGGGGATGCTCTACTTCTGGTAAGGCAAGTAAATGGAGCATGGACATGCAAGAATCCTAGTTTAAGGACTCACTTAAGTGGTGTAAAAACCTTGTTGGGTAAGTGTGAAGAAGTTCAAATACACCATATCCCAAGGGCTCAAAACAAAGAAGCACATGCCCTAGCAAGTGAAAGACTACAGGAAGTGGTGGTTGGAGCAATAAAACTAAAGCTCCCTCTATTTCAAGGAAGTGATGCCTTGCCTGACATCATGCATTTTTTGGAAACAGGGGAATGCCCATCAGATTTAACAAAGGGACAGAAGCAATGGCTGACGCGGAAGGCCACAAGGTATCAACTCATCAATGACGGTTCGTATTGTAAGGGTAAGGACCAAATACTCAGGAAGGTGCCTCTCTCTCAAGAAATCACGGGAGTAATTGCTAGCTGTCACGACGGGGTTTGTGGTGGTCACTTTGCCCTAGACATAACAAGTAGGAAAATCTTGCAGGCAGGCTTCATATGGCCTAGCCTCAACCGTGATGTACACCACTGGTGCAAAACATGTAAGTTGTGTCAAAAGGCCGGCACTAGGTCACTTATGCCTGAACCTCAGACACCTATTCTCTCATATGGCCCATTTGAAAAATGGGGTATCGATGCCATTGGGCCATTACCTAGGGCCAACTCAGGAAAATTCTACATTATCATGGGGGTCGACTACATGACTAGATGGGCAGAGGCTACAGCCACCACTAGAATCACAGCGGTAGAGGTAGCTAAATTTATCTACGAGCACATATGCTGTAGGTTTGGCACACCTTTAGAGATCATCTCTGATAGAGGGCCAGGTTTCAGAGCAGACTTGGTAGGAGAATTAATGCAGAAACTGGGCATTACAAGGAGGCACTCTTCACCATATTACCCTCAATGTAATGGCCTAGTTGAAAAGGTAAATGGAATGGTTTCTAAAATTATTACCAATCAGGTAAACAATCATCCTGGAGACTGGGATAAGTATCTACTACCAGCTTTATGGGCCTACAGAACTTCATTTCGTACATCCTTGGGATTCACACCGTATCATCTAGTATTTGGTAACGAAGCAATCTTGCCCATTGAAGTGCAACTACAAAGTCTCAGAGTAATGGCAAGCCAGCTTCAACAGCCCAACATGCATTTGAGAGATCACATCATCAACTTGGAAAGACTGCACTGGACAGAGAAGAAGCAATAAATTATTATGCAGCACAAGCAGAGCATAGACGGCTTAGCTTGAACGAGCATCTCCGGAAAAAATAATTGAAGAAAGGAATGTTGGTGCTCCGCTACGACAATCGCTTCGACACGCGCAAGGATAAGAAACTCCTACTCCGATGGGAAGGTCCATTCATCGTCAGGAAAAAGTATGCCAATGGAAGCTACCAGCTTATGGAGGCTGATGGAAAACTTCATAAAACCAGGGTAAATGGTTGGCGACTTAAACCTTATTTTCTTCGATTTGACCAGGCTCCACCTATTGACATTCAGATGAGGACACACCATCAACCGCCACCTCCGACGATAATGATCAAACAGATGAGCTAGAGACATGAATGCCTCTAGCCAAAAGGGGAGGGCTAATGATGGGGGCTTTTCACAAGCCAAGCTCCCATACCCCTCTTCTCTCCTCCCCACTCCATGAAAACCCCTCTTAGGGAGGGAGTGATAAAAGACATTGGAAAAAAGTAAGAAAAAAATAAAGTATGATTATGTAAATATATGAGAAAGGTAAAATAGGCCACCTCATGCCTGCGGGGCAGCCCATCCCCACCTTGCCTCCTTTTTCTTCATTGTTGCCCCGCCATGTGTCCCTTTTCCTCTCCTCCACTCAAAAGGTCAACCCCCTCTCTCTTCCCCTTGTCCTTTCTCCTTTCTCTCTCCCCTCAAGCTACCCCACCTCTCACCAATAATGCATTCTAACTCACCAATAATGCACCCTAACTCACATGCAACTTACCCTATCTTCCAAAATAGTATACCCCACCCCCCCTTTCTCTCTCCTATCATATCCCATGACCCAAATACCCCCCTCTCTCTAAAGGGCGCCATGTCTCTTGTCTTGTAGCTAAATAACCTCCCCCACACTCACACACACTCAGTTTCACTAAAAAAGGTGCCCACAGACCCATCCCCACCGGTGGTTACCTGATTTTTCTTGTGTTCACACACATCTGCACACAGATTCACCTCTGAACACACTCCTCTCTCTCCCCTCTTGTAATTACTTTATTCTCCATGTCACCTCTCACTTTTTTTCATCAACCCATCTCTCTCTCATGAGACTGCTGTTCTGGCACATATACACACAGCCAGACAAGTGGGGCCCACAGTCACATGGCCTATGTAGATAATGATTTCTTCATTTCTAAATTCTAGAATTTCTCCCCCTCCCTCCTCCCCTATATAAAGAGGGGTCACCATCACACAAAAACACACAACATCACCAAAGAATACACTATGCACTGTGTGTGCCTAGTGCACACACACACACACCCACACCATCACCATCACCGCAATCACCATGCTTGTCTTGAGCATGACCTCTACACCCTTGGCTATGGAAGATGAAGGGCAACTAAATGAAGGATGATGGCCATAATCCTCGTGCGAGTCTTCGCCATCAACTCCCACCTATCCGCCATGTGCTCTACCACTCTCTCCCTTCTCATTCCCCTACCCTATGCTCCCCATTTCATCGCCTAATTCTCTAAATAAAGCTTGAGGTTTTGTGAGTATGTTTTCTTGCAACGTTTTGCCCATGTGAGGTGTGCGGAATCGCCACCTAGTCTTGTGTTTTGGAGTGAGCTTGTGTATGTGTGAAGGGTGTGCGGATTCGCCATCCTCTTGTGATGCCTAAGTACTAAGCCGCTATACCTCCCTCCTCTCTCTCTCTCTCTCTCTCTCTCTCTCTCTCTCTCTCTCTCTCACTTGATCTCATTCCCTCTCCTTTTCATCATTACTCCCAAGCATCCATCTCTCTTGGATGAAAATTTTGTTATGGTGGTGTGTTGTTTGCATCCTAGCCGCTGAAGCTAGGTGGTGCCCCCTGTTTGCTTTACCATGACAGGCTCGAGGCGCTCCATTCGGTCCCCGGCGATTTAGAGGCCGTCGGGGTTCGGGGTTCGCTTTGCTCCCGTCACTAGCACAGGTGTAATGTCCTCATTCATTTCAGCTTGTGCAATTTTTACAACAGGCACACTCTCTTTTACCTTTCTCCTAGTGCTAACTGCCCTTGTTTAATCCCTCGTAACTTGTGGACATAATGCAAGAAATTGAGGCCATGAGATATCAGGACCCTTACCTCTCATGTCTTCCAACAGGTTGTATGGAGCCATTCCATGTCCAAGAGGAAAGTCTTGGAGGTTGATACGACGTCGAGTCCTCTTGGCTTCCTTGGTCTCCTTTGCCTTCTTTTCTCGTCCATGGTCACTTTGTGATGTAACACCTTCTTTCTCCTTACCTTTCCCTCGGCCACGCTTAATGCCATTTGCTTCCATGTCAACCTCTCTTGAATTTGTCACCTCTACCACATGCACGTTTGGGTCTGGCAAAGGTGGAACTCCTTCCACTCCTTGTGGAGGTGGTCTTGCTCCATTTGGCCTTTGTATAAGCCGTGGTTGCTGACTAGTTCCTTCACCTGCATTCATCACTGGGTGATTCAAGTTAGGTCTCCCTGGCTCCCCACGGGGCCAAGGACAATTATACATCCCATGTCCAGACTCACCGCAATTCCAACATTGCAAGACTCTCCTAGGTCGTGGGTCTCGCTCTTCAGACTTCTTTGCTTGTCCCTTTGGACCTACAGCTTGTGCAAGGTGAATTAACAAGCTGCTTAAAGATTCATTTAACTTCTCAATCACTTCCGCCGTTACCTCAGGAAGCTCCTTAGATGTTGATGCTTGTGACTTACCTTTGGGTCTAAGACCTTCTATTGGAACCTCCCCCCTTAAGCACTTGAGTTTCCTATATTTCTCAGCAGCCCTAGTTTCAGCTGCATCAAAGGTAGCAGGTGCACCCCCCTCAACTTTTACCTTAAGGTCAGGAAAGAGTCCGGCTATGAACCTCTCCTTCTTTAGAAATTCTGCACCATCACCAAGGTTAGCAACATTTCGTATCCATAGAGCCCAAAGACGTAGGAACTCTTGCTTGTACAAGTAGTAGTCATCTAAGTCTTTTTGCTTATGAGAAACAATGTCTTGCCATAATTTCTGAGTGTTTTGGGGATCAAAGAAGTATTTCTTGAAACGATTCAAAACTTCCGTGTAATTCCCTTTAACTTCCTCAGGCAAAGAGTCAAACCAAGTGCTATCATCTTTCCTAAGGACCACCTCAAACATTTCTACACGTTCTTGATCAGTTACTATCCTCTTGATACGGCAAGACATCTTGAAATTCGCTAGAAATAATTCTGCATCCTCTCCAAGCTCTCCAAAGAAAAGAGGATATCCAGACATTTGGCGTTGGCTCTCCATTGAATTGATTTCAAAGTGACGCGTTTTTGTTTTTTCTTTCTTTAAAAGATTTACACAATAATATTTTCTAAATTGCAATCTATTCTACAACAAAATAAAAATATTCACATCAAATGACCTATGATAATCAATAAGCGGTAGAATGACAGGGTTTGGTGACGCGAGAATTTCTCCTACTCTTTGGGCACCAAACATGAATACCATACGTTGTTGAAAATGGATTTTTTCTACTAATTGCAATGTTTACTCTAATGTGTGGAGTGAAATGAAAGGGAAAAACCTGTATTCCTGGGCCATTATCCATGGTCTATGCATGACCTAATTCTTAAAACAAAACAAAAATATAGACGTCCAAACTAAGGTCGTACCTAATGAGAGGCAAAATAAAAGGATTTATTGATGCGTTTATCTCTACCAACCTAAGAGGACCTAAAATTCTACGAATTACTCGCTGAAATTGCAACTCAGTACTAACAATTATGTGTACCTTTTGCCTTGCAATGGGAATGAAGGGATCATACAAATTCTCGTGATTCATGCAAGCTACTTGATTATGCTAAAGGTTGAGCCTTCACAAAACATACACAAGCCTGTCCTCAGTGGGGGCACCAAAATTGAGGCGATCTGGGGCGGGCAACAAGAAGAGCAACCTCTAGACACCCTTCAAGGCTCCCGTGCTGCTCAATGGGGCTGGGGCACAACACAACACAAACCAAAACAACAAACCCACAGCCAAATCCCAACTACACAAGGGGCACCACCTAGTTTAAGAGCGAACTAGGACGCAAAAGAGGAGAATCGTTAGAGCAACCCACAAACAAGCAAGGAATTTACACTAACCCTAACACCAATGGAACACTCTCACACACTAGAGAGAGAGAGAGAGAGAGAGAGAGAGAGAGAGAGATGAGTGTGTACAACTTAGCTTCAACTTTATATTTTGCACAAAAAGGAACTTAGAGCTTGCGGAATCAAGTGACAAGATTTGGTTATAGCATCACTAGCACATTGTCTTAGGGTTATGGGAGCCCTCTCACCATCCACCCTCTTACAATGGTAGCCAAACAATAGCCAATGAATCACAAGCAACAAAACAACAACCTTCAATGAAACAAGTCACCTTATGAAGCTGAATGAGTTTGCCAAGCCAAATTGGAGGAGAAGCGTGAGCCTTTGGACATGAATTGCACCCAAAACTACCAATTTATTGATGTTGGGGTAGATACAACAATGGTAGGAAGAATATCTTCTACTCGCACTCACTCAAAATAGCTCAAGCTTTTCGATGCACCAAGGTGATGGTGTATAGAAAGCTTACTCTCTCTTTACAACCAAGATAGAACTGGCGTGTGGTACGCTCAATCTAGTGTGCAATGGTATAGTGATGTCTTTTACAAGGAGGAATGGGTTCTATTTATAGGTTTTAGAAGCCTTGATTAGGATTAAGCCTAATCAATTTTATTAGGAAAGATCAAGGATTATGAATTTTTATGAATTTCAAATGATAATGGGGTCTCTCTTTTCTCTTGAGTCACATGGATGTGGGCTCAAGTAAGAGAATTATTGATGTGGTGAAAGGAGAGAAATTTCCATGGGAGTGAATGAATTTGGTTTACTTGTGCAGTTGCCTACTCCATATGTTGATAGTGTGGGTGCATTTTTACAAGAGAAGTTAGTTGTTAGTGGTAATAATCACTAGAATTGTTAGTGATACATTTACAATGGGTAGGATGAGTTGATTTGATGAAGGAAGAGGGGTGAATTAAAAGAGAATCATTGAGATGGTGAAGCTTTGAAGAAGCTTGAACTCACCCAGAAGCTTGTAGGTGCTCTCTTTGAGTTGTCGTCAAAATCATACACTATTTGTGTCAGAGGAAAGCCCTTGCAGTTGCTAATGCAGTGGTGGTGTCACTTCAGCAATGGGACTTCCGTAGCGCGCGTAGCAAAGAGATCAAGTCACATCTCTCTCTCTCTCTCTCTCTCTCTCTCTCTCTCTCTCTCTCTCTCTCTCTCAAACTCCACGCACAGTGATAAAACCGATTTGATTAATTCCAAAAAGTTGGGTTTAGGTTACAAAAGTTGAATTATATACATTCCTCCATAGAGGCTCATTCCCACAAGGTCTATTGGCAGCTCAAATATTACAAAGGTGCCAAAAATAGTAGTATAATGTAATTGGGAAACCTCTTCTATATCTTGTTGTCAACACTCCCCCCTTCGCGTCCATGTCCTCCTTACATGACTGATCTTACTTTAGTAAGAGCTACTCTTGTGTTAGTGGAAGTCTGGTCGTTTTAGCAGCTTTAGGTACGATTAGTAGCAGATGTTCCCCAAAGTGACCACGCTGGGCCAAATATCTTGCTATCATAAGTAAAGAATCCCGTGTAGAAAGCTTCTTCAAAGGCTTGCATGTGATAGCTAGCCAGAAACATGATTCTCTGATACAGTAGATGTAAAACCTCTGGAGATGGTTGTTTTCACAGATCAGATGTCATTGCAGTGACAGTGTCGCCCGTTGAGAGGAGTGTAGAATTCGTCGCTTTAGAAGGCGCGAACACTTCAAAACAAGCCAACAAGGTTTTGCAGATTTTTTTGGTCATGACGCACGTCAAATTTGGAGAGCCTGTGAAGATCTTAATGGTGCCCTTCAGGGTTTTCACCATATAAGAGACACATATTCTCTCTCCTGATTTGGATGCAGGCATAGACGGGTAGTTTAGCTAGTTGGGACGAGCCTTCACGAATTTGAAATGGTTTGCCCAAGTGCGAACACGAGGGACTAGGCAAATTAGGAGGTCATCTCTGATAATCTTTGGAGCCTCCACCAAGTATTTCAAAAAAACTGGGTACTTTAGGAGCCAAGATTTTTTCCATCTTGGTTGTGAGTCCACTATTCTACCTGTATCCTCCATCTTCTTGGCATCTCCTTCATAGACCGGCTTTGTGGCTTCCTCTTTGACTCTTTTCCTGATTATGTTACCTCATACTTTAGGAGAGGATATGGGAGTGTGGGTTGCATCCATTCCTCCCTAAGTACATTTATCGCAGCCCTTGGCCCCTTCAGGAATTTCCATGGGCTCATCTCTAGCATTTGTTTCTATTTCACTATGCCCTGATTCTGATTCTTGTGTCCTTAAAGCCGCTATTTCCTTTTGCAAGTCAGCGATCTGTCTTTGTGTCAATGTGTCTTGTTGAGTTGCTTTCTCAGCCATGTCAACCATTTGATTTTGCAATGTCTCCAGGCTCTTTTGAAGTTCCTCATGTTCTTTCTGAAGAACTATGTGTTCTGCTCTCATTCTTTCTTCGACGGTTGAAGATTCTTCTCCCTTATGCATCCTTTGTCTTTGCTAGATGCAGTATTTCTGTAGGGTGGTGATTTGTGCCTTCAATGCTTGTATGAATTGGGCGTCTGCTCTTGCACTTGTTCTCTTGATCCTTGGTGTAGCCCTTAGTCTTTTGATTGTCTTGTCTTGGAGCTCTGACTTTTCCTTCAACTCTAGGACTTCATCCATTGCTGATTCTAAGTCATCCAAGGCCTGATCTTTTTGCTCTTGGAGAGTCTTGATTGCTCTCGATGCTTCAATTATCTCTAGCAAGAGAGTGTCTTGTCTGCCTTCAGATTCCCTTAGTGTTGCAGTAAGAGTGTCGAGCTCTTTTTCTGCTTCTTTAGCCTTCAGGTGGGTATCTTGTACCATATTTGATAGGTTCTCATGTTCTGTTTGCATGTTGTCATGCCTGGTACGCAGCATGTTGTTCTCTTCAGCAATGGCAAGAGACCACGTCCTGACTCTATCAAGTATCTGATAAGCGGCTCTTAGTTGTTGCTGTGACAAGGTTTCAAGTTGTGGGTCTATTGATTGGACCAGCTAGTGGAACCTGATAACTCATACTGATTAGCATTGGTGTCGGTGGTGCTTGGAATGGGCTAGCTAAGAGTCTCCATTGAGGCACCGTGGGGAATTGAACCATCCTTGGCACTCCGGATTGTGGTGAGTATCTCTCTGGAGTTCTTTGTTGAGATCCATGGTCTACCTTCTGTTTTCCGCCTCATCATCTCTTTCTCTGTTTCTTGGGGGATCTTGTCTTTCTTCTTCTTTCCTTGCAGCCCATGGTGGGTTCTGAGTACCATATACCACTATGGAAGCTTCTGCCATAGTATATCCAGCTTGGATAAGATCTTCATAAGTATTTTTTTCATTATGTTCCTGATCTCCATGTGTAGATGTGGCCCCTTCTGTTGTTTTTGGTGAAGATTGAGATTCGGGTGTAGATGGTTTTGAGCTCGGAGGAGGTGTGGGAGATCTTGGTGGAGAAGGTGATGTTTCCTCTTTCTTCTGCTCTTCCTCTTGATCCTTCTTCTCATGTTCTAATGTTTCTTTCAGCTTCTGTTGATGTTTTCATTTTTCGATTTCCTCCATCGTGAAAGGCTCTAATTTTTGTTGATCAAGTACCCTTTCCGTCTCTTCATACGCCCGGATGAATGGTCAAATTGGTCCTCTAGTGGTTTAGAGGAGCTTCCTCCCACCTTGGCTGGGTCTGGCACCCAGTATTCTTCGAAATCTCCTTTTAGTACCCTTTCTGCTCTAAATTGTTCTATCAATCTTTCAATACGAGCAGCTTTTTGACTCTGTTTCCTTGGATCTGGATTCCCTGGCTTATGCTTTCCCTTTCTTCCTTAGTGGCTCCACAGGCTCGTCTTTTGGCACTATTTCCAAATTTCTTCTTAGCCTCGTGGTGATGGGCAGAGATGTTGCTTTTACCGGCGCATCTTCAATATCAGGTTTTACCTTGAACCACTCATTCTGTGTTGGTGGCTCTGGCCAATGTCCTCTTGCTCCGATTGCCTCATATGCAATCTTTGTCAAGGTTTCTCCTCCTCCAATGTACTTGGCCTTTTCCATGCCTATGCCAATCACCTGCTCATGCAGATATTGAGCGTAGTTCACCTCTTTTGGTACACTGCTCTTCAAAGCCCAGGTTATAGTGGTTTCCACTGCATGAGGAGGAGTTGTGTATTTATGTGGCCTCTTGCCGCAAATTTGAAAGTATTGGTTGTATAGTTTGCATATCTTTCCAGCTCATGGGTCCACCAGATTTTCCAATGTCCGATTAAACTTCTTTTGTGCATAAACTTTCACCTGGTCTCTTCTTTCTCTAACTGAGATTCCCCTGTTATGGAGCCCAAGTGCATCTGCTATGGTTTGATGTGTGATTAGAGTTTTTGTCTTCTGGCCATCCAAACCTATTATCACTGCCTTTCCATCTTTTTGAATAGAGCTGAATAGCTCATATACTCTCTGAACATCCACACCTGTTAGTGGAGCCATGTAGAAGTTATGAAGGTCCGCTCTTTCTAGCTGGGTAAGGGTATCTTCTTTGTTTTCCATTTCTAACATCTCTTGTGGATTCATTGGGATATCCACTGTGTTGCCTTGTGTGTCTTTGAAGGTGCCTTGATACACTTCAACTCCTTCCTTTTCTAATCTTACCTCGTCTATCCAGGCCTTGGCTGGCTTGAGTGTCTCCTCTGGCAGTGTATATGGTTCATTGGTCGCAATTATGCCTTTTACATACATGCTCTTCTTCTTTGCTGCTGATTTATTGGACTCCATAGATCTTGCGCGGACACTTCAAGTGATTAGCCAATCTTGCATTTTCTTAGTTTCTATCTGTCCAAATGACTCTTAAATTGAAAAACAGGCTACCTAGGGCCTAAGGGTGCAATGCATAGGATGATGATTGCTTTTGGGTGTTGATTGATGCTGTGAGACTTCATACGCATTTGAAGTCTAAATGCTCAAAACAAAGTGATAGTTTACATAAGCACAACACTTATCATATACTTCAGGAATATATGTCTTGATTTTAATTTGGATGTTGTTTGGACCAGCTATGACCATTTGACTCTTTGCCGACTTGAAACTGAATTTGGGCTCACTTCTGAGTATTTGAGGCTTAAATGGGATGAAATTGGGTAAGTGTAGTCATAATCCTGTTGTTGAGGCTTAGATTGGTCAATGTTGATCTCTAGGTTCATCTCCACATCAGAGAGACTTTACATGCGTATGAAATCTAATGTGTTAGATATGACTCAGACCTTGGCTGTAAGTAGTCATTAGCATGTTATACACATCTATGACAGTGAAATTGGATTTTGGATTCTCCTTCTGAGTCTGGAGTCAGATTTCACCTTGAAGTGTAGAGTTTTGCCCTAATCCATCGTTTAACCATTATGAGACTTCATACGTCTTCATTGAGTTTTCTGGCCTTGGCTTCTTCTGGAGCTTCCTTTGGTGATTGGGACACCCAATATCAATTCTGATTCCCATTTGGATATGGACTAATTGGATGGGGTCTAGAATACTCCATAGGAGGAATTTTTGATTTTGTACTACCAATGGTCATTATCTAGCCCAAACTTGTCCAAATAGAAGGTATGCATTGTATGTAACATGGTGCACAAATTAGTGCTGAGAAATTGTTGGTTGGGCTCTCAAATAATAGTTTAGACTTTATACGCGTATAAAGACTATTGATGCAAAACAGTTAGAAAATCCATAGGCTGGTGCTGTATGGCCTGTGTAAAGTGTCCATGAACTTTGTTATGACTTTGGGCTTGTGAATTGTGTTAGAAAGGCTTCAAAAGATGTCATGACACATGTTTAGCTTTTCTTTTCTGATTGGATGAAGGTCATATCACCTCCAGTTGTGATTGATGTGTGTTAGAGGGCTCATGATGATGTTTTCCAAGTGCTAAAAGCCTAAAATCCCAGCTAGCCTGCTATATCAAGGCTTGTAGACTTTATACACACTAAATATAAATTCTACTTGGGAATCCTTGATCCAAATTTGTTGCAGACCTAGTCCATGATGTTTATAAGGCTGTGATAGGTGCACACATGAAATTGGGTAAGAGTTCTTGAGCTTAATGCCATAATTCAGGCTAAGACACTTTGTTTTTGAAACTGAAGTGAGTGATGACCAATACATTCACAATTTGGTCCAAATTTGGTGTAGAGGCTTGGCATGATATATTTTATAGGCTTGGGTGATCAGTTTGTGAGCAGTACTCCCTTATTATAGAGTTAGTCTTTATACGCGTATAAAGTCTCTTTGCACAGAATGCATTTTTTAGCATAGTCATAAGATATTTGGGCTAAGTTATGCTGTGCACAAAATTTCACATGATTTGGAGCATTTTTTATAAGTCTAAAGCCAAATATTGAGATTAGGCTGAGACTTTGCGTTTTTTGGTTCTTGGGGGCCTAAAAAGCTCCAAATTCCATGAAATTTTTTGTATTGCATCTAGAGGGTATGCAGAATGATGTCATGATTTCATGAGAGTGTTTCTTGTGCAAAAACTATCTATGAGACTTCATACGCGTATGAAGTCTGCTGTGATAAAAACTGATTTTGATGCTTTGAGGTGATTTGTGATTGTGCCTTAAGCCCTGTTAGCTATTTTTCACTTTAAAAAGTCACGTGATCAGTTTTGAAACTCCCTGCTTGATATTTCAGTTTTCAAAAGGGATTTCTCTATTGTGGCCCCATTGACTTAGAGATTCTTCTTGATCTCTATTTCCCTCGCATGTGGATGTCCTTAGGCATCCTTCTATGGCTATAATGAATCCTTTGGATTCATAAATGCCACATTTGGTGATTTGTCACTCAAATAGCATCTTTTGTTGAGGAGACTACCGGTGATAGTTTTTCTTGATGTTTGACTTTATGTATTGGTTGTTGATGATATGTTGATGAAGCCTGTGAAGTTTGGTGGAAAACGGACCTCTATCTCAGCCGTGAGGCCCAAATGACACTTTGCGGACCCCGAAGCTTTGCCCCATGTTTTGACCCACTTTTGATGGTGGATTCAGGCAGAGACTTACTTGACTTAAAAACATGCTTGAGATGTATCTTCTCCTGAAGTTTTGCGTCGTTTTGGCCATTCTTTCCCGATCAGTCTTTGTCGTGCCCAAAGAAGTTAGGGTTTTTCCGGTTTACCTAAACCTGCATTGGAAGTTGTCAATGTGTTCTTTTAGCTTAGGGTTAACCCCCCATCAAATCTCGTAGCAACCCGTTGGATGGATGATGCGTTACGGGCTCTTTTCGATTTCTTTCTCGCGAAGCTACATTGTCGATTTTTGAAATTTTTCGCGACAAAGAGAGTGTAGGACAAGAAAACTCATGGTAACAAGCCTACTTCTCATATTTTGCGCCGATCGGTGTGTTGTGTGCGTCATACAGAGTCGCAAAAGATTCGATCGCTCTAGGTCTCTCAAGCTGTCTCTCACTTGTGAATAGTGAAAATGAGCTATTGAGTGGGCCCAAAAGAACTTATATCGGGATTCCGAGACCACTTTTTACCAAATTTGACATGTGCTCCTATCTTGTTGTGAAATGTACTTTAGGCTCAGAAATTTCTTTATTTGGACTCCGTTTGCTCTGTTTTTGAAAATTTTGTCAATTAGCCCAAGATCTTCCAATTTGGCTTTTCGCAACTTTTTCGCATATTTGCACCCCGTCTTCACCATAAGTTGTCAATTGTTTATTGACCACTCCTATATTTTTCTTTTGCTCGCCAAAGTGTCGTTTCACCTCCTTTTTCTATCTTTCTTTGTTTTTGGCTGAAAAAACAATTAAAAATAAAGAAAAATATCTAATTTGATCCAAAAATTTGAGACAATTAGGTAATATCATAACAACCCACTATATACATCAATATGTAGTATTTTTTGGTCGGATTTCTTTGTTTTCTCGCTTTTTCTTACTAAAAACCTCTAATTTTAGATATATACACACACTTAGAGGATCATCTTGGTGTTTGTCTTCTGTCATCTTGTTATTACTCAATATTTTAGGACATATATGTTCAACTTTCATCAAAATAATCACAATCAAACATAAAAATCCATAAACTCAAGGAAAACAGTGCCCTTTTTACACTTGTAGCGTGTTGGTTCCTCCCCGTGCCTAGTCGAAGTCCTCTTGGACGACCATGTCGATGTTGAAGCTTTGCAATGATGTATGCTCGTGGGGAAGTTGTCTGAACAGTAAGCTCTCAAGTATTCTTGCTCTTTCTTTGATTGTCAATAGAGTTTGGGAAGCAAGTCTGCTCAGTCTAATGGTATCTGTGATTGTTTTTTCTTAGGTCTCCACCACTGAACCGTCGATATATAGTTGATTAGAACTTGCATTTTGTCGGTTGTAGAAGTTGTGTATTGGCAGTTCTTGAGTTTGTTGCTTTCGAATCCAGATTTTGGTATGGTGGTTGTGAATGCTGAGTAGTTTCTTTGGTACCCATATCTGTCTTTGGCAAGAGTTTGGTTTTGGCTTCCTTTTTGTTTAATATGTGGTTGGAGGGTTACAATTAAATTCTAGTTTCTCCTCCTTGGTCAATTGATCTTTTCGGCCCAAATCTGCTTGATAGCTTTCTTGTACTGACCCTGTTGTTTGTGTTGGTATACACTTTGGTGACTTCTATTCTTTGTATTATGAGTCTTTGCCTTTGGGACTTGATCTTGCTACCTTGACGTGATCTTTGGAATTCCTTTTTGGTCCATGGTTACTATTTTTAGCAGTTTTCCGAATTCCGTCAGTGCCATGATGTTAAGAATGTTATAAAGCTTCGAAATGTGAATTAAAATAATTTTTGTGAAAATTTTCCAAATATAGTAAGTTTTTGGTCACCCGACCCGTCTAGTTTTGACCGTCTCGAAAATCTGCACCTGTACCCCAAATTTGAAAAAAATGCATTTTCGAACCCCGGGGAGCTGCTAAATATGGCAGGTACTCGGTCCAGTACGCCTTAGTTAGAGCTCAGTATAGCAATTTACGGCATCAAAATCTGACTCGTATGGCCCGTTTTAGCCTAAAACCAATTTTTCATAAAATTGTCCAAGGAGGCACCGGGGGCCCGGGGCTGCGTGGGAACAAGTTCCAGGCCACTCCAGACCATCTTTAGCAGCTAGGGGGCACCCTCTTGCCTTGTGGGAGTCTTTGGAAAGTTTCCAAGCTTGCAACTAAGTGTGAGAACCAGTTAACTAAACCAACTGGACACTTGGTGGGTAGGCAACTAGACTTGCCATGCAAGGACTGTGGTGCTCACTCAGATGCTTATAGCAGCACAAATCGATTTTCAGCTTGAGGAGGCCTATTTAAAGGCATGCACACACACACGCACACACACACACACACATGCACACACACACACACACACCCAGTACACACACACACACACCTACACACACCTTGGGGAGGTGCTGCCGGTACACACACAGTTTTTGAAGGAGAAGCAAGGAGGGAGGTACTGCCGAAATTCTCATCTTGAGGATTCATTGGATCAGAAAAATCAGAGGATTCTCAGCCCCTAATCACGGTAATCATGGTTTAATTACTGCTCTTCTTAATTCTCATCTTTATTCTCCAAATTCCTTAGCTACTATGCTTAATCCTGGCTATAATTCCCTATAGCTGCTCTATAAATCTCCATAGCTATACTCCATTACATAATCATCATTCAATTAGCTAAATTATGCAGCCATTCATCATCCTTAACCAAGGATTAATGCATGATTAGGAAAGATTCTCTCTCTAGGCAGCATAGTTAATAAAATTGTCAGCCAGTAATAGTGTAGATTTGATGAAATTCATTCTTTTACCACTCAATAGTGTTGTAATTAAAGTAGACTCAATCTTCTCCCACATTAAAATGTGATTAAGGCTGAAAATTAATCCGTCATTAGGCCATTAAGAAGAGAATTTTATGTCACACATGCCTGCAACAATTCTGCATCTTCATATTGCTCTAGGAAAATGAATGAGCTTGCTTACTTCATCTCTTTCGTGAATCAATTAGTAAAATTCTGAATTTCTTAATCATCTAAGCCAAGTAATTAGCCTTAGAGCCATTTCCCATAGGGTAAGTAAGGAATTACCCATAAAATTGCTAGGTCTCGAAGGAAAAATCTAATCTCTTGCCTAAGGAGGATTCTTTAATAATTCTAATCTGCCATTTGGTTGTTATGATGCTCTCGGACTTTAGCTCTTTTCTTCAAGTTTATCATTTAAAGTAGTGAGTAAAATGGCCCCGGTTAAGAGAACTCGCTTCGGTGGTGACCACGAGGCGGGAACAAGCAATACAAATGGGAAAGGAAAAGCTCCCATGGTCGAACAAGCACCGGCCATCTCACGAGCCAATGAAGAAGAAATGGAAGAGGTAGATCACAGTTTTATTCAAGTTGTTTAATTTAGCATTGCATACGTTTAGCTAGGAATGAACACATCCCCAAACATGTTGGAGAAATCCGACGGAAACCTCGATAATTGAATTCATTTGTATATTAAAGTCTAAAGTAGGAAAGAAATGATTGACGGATATACTGTTTGCAATAGGAAAGAATGTCTGCTAGGGAAATTTAGCTCGGCATGTTCATTCTATTTCCAATGTTGAATTAGTCATGAACCCCCTCCTGATCACAGGGGAAAGAGTTCCTCGTTAAGGGCTCTTGAATCCACGTCTGCTGGTTAAGCGGTGGATACCCACGACTGCTGGTTAAGCGGTGGGAACCCACGTCTGTTGGTTAAGCGGTGGGAATGTCCATGTCGTGCTTTCTATGCGGTGGACGTACCTAGTTGTATGGGCAGCTAGGCGACAACGGGAGGAGTAAACTCTCGCTGGAGGGGGATGTTGTACCTCCAGAACATTGGAATTTTAATGAATAAGTTTGAGTAGAATTTTTACTAGAATAATGTCTTGGTGCCGCTTGCAATACTGGTTGAAGGGCTGTCTTAACGAACATTGTGACTCGGAATCTAATCAAGGAATTTTTATGTTGAACAACCATTGTGGTAGTAATTAGGACACACAAGGAAGTGTGAGTGTGGGGGTGGAAAGTGGGGGCTTGGCTCAGGTTGCCAATGCCTATGAGATGGGTGGTCCCGATTGGTCAGGAACTCTCTATACCCATAGTGCTTACTTCGATATTAGTAACACTCATTGGCCCTAGAGTGGTGAAATCTCAAGAGTACGTGCCTCTGAAACATGGGGAAAAAGGCACTCGGGTTTTCTCTCCTCTTGGAAGGTGGGTCTTAGGATCGCTAGATAATTTAAGAACGCTTCCCCTGCGAGGTGGAGCTAGATCTCCTTGCTAGTAGGCTCGAACTCGACTCACTTTGTGATGAGAGATCGTCCGCTAGTCGAACCCTGAACCATTTTGTTTGCTTCCGCAATAGATCTAGTGGCCACCAGGTTCACCATCAAATCCGCTGGTTGATACGGCGGGGTGGGGACCTCACACCCGATCCATAAACCATAAATATGATATGAGACTTAGTCTAAACACCGCATGGGCGTCCTTAGAACTTCGCATTACACGCTTCGGAGCCATAGCTTCGGAATAGAGAAAAGAAAAGCGTGTTGTTGGAGAGAGAGAGAGAGAGAGAGAGAGAGAGAGAGAGAGAGAGAGAGAGAGAGAGTTCACAAATCGGGAGACGGCACGTCAACGATTGGAGATGGAGATGGCTTGAAGGTGAGAGGTTAAGGGAGAGAGCCTCCTGGCGCGTCGTTGCATGAGAGCTTCCACTTCCGTAGATGTGTGTGTTCAAAGTGAGAGGAGAAGGGTCCTTTATATAGGCCCTAGGGGCGGTGCTAAGAATACTGGGAGGGTTTCAAGAATAGGAGAAGGAGTAAAGAAAGAGAGAGAAAGAAAGAAGTATCCTAATTTTGACTCACATCTCTTTCTTTTTTTAAAATACCTGAACCCGATTTTCAATCCGATTGCTCTGATAAACTCATGATGACTCACAAAATTGAGAATCTCAATTACTTTGCAAAATAACTGAAATGACTTATATGGATAAATGTTGGGTACATTCAACTATTGTAGGTGAATCAAACTCCTCCGCTGGGGTTTGGTTATGTTTTTGTAGCTATGGTCTTTAAGGTTTATGTGCATCGTGGTTTCCATGTGTTTGAGGTATGTATGATCATATCCCCAGTCTTGAACCATCTTAAGTTGTCTCATAAATGGTCGTCCAAGTATGATGTCGTAAGTGTTCTTCTTGTCAAAGTCAACTATGGAAAAGGCATGCTCATACTCAATGCCGCAAGAAGTAACAATCATTTTCTCTAGAAGTCCCAAGGGTTTTTCCATGTACCCATCTATTAGTTGCAATGTCATTCTAGGAGCCCTCAAGGTGGGTTTCCCCCATTTTTTTGGTGGTGATAGCAACGCCAGCTCCAAAATCTAGAATTGCTACAGCTATGCACATATGAAAAATCGATCCATTTTGAGCACTTAGACATCATATACATATGATGTCTTACAACATGAATCTGCACCCAAAATGCATTTTTGACCACATGCATAGCACCCTTAGGCCCTGATTAGCTTGTGTTTAAAAATTTGAAGTCATTTGGATAGCTAGAAACTGAGTAAATGCCAGATTTTATAAACAACACTAACTTTTGCACTTGGAGTGCCCACAAGATCAATGGAAGCCATCAAATCACCAGCAACAAAGAAGATGTTGTCCTTGAAAGACATCATTGCAGCGGGGCAAAACCCTACACTATCCCTGACAAAACACTAAAACCAACCAAAGCTTGGATAGATGAAGCCACACTGGAAGATGAAGGAATCAAACTTTACCAAGGTACATTCAGAGATCCGCAGGGCAATACAATAAATGTGCCCATGATCCTTAGAGAGCTCAGTGAGTATGCCAGCAAGAAAGGCATCCTCAACCACCTAGAGAGGTCCGATCTACATAATTTCTTTGCAGCAAAACTAGCAAGTGTGGACACTGAGGGTCTACGAGATAGCCAACTCCATTCAGAAAGACGGCAAGTGATTACTGCTTTGGATGGCCAGAAGACTAAGGTGGTATTAACCCTCAAATCATTACAGCTGCTCTAGAACTCCACAATAAGGGAAGCTGCAGCTGCTCTAGAACTCCACAATAAGGGAAGCTCTATCAGACAACAAAGACATTATGTGAAGGTCTACGCTCACACGAAGACAAGTCCCACCTTTGAAGACCTAGAGAATCGAGGGCTGCAAAAATCTGTAAGCTTTACAACCAATACTTTCATGCTTGCAAAAGATGACCACAAAAGTGTACCACACCACCACATGCAGTAGCCACCATGATCACATGGACACTGAGAAGCAATATGCCCAAAGATATAAAGTTTGTCCAGTATCTACATGAGCAAGTGGTTGGAATGGGAACAGATTAGCCGAAGTACATTGGTGGGACAAAAGTTCTCACAAGGATTGCTATGAAGCAATAGGAGCAAGAGGATGATGGCCAGAACAACCCACACAGAATGAGTGGTTGAGATTGAAAGAGGATGTTGAAGAAGAGACTCCAGCAACAGTAGCCCCACTTGTCTCTACACGGCTCAAGCAAAAGCTCAAGACCGTGCAAGAGGATACAGAAGAAGACATTAAAGGGAGACTTTGAAGAATATTGGGTACAAGACCCTACGAAGGTGGGTGGTAGCTCCTCTCGACCCCTCAAAGATTGGTTCGATCATTATATCAGGGCATACGGAGAGACATAGCGAGTAATAGAGCAACAATCTTGAGCATTTGTCCCTTACGAGGTGTAGACTATGAAGAAGAAATAACAAGAGAAACCTGAAGTTCAAGAAGAGAAGAAAGAGACAGAAGATGTCAAGACCAAAGAATAGAGTGCAACCCCACCAGAATCTCCCCTTGCACACATCCGATTGACAAGCCTAAACCACCGACATCTCAACAGAAGGATTTTACCAAAAAAGAGATCCGAAGCTCAACTGATGCCAGAAGAGAAAGAGCACAAAATAGATGCACCTATGAAGACCTCCTCAAAGCTAGATACTCATTTTGAGGATGTGTCTGCGGCTGTGTATGCCACCTATATACCACCATGGGCTACAAAAGACAAAAAAAAAGGCTGTAGAAAATCTTATGGACCAAGACACACAAAGAAGACCACCAGAAGTGCAATCACCAGAACTTGAAGTACTAGGGTTGGTACAGATTCCACCTGTACAACAATGGAGGGCCAATGGATCACCCTTGGAGACCTCCTCCGATAGGAGTATTGCTAAGCATGGGCCACCAAGTTCCATTTTTTGGCCCACTCCTTAGACCATCGTCAAGAAGCATAATAGCTGCAAATGAAGAAGATGTGAGAGACGCCCATCAAATACTCAACAGGATCATAATGTGGTCTCTCACACTTGCCGAAGAAAACAGCATGCTACGCACCATGGAAGGCAATATGCAGGAAGAGTATAAGAGCATCACAAGGAATCTACAAATAGAAAATCAAAGAGCTGAGATGGCAGAATGAGAGCTTGAAACTCTCATTAAAATGCTAAGGGATGGAGAGAGAGAACGAGATACTTTACACTGCAGATGGCAGAGATCTTGGCCAAAGTCAAGAGTTTACATGAAGAAAATGAAAGGGGGAAGACGAGTTGGAGTTGGCTAAAGACAAAGTATGGAGCTACAAGCCAAGTTAGAGCTCCAAGATGTGACAATCCAAAGACTTAAAGCAACCCCAAGGGTTGCACGAACAAGTGCAGAAGTAGACAACGAGTCTATACAAGCCTTGGAGGCCCAGGTGGTAGGACTTCAGAGGGAATTATGACTAGAACAAAGGCAAAGACTACACATGGCAGAAGGTTCCTTGGCCGCTGAAGAAAGATTGATGGCCAGTCAACAAGATCTAAAAAAAGAAAACGAATAGCTCAAACTCCAACTAGAGAATCTGCAAGAGTTGTTAATAGATCAAGCAGAGGTGGCCACAAGAATGGATAGCCTTGCACAACAACAACTATTGGAGCTCCAACAAGAAGTAGAAGAGGCAAGAACACAAGAGACGGAGCAAGGGCCTAGAAACTTGGGCATCAATGCACAAAGTGATCCCATGGATATCCCCATAGGTATAGAAGACCTACAACACCTAGAAGAACAGTTACACTCACAAAGAGAAGGAGAACGACCATTGATAGCAAAAGAGGAGGCACACCTCTAGACTTTAATTGAACAATCCACAGCGAAGGACCAAAAAACATCCTTGGAATCGGAAAAGAGAATGATTCACTCCATTGGAGTCCAAGGGCCACAGATGTACTTAGGGAAGAGTGGATGCAGCCATCCGTCCCCTACCCTCTCCTACAATATGAAGTTTTGTCAATAAAGAAGAGAATGGAAGTAGAAGCAATAGAGCCAGTATATGAAGGGGATCTCAAGGACCCAGAGGCTACCAAGAAGATAGTGGTTTTCCAACCAAAATGGAGAAAAGGGTGTCTCCTCAAGTGTACACAAGATTTTTGCAATACTTGGTGGAAGCCCGAAAGAAATAAGGGATGACACTTTTTTTTCCCTATACCTCACGTACGCACTTGGGGAAAACCATGCTAGACTACTGAAGAAACACCCTACCTGGCTCAACTACCCATCAATGCCACCACCTAAGGAGGGAGAGAGAATAGGTGTTTCTATATTGGTGAAAAACCCTAAGGGAATCATTAAGACTTTCACTGACTCTCCGGACTTAACGTGTATTATGATTCGAAGAATATGCAAGACCCTCATGGCTTGCCTTGACGTGTTCGCCCCATCAAATGCAATGGATTCCACATTACTATCAACGGGTGACACTGTAACCAGGATGAGATATGACTTGTCAAAGCAGCCATCCCTGGAGGTTCTACACTTGTTTTACCAAAGGCTAATGTTCTTGCTAAGCTATTACATGCAAGCCTTTGAGGAGCCTTCTACACCGGCTTCTTCACTTATGACAGCAGGATATTTAGCCCTACAATCACCTTGGGAAACATAAGATATGAGTCATACTTAAAGCTATTGAAGCCTCACGGGCTCCATTGACACAAATGCCTAGAACACTACTACAACATAGGACACGGGAGTTAACCACTAAACATGGGAATAGCCCAATTTTGTATTACTTATTCCATCAGACTCAGTGTAATTTATTTTTTGGGACTCGATTGATTTTTAGATTGTAATATACTAAATATACGGATTAGCCGAACCCATGGTAGAAAGTAGGAGATGATTTTGATAAGTTAGAACCTCCAAGGCTGACGTTAAAAGCCAATTTTTGTAACCCTAAGGTCAACTTTTGAAGTAATCAATTTTTGAGCTCAACTAAGTGTGCCATTGAGGTTTGTGTGAGAGAGTGAAGTGTCTTCACCCTTGTGTTAGCAACGGCAAGAGCTACACACCAACGCCAAGCTTGCACGGTTTCAGTCTCTTCACGAAGAGCTCTCCCACAAGCTTCGAGGTGAGTTTTCTCTCTAACCGTGCACTCGATTACAGATTTCTATATGTCATTGCGTTCACGGCAAGTAGAAATACCCATTAGACTTAAACACGTCTAGAATCGGTGACGTGTAATTTTTAGCATGTCTTCATACACAATTTCTGCACCAGTGTTTTACAGGTAGAGAATTGGGCTAGAAACTTTAGGGTAGTTTCCTTTAGGTGTGTAGAGGTCATCCTTGATTTTTAGTGATGACTATGTTAGGTCTTGTTTTGGAGAGCGTAGCCATCATAGGTAAGATAGCTTTTGTGCAAACATAGTGTGCTTTAAGTTGGTTTTCCTTGTTAGCTGGATTGTCCATTAGAAGGTCGAGTAGATGAATGAAACCCATCTATTTGTTTCCACGCGCCTACGGGTCAAGCTCCGTCCTTGGTTGACATCTTGTTTGTTGGCCTCGTTCTCACTCTGCTAGCAATTGTGAGCAACGAATTTGCCCGACAACAGACGCCAATGTCTTAGGGGGCTTTTTACAACATATGTCACATCTCACAACGAGACAATCTCAAGACTATAATGTCAATCCTAGGGAATAGGTGACTCGACTAGGGCATGGAGGCATACCAAGAGGCTTGAACACGATACACTTTGTGGAAACAGTCTAAAACTCTCTAGCTATGGAAAATTTAATTTCTACCTCTTGTGGAAACAGTCTAAAACTCTCTAGCTATGGAAAATTTGATTTCTACCTCTCTGATCCATTCACACTTACACATGCAAAAGCAATAGCAAATCACCTTTGATCAATAGCACATTCCTTACTAGGTCAAAAACACTTTTGGACCAAAAAACCTAAAATCTACACACTAGAAAAAAACGTGATTTTTTTAGTAGAGAAGTAAAGGTCATCAAATTTGATGTTGGACACACCTAATAGGTGTTCCTTAGTGTTGGGAATCTAATGTAATTGATGGGATTTCAAAACAATGCTCAAATAGTGAGATATGTCACCTGGAAGGTCGTGGAGTGGACGTTCGAATCTCACAAAACACTTGCAATGTAGATATTGATGTGTATAGCTCCTCGAGAATAACACATTGATGCTTTCGGTTCATTGATATGGTAACAGTACAATGAGGTGCAAAGAGATGAAATCTTGATAGCATGAGAGTGCTCCCAACATACATAAAAAACCTTATCTGCTTATTTTTAATAATAAGAATTGAGTGTTCAAAACCTTACAATGTTGCCTTTTATACCCTAGCTAAGGGTCTTATATGTACAAAGGTTGAAGTTGCTTCAAAACTAAGTAACATATCTATGTAAATTGTTCAACTTATGATACAACTTGGAAGCTTACAGCCCAGATTCCACATAAATAAAAGTGAACAAGGATCTAAGGGTTTTCTCGTGGGAAAATTATAACCTTTTTATGTTATAAGGGCTCAAAAACCTATCGAGCATCTCCTTCATTGGAGCACACATATATTGTTGGAATCTTCCAACATCCTTGTAGAACCATGCAAACACATCTCTATACTCTTTTAATGTGGCTACAAGAGCTCCTCTTCCTCTTCAGTGAGGTCAATGGAAATATATGCCGATTTTTATTCCTCTACCGGTTCAACTAAATCTATGTGCTTGGCTTTCTCAGGACCATCATATGATGTCCATGGTTCCTTAAGTTCCTACATTGGATGTTGAACTACTATCTTTCGATCTTGTATTGTGTATCTCTTGTAGTGATAAAGTACATAAAATTGATCACTATATGATTCCATTACCCATCCCATCTCGGTTGTGCAAATCGCTTTCAAGTTTGTTTCAATTTTTTATATTATTGCTTACGCTCAATTTTTGTCATCCTAGATGAAATTTTAGTTGTGCCTTTGGTTTTTGATTTACTTCATTTGTTATAACTTTCTGTTTTGGTTGAAGTAGGTTTGTAAATCTTCTTGTAATCTCGTCCTTAACACAATTTGTTGCTTCTATGAGCATGAAATACTACGCTTTATTCCTTGTGAGAGGCATATGTTTCCTTTCTTCTCTTGTGAGTTTTTGGTTAGAAAATTCATAGAAGATTGTCTCTTTTTCTTTTGGTTTTGTTTTGTTTTTAAAGCTACTCATCGCTAGCTAATCATCTGAATCCATCTCTCGAAGTTCAATCTCTTGTGAAACCTAGACTCATCCTAGAATTCTTCCTCATTTTTTTCACTAAAATCTCTAATGGAAATCTCATCAACTATACATTTGCACTCAAAAGTTTCTTGTGTATCCAGGTCCCCGGTCTCTAACCCTAATTCCATGATAACACTCACCATCAGTAAGGGTGCCCTCTTTGTCACAAAATTTTGTTGGGGTTACCACGCTTACACATACATCTAGAGTAGACAATATATGGTTCCAACCAAAAGGTTCAAACAATTTCTTGGGAAATGGTTCCGGGATATAATCCTTATCCTCTACTAGTCTCTCTAGGATACAATCTTCTCTCACAAAGCTATCACACGCAGAAGCTCCACACATCCAAAGATTTGCTTTATTCTATAGCCATGCATGTATCTCTTACTCGTTGACAGTTGTTGACTCAAATTCCCCCAAAGAAGTCCAACTAGCATCTTTGTAGCTATGGTCTTTTACATTGTTCCTCATAGTAATCTCTTTGTGTCTCAAGTAGATGTGGTCATAGCCCCAATATTGTATCATTTTAAGTTGATGCATAAATGTACTCTATAAAATGACATCAAAGTTGTTGCTCTTGCCAAAAGCCACTATTACAAAGGTATGTTCATACTCTATCCCACACGAGGTTACTATAATCTGTTCCAACATACCTACAGGTCTCTCAACATAACCATCTATAAGTTATAATTTCATTCTTGTTTTTGAGAATTAGGTTACCCCATTTTTCCCATATCTCTTTGGTAGCAATGTCCACTCCATCCCCGCTATCAAGTATAGCAATTTTTCTTATCCCTTTATGTTTCACTAGCAAGGTGGCATTTCCTTCCTCCTCTTCACCATAATCACCCACTTGTTAACATGTATTGGTTTCACCTTTGGTTTGTCTTGTGTCATTTTATCCATTTGATCATCTAAGGAAATGTCTTGCAGAGAAACTTTCAATCCCATCTTCTCTAAGTTTCTTCCCACCTCTCATGTAGTCTAATCTGTAACAACTCAGTGAGAATTATCTTGCACTGCATATGAGTTGAGATTTGTTCATGCAGGCTTTTAGTGTCCATCATCTTTGGCATTGACTTCCATTGTGAGGGAAATACCCTAACATTTGATTTTGTTTTGTATTCTCCTATGTTTTCAATGTTTCAGTTTACTCTCCATGGATGCTTCTATTCCAGTGTCACCATACAAAGATTGTATATCTCCTAGGTAAAGTGCATGATCTATGTTGATTTTAGTGATAGGTGTAGTATAAGACTTGCACTAGTATCCTTCGTATTTCTTATCATTTCCCATGAGGCTTGTGGCCAAGGCTCTTCCACCCCAGTAATTGGTATCATCACTTGTGACTTTCGGTCATCTATGGTATTCACCACTACCCTATTTTTCAATGGTGTTGTATTTTAGGCTTCATTTTATCCTTTTTTTCATTATTCTTATGCTCAATTTTTTTGTCTCTTTGTGGATTAGTATTTCTTACCTCAAGATGTCTTATTTCTCTGGCTCCAATAGAGCTTCAGTTGTCTCTAGCCTTTTGCACATTTGAAGTCTTTGTTTCTTAATTTTTGGGTTTGGATATGTCTATCATCTCTGTTCTAATGTCTAATTGGTATTTAGTCTAGACTCGTAAGCTTTTAATATATCCTCTAAAGGTTCTATAACTTTATCAACCAGGATTGAACCTCTCGATGATGTCTTGGATGACACCACCCCTTCTGTTTTTTCCCAGTTTTCCTTTTCTTGTTTTAGTTGCTCTCTAGTTTGTTATAACTCAATTTCTAAGGCGGCTCTTTCAGTCTCTTTGCTTTCATTTTATCTCAATTAGTTTGTCATGATTTCCTTTGAGTCCTCAGTGATACGCTCACAAATTCCATTTGAACATGCAATTTATGATTCTCCTAGTCAGATTTTTTTTTGGCAGCTTTTTGAGCTTAAGCTCTAGTCACCACATTCTCTAGAATTGTAGGCTTGGTTTTAGGTCTACTCAAATAAGGTAGAATCCCAATAATATTCATCGTCTCTTTTCTTTGTTATCAGGATTTTTTTGACACTCTTAAAGAACATGATTGATTGCACATTCCTCACAATACCCAAAAATCTTTACACGTTCACCATTGTGTGGAGTCCAAATCCTTTTTCAATGATCATATTCACATTCATAGCATTGACCTGCCTATTGGGATGCTTATGGAGCCCCCATTAGTAGGATAACCCCTAGGTATATAGTTTTGGTTGGCTATGAGCATGAGTTTGTTCTCATCCGTCATATAATGATTTTTTGTTGGTTGTGTAACATATGATGGTTGTGCAAGCATCATTTGTACTAATCCAAGAAGGATGACCTTTGTCAACATACACATTACTCTCAAGTCCACTCTCAAATGATTCAATTGGCTCTTCATAGTATGAAGTTTGTGGTAGCATTCTTTGACTTGCAAGAGTTTCTACAGGGTTCACTACTGAGACAGAGAAATTGCATGCAATAGATGGAGTGATAATGCTACTACAGGGTGAGAAAACACAGAGTGCATGTGGTTTTAAATAGTATTTTGATTATCTAAAGGTGGTTTGTGGTGACTTAAAGGCTATCATGTGCATTAGATGGCTAAGTATGCCAAAAAGAGCTTGAGACATAATCGCTCAAAGAGAGAGAGAGAGAGAGAGAGAGAGAGAGAGAGAGAGAGAGAGAGAGAGAGTAAAAAAGGGGGGAGAGAGAGAGAGAGAGAGAGAGAGGGAATGTTTGTGCCGAGCCTGATCCTATAAGTGAGAGAGAGAGAGAGAGAGAGAGAGAGAGAGAGAGAGAGAGAGAGATTGAATTATCATCCACGGAGGTCAAATATGACCTATGGGATCGGACACAAAAACAGTACATTGTCAAGATACATCTCAGTTAAGGACTAAGGGTCCATCGAGGGGTGAACAAGATAAAATGAACAAAGCCTAAGGAGAGGTAGATGAGGAGGGAGCTGGTTTGGGAGTTTGAAGCTCCTGGATAATAGCTTTGCCTCCTCGATAAACTGCCCATTTTCTTGCAGTGTGCACCTCTCGCATCTTTTGTAGTTCTGCCTTCTTCTGCTTCAGTTGGGCGGGAGTAAGGTCTTCTGCAAACTAGATTTTACTATCTTTAAGAAGCCTTGATTGCTCGAGGAGTTTGATTCGGTCCGCCTTGGTCTTGAAAGTGATGATTGCATGGTTTGTACGGTGTTCGTGTGTAAGGGAGTTGATTGTGACTGGATCCTATTGTATCATGTGGGTTGCGGATTGGATGCGGGCAAAGAGCTATACTATCTTGCCGTTGTTGTTCGAGTAGCATGGACACCACACTTTGTGGAGGATGACTTGTTGCACTTGATTCTTGACCGTATTGGTGTGTGTGTGTGTGTGTGTGTGTGTGTGTGTGTGTGTGTGTGTGAGAGAGAGAGAGAGAGAGAGAGAGAGAGAGAGAGAGAGGGAAAGAGAGAGAGAGAGAGAGAGAGAGAGAGGAGAGAGAGAGGGAAGAGGGAGTTATTTTTAACTAAAGTGTGCTCAACATTTTCAAAACTTAGAGACAGAAGGAGAGGAAAATAATAAAGGTTATATATATATATATATATATATAGAGAGAGAGAGAGAGAGAGAGAGAGAGAGAGAGAGAGAGAATCTCTCCCCTTCTTCAAGAGATTCTCCTTGGTATTTGGGAATAGTCTATTAGTTGGTGGACTAGTCCCATGTTACAGAATTAACACTATCATATATTCAAATGTTAAACCTTCTTTTCATGGGACTGATTGTAGAACTAGACAAGCCCATATCTATTAAACTTTATAGTAATCAATACAGATGAATCTACAAATGTTACATCCTAGGAAGTTTATAAACAAGACTTTAGAGATACCATACAACCACAATCCAGAGTCATCGGTACACATAAATTTTCAGATTCTTCATTCATAAGAGAACAAAGTGGAATGTGGATACCAAATGTTTGTCTTTATTGAAATACAAAAGAACACAAAACCCCACAAATCTTGAATAATGTAGTTGTATGCAAACTACATATTTTGTCTTTCATTGCAGATCTTCTCCGTGTTGGTTGCTACCCTGCACATAAACCAGCTATTTATGAGATGGTTGTTTTTGGTGACCTAGATAGCTCAATATGTGCGCTCAGTTGTTGAATCCATTTCTTGTTCATTAAACGTGTTTATTAAAGATTGAATATCAAAACTTATGCCTGGGAACTTACCTTTTGATAAAAATTATATGATTAACAATTTGATACAGGTTGTGTGAACCTATTAGATGTGCACATAAAACACAATCATTATAGATCATTATAGGCAATAATCATACTTGAAGCATTATAAATGAGAGGGAGAACCTGTGATACATAGACGTTGTATGCCATATTTTTAGGACGATTGCTAGCTGCTTGTATAAATGATACTTGATGCCCGCGTACAGTATCCTTCTTCCAAGCTGTTTTCGTATTGTATTCACCGATAAAGGGTCTTTGCAAGCTTATTTTAGTGTTTAAATACGTGGAACCAACCTCTGTATGTGTTGGTTTCACAGAAATGATATCCGATGGTTGATAAATTGTAAAGGGGTCCTCAGGGGACAAGGGTTTGTTGTGGTTCATGCATTGTGTGATATACGGATTCTTGATAAACATAAGATCATCCATATATCAGTTAGAGTGGATGAAAGCCAAGCGCATATCTCTTTCTTTGACTCTTGACAATTTCCTAGTGTATTCAAGTTCAAATCAAGCTAGGTATAAGCTACATCACAACAGAGAACATGAGTATCCCATAGGAATACCTTTAGTTTTCCGGTATATAGTTGATCCTAGTTTTGAGCAGCAATTGCCGAGAACAAAGGTGCTAATGGTCTCAAAGAATTCAAAGGTCCATTTTACTTCTAATTTTGTATGACTACAAGCTTGTATAGGTGAGAATTCTAGGGATTCCAATCCCTCTTTAGCGTGAAGTCTAATGATTTGTTTACATTAAAAAAATGGGAGTCTAGGCTGATTTACCCAAATCACATATAAAACTATGTTTCTGGATGAATTCTATCTCATCCATGATGTCTTTTTCCATGAACGAGGGGATCTGATTATGTCTATAGTTTGGGAAGGTGTCACGAAATTCTTTTTTTATTTTTTCTTCAATTAAATGCAAGTGAAAGGGTGTACAATTTATGTCGAGCATATGGCAAAGTTTCTCCCACCCATGTTTTAATGCTAACTTGACCAAATGTAAGTGTATTGGGACCATGGGAATATGGTCGAGATCTTTGTATATAATATCCCTAAGTATGCAATGCCTTATAAACGTAGATTGAGTAGTTAAAACATGCTCATCACAAGTGCCAAAATCCCTCAAAAAGTTACTAAATCTTTTTTGGGTATTGCATACCAAGGTTCTGTGAGATCAAAAGGTTTTGCAAAGGTGGCAAATGGTTTACACAAATATTGTCCTATGCTATTCGTGTATTTGTAGCCAAACTAATTCAAAATTGAACTAGGTTTTTTTAGAAACCCAGATATTTCAACAATTGGTTAAAGAAAGAATGTGGGTATATGAAATCCATAAAATTATTGCAAAAAGTTAAATGAATATGTAAGGTCTCTGCCACCCTTGGAGAGGGGATTCCCACGTAAAGGAATACACATCAAGCCATTCTAGTCATAAACAAAAAGTTACTAAGTTTGGCTGTTTTTTCACCTCTGATGAGCTAGTGATAAATACGTTATTGCAAGATTTTCAAAAATAAAATTTTTACTTTTTGTCATTTTCGTTTAAAAGTAAAAATTCTTGAGGTGCTTCCACCCACCTAGACGTGACCGTCTCGTCAAAATCTACCCCGTCCTGAATTTCCATAAAAATAGCTACCTGCTCCAAAAACTGCTAAATATAGCTAGTGTGTGCATCCGACACCTTAGATTGTCATCCTCAAGATTGTCTTTTAATAGCAACTTTCAAAATAAATTCAGATAAGCCAAGCTCACTCTAGACAATTAATTGTCATCTTAGTGTTGATAAATTAATTCCTAGGTCTAAGGTATGCATGTGCATGGGCATGTATGTGCATGTGTATGTATGTCCATAAATGACCCATATCCATGGACTCATCTCTTATAGAATAATTGATTATGAGCATGGGGGCACTACATGAGGTGTATCACCCAAAAGGGTAAAGAGGGACACCTCTAATGGCTAAGTAGGAGCTTGTGACACCTCCACTCATTATTTTAGCAAGAGGGGGCAATCTAGGGAGGTATGGGGCTGATTCGGGCAACAAGGAACCTCCAAACTCTATATAAAGGGCATACACACTCAATTTTAAACACACTTGAACACAAATTGGAGATAGGGAGACTCTACTGCTGTGGCTACTCTTTGGTGAAGCTTCAACAAGGCTTTGATGAATAAATAACTTCAAAGCACATTTGGGTAATTTCAATCTATTATTCAGTCAAGTTATTACCAATCCTTTCTCTCAATTGGAACCCTTTCCGATTGCTACCATATTACTATTCAATTGGAATCCTTCCCAATAACTAACACATTATCATTCAATTCAAATCCTTTCTAATTTCTACTCTATTAACAAATACTATATACTCTTATTTACATGTTACATTACAAAGTAATGAAGGTCTCACTACTCGATTACATAATCAATTATGTTGATTGCATGCACAATTCTTCATCAATGTAACCTAGATGCTTGCATGAATTATCTAATCATATTCAAGAATTTTGTCCAACTAAAATGATGGATTGTTCTTGCAAGTAGATATAAGTGATTAATCATGAGATTAATGTATGGGTTATAACGCATGTTTACCATAAGATTATGGCAGGATTAAGCAAGCATATGTTTTTGATTTGATGTGTAGAATAACCATATGTGTTTTGGAATTAAAACACTTATAATCATTTACCCTACTTCCATTGGATTCTTATACTTTAGCTTATAACTTCTCAAGTTAAGCTAAGTATCTAATAGTGGGGATGGCACCCAAGAGAACTCGCTATGGTGGATCACACGATCATGAAGCCGAACCATTGATGGTAAAGTTAAAGGAAAGGCCCCAATGAATAAGGATGTGCCACTTATCCCACAAAATGATGTTATTGCTCATGAACAGGTAAGAAACTTCTTTTTTGTTCAATGCATCATGAGTAATTAGGAAGGAGAAAACCACCTTAAAAAATGTATTAGTCCCAATTCAAAACCGCATCAATTGAACTTGTTAATTCTTTGAGTTGTATTAATATGGAAGGATTGTTTGAAGATATATTGTCTGAAGTAGCAAAGAAATGTTTGCCTAGTAGAAGAACTCTTGAATCTTCTTCATTCAAAAATCCTATACTGATATAGTCAAAACTCACTTTGATATCCAAGGAGGAGAGTTTAGCGGAGTGAACGCTAAGGCAGTACATATGATTGAACACATCTTGTAGGTTGGTTCCTAGAATGCAAGATAATACTTGTGGAATGGTGCCCAGGTTGCAAGTTAGTCACTGCTTGTTTGTACCCAGGTTGCAGAGGACAATTTAGTTGTATGGGCAACTAAAGACATCGGGAGCAATAAATTCTGGCCAAGAGGAGTGAACTCTTGGGGTTTGGATATTTAAATGAAGAAGAGTGGTATGTTGTTTTTCTTCTAGGAAAGATTATCTTGGTGCTGATTTGATAATGGTTGAAGGGATGTCTTAACGACCTTGTGATGGAAATCATAAAAAGGAACTTTGTGATAAACAACCATGTTGTAGTAATTAGAAAACAAGCAAAACAAAGTGTGAGTGTGGGGGCGGAAAGTGGGGACTAGCTTAGGTTTCCAATCAAGGATGGATGGTCTCATTTAGTCGAGAAACTCTCCGCTCCTCATTGATAGAAGAAGCGAAACTAGAGATTCATTGTGCCAAGAGTTGAGAAGTCCCAATTGTACGTGCCTCTGAAAATTATGGGAAAAAAGGTATTTGGGGTTTCTCTCTTTTGGAAGGTGAGAATTAGGAACGTTAGATTTTTGTGTTAGTTCATGATTTCCCAGCGAGGCATTGCTAGGAACCCTTTTCAATGGCTCGGCCTCAAGTTACTTGGTGACGAGAGTCTATCCATTAGAAATCTTGTCTATTTGACTATGCTTTTCTGAATCGATTAGGGCCTAGCAACCTATTAGGTACCGTCCTTTTGTGAAATGGATATGGTAACGGGGTGGGGACCTCACATGTGGTATTAGAGCCTAGGTTAGGAAACGGGAAAAAATCGTTATTGTTTGAAATTTTGGAAAAATGAATTGGAGACTTAAGTTTGAGAACTTACTAGCATCAATGTTTTAGGAATATCCCGACGTTGAGTATCACAAGTTCGAAACCTTTGAGATAATGTATTTATAGGCTTGTCGCTCTTCAAATTTTGCTTTTTGATGCAACATGATGAAGATTTTGATGAAGTCTTTCTCTCCTCCATCAACAAGAATCCGAAGGGGATGGGAACTTGCGAGTTATCCAACTTTACTATTTTGTTGATACTACTAGGGATGACTACACTGTCATCTCTGAAGATGGGCTTGACATGACCTTAAATGAATGTGTTTTCAATCAAGTGGTGAAAGTGATCCCTACTTATAGGATCAAATTAAACCCATTTTTGTCCCTACTATCTTTCCTCAAAATAAGAGTCTTGTATTCTATGAATCCCATAAAGATGTGTATAAAAGCTACTACACAAACGAAATAGTGGATTATAAAAACTTATCCACAAATACCTATCAACTATACCACTATGTCCCAGGAAATCCATCTCTAAGAATCATATAGCTTTTTAGCAGAGAGAGAGCTAACCTTTGTATACATCTTAATAGAATAAAAAGATGCTCACCTAGCTTCTTGATGAGATCTCAACTTTATACATATCTTGATATAAAGAAAGCTATGACATCTTGAATTTAATAAGTTATCCGCTTTTCAAATTTTGTCTTAAGCTGTGGAAGTTTAATGCACTTGGTATTGTGCTAAGTTTTAATCAAACCATCGACAAGCGTACTATTGCGTAGGTACCAACAAATGCTTTATACACGATCGTACAGGCCCAACCACCCACATTCAAAGACGATGGAACCCATGTCGAGCGTGATGCTGAAGCCTGGATTGAGGCAATGGAAGACTATTTCAAAGTTGCACGGACCCAACCTGTAGACCAAACTATGCTTGCAATGTTTTGTCTTACTAGCAATGCAAAAATATGGTGGAAACAACATTGCAATGGCTTGGTTGTTTCAAGATCTTCTCAGTCTGGGAGGATATTAAAGAAGTGGTTACAACATGATATCTTCCACCCACTCATCGAGATGCCAAAATGTATGAGTTCTTTGCTCTAAAACAACTCCCTTACTGGTGGCAGAGTACTACTCCAAATTTGTAACCTTGCAAAGATATGCCCCAAAAAATTCCGTTGAGAAACAGGTAGCACAGTTCTGTCAAGGATTGAATCATCCCTTGGATACCTGTCTTGAAGCAGTGAGACCCACATCACTTCAAGATGCTCTCTTAAGGGCAACACCTCTGGCTAAAGAGATGGCTAAAAATTAGGGAAGAGGAAACTTTAGAAACCAAAGGGCCAGGCCAAACAATTGGAGCCCCAAACCTGCTAATCAAGCTTATCAACCTCGCCCTGTAATAGAAGCAACTACAATAGCTCAACCGCAACATCCAAATGTTCGTTGCTTTGAGTGTAATGCGTTGGTGAACGTCGCCTTCCAAGTCTTCTAAATAACGTTCAATTAACCCAATGGTCCCCTAACTAACCTAGACGTGCACTAATTTGCCATAATTGTGCGGCTTTCAAGTTTCTTTTAGCAATTTTCTGATTATGTGTTCGTATTTCACTTACTTTACTATGCTTCGTAGTCCAAATATATCTGCCCTCCCAGTTTCGTAGTCCAACTCTCTAATATGCAAGATTCTCATGTATGCATCTCTAGATATGCCATTTATGGTTAAATTTTGAATTCTCATATACATTTTTTAATGGAGTTTTTAACCAAGATTTATCAACACGCAATCAGTTTCGACATTTACTTGATCACTAGAAATTCAAAATTACACTTTCAGAAGCTCACAAAACAAATCAATCACTTACTGGACTTCAGATTATTGAACATTGCAACTAGAATCACTGAATATATTTGCAAACTATTCAATGAAAAGCACCAGAATAATCTCGTAAAATGTAAATTTCTATTGAAATTGCCAAAAACTGTCAATGATCTAATTTCCCTTCCCAAATGCCATCAATCATGCAACAATATGCAGCATTTCATTTCCAAGTATGATTTTAATGTATATACATCTTCAAATGATCCAATTTATTCTCAATTATGGAACATAATATTATTTTTAAGTTTTTAATGCTTCTATCTAATATGTTTTTAAAGATTTTAACATTTTGTTAATGTCTGTAAGTATTAAAAAAACTAATTTTTAATGTTTATTTCATTGAATGAACTTGACTAACCACTGTTCTCTTCAATTTCTTCTGAACACTTTCATGCCTAGAATCCCGTTCAGCTTCGTCTCTTCTTCTTTGCTCATTCAAAAATCAGTATTTCGCTCTTTTTCTCTCTCAAATACCTCTCAAGTAATGATATGCATAGTATTCTCTCTCTCTCTCTCTCTCTCTCTCTCTCTCTCTCTCTCTCTCTCAACTTCTTGCGACCCTCACACACTATGGCGCTCAATAAAGGAATACTCTCTCTCTCTCTTTCTTACTAGCCACACATAGTATGTCTGTAATACAACTCTCTCTATACTACCCATAAACATACACACTCAAGCTCTCACTCACTTGCTATGCAGGGTTTTCTCTCTCTATCTTACTCTCTAGTAGCGCTACAATCATGAACGAAATCTCTCTCTCTTTCTTGCAACTACTTCGGGCCCTACTCTCCTCTCTGGCAACCTGTGGTGCCTCTAATTGACACACACACACACAGAGCAGGTAATCAGCGTTTTCTTATTCTCTCTCTAATCCACACAGGACACACACACACTTAGCGCTATAGAGAATTCCCTTCTCTCACTAGCATTAACAGAACATCTTCTCTCTCTCTCTAACTAACACTCACACATACAGCGCTATTGCTCATGACTATCCCTGCTCTCGACTCCTTGCGGCCTCTCACTATGGCAACCATCTCTCTCTAGCGCTATACAGAGATAGCTTCTCTCTCTCTCTAATAGCACTATAACAGGAAACTAATCCCTCAATCTCTCTCTGTTCAATATCGTTACATATAGGTGACTATTAGTTTTCTTCCTCTATCTTGAATCCTACACAGAGAATACGCTCTCAAACATGATGTCCTAATCTCTCTCTGCTCAAACAATCATCGCTATAGAGAATTCATTTTCTCTCCGCTCTCTACTACAGACATGGTCTCTCTCTCTCTCTTTCTCTAACACTCTCTCCATATCTCTCGTTTCTCTCAACCGACCCCCCCTTTGGCGCACCTCTCAGCATGGCTCTGTTCGTATTCTCATCACTCTCACAGCTCCTCTTGCTTGGCGACCAAAATGGTGCCCCTTCGGCAGCAATCTCTTACTCAAAGCCTGCTCACACTGCCTCACCTTTCTCTCTCTAAAATGCTCCCTATAGGCAGCCTGCTCGCCACCTCCACTCGCATGGCCTGGTCTCTACGGATTCTATCATGGCATGCTTCAAAGCCTCATCATCATGGCCTCCTCTACCAAGTCGACCCTTCCCGCTTTGGGTCTGCCTCCTCACCACCTTTTCCCTTGGCGGCTCTGGCCTACCCTCACTCTACCAACCTCCACACCTCGCAGCCCTTGGAGGCTCTCCCTGCTCCATGCAATCAACACACAGACATGCAAGGGTAGCCCTCTTGGGCTCCCTTCTCCCCACTCACCTGGTGACAATCCCCCCTCTCGTCTTCTGGCTTCCTCGCCTCCTGGCAGTTCCCCTCTCGTGACGGCTTCGACCTGGCTCAATAGCCATAAAAAACCTTTATTGTAAATTTTTTATAAATACCTATAAGCCCTTATTCCCACTACACACAAAAAGTCACTCTCGAAATCCTGTCCAGCAACCTCGACTCGGCTCTCATCGACTCTCTCGACCTCTTCTCAGAAAACCCCATGGATTTGCACTACAGGGAAACCCTCTCTACATCTTCTTAATGATTCGAAAAATTATTTCGCAATGCAGTCATCAAGTGAGAAATCTATCCGACTTCGAATCACGCCCATCCTATGACTTCAATTTAACAGATTATTTTTACCGTAGATATTTTATGCGAACGAGTCAGGAACTTCCACCTCTACCATGTCAATAGGCCATAGCTATTTCCCAAGCACCTGTGTTGATAACGTAATGGTACTTAGCTAGAAAAGCAACTACCTACTTAAGATCGTACACCCACTTTCCTCGCAAAATACTTCAATTAAGATGCATCTCACTCATCAAACAACAATCAACATCTGCAGGCATTAATTAACATTTTTGTGATGATATGCAATTCAATATGCCTAAATGCACTTAACATGCCCATGCAGACCCCAAATTAATGTCAAAAGTTTACAATTTTGGTGTAGATTGATGGGTCTACAGTTGGGTCATTACAGGATCACTGTCCTAGAAGAAATGTAGCAACAATTGCAAATGCTATTCCTATAGCTCCAAATGGTAGAGGCCAACCTGTTCGTCATGGAGGGAGGAACATAGGAAGAGGTCTTGGAAGAGGAGCGTTGGCTCAAACTCATGCCATTATTATGGAAGAGCCAACGGTAGGAGACCAAGCTGAAGAGAGAGCAACTTTACATGCCGCTATTGACAACCCTAATGCTCTCCATCAATATGTAGTCATTCAAGCACAAGGATCTTATTAAGGTGAACAAATCTAATTCTTAATTGATTGTGGAAGCACACACTTATTTCTCTCTCCTAAATGCATGAGGAAACTAAAACTAGAATAGTATCTTGCTCAAAGGCTAATTGTAGAACTAGCGAATGGAAAGGAAGTCCTAACTTAGCATACATCATGACAAGTAGAATTTGAACTAGGGGAAAACTCTACTTCTGCTCACTTTCGTACTTTACCTCTAGGAATATACGACGGGATATTGGGAATGGGTTGGTTGAAGCAAAACCAAGCTCATATTCACTATGCACAAGGTAGCTTTACCTTTACATATAAATTAGGGAATGAAGTTCTAGTTCAAGGGAGGAATGGGAAACCTAAAGCTCACTTAGTCAAAGCTAGTAGACTTCGTAAGGGTTTACAAAAGGGTCAACAAATCTATGCAATTAAATTTAACAAGGTAGAAGACACAGATTCAAACTTTCAACCTGAATGGTTGAGAGGGTATTCAAATGTGCTCCCTTAGGATCTTACAAGTCTTGCACCACCTGGAGAAGTTGATCACGAAATTACGACTATCCCTGGTTGTGAACCCGCTTCAAAGAGACCATATAAAATGTCACACGCTGAAGCAATTGAACTCAAAGGGCAACTTAGGCAGCTTATTGAGCAAGGATTTATCAAACCAAGTACTTCTCCTTGGGGTGCTCCAATCCTTTTCCAAAAGAAGAAGGATGGGTCTTTATTAAGACTTTGCATAGACTACCACGGGCTTAATCAAGTTACTGTTAAGAACAAGTACCACATTCCTAGGATTGATGAGATATTGGATAGGCTACACGGGGCTACAATCTTCACAAAGATTGATCTTCGCTCTAGATATTATCAGATAAGGATCAAAGAATCAGACATTCCAAAGATGGCTTTTAATACTAGGTATGGACATTATGAATTCACAATAATGTCTTCTGGTCTTACTAATGCTCCTGCAAGCTTCAATTGACTAATGAAGGATATTTTTAGACCTTACCTAGATGATTTTGTCTTGGTTTTCTTTGAAGACATCTTGATCTATTCCAAAGATGAGGTAGATCATGAAGAGCACGTCCGTAAAGTATTACAGCTCTCTACGATAGTATGAGCTTTATGCTAAGAAGAGTAAATGTACCTTTTGTTCTTCCCAAGTCAGCTATCTTGGCTTTATTATATCTTCCAAAGGTATCTCAGTTGAACCAGATAAAGATAAGGACATCGTAGAATGGCCTCAACCTACTTCTCTCAATGAAATAAAGGGATTTCTTGGAATCATAGGATGGTATAGGATAATTGTAAAGGATTATGCTCTCATTCCATCACCTTTAACAAAATTGCTAAGGAAAGGAATGAGAATTGAATGGAGAGCAAAATAGGAGGCCAATTTTGCAGAGTTAAAATGATACCTAGTATAAGTCCCAATTCTTAAACTTCCGGATTTCAGCAAGGAGTTTGATGTTATAACATATGCTAGCAAACTCGCTTTAGGGGGAGTCCTTAGTGAAGACAGTAGGCCTGTAGCCTATACTTCTCAAAAGCAGAGATCATGAGAAGAATTACCTGACCCATGACTTGGAACTCTTAGCAATTTTCCATGCATTAAAGCTATGGAGACGTTGTCTTCTCAGTCATAAATTTCAGTTAGTCACTAATCATAAAAGCTTGAAATGGATCTTTACACAACCCAATCTCAACATGAGGCAAAGAAGATGGATTAAACTTCTTCAAGAATACAACTTCGACATAAAATTTAGACTAAGGAAGGACAATGTAGTTGCAGATAGACTTAGTCGCAAAGTTTTCCTTAGTGCTATTTCTATACCTAATAATCCTATGTGGGAAAGAATTAAGGAAACAACCTTGAAAGACCTTGATTATCAGCAGTTGTCCTTGCAGATTCAACAAGGCATAACACCTGAGACAAAGAATATATCGATAAAGGATTACTCTGTTCAAGAGGGATTTTCGGCAAAGGCTTTGTGTACCTAAGGACCCAACACTGAAGAAAGCAACCCTATTTGAGGCTCATGATAGCCCAGCTTCAGGTCACCCTGGGTATGCAAAGACCTTAAACGCTATTAAAACAAGCTACTTCTAGCCCGGGAAAGAAGGGGATGTTCTTTGCTATGTGAAGCAATGTATCTCTGCCAACCGATTAAAACTGAAAGAATCAAACTACCTGGACAACTTCAACCTCTTGATGTACCTCAAATGAAATGGGAGTGTATCATTATGGACTTTGTCACAGGATTACCCTCTGTTGGAGGCTATGATTCAGTATTTGTAGTTGATGATATGCTTACTAAGGTAGCTCACTTGATGCTTGTAAAAACTACCTTCACTGCCTTTGATATTAGCTGAATTTTTGTAAAGGAAATCTTTAGACTACATGAACTACATAAGAGAATTGTTAGCGACAGGGATGCAAAATTTACCTCAAAGTTTTGGACTTCACTCTTTCAAGCCATTGGAACACAACTGTGTTTTAGCACAGCATATCATCCTCAGACAGATGGTCAAATTGAAAGAGTAAACTAGGTGATTGAGGAAATTATTAGAGCATATTGTTCACAGGAACCAAAGAAATGGATCCAATATCTTCCTTTGGTTGAATATAAATCTTTCATGTCAAACTGACTCTTCAGCTTCATTTGAGGTCAGCAATGTCCTTCTTTGAATGACTAGCAATGAGCATGTCATCCACATAGAGAATAAGCATAATTAGTTGTCCATTGGGTTGTCTTTTCACATAAAGACATGGATCCTCAGTACTGTGCTTATAGCCTTGGGAACGCATAAATGCATCAAAGTTTTGATACCATTGTCTAAATAATTGCTTCAAGCCATAGAGACTTTTCAGAAGCTTACAGACTAAATGTTCCTTGCCCTTTAACACAAACCCTTCAGGTTGCTGCATATAAATCTCCTCATCGAGATCTCCATGTAAGAAAGTTGTAATGACATCCATTTGCTCAAGCTCCAAATCTTCAGTGGGGCAACCAAATCAAGCAACCTTCTCAGTGTCATCATCTTGACCACTAGAGAAAACATTTCTTGAAAATCTATACCATATTCTTGCTTGAAACCTTTGGCCACTAACTAAGCTTTGTAGTTTTCAACATTGGATGCAATCTTCTTCTTGTAAACCCATTTACAAGGTAGTGCTTTCCTACCTTTTGGTAATGGAACCAATTCCCAAATCTCTAATACTTGATACCCAACCAAAGCCCATGCAATCTTATGGTTGTCGGGGTCTGCTTTGGAAGCATCGCAATATTCATATGCAAACCCCCTCGCAAACCTCGTCATGAGCTCATCGTTGCAAGGGGAAGCCTGGTAGACCTTCTGATACAGAAGCCTACATGCATCATAAAGGTGGTCATGCACCTAGTGGAGGAAGATCTTAGTCTTCTTCTTCTCTGGCAAGTGCTTCAAAGTGCTAAAAAGAGCTTCCAAGTGCTAGCAAGGGTCTTTCAAAGTGCTGCAAGTGGACAAATTGAGCACGTGGAAGCACTTTCAAGCACTTTTAAACACCTACAAATGCCAGCTAGTGTTAAAAAGTGCCTAACTTTTAGGCACTTCCAAGCACTTTGAACCACCTCTGTAGGGATATTGAAGCACTTTGAAGCACTTGCAACCACTTGCAAAGTCCTGCAAGTGCTTGAAGGTGCTTCAAAGTGCTTAAATTTGCATCAAAATGATTTCAAACTGCTTAAAAGTTTATTCTGCAATCACTATGGAGCACTTTGAGACACTTTTAACCACTTTTAAGACCCTACAAGTGCTTGAAAGTGCTAAAAAGAGCTTCCAAGTGCTAGCAAGTGCCTTTCAAAGTGCTGCAAGTGGAGAGATAGAGCACTTGCAGGCACTTGCAAGTGTCTACAAGTACTTGAATGTTCCAGTAAGTGCTCCAAGGTGCTTGCAAGTGCCTGTTGTTGCTAGGGCCTGCATGTCCCCCATTATGAGTGGTTGTGCAATAATCTTCCTTTGTTTTCAATTTTATACATAAAATAGTTCAGGAAATGGACAAGGAGCTTGGTGAGTTCAAAAGGCAGGCCTCCTTCGTGAAGGGGTCTAGCAAGTTCATGAAAAGAGAGGGCAAGGCCCTTCTTGTGCCCACTCCACCTTCCAAGTCTAAATTTAGTGTGGATACTGTTTTATTGTCTGAAAATTGTGTGGCATGTGGTCAAGAACTGTGGAACAAATATGCGGCCGGTGTCTTTCAGCTGCCGTGTGCCCACAAATACCATCCGTTCTACTTTTTAGTGGTCAGTGCGACTGATCCCAAGTGTGTTTTACCGGACTGTAAATGGGAGATACCCCATATAACAAGATACTGGGCACTTGGGAATTCTTATGAGGAGCTTGAAGGTAGTTTGGTCATTTTATACAATAGAATGAAGGAGTACGAGTGGAAGTGCGACGCGAGAGAGAGTGCGAGAAGCAGAGCACAACGATATGGTGAACTCGCTCTACTGTAATGTGTAGAGCATAGTGAGTTCTTATTAGGTTTTTACAAAAGAATATGTGTACATACCTGGCGGCCCGCCCACTTACCTGGGCGACCACATTGGGCTTTATACCCCAACAACCTCCCACTTAAAGTCCAATGTGGTACTTTAAGTGTGAGAGAAGCTACTATACAAGCTAATATACAAGAGATGTAGAGAAGTGATGTACTACCCTACACCTAACTGCTTGCGAAAATGCGCAAAGCTCTCTAAGGGAAGTCCTTTTGTAAGTAGATCAACAGGATTTTCTGTGGTGTGAACTTTGACAAGCTGAAGTTGCTTATCCTCGAGCATTTCCCTGATGAAATGATACTTCACATCCACATGCTTTGTCTTTGAGTGATAAACTGGATTGCGAGCCAATTGTATAGCACTTTGACTATCACAATATAACACAATCATCTCTTCTTTGATTCCCAAATCTGTTACTAGTCGATTAAGCCAAATTGATTCTTTGCATGCCTCTGATGCTGCAACATATTCAGCCTCTGTAGTAGACTGAGTAACACAATCTTGTAATCTAGAACGCCATGATACTCCTCCAGCAGCCAATGTAAAGACATACCCTAACGTAGACCTTCGGTTGTCTAAGTCACCTGCATAATCTGAGTCTATAAAACCCTTTACACTTAGCTCCTGACTCCCACAACATATACGCATACTCTTTGTAGCTTTCAGGTATCTCAATATTCCTTTCATTGCCTCCCAATGTTTCTTGCCTGGGTTTGACATGTATCGACTTACTACTCCCACTGCAAATGCAATGTCTGGGCGAGTAGCAATCATTGCATACATCAAACTACCCACTGCAGACGCATATGGAATCTTATCCATTTCAGCGTGTTCTTCCTCAGACACAGGACAATCTTGTTTGCTAAGTTTCACATATGGTGGCAATGGAACACTCAGTGCCTTTCCCTTCTCCATATTGAAACGTTACAAAACCTTGTCAATATACTCTGTTTGAGATAACCAAATCAACTTCTTTGATCTGTCTCTCTCAATGCGCATACCAAGTATATGACTTGCTTGCCTCACCCATGTCTTTCATGTCAAACGATTTTGCCATCTTTGACTTCAAAGCTGAAATTTCTTCCAAGTGCTTGCCAGCAATCAACATGTCATCCACATACAAAATAAGGATCAGCCAACTACCATCCTTAGCCTTCTTTGTATATAGACAATGATCGAACTCACTACGTTTGTAGCCTTGAGAAAGCATAAACTTGTGGAATTTATGGTACCATGCCCTCGGTGATTGTTTTAAGCCATAAAGACTCTTTAACAACTGGCATACCCAATCTTCCTTGCCTTTCTCAACAAACCCTTCTGGCTGCTGCATGTAAATTTCCACATGTAAATCACCATGCAAGAACGTTGTCTTGACATCCATTTGGTGCAACACCAAATCTAATATGGCAACCAATGCAAGAAAGCATCTCAATGTAGTCATCTTGACCACCGGAGAGAAGACTTCATCAAAGTCAATGCCTTGTTCTTGCTTAAAGCCCTTGGCAACAAGCCTTGCTTTGTACTTTGGCTGACTATCATGAGCGGTGATCTTATACGTGTAAACCCATTTACAAGGTAGAGCCTTTTTTCCCTGTGGTAATTTAACTAGCTTCCATGTCTTGTTTTTATGCAGAGCTGTCATCTCTGACTGCATGGCCAATTGCCAATTCCCGGAGTCCTTCATTTGCACTGCTTCCTTGTAACATGAAGGCTCATTGCAATCAGTCAACATGACATAGTTCATAGATGGAACAAACCTATCAGGAGGTTGCGTGACACGTCCAGATCTACGCACAATAGGTGGCTCAAGCTCAGCCACAACCTGTGGTTCCACTCTATCCTGTCCTTGCTCCTCTTGAGCCCTGACATTTTGTCTTGCACGTGCAGGTCCATCTTTTTGGAAGACAACTCTTCTAATCTCCTCAACCCTCTCTGGTTTAGAATGATATTTGGATTCATTAAAGTGAACATCATTGCTGCGGACAACCTTTCTGGATTCGGGATCCCAAAGTCTGTACCCCATCTCACCAGAATTACCATAGCCTAGAAAGATGCACTTTCTACTCTTTGGCTCAAGTTTGTTCCTAAATTCCTTTGGAACGTGAGTATGTGCCTCACAGCCAAAGACTCTGAGATGCTTGTATGAGGGCATTTTGCCTGACCATACCATCTCTGGCACTGAATCCTTCTGCAAAACCTTGCTAGGAGATCTATTTACAAGATGAACAGCTGTTGATACAGCTTCAGTCCAAAACCCATTTGGCAGCTGTGCATTAGACAACATACTTCTGACCTTCTCTTGTATGGTCCTATTCATCCTCTCAGCAACACCATTTTGAGGAGGATTGTAAGGAGCAGTAAGTTCACGTTTTATACCTTTTGACTCACAAAAGTCCTGAAAGGCCTTTGAAACATACTCTCCACCATTGTCAGTGCATAAGCATTTAAGCTTCTTGCCACTCTGATTCTCCACAAGTGTCACAAACGTTTTGAAAACACTAAACGCTTCATCCTTGTGCTTGAGAAAGTAAACCCATACTTTCCTCGAGTAATCATCTATAAATGTCATAAAGTAAGAAGCTCCCCCTAGAGATAGGTTAGGCATAGGTCCACACAAATCACTATGAACAAGTGCCAATTGTGTATCTCTTCTACTGCTTCTATGCTTATGTGGCTGTTGTGTTTTCTTACCATACAGACAATGTTCACAGAATTCAAAATCATTAAATGAAAAGCCAGGCAAATAACCAGAACGAGACAAGATTTCCATTCCCTTCTTGGACATATGTCCTAACCGGCTATGCCACAAAGAACCGTTCGGCTGCTCGGTTACATTGATTACATTTTTAGAGACATTTGATACATAAATCATGTAAAGTCCTCCAGACTTTACTCCATGTGCTACTGTCATAGAACCCTTGGATATCTTCCACATGTTCTGTCCAAAAGTGGTGACGTAGCCAGCATCATCAAGTAAACCTGTGCTGATCAAGCTCTTTGTAATTGCGGGAACATGTCTCACATTCTTCAGCGTGAAAGAAGAGCCATTCTGAAACTTCAATTGAACATCTCCAACACCTAAGATCTCACATGTCTGCCCATTGCCTAGCCGAACATGATCTTTAGTGGTCACATAAGAGGTAAACCACTCCTTGTTTGGAGACACATGAAGTGATGCCCCTGAGTCTATAATCCAGTCACTCAGTGCATTTCCATCAGATGCTGTAAGAAGAGCTGAGTCCATTGTATTCTTCAAGAAGTAGATGTCTCCCGACACTAGACTGTCATCCTCTGCAACAGTGTTTGTCACATTTATTTCTTGAATCTTCACTGAGGACTTGTTCTTCTCACCATGGTCTTCAGCTTTCTCTTTGCCTTTTTCTGCTTTCCATTCTCTGCAGTCTCTTTTCATGTGACCCTTCTTGCCACAATGGTAGCATTCTATGTCACTCTTGCCTTTAGCACTGCGGGACTTGCTACGAGACTGATTCCTCTTTCCAACTTTGTACTTTTCTTTGGTCCTTCCCTTGACAACTAAGGCTGTTCCTTTGCCTTTGTCCATTGTCTTTCTATTGGTTTCTTCAGTAAGCAGACTTCCTTCTACACCTACTATGTTCAAACCATCTGGAGGTGCAGAATTACTCAAAGCTGTGCGAAAAGTGTCCCAACTTTCTGGCAATGTGATCAACAGGAACATAGCTCTAACAGGTTCATCAAACTTGACACCTTGAGCTAACAACTAACTGTAGATTGTGTTGAATTCATTCAGATGATTGGACATAGGTGTCCCTTCTTTCATCTTCAAGTCAACAAGCTTCTTAAGCCAGTATACCTGTGAAGCTGCACTCTGCTTCTCATAAAGATCACTCAGCTTTAACCATGCTTGATAAGCCGACATCTCGTCTGCTACATTGAAGTAAACGCTTTTTGCCAAAGTCAGCATAATGGTAGAAAGTGCCAATTCATCCATTTCGCTCCATTCATCTTCGTCCATATCTTCTGGTTTTGTCCCCTTGAGCTTTATAGGTTTTATCTGCTTCTTTTGTACCAACACGTGCCAAATCTGCTTCTTCCACAATGGGAAATTGGTTCCATCCAGCTTCTTGATATTGTAAAGAGCAGTGTCCTGTGATCCAGCCATAGCTATGCTTCACAGTGGTTTACTTTCCTGGGAAAAATTCGGCAGAGTTTCCTCTGTAAACTGACCTCTAAACCAATATCAACCTGTCAAATGAACCAAGAAAGCTTCAGATTCTGTATAAATTTCGGCAGAGTCTCCTTTGTAAAATGGCTCTGGTGTACTCAAAAAACATACCAAAAAACAGCTCAAAAAACACTGTCTCTCTGACACTGTAAGCTGCGGGTAAACCTGTGCTGCAACTGTACACTCTCTCACTGTCCTGTCACTGTCCTGTAAGCATAGACTGTGACAATGCCACAACGGCAGTAAAGCAAAGATGCAATCCCAACTATCTAACTCACAGTCAATACATCCTAGCTGCCTATCTAAGGGTGCTCGAGGGATTGCTCCAAGACCTGTATCACCGAAAGGATCTCAACATTCGAGAATCCCCCAGCTCAATAAAACCTCACTCGACCCTCAACAAAGGCTGCAGTAAATCTGACAGTACATAGACTTCCCACAAAGTCATACATCCACAAATTTCCCACTATATGCTGTAACCGCTGCTGCGGTTGTTTGCTGCGTGACTCACAGCCAGCAAACCCTCAACAAACATACATCATCTCTGACAATACATCCCATGTGGAAGTACCTGCAATGCCAGGATGAAATCTGGAATATCAAGCAGCAAACACAAGCTACCTGATGAACTAGTGGATGTCGCCTATAGTCTGTGTCTAGATGCGCCCGTGTCGTATGTGACACGCCTCCGAGAACTATGAGCCGTCCTTCGATGTGTAGACAGCCACAAATCAACACTCTGTGAGTGTCGATATCCTTAGCACCTGCAGTCGTAGGCCGAAAAACCCCAAATTTGCAGAGTCGGATCTGCACCCGCCGAGACCACGTAGTCGAAAATGGCCTGTGCAGACCTTTGTCGAAGCTGAACAGTGGCCGAGATGACCTCAGAATGAAATTCTGAGAACACCTAGCCCTATGGGCCATCCCACAAGATTTGGGGCCGTGTCTTTGCCTGTCGAATTTCACTCCAATCTGAGCTGGTGACTCTAGCCTCCTGCAGTGCTGCCCCGAGCCTCGATCTGAGCTCTGATACTAGTTGAAGGAGTACGAGCGGAAGTGCGACACGAGAGAGAGTGCGAGAAGAAGAGCACGATGATATGGTGAAATCGCTCTACTGTAATGTGTAGAGCATAGTGAGTTCTTATTAGGTTTTTACAAAAGAATATGTGTACATACCTGGCGGCCCGCCCACTTACCTGGGCGACCACATTGGGCTTTATACCCCAACATAGAACTTATGCTAATCTGTTGTGGAGACTAATTGTGTGCGTTGGTTCAGTTGAGCCAGTGGATGAGAAAGAAGCTTCCACATCATCTATGCACGATGTGGACGAGGTCTTTGACCTTGATGCCATGCTGCAAAGTACAAGAACTTTGAAGGTGGGAAAACTGTTGAGGGTGGTGATCGAGACATTCTGAAGGAGACAACTCGGTCCGCAAGCAACCAAGGTAATGTCAGTTTTGTTATCTGTCTCCTCCCATGTCTGAATTATGGTCACCGTGTTCATTGTGGTCACAATATGCTGTCCAGGTACTGATGCCTGTAAGGAGGACAATGTAGCTGAGGCAGAGGATCCTGAAATGGAATCAACCCTGCAATTTGTAGCGGTGGAGATGCGAAAGAAGAGAAAAAAGCAAATGGAGGACGAGCTGTCCCAGGATCCCAAAAAGAGTACTGGCATACTCCCCCCAAAAACCAGAGCATGCAAGAAGCTTTAGCTTCTTGAAGCTTTGTATCTTTTTTTTTCATGCTATCTTTTTTAGATTGCAGCTTTGTATCTTTTTCCCCGGCAATATAAATTAAAGTATTCTCTCTTAGTTTCTCTACAGTTAAAATTCGTTTGATTGGCTCAAAACCCCCACCGCCCACTGATGAGGTAGAGCACATTAATCGCCAGCTTCCTTGCTACAAAATGTCTCGCTTCCCAATCCATAGAGATTTGGCAGTAATTGTAGACTTCAACAATGTGCTTGCTTGTGTGCATGATAAGCGCAAAGGATTGGAACCCCCAGATTTAAACACAATGTACTTTGACAAAGTAAAGGGGGATGATACCGTCACCTACTATGTACGGAACAACGCAGAATAATCATTGCTTGGACTCAGTCAGATAGTAGAGACTTTTATGTGGTCGTCGCGCGCCTGCCACAATATTGAGAAGGGTATGGACAAATGCCTATCTCAAGCCAAGCGCTGTCTGCGTGGGTGGCTGGCACAAAACTGCTGCCATGTTAGCAGTTGGGAATTTGGAAACCCCCCAAAGCAAATGTTTTTCAAAAACTTGAAACCTTTTGGCACCTCTTTCCTAAGTTCAATAAGTCTAACACTTTATTGCTGGATGATTCCCTTTATAAGATTTACTTCAATGATCCCAATAACTTTGTCATTCTGCCTGGGATAGAAAGAAAAATGAGAGGCAGTGGGAAAATTTTCTCAAAGAAGATGTTGCCTCATTCATAATACAGTGGGTTGAGACTCCTGATAGAGCCAAGAGTGTTAGGGAATGTCCATTTGATGCCAAGACGGATGAACTTGCACAAATGAACTGGAATCTGGCACATGGAAAAGTACGGGCACAACAAGAAATTCTTGCACCGAAAATGCAAGGTCCAGCAACCAACTATAAGCGGCCACGTCGGCAAGAATGGCCAGAGCAGTCTACTAACTAACTGACTTTACTCTTTGAAAACGCTAACTCCCTGTAAAGCAAAGTGTTCTTGTATCTAAACCTGAATATACTATGAAGAATTTTGAAAGTCAAATGTTTACTGCTGCTGTCAAGTGGAATTTGTGTTAAGTGTTGGTTAAGTGGTCAAGTGGTTTAAAGTGGGTGGTGATCAGGTGGTCAATAGTGCTTGTCAAGTAGTATAAAGTGCTTCAAAGTGCTGGTCAGGTGGTCAAAAGTGGTCCAAAGAGCTGGTCAAGTGGTTCATAGTACTTGTCAAGTAGTATAAAGTGCTGGTCAGGTGGTCCAAAGTGGTCTAAAGAGCTGGTCAAGTGGTTGTTAAGTGGTGGTCAAGTAGTACAAAGTGCTGTCCAAGTGGTTCAGGAGTTTGGTCAAGTGGTTCAAAGTGTTGGTCAGGTGGTTCAGAGTGCTTGTCAAGTGGTTCAGGGGGGTGGTTAAGTGGTTCAAGGGGCTTGTCAAGTGGTATAAAGTGCTTAAAAGTGTTGGTCAAGAGTCCTAAGTGGTCTAAAGAGCTGGTCAAGTTTTTCAAGAGGCTAGTAAATTGTGGTTAAGTGGAACAAAGTCTTGTCCAACCATCACTCTCTTCAAAACGGGACACAACAAGAGCCTTTTAATCCCGCAATCAGTGCATGTTCCCAAAAGAAATTTGCTGCGGTGAAAAGCACTATCAATTGGCTTTGGACACAATACAGAATCCCATAGTTCTGTCAAGGATGAAAAAGTGGTTTTTGATGCTGTGCATTGTGCTATTCCACCACTCGGACTGCACACAAGACACCTGCAAAAGCACGACATTCCATGTAGCCCGTAGCTTCCATGACGCATCTGATTTAAGCCTTCCTTCAAGTAAACAAGCTAAACATGGTATTCACAATAGCAGGTGTTGCGATCCTTCAACTTGCGTACGAAGTATGGCTTCAGACCCTCAAAGCATCTAAGGGATATCCTAATGTTAGGATTAGCCTCCTGGAACCGCATGTACAAATCCCTCTGCCACACAAAAGATATTTAAAAATACTATAAAGTAATGAAATCTAGTTGCAACACTTACACACTATGAAGCACTTTTAAGCACTTTGCAGCACTTTAAAGCACTTTGGGGCACTTGAAAGTACTATGAAGCACCATGTGAAACTTTCAAGAAACCTGTCATGTACTTTGGTGCCCTTTGAAGCACTCTACAGCACTATAAAGCACTTTGGGACACTTGAAAGCACTTTGAAGTACTTCAGTGCACTTTAAGAGCATTCTAAGGCACTTTGTGGCACTTGATAGCACATTGAAGCACTAATCAGCACTTTGGTGTACTTTGAACTACATTGGTGTACTTTGGAAGCACTCTAAACTACTTGGTAGCACTTTAAAAGCACTTTCAAGCACTTTGTGGCACTTCAAAGCACTCTGAGGCACTCTGTGGCACTTTCAAGCACTCTGAAGTACCCAAGCGCTCTGAAGTAGTCTAAAGTACTTTGAAGCGCTTTGAAACACTTTGAAGCACTATGCAAAACTTTAAAACACTTTTGGGCTCTTGAAGGCACTCTGAAGTGTACTTGGAGAACACTCAAAAGCACTTTGAAACACTTTTAAGCACTTTGCAGCGCTTTAGGACCCCTGAAAGTACTGTGAAGCACTTTGTGGCACTTCCAAGCAACCTGTCATGCACTTTGGTGCCCTTTGAAGCATTATGTAGCACTGTAAAGCACTTTGGGGCACTTGAAAGCACTTCAGTGCACTTTAAGAGCACTCTGAGGCACTTGATAGCACACTGAAGCACTTTACCAACACTTTGGTGCACTTTGGAAGCACTCTAAACTACTTGGTAGCACTTTAAAAGAACTTTTGAGTACTTTGTGGCACTTCAAAGCGTTCTGAGGCACTTTGTAGCACTCTCAAGCACTCTAAAGTACTTTGAAGCGCTTTGAAACACTTTGAAGCACTACGCAACACTTTAAAGTACCTTTGGGCACTTGAAAGCACTCTAAAGTGCACTTTAAGGACTCTTTGAAAGCACTTCAGTGCTATTAAAGAGAATTCTGAGGCACTTTATGGCACTCTGAAGCACTCCAAAGAACATATAGAGTTTAGTAAAGTGCACTCTTAAGCACAGTAAAGTTACTTTGTGGCACTTTCAGCAACCATGAATGAAGCACTTTTAAGCACTTTCCAATCATGCACACAGAAATGCACATGTCTAGCGCTTTCAAGCATTGCAGGCTCTAAGTGATGCATTCTGAATGCACTTTGAGACATCTTATATACAAAGCACATTGCAAGCACCCAAAATTATCTAAGTAAAGCATTGTGACACACTTTTTTAAGATGTTCTGGATGATATACCTGAGGTAAATCGAGGAGATGCGCCAAATGCACCACATGTGCCCTCTTGCAGATTCTCTTTCGAACGACATCTTCGATGAAGTCCTACTGTCTTCGCAACATCATTATTTCTCATTACATTGTCAGCCCCATTGACTTCGTTGAGGCATGCCATGACAGTAGCCCGTTTCAAAAATAGCTCATTGTTTGAACGAGGAGTCTTCACCTCAAACAATGTATGACAAATGTTAGAGAAAATCAGCCTCCCAACTGTCTCCTATGTGGGTTGCAACACTGAGAACGTTGGATGACTGAGAAGTTGCTGTAGAATGCTCCATTAAAGACCCTCGAAAAGCCCGTTTGTTTGATTACGCCAATACTTAGCAACTGCCTTACATATTTTCTTTGCCTCCTGCTTATCAATGTCACCATCCTCTCACGCTCGTGCCATCCTTTTTTGCATGTTTCTTTGTTCTCTCTTCTTTACAGCGCCCAATAGTTTTGTAGACTCGGTAGAAGATCCCTTGGATATATTGCTGTGTAGCAGATAATGGAGGAAGGTAAGGGGGTTTGTACTACCATTATGAGTATTATGTGATTCCATGTGGAACGTGTGAGGATGCAATTGACACGACAATGAAGACAGTCAAAATAGTGCCATAGTACTCATGGAGAGGAGAGAGAGAGAGAGAGAGAGAGGAGAGAGAGAGAGAGAGAGAGGAGAGAGAGAGAGAGAGAGAGAGAGAATGGGCACAAGAGGCGGAGGGACCCATTGAGGCGCGTTGCAGAGAGAGCCCAGAGGAGTGGCGGTGAGAGGGAATTTAAATGCACAGACAGTTTGCTACTTTAAGATTTAGTATTAAAGTGAAATGGAATTTCCAGCCCGCCTAAATTCAACCTCTCAGCCAAAAAGATTTTATCTTTCTTTATATGAAATGAAAATGAATAATCCACCACCCATTTCATCTCCTCCCAAAGGAGTGTCCAAGACACTCCTTTTTGGTACCACTAAACATGCTATCACCATTTCCTAAACTTAAGATCTAGCTTAGCACGCAACTCCCTTGGTATGTGCACAAGTCACAGTCGAATGTTCTAAGTTTTTTATCATAATGTGTCTTGACCATACAACGATACATGAAATTGTAATGAGGCATGTGGTGATCTATTGATCAAATACACAGCAATGTATAATGCTTCAGCCCAAAACCCTTGTGGTAGATTGGCTTTTGATAGCATAGACATTATCCTCTCTTGGATGGTGCTATTCATTCGTTTGGCAACACCATTTTGTGCCGGAGCTGTAAACTCATGCTTCATTCCACTACTTGAGAGTGGAAGTCTGTAAACTCTTCGGAGACATATTCTCCACCATTGTCTGATCTCAAAGCTTTCAACTTATGTTCAGATTGAGTTTCCACACTAGATAAGAATTTCTTGAAGCAAGAAAAGGTCTCATCTTTAGACTTCATGGCATAAACCCAAACATGTCATGTTGCATTGTCAATGAATGTGACAAAGTAGGATGCTTCACCATGTGATTTAGAAGGCATAGGCCCAATAAATCACTGTGCACATGCTCTAAGGGTTTGCTTTCTTTTTCAAAAGAATGTGTACGATGTGTCCATGTTTGTTTTCCATATTGACAGTGCTCACAAAAAGGAAAATTTGAAAATGATAAAGACGGTAAGTAGCCCAAACGAGAAAGCGTTTCCATTCCCTTCTTCGACATATGACCTAACCGGCTATGGCACAAAGCAATGGTTGGCAGCTTAGTTACAAAAAGAGCATTGTTTTTATCAAATACATAAAGAGGATATAATGAACCAACTTTTGAACCATGGGCTATAATAAGATGACCTTTAGCAATGCGCCAAGACTGTTGGTGAAAAGTGACTTTGTAACCCAAGTCATCAAGACGTCCAACTGAAATCAAATTGCGTGTTAGGATTGGAACACGACGCACATTATGGATTATAAACTTCATGCCATTAGCCATCTCCATGGCAATTGCACCTATGCCCACAATGTCACAAGAGTAACTGTCACTAAGTGTAACAAAGCCATTGGTATCTTTGTATGTAGTAAACCAATCTCTATGAGGTGTGACATGCAACAAAGCACCCGAATCAAGAACCCATGTGTGGGACACTTCACCACTAACAAGTAGTTCAGTTGGCATAGAACTTTGTAAAGTCAAAGTTTCTTGTGCATCAAAATACGTCTGAATGTTCAGTCAACACATTAATGTCTTGCGCATCATTGTCATCTTGAACTATGTTCAGCTCTTCAATCTTAACTGAACTCTTTGGCTTTTCGTCTTTCACATCATGATCCTTGACTTTGCTCTTGCCCTTATCATGCTTCCAAGCATGACAATATTTCTTTATGTGACCATACTTATCACAATAATGGCATTGTATATTGCGGCGACCACGAGACTTTGATCTACTTTTTGACGCATCTATATTGCCCTCTTTTTTGAATTCACTGTGCCAAGAACAACCTTTACATTGTTTATCATCCTTTTGCACATGATGAGCTTTGCCATGATGAGAGCTACTCATAGTCTTTCGAGCATTTCCTCTGACAAAAGAGAACTAGTGACATCATTGTACAAGAGTGTACCATTAGGAGCAATATTAGTGACAATTGTGCAAAAGATATCCCATGATGGTGGCAGCGAACAAAGCAAGAAGATTGCTTTCATCTCATCAAAATTTGGGCAAACAAAGAGTCAAAGTCACTGATATGACTGGCAACAATGGCTGACTCCTTCATGCGAAGGTTAAAGAGTTTTTGCATCATGAAAACCTTATTACTAGCCGTATCTTTTTTATAAGTGTTGCATAACTTTTGCCATAAAGCATAGGCAATATCACATTCTAACACTGAAAGTATACTAAATCGGCAAGGTGCAGTTTAATGGTAAACCTACATAGCTCATCAAGCTCTTCCCGCTGAAAGAGAGTCAAGTTCATGTCTTCAGTTCGGGCCGCATAGATAATAGGCAATTTCTGTTTCTTTTGGATAAGCACATTTGCATTTGGTTTTTCCAAAGCTAAAAATTAGTGCCATCAAACTTCTTTATGTCATAGATATCACGCTCGTTGGTAGTAGACATTATGACAAGTCCAAGAGATTCTGGGAAAATTTTGGCAGAGTCTCCTTTATATTTGGGACTATATCAATCAAAATATAAGAGACAAATTGACCAATATGTCAATCAAAGTGCATACAGAGGACAATTCCACTCACAAGGCATACAATATAGAGATTAATTGAGGTGCATAAATTGTCACACTGATGATAGACCGCCAACTTGGCATCAAGAGCACCTATCCCACTCTATACATGTCGTAGGGCGAGGTCACGTAAGGGTAACTCAAGCTACCTATATCTCCGAAGGTATCTCCACATTTGAGAATACCTTAGCTCAAGAAAACCTCACCACGACCCTCTCAACATAGGATATGCAACAAACGTATAGCCAAGTCTCAAAAATGGCTATCTTTAGGACCAAGTCTCAAAAATGACCGGGACTGCCGTATAAGCCAAAAGTGGCTCCTCAAAGGGTGTACAAAGGCAGTATCCACAAATAACGTACAAGATCTGATAATGCGCTCAAACAGGCGCCAAAAGCATATGCATACAACCTTCCACCTGAGAGCGAAACCACTACCAAAAACACGCTCTAAGAAAGAGCAAACACTGCCACAAAACAAAATGTGGAATCTTCAATGCACACTTACAAAAAAACCGGTAGTAATATGATAGTAAATCGGCAAGCTATGCCAAACCATAGTCTCAAGTTGCACCAAATCACTTGCATAAAGCATAGCCAACTCAAGCAGGACTCAAATCTTATAAATATTTGTAGTTAATTTATTATGAAGTTGATGCTACATTGGACCTCAAGCTCAAGATTTGAGCCTAGACGGGGTCAAGGATAAGTTTTTGCAACACAAAGCTTAGATTGAACTCAACTCTCAACTTTGAATTCAACTCATTGTTCCGCTTCAACTGTAGTTCCATTCAAAGCAAGGTGCGAGAGTCCAGAACATGAGTTTATGTTTCCAAGGTATCCATATCCAAGATAACTGGAAGTGTGGTTGGATCTTAAACTCAAAATTGAGATTTTTGGTTTTTAAATTTTTGAGATATTTGGTCAATAAACTATGAAGTGGAGTTTTGTAGATCAAACGCAATTGAAAAGGCATGTTTTCCAATAAATCAAGGATCAAATATCCACCTATGTGTATGTGTGTGTGTGTGTGTGTGTGTTGTGTGTGTGTGAGAGAGAGAGAGAGAGAGAGAGAGAGAGAGAGATGGGTTTCTCCAAACAAAAGATGGGAATTATTTATAGTTGTATTAAAGCTCATGAGAAAGCACATGTATCGGCTAAATTTTGCAAAAATTGAAAAGAAAGTAAATTATGGTAATTACTCAAAGATATTTGTATTGTATTGTTAGAAAAACTATAAGCTCAAACGAATGTAGTGTAGATGTTATGATTTGGTTCTCTCTCATCTATATCTTCTCTCTTTACATTCAATACACACACACACACACACACACACACACACACACACACACACACACACACACACACACACACACACACACACACACACACACACACACACACATATATATATATATATATGGGGAAATTAAAAAATTGGCCCGTTACATGGCAGAGGATTTTTAAGATATTGAGCTAGACCCCAAGCTCAATTTTTGAGCCTCAAAGCTTAGATTTAAGCCTTCCTTCAAGTAAACAAGCTAAACATGGTATTCACAATAGCAGGTGTTGCGATCCTTCAACTTGCGTACGAAGTATGGCTTCAGACCCTCAAAGCATCTAAGGGATATCCTAATGTTAGGATTAGCCTCCTGGAACCGCATGTACAAATCCCTCTGCCACACAAAAGATATTTAAAAATACTATAAAGTAATGAAATCTAGTTGCAACACTTACACACTATGAAGCACTTTTAAGCACTTTGCAGCACTTTAAAGCACTTTGGGGCACTTGAAAGTACTATGAAGCACCATGTGAAACTTTCAAGAAACCTGTCATGTACTTTGGTGCCCTTTGAAGCACTCTACAGCACTATAAAGCACTTTGGACACTTGAAAGCACTTTGAAGTACTTCAGTGCACTTTAAGAGCATTCTGAGGCACTTTGTGGCACTTGATAGCACATTGAAGCACTAATCAGCACTTTGGTGTACTTTGAACTACATTGGTGTACTTTGGAAGCACTCTAAACTACTTGGTAGCACTTTAAAAGCACTTTCAAGCACTTTGTGGCACTTCAAAGCACTCTAAGGCACTCTGTGGCACTTTCAAGCACTCTGAAGTACCCAAGCGCTCTGAAGTACTCTAAAGTACTTTGAAGCGCTTTGAAACACTTTGAAGCACTATGCAAAACTTTAAAACACTTTTGGGCTCTTGAAGGCACTCTGAAGTGTTTGGAGAACACTCTAAAGCACTTTGAAACACTTTTAAGCACTTTGCAGCACTTTAGGACCCCTGAAAGTACTGTGAAGCACTTTGTGGCACTTCCAAGCAACCTGTCATGCACTTTGGTGCCCTTTGAAGCATTATGTAGCACTGTAAAGCACTTTGGGGCACTTGAAAGCACTTCAGTGCACTTTAAGAGCACTCTGAGGCACTTGATAGCACACTGAAGCACTTTACCAACACTTTGGTGCACTTTGGAAGCACTCTAAACTACTTGGTAGCACTTTAAAAGAACTTTTGAGTACTTTGTGGCACTTCAAAGCGTTCTGAGGCACTTTGTAGCACTCTCAAGCACTCTAAAGTACTTTGAAGCGCTTTGAAACACTTTGAAGCACTACGCAACACTTTAAAGCACCTTTGGGCACTTGAAAGCACTCTAAAGTGCACTTTAAGGACTCTTTGAAAGCACTTCAGTGCTATTAAAGAGAATTCTGAGGCACTTTATGGCACTCTGAAGCACTCCAAAGAACTTTAGAGTTTATAAAGCACTCTGAAGCAATGTAAAGTCCTTTGTGGCACTTTCAAGCACCATGAATGAAGCACTTTTTAGCACTTTCATGCACACAGAGATGCACTTTTCTAGCGCTTTCAAGCATTTGCAGGCTCTAAGTGATGCATTTTGAAGCACTTTGAGACACTTATATTCAAAGCTTTTGCAAGCACCCAAAATTACTAAGTAAAGCATTGTGACACACTTTTAAGATGTTCTGGATGATATACCTGAGGTAAATCGAGGAGATGCGCCAAATGCACCACATGTGCCCTCTTGCAGATTCTCTTTCGAACGACATCTTCGATGAAGTCCTACTGTTTTCGCAACATCATTATTTCTCATTACATTGTCAGCCCCATTGACTTCGTTGAGGCATGCCATGACAGTAGCCCGTTTCAAAAATAGCTCATTGTTTGAACGAGGAGTCTTCACCTCAAAATGTATGACAAATGTTAGAGAAAATCAGCCTCCCAACTGTCTCCTATGTGGGTTGCAACACTGAGAACGTTGGATGACTGAGAAGTTGCTGTAGAATGCTCCATTAAAGACCCTCGAAAAGCCCGTTTGTTTGATTACGCCAATACTTAGCAACTGCCTTACATATTTTCTTTGCCTCCTGCTTATCAATGTCACCATCCTCTCACGCTCGTGCCATCCTTTTTTGCCTGTTTCTTTGTTCTCTCTTCTTTACAGCGCCCAATAGTTTTGTAGACTCGGTAGAAGATCCCTTGGGATATGCTGTGTAGCAGATAATGGAGGAAGGTAAAGGGGGTTTGTACTGCCATTATGAGTATTATGTGATTCCATGTGGAACGTGTGAGGATGCAATTGACACGACAATGAAGACAGTCAAAATAGTGCCATAGTACTCATGGAGAGAGAGAGAGAGAGAGAGAGAGAGAGAGAGAGAGAGAGAGAGAGAGAGAGAGAGAGAGAGAGAGAGAGGTTTTGTTGAAGCTGAATATGGCTACCAATGAGGAGCTGGTTGATATGGCTTTGTGATGTGCCCGCAAGCACCTGCAACGGCTATGGAGGACCGAGAGAGAGAGAGAGAGAGAGAGAGAGAGAGAGAGAGAGAGAGAGAGAGAGAGGGAGAGAGAGGGAGAGAGAGAGAGAGAGAGAGAGAGAGAGAGAGAGAGAGAGAGAGAGAGAGAGAGAGAGAGAGAGAGAGAGAGAGAGAGAGAGAGAGAGAGAGAGAGAATGGGCACAAGAGGTGGAGGGACCCATTGAGGCCGCGTTGCAGAGAGCCCAGAGGAGTGGCGGTGAGAGGGAATTAAATGCACAGACAGTTTGCTACTTTAAGATTTAGTATTAAAGTGAAATGGAATTTCCAGCCCGCCTAAATTCAACCTCTCAGCCAAAAAGATTTTATCTTTCCTTTATATGAAATGAAAATGAATAATCCACCACCCATTTCATCTCCTCCCAAAGGAGTGTCCATGACACTCCTTTTTGGTACCACCTAAACATGCTATCACCCATTTCCTAAACTTAAGATCTAGCTTAGCACGCAACTCCCTTGGTACATGTGCACAAGTCTCACAGTCGAATGTTCTAAGTTTATCATAATGTGTCTTGACCATACAACGATACATGAAATTGTAATGAGGCATGTGGTGATCTATTGATCAAATACACAGCAATGTATAATGCTTCAGCCCAAAACCCTTGTGGTAGATTGGCTTTTGATAGCATAGACATTATCCTCTCTTGGATGGTGCTATTCATTCGTTTGGCAACACCATTTTGTGCGGAGCTGTAAACTCATGCTTCATTCCACTACTTGAGAGTAGAAGTCTGTAAACTCTTCGGAGACATATTCTCCACCATTGTCTGATCTCAAAGCTTTCAACTTATGTTCAGATTGAGTTTCCACACTAGATAAGAATTTCTTGAAGCAAGAAAAGGTCTCATCTTTAGACTTCATGGCATAAACCCAAACATGTCGTGTTGCATTGTCAATGAATGTGACAAAGTAGGATGCTTCACCATGTGATTTAGAAGGCATAGGCCCACATAAATCACTGTGCACATGCTCTAAGGGTTTGCTTTCTTTTTCAAAAGAATGTGTACGATGTGTCCATGTTTGTTTTCCATATTGACAGTGCTCACAAAAAGGAAAATTTGAAAATGATAAAGACGGTAAGTAGCCCAAACGAGAAAGCGTTTCCATTCCCTTCTTCGACATATGACCTAACCGGCTATGGCACAAAGCAACGGTTGGCAGCTTAGTTACAAAAAGAGCATTGTTTTTATCAAATAGATAAAGAGGATATAATGAACCAACTTTTGAACCATGGGCTATAATAAGATGACCTTTAGCAATGCGCCAAGACTGTTGGTGAAAAGTGACTTTGTAACCCAAGTCATCAAGACGTCCAACTGAAATCTTGCGTGTTAGGATTGGAACACGACGCACATTATGGATTATAAACTTCATGCCATTAGCCATCACCATGGCAATTGCACCTATGCCCACAATGTCACAAGAGTAACTGTCACTAAGTGTAACAAAGCCATTGGTATCTTTGTATGTAGTAAACCAATCTCTATGAGGTGTGACATGCAACAAAGCACCCGAATCAAGAACCCATGTGTGGGACACTTCACCACTAACAAGTAGTTCAGTTGGCATAGAACTTTGTAAAGTCAAAGTTTCTTGTGCATCAAAATACGTCTGAATGTTCAGTCAACACATTAATGTCTTGCGCATCATTGTCATCTTGAACTATGTTCAGCTCTTCAATCTTAACTGAACTCTTTGGCTTTTCGTCTTTCACATCATGATCCTTGACTTTGCTCTTGCCTTATCATGCTTCCAAGCATGACAATATTTCTTTATGTGACCATACTTATCACAATAATGGCATTGTATATTGCGGCGACCACGAGACTTTGATCTACTTTTTGACGCATCTATATTGCCCTCTTTTTTGAATTCACTGTGCCAAGAACAACCTTTACATTGTTTATCATCCTTTTGCACATGATGAGCTTTGCCATGATGCGAGCTACTCATAGTCTTTCGAGCATTTCCTCTGACAAAAGAGAACTAGTGACATCATTGTACAAGAGTGTACCATTAGGAGCAATATTAGTGACAATTGTGCAAAAGATATCCCATGATGGTGGCAGCGAGCAAAGCAAGAAGATTGCTTTCATCTCATCAAAATTGGGCAAACAAAGAGTCAAAGTCACTGATATGACTGGCAACAATGGCTGACTCCTTCATGCGAAGGTTAAAGAGTTTTTGCATCATGAAAACCTTATTACTAGCCGTATCTTTTTTATAAGTGTTGCATAACTTTTGCCATAAAGCATAGGCAATATCACATTCTAACACTGAAAGTATACTAAATCGGCAAGGTGCAGTTTAATGGTAAACCTACATAGCTCATCAAGCTCTTCCCGCTGAAAGTGAGTCAAGTTCATGTCTTCAGTTCGGGCCGCATAGAATAGGCAATTTCTGTTTCTTTTGGATAAGCACATTTGCATTTGGTTTTTCCAAAGCTAAAAATTAGTGCCATCAAACTTCTTTATGTCATAGATATCACGCTCGTTGGTAGTAGACATTATGACAAGTCCAAGAGATTCTGGGAAAATTTTGGCAGAGTCTCCTTTATATTTGGGACTATATCAATCAAAATATAAGAGACAAATTGACCAATATGTCAATCAAAGTGCATACAGAGGACAATTCCACTCACAAGGCATACAATATAGAGATTAATTGAGGTGCATAAATTGTCACACTGATGATAGACCGCCAACTTGGCATCAAGAGCACCTATCCCACTCTATACATGTCCTAGGGCGAGGTCACGTAAGGGTAACTCCAGCTACCTATATCTCCGAAGGTATCTCCACATTTGAGAATACCTTAGCTCAAGAAAACCTCACCACGACCCTCTCAACATAGGATATGCAACAAACGTATAGCCAAGTCTCAAAAATGGCTATCTTTAGGACCAAGTCTCAAAAATGACCGGGACTGCCGTATAAGCCAAAAGTGGCTCCTCAAAGGGTGTACAAAGGCAGTATCCACAAATAACGTACAAGATCTGATAATGCGCTCAAACAGGCGCCAAAAGCATATGCATACAACCTTCCACCTGAGAGCGAAACCACTACCAAAAAACACGCTCTAAGAAAGAGCAAACACTGCCACAAAACAAAATGTGGAATCTTCAATGCACACTTACAAAACACCGGTAGTAATATGGTAGTAAATCGGCAAGCTATGCCAAACCATAGTCTCAAGTTGCACCAAATCACTTGCATAAAGCATAGCCAACTCAAGCAGGACTCAAATCTTATAAATATTTGTAGTTAATTTATTATGAAGTTGATGCTACATTGGACCTCAAGCTCAAGATTTGAGCCTAGACGGGGTCAAGGATAAGTTTTTGCAACACAAAGCTTAGATTGAACTCAACTCTCAACTTTGAATTCAACTCATTGTTCCGCTTCAACCGTAGTTCCATTCAAAGCAAGGTGCGAGAGTCCACAACATGAGTTTATGTTTCCAAGGTATCCATATCCAAGATAACTGGAAGTGTGGTTGGATCTAAACTCAAAATTGAGATTTTTGGTTTTCAAAATTTTGAGATATTTGGTCAATAAACTATGAAGTGGAGTTTTGTAGATCAAACGCAATTGAAAAGGCATGTTTTCCAATAAATCAAGGATCAAATATCCACCTATGTGTATGTGTGTGTGTGTGTGTGTGTGTGTGTGTGTGTGGTGTGTGTGAGAGAGAGAGAGAGAGAGAGAGAGAGAGAGAGAGAGAGAGAGATATGACATATGACCTAACCGGCTATGGCACAAAGCAACGGTTGGCAGCTTAGTTACAAAAAGAGCATGTTTTTATCAAATAGATAAAGAGGATATAATAAACCAACTTTTGAACCATGGGCTATAATAAGATGACCTTTAGCAATGCGCCAAGACTGTTGGTGAAAAGTGACTTTGTAACCCAAGTCATCAAGATGTCCAACTGAAATCAAATTGCGTGTTAGGATTGGAACACGACGCACATTATGGATTATAAACTTCATGCCATTAGCCATCACCATGGCAATTGCACCTATGCCACAATGTCACAAGAGTAACTGTCACTAAGTGTAACAAAGCCATTGGTATCTTTGTATGTAGTAAACCAATCTCTATGAGGTGTGACATGCAACAAAGCACCCGAATCAAGAACCCATGTGTGGGACACTTCACCACTAACAAGTAGTTCAGTTGGCATAGAACTTTGTAAAGTCAAAGTTTCTTGTGCATCAAAATACGTCTGAATGTTCAGTCAACACATTAATGTCTTGCGCATCATTGTCATCTTGAACTATGTTCAGCTCTTCAATCTTAACTGAACTCTTTGGCTTTTCGTCTTTCACATCATGATCCTTGACTTTGCTCTTGCCTTATCATGCTTCCAAGCATGACAATATTTCTTTATGTGACCATACTTATCACAATAATGGCATTGTATATTGCGGCGACCACGAGACTTTGATCTACTTTTTGACGCATCTATATTGCCCTCTTTTTTGAATTCACTGTGCCAAGAACAACCTTTACATTGTTTATCATCCTTTTGCACATGATGAGCTTTGCCATGATGCGAGCTACTCATAGTCTTTCGAGCATTTCCTCTGACAAAAGAGAACTAGTGACATCATTGTACAAGAGTGTACCATTAGGAGCAATATTAGTGACAATTGTGCAAAAGATATCCCATGATGGTGGCAGCGAGCAAAGCAAGAAGATTGCTTTCATCTCATCAAAATTTGGGCAAACAAAGAGTCAAAGTCACTGATATGACTGGCAACAATGGCTGACTCCTTCATGCGAGGTTAAAGAGTTTTTGCATCATGAAAACCTTATTACTAGCCGTATCTTTTTTATAAGTGTTGCATAACTTTTGCCATAAAGCATAGGCAATATCACATTCTAACACTGAAAAGTATACTAAATCGGCAAGGTGCAGTTTAATGGTAAACCTACATAGCTCATCAAGCTCTTCCCGCTGAAAGTGAGTCAAGTTCATGTCTTCAGTTCGGGCCGCATAGATAATAGGCAATTTCTGTTTCTTTTGGATAAGCACATTTGCATTTGGTTTTTCCAAAGCTAAAAATTAGTGCCATCAAACTTCTTTATGTCATAGATATCACGCTCGTTGGTAGTAGACATTATGACAAGTCCAAGAGATTCTGGGAAAATTTTGGCAGAGTCTCCTTTATATTTGGGACTATATCAATCAAAATATAAGAGACAAATTGACCAATATGTCAATCAAAGTGCATACAGAGGACAATTCCACTCACAAGGCATACAATATAGAGATTAATTGAGGTGCATAAATTGTCACACTGATGATAGACCGCCAACTTGGCATCAAGAGCACCTATCCCACTCTATACATGTCCTAGGGCGAGGTCACGTAAGGGTAACTCCAGCTACCTATATCTCCGAAGGTATCTCCACATATGAGAATACCTTAGCTCAAGAAAACCTCACCACGACCCTCTCAACATAGGATATGCAACAAACGTATAGCCAAGTCTCAAAAATGGCTATCTTTAGGACCAAGTCTCAAAATGACCGGGACTGCCGTATAAGCCAAAAGTGGCTCCTCAAAGGGTGTACAAAGGCAGTATCCACAAATAACGTACAAGATCTGATAATGCGCTCAAACAGGCGCCAAAAGCATATGCATACAACCTTCCACCTGAGAGCGAAACCACTACCAAAAAACACACTCTAAGAAAGAGCAAACACTGCCACAAAACAAAATGTGGAATCTTCAATGCACACTTACAAAACACCGGTAGTAATATGGTAGTAAATCGGCAAGCTATGCCAAACCATAGTCTCAAGTTGCACCAAGTCACTTGCATAAAGCATAGCCAACTCAAGCAGGACTCAAATCTTATAAATATTTGTAGTTAATTTATTATGAAGTTGATGCTACATTGGACCTCAAGCTCAAGATTTGAGCCTAGACGGGGTCAAGGATAAGTTTTTGCAACACAAAGCTTAGATTGAACTCAACTCTCAACTTTGAATTCAACTCATTGTTCCGCTTCAACTGTAGTTCCATTCAAAGCAAGGTGCGAGAGTCCACAACATGAGTTTACGTTTCCAAGGTATCCATATCCAAGATAACTGGAAGTGTGGTTGGATCTTAAACTCAAAATTGAGATTTTTGGTTTTCAAATTTTTGAGATATTTGGTCAATAAACTATGAAGTGGAGATTTGTAGATCAAACGCAATTGAAAAGGCATGTTTTCCAATAAATCAAGGATCAAATATCCACCTATGTGTATGTGTGTGTGTGTGTGTGTGTGTGTGTGTGTGTGTGTGTGTGAGAGAGAGAGAGAGAGAGAGAGAGAGAGAGAGAGAGAGAGAGAGATGGGTTTCTCCAAACAAAAGATGGGAATTATTTATAGTTGTATTAAAGCTCATGAGAAAGCACATGTATCGGCTAAATTTTGAAAAAATTGAAAAGAAAGTAAATTATGGTAATTACTCAAAGATATTTGTATTGTATTGTTAGAAAAACTATAAGCTCAAACGAATGTAGTGTAGATGTCATGATTTGGTTCTCTCTCATCTATATCTTCTCTCTTTACATTCAATACACACACACACACACACACACACACACACATATATATATATGGGGAAATTAAAAAATTGGCCCCTTACATGGCAGAGGATTTTTAAGATATTGAGCTAGACCCCAAGCTCAATTTTTGAGCCTCAAAGCTTAGATTGAACTCAACTCATGAGAAAGCACATGTATCGGCTAAATTTTGCAAAAATTGAAAAGAAAGTAAATTATGGTAATTACTCAAAGATTTTTGTATTGTATTGTTAGAAAAACTATAAGCTCAAACGAATGTAGTGTAGATGTCATGATTTGGTTCTCTCTCATCTATATCTTCTCTCTTTACATTCAATACATACATATATATATATGGGGAAATTAAAAAATTGGCCCCTTACATGGCAGAGGATTTGTAAGATATTGAGCTAGACCCCAAGCTCAATTTTTGAGCCTCAAAGCTTAGATTGAACTCAACTCTCAAGGTTGAATTCATTAATCTTGTAATTTGTTCAACATTCAACTCATTGTTCCTCTTCAGATGTAATTCCATTCAAAGCAAGGTGTGAGAGTCCACAACATGAGTTTATGTTTCCAAGGTATCCATATCCAAGCTAAGTGGAAGTGTGTTTGGATCTTAAACTCAAAATTGAGATTTTTTGTTTTCAAAATTTTGAGATATTTGGTCGATAAATTATGGATTGGAGTTTTGTAGATCAAGCACAATTGAAAATGTATGTTTTCCAATAAATCAAGGATCAAATATCCACCTGTGTGTGTGTGTGTGTGTGTGTGTGTGTGTGTGTGTGTGAGAGAGAGAGAGAGAGAGAGAGAGAGAGAGAGAGAGAGATGGGCTTCTCCAAAGAAAAGATGGGAATTGTTTACAATTGTATCAAAGTTCATGAGAAAGCACATGCATCGGTCAAATTTTGCAAAATTTGAAAAGAAAGTAGATTTTGGTAATCACTCAAAGATATATATATTTCATTGTTAGAAAAACTATAAGCTCAACCGAATGCAGTGTAGATGCCCCTTACACGGTAGAGGATCTGTAAGATATAAAGCTAGAAGGTCTTAATAATGGACTGAAATTGACAAATTGGAGCATATGGTTCTTGAGGATATGCAGGAAAAAAAGAATTAAAAGTTTGATGGTGATTGCCAAGATATGCTTGCGAAAACTGTTAACAAGGAGAAAACCATGCATTGCCTATAAATCAAGAGCCAGCTTCAAGTACCTTGTCTTAAATGCTCATACCAACCACACATGCCGTGATTGCCAAGATATGCTTGCGAAAACTGTTTAACAAGGAGAAACCATGCCACAACCATGCATTGCCTATAATCAAGAGCCAGCTTCAAGTACCTTGGCCTTAATGTCCATACCAAGCACAAATGCCGTGAATGTTCGATGCATCATTTTGAAGCCATGAACTGAGCCTACTATTGTGCATTTGAAAACATGTGTCAATATCAAATGTTAGCTTCTCATGAAATATCTCTTTGACACCTGCTAATGCCTATATTTTGCTACGGCATTGAAATGTGGGGTTGTATCATTAGTGCACTCTCCACCAAGAGCATTAAAGACGCTAGTGAAGAATCACACAAACACAAGTGGGCATGGAGATGGAAGAAGAAGTACATACGAGCATGGTTTTCATCTCTACTAGTGTACTAGATAGCCATGAGGTATAGATAGAAAATTGCGACACGCATACCTTTTGAGTATCATTCTTCCTTCTTGGCTATTATCATGATGTGTAAACACACGTAGGATCGTCGGGTACGTGTTTTTGCCGCGGCACTAGGAGAGAGGCAGTTTTCTGGTGGCTTGTATATGCACCCACGACTCCAAAAGTAGGGAATTATCTCAATGCAATAAGGCCGGCGTGGCATCAGTCCCACAGGGCAAGCCGTGGGGCGGAGCAGGTATAAAAGCCAGAGAGAGCACGCTGGGTAGCGCATACCTTTCTCGGCCTTTTGGCTAAGATCAAGTGTAGTATCTGTTCTTATCAGTTTAATATCTGATACGTGGTCCATCGGGCCACATGATATTAACCTAATTTTTCTCACGGGGGGCAGCCCCCTCCCGGCAGCTTGCTGCCCGGGGGCTGCGCGCGTCGCCTCTGTATTGCACTGCCTCAGAGGCCTGGCGCACCCCCCTTCCAAATTTTCAAACTCAAATCTCTTCTGCGATGGCCCCACAAAACGCTTTGAAACTTGTCTGCTGTGATGAGCAGTGGTGATGACGAATTGGATTTCGTTGCTTTGAGACATGCCAATCGGGATTGCTCAGAGAAAAAGAGGCTTGATAGCACATCAGAGAGCATGACCGGTGAAGTTTACCATCTCTCGAGCAGAACAACTCTAGCCCAACAAAGGGTGTCATGTCTAGGCATACAAGCACACACTGCAAGAAGGGCTTCCAAGGCTCATCCCACGCACTTGAGCATCTCGGCTTTGCCCAGACTAGGCAGAATAATAGTAGCGTGCCAAGCAACATGGGCGAGAAGGACAGATGCCCCTATCAGTGACGGTGATTCCATCTTGCATTGAGATTGCAAGGCTCTTAGGCCTACTGGAGGTTGTGTTTCAAGAGATGGCATGCTGGCTTTTGCATCACTTATTGAAAGTGTTACTTTCTTGCATCCTGTCAAAGCGCATGTTGAGGTTGCATCTGATGCAGGTCCTAAATCCTTGGTAATGAAGTTTGCATAAACCATACGCACCGGAATCCTGACAAGCCAAGACCTCTCTCTCATCGAAGTTGTCGCCCCTCAACGGAATGGCTCGATACCAATGGGAGGGCATCATAGAAAGATCTTAGACAATGATCATGCCTCCGCGGAGGAGGCCATACCACCCTATGCATACTTCCTATTGCATCCAAGATTGTTTTAAAAAAGTGGTTATGGTGGGGGGATTTTTAATTTCTTTTGCTAAGGATTTGGTCTCGAGAGAGAATATTGTCCAGCCAACATGTTGAGCCTGAAGCTCAGCTCATGTGTGGTACAACTTTTCAATTAACTAAATTTTCTCTAAGAAATGGCAACTTCTTTTCGTCATTTGAGATGTGTGGATTGTTTGCTTTTGATCATGTCGATCCATATCACCTTTGAATCTAGCAAAGACCATGTTAGTTTTTTTCCTTGTTTACCCATTTCTTTTCCACTAGAAGTCATCTACTAAACTGTTCACTTCACCCATGAGCTAAAGGGGGGCAATATGGGATAGTATCTAAGAAGTATTCCTGCAAGTTCTCCATACACTTGGTTGTATAAGACACCTTCCATTGTGCATTTGTACATCTCTCTCTCTCTCTCTCTCTCTCTCTCTCCACCATATAAGGGTATCCAAGTATGGCATTGCTATCAAGCAATTCTCCATCACAAGTCTCTTCCTATGGGAAACCAAGCTACAATCACAAGGAAGTGTTGACGGCCAAACACAGAAGGAGCTTTCCAAACTTCTTGCATCATTATTTTTTGAAGCGGAATGACATCTTTGTAATGTTTTGTGCGGCCAATATTCTTTATGGGAACGAGCCTCTAAGGAGGAATTGCATATAAGCCTTTTTTGCTCGAGGTTTTTATCTATGTAAATATGGTATCAGAAAAAGATCTTAGACAATGACCATGCCTGAACGGAGGAGGCCGTACCACCCTATGCATATTTCCTATTGCATCAAAAATTGTTTTAAAAAAAGTGGTTATGGTGGGGGGATTTTTTATTCTCTTTCGCTAAGGATTTGGTCTCAAGAGGGAGTATTGGCCAACCGGCAAGTTGAGCCTATAGCTCATGTGTGGGACAACCTTTCAATTAACTAAATTTTCTCTATGCAATGGCAGCTTCTTTTCATCATTTGAGACGTGTGGATTGTTTGCTTTTGATCATGTCGACGCATATCACCTTTGAATTTAGCAAAGACCATGCTAGTTTTTTTCCTTATTGCTACCATGTTTACCCATTTCTTTTCCACTAGACGTCATCTAAACTATTCACTTCACCCGTGAGCTAAAGGGGGGCAATATGGGCTGGTATCTCACTCTATAGAGCTTCTACTAGTGGGAATGTTCTACATTTGTACATCTCTCTCTCTCTCTCTCTCTCTACCATATAAGGTAATCCAAGTATGGCATTGGTATCAAGCAATTCTCCATCACATGTCTCTTCCCATGGGAAACCAAGCTACAATCACAAGGAAGAAAAAATTTGGAAGATAGTCACTAAAGATGAGCATGAGCATATTCATATAGATCCAAGCCAACAATTGGCATGTGCCCTCAGCTAATAATCTTTTCAAGATCTTAACCTCACTAAAATGGGCAATTATCTCTACTTTGGCAACCACGTTTGATATAAATTCACATCCCAAAGGAGCCTTGTCTAATGAAGAAACTATATACACTAAAGGTTGCCAGCAATGTCATTATATATTTAGAGCATGTTTCATACTTCTCATGCCTACTTGATAAGTACACATTGGTATGAGTACCACCATGTCCACAATAGAAACAAGGTGCATTCTTATAGGTGGTTTATTTGAAGGGTAAATTCTCGTCATTTATCGAACAATGTGGTGATGCAATAATTAGGACTCTATGTTAGTTATACAAGCGGGATAGAGCTATAGTCATGGGTTGCAAGCAATTGGAGGAGAAGACCGGGATCCACCAACATCTAAACAGTCCGAGGCCTACACTTGACCTTAGCCATAATAGCACCAAAGGTCAATCTATATTGTATATATTGATGGGAGAGACCCATGGGTGTTTTCTTGTGGTTGCAGCTAGGTTTAGGTATGTTTTCTTTGAGCCTTAGTAAGCACAAACATGTCACAATTCATGGCAAAAAAACACGGGCTGTACATTGTTGACGTGGCAGGTTGGATGTTGGGAGTTTTTCTGTCAATTAATGAAAGCATTTGACTTTTAGAACTTTTGTTGGAAATACTCGGCTTTAGAGATCTCTTATCAAGAGGTTTAATTAGATCTCTTGTCAAGGGGCTTAATTTCTTTAATTTCATTAGTGATCCTGGTTATATGCCTATGCATGATGATATGGTTCCAATATCTTGATCTGTCAGAAAAGGAGAGTCATGAGTTTGTGCTCCGCATATGTCACAACTTGGTGATGTGGCATGTCTGCTTCTGGACTGGAGAAAGAGGAGAGCTTGTGAACAAAAAGGTGAACCTGAGTCAAGGCCATAATGAGCACAAAACGTGGCACAATTCTTGGTGGAAGACATGGGCCACACGTTGTTGACGTGGCAAGCTCAATGTTGGGAGCTTTGCGCCAACTATTGAAAGCATTGACTTTCAGAACTTTTGAGCATTACTTTTTGAAAGCTGCTTTTGGGGACATTGGTGCAGATAAAGTGAGTCTGTGCTAGGAAGAGCAAGAAGCAGGGATATGGGTGTCTAAAGTGTATGCTAGGGTGATACCGGGGGAATTCACTCTTTATAATACAAAACAGGACGCCACCTGCGAGCGGACAACTTTGATAAAACCCCTATATACGACTCATATTAGGGAATATGACCCCCCTTTCTACGCTTATACGACAATCAATGAAGAAAACTATCATACCCCTATCTTATATATAAAATTTAGGTCGCACATAATCTAACTGAGTAAAACTAGTCAAAGAGTGTGTAGCATAGTGAATTGCAACGTACTAAGGAACCACTTTTGTTGATAACTAGATATACCCTCAATGTGTCTTAGTTTGACTTTCAAATTATGTGCCCGATCAACCTGCACTCTAGCTACTCATCCAATTCTGACCCATCTACAGCTGGTGTAAATCACCCTTGACCTGCTCCAAATTATCCCTTATTTATGACTGGCTTGATGCAAAATTTGATGTGTGACCTGATAAAAAACTTCCCCTAAATTCATCTGAATTCTAGTACAGATCGGTGACCAATTATTACAAAGTAATCAACCCGGTTCAGGTACCCCCCCCTCTTAAATATGATACCCCCCTCCTTATTTTTAAGATTGGGAGATAAATTATTGGGTGCCTGCCCCTAACTTATACGCTTATGTAACTTGTAAAAAACCCCCCTCCCCTGCACTTACGTGGTGAGATAAATTTTCCATGGTGAATCCCCGGGGGGTGATAAAGGAGGTATGAAGGTCAAGGGCACACAGGTTGATCCATATGTGTGTGCAGTTTTGGGATATTTTGACCAACGTGCTTCCATGGGGCTTCTCAAATTGGCTAATTGGAGAGCTTAAAGTGTATAAATGAAAGTGCAAAAGGTGGTTTTCAAAGTGCTTTATAGGCTAGTCCAAAGGGGGCCTGTCAATTTGTAATGTACAACTCAAGATATGACAGTTTGAAGAAAGGGTGCTTCACAGATTCTCAACAGAATGGATGAGTGCAACAAAATGGAGTATGTCGGTCTTTTCGGATTGGTAATTGGATCCCAAATGGATAAGATATGAGAAGTTTAAATTTTTCTGCTGCACCATTTTGATTGCCTCTATAAACGTGCCATCATATGTTTTTCAAGCTTGCCAGGGGTTTGTAGAGGTAGTGTGAAGCTTATGGAGCTAGCCAAAAGTGACGGCCTGCCAAACAGAGTTGCGATCATCAAGATATTAAAGTTTGAAGCTGACAGTTGGCAGAGGAGATGCGGTTACATATGGTTTTTCCCATTTGGGAACGATTGTTTACTATTGTCAACTTGCCAAAATGCACAAGGTCCTGATGGATCAGAGTCAGCTTCCACGTTGGCTTTATACCATGGCCATCTAACATTGGAGTTGGAAATGGGACTAGGTCAAAGTAGCAGGGAAAATGGGGATTTTTTGGGAAATTTTGTGGTTTTGGGTAACCCTTGAAGGTGCACTTCATGGGAGACTGCCACGTGGCGTGGGATTAAACCATATGTGCAATAGAGTCCAAAGGAGGTGTGGTATATATATTGGAGGGAGAAACTAAGTATCCAAGAGGAGAGAGATGGAGCTATGGATTCCTCCCCTCCTTGCCCGTGGGGCGCTGCTATGGTGGCCTTCTCGCATGTGTGCCCACAATGAGATGGTGATTAATGTTGGAGCCACTGTCACCGATGGTGGATTGTGGCATCCGTTTGGCGATGTCGATTGACTATGGCAGTGCCCAATTGGGGCTTGTTCATACACCCGGGGGGGGGGGGGCATGGGCCTCCCCCTTTTGTTTGGAGTATAAGAGGATACCCCACGATGGCGTTGAAGGGGCGGGGTCCCATGCAGTCAGAGAGATGTGGATGTGCCCCCGGGCTGTTTGTGGAGTGCGCATGCGTGCGTGCACGCACAGCACACACACACACACACACACACACACACACACACACACACACACACACACACACACACACACACACACACACACACAGACACACACACACACACACAGAGAGAGAGAGAGAGAGAGAGAGAGAGAGAGAGAGAGAGAGAGAGAGAGAGAGAGAGAGAGAGAGAGAGAGAGGAGAGAGAGAGAGAGAGAGAGAGAGAGAGAGATTTGGGGGGGGGGAGGGGATATATGCGTTGGGGGGTTGTGTTTCCTTGGGACCATGTGGTGGTTTTTCACCCGAGAGCGACTTGTACTTGCTTTTTTTCCACTCAACCTAGAGGAGACTTGTTTACAGTCGTACATTCTTGGACTCTTCATGGCAATACTCGGTTACAGTGATCTCTTATAAGGAGGCTTAATTAGATCTCTTGCTGGGTGTCTAAATTGCTTTACTTTCATTATTGGTCCGTTTATTGATGTGTCGGACAAGGAGAGTCGTCAGTCTCTGCTCCTATCTGTGACACCTTGCATTGAGACTCCTGCATAGGAGGATGTGTTGCAACAGATGGTCGAAAATTGTGTCTGTCACAACTTGGTGATGTGGCATGACTATTATTGGACTTGGAGTTGAGAGGAGAGCTTATGAAAAAAAAGGCATGACCTCGAGCCATAGTGAGCACAAACATGGCACAATTCATGGTAGAAAACACGAGCCATACGTTGTTAACGTGGTAGGTTGGACGCTGGGAGCTTTTGCATCAATTAGTGAAAGTTTCACAACTTCACTTATCGAAAGCATGTACTTTTGGGGACGCCTTGTAAAGATGAGGCCAAGGGCCATTAAATATGTGGCTATGGGGAGTCTTATACACAATTGCAGAGTTAGCTCTCCCATGCAATTGTACACTAGCTGAGAGCATAATGAAACGAAGTACCACAAGGAGGCACCTACTTAGCAACCAATGAATCGAGTGGAATCTCAAGTGTTGAGTTCTCTTTCAAGTCCAAGTATGCGGTGATTATGAAAGAAGAGCAAAGAAAGAACATAGATTTCAACCTTTTATCAAACCTTTCTTACTAGAGGAATATTCAACAAGGCTTGTGGCACCTAAGAGATTAACACTTCAAGAAATTCTACATGCTACGAGACATACAATATGCTCAGAACTTGCTACACAAAATCAAGCAAATGAGGATATTTCTATGAAGAGAGCTAGCCATGCAATTAACGCTTGAGCCACTTGATAGTGAGGACACCTTAAACATCCATGAATTAGGTTTTTAGTTACACCTCATTGATAAATCAAATTCTTTTTTCCTCGAGTTTTTTTATCTTTGTAAATATGGCATCATAGAAAGATCTTAGCCAATGATCATGCCTCAGGAGAGGAGGCCATACCACCCTATGCATATTTCCTATTGCATCAAAGATTGTCTTAAAAAAGTGGTTATGGTGGGGGGGATTTTTTACTCTCTTATGCTAAGGATTTGGTTTTAACAGAGAATATTGGCCAACCAACAAGTTGAGCTGAAGCTAATGTGTGGGACAACTTTTCAATTAACTAAATTTTCTCTAAGAAATGGGCAATTTCTTTTCATCATTTGAGATGTGTGGATTGTTTGCTTTTGATCATGTCGATGCATATCACCTTTGAATCTAGCAAAGACCATGCTAGTTTTTTTACTTATTGCTACCATTTTTACCCATTTCTTTTCCACTATAATTCATGTAAATTGTTCACTTCACCATGAGCTAAAGGGGAAAATATGGGCTAGTATCTCACTCTCTAGAGCTTCTACTAGTGGGAATGTCTCTATGCTAGCTCCTTATCCACTAATCTAAGAAGTAGTCTTGCCAGTTCTCCATACATTTGGCTGTATAAGACACTTTCCATTGTATATTTGTACCTCTCTCTCTCTCTCTCTCTCTCTCTCTCTCTCTCTCTCTCTCTCTCACCATACAAGAGTACCGCAAGGAGGCACCTACCTTAGCAGCCAATGAATCTGAGTGGAGTCTCAAGTGTTGAGTTCTCTTTCAGGTCCAAGTATGTGGTGATTATGAAAAAGAGCAAAGAAAGAGCACCTACCTTATAATCAATACAGATTATAAACAACCAATGTGGTTAAGTTTAGAGATTGAATAGTGAAATAAAGAAACTTTAAGTTTAGTCAATGTATCTACAAGCACCTAAACCGAGCCATGGCCTCTGAAGGTGATTGGTAGACCCACAATCAATCTCATAGAGATACTGTACATAAAATGAGGAATGCTTCATAGCTATCAATTTTCATGAATTGCATGCCGCTTCAAATCTACCTTTGCTAAATACTAGGCCCATAACACCTAGTGCTCATGCATTTAACAAAAAATGATATGAACCTATATTTTCATGACTATAAGTACCGATGCTTATGAAATATGTGATGCTCAATGCACATGAAGAGAGGGTATATAGTACTATGAAGAGAACTAAATACTTTCTACTACAATCACTTAAAAACCAAAATGTTTGAACCATAATAGAAATGTGAAATATAAATCACATCTAAGCACAAACAATGAAATATTTTCATTAACAATACATAGCCTTGCTATACATACAAACAACCATTCGTGAATGTTGTTCAGTAGTACTTGTAAGCTTCACAAGTCTTACTATGTATCCTCGGATAATGTTTGACCACTAAAGACATGCTTGAAATGGTCTAATACATGGATATGACCACCACCTAGGGGATTTGTCATGACACATAATTGAAATAAAGGTGCTAGTGTCAGTCCAAAGACTCATATTCTCAACATGTGGAATATGTCTCATATAATGATGTCTAAAAATATGACACCCATCAAGTACGAGATGTACTTGTCTGTGGAGGTAATTGTAAACACTCAACAAAATGAGTGAGGGGACCCTGATAACTCGTACTCTGCACTCGCTAAACCAAAATCCATGAGTTTCTAGACGATGTTGCATACCTTATGACTATCAATGTGTGCCAAACAAAACCTTACTATGTAGGTCTATAAATGCAGGGTGCAAAAATGTATCTGGGACACTACATGCCCAAAATTCTTTGCTCCTACATGACCTTGTCATGTGTCTAAAGAGAAAAATGGATAAAAACATTTCTAGAATATGCATCCCACTTGGAAAACTCAATTTGGTTAGCATTGGGCAACTTGATCATGAGGGTTATCATACCGCTTTTGGAGATGCTGTTGTCAAAGGGTTATTTGATTGTGGAATTTTTTTTCAAAGATGGAACTCTTTACACTCTACGTGTGTGTGTTGTGTGTGTGTGTGTGTGTGTGTGTGTGTGTGTGAGAGAGAGAGAGAGTGAGAGAGAGAGAGAGAGAGAGGAGAGAGAGAGAGAGAGAGAGAGTTTATATTTGACATCCCTTTATTCAAGAACCATATACTGACACTTGACACAAAAATGACATAACCAGGGGACACAAGACAAAACACAAATTTTTAAACTATTGAACTTATTCTTGGTACATCCGTTTCTGGTAGGAGATTGAGAGAGCTCCAAAAATCATACAAGAAAAGGCCTATACCTACCACCATCCATCAAAAAAATAGCAAGTGGGCTACTTTGATGGGAAGTTAGATATCCAAGAAACCCATTCTACTCGTTATCGCTGTCCCATAGCCCAAGACCCCCTTAGTCTCCTTGTATATATTAGGGGGTCGGTTTTTTGCCTTCCTATTAGGCATAATCCATTTCTTTATGACTTTTTTTGCTACCATGGCATGTTTTGGTTTAATGGGTACTTTTGATTTTTTGAGGAGGTACCTCATCAACCATTAGCATATATTATTGTTTTCTTAACCTAAAGGTTTGTTGCCATCATAACATATCAAAGTCCAACTATGTTATATTATAATGTATTTTTGTTAAACATTTGTGTGTAGTTTAAACACAACAAATACATCCATTCATCAATTTGATTCCATCTTTTATGGAGCCCCTAAGCCTAAAGCCATCTTTTATTTAAACCACTCATCCTTTTATGGGTCATCTAGTTGTACAATGTACTTCTATTTATGTATAATATACCCATGTTTATACGATTACTTTAGAAATAATTTCCTAAATCCTCAATTTTTAGAAAATTTCGATAGAGTTTCCCCCATTTTTGATTATTTTATCCAAAAAACCTTGAGATCACCCATGGCAACTTCATATCGAGGATTTTCATACATCTTTTTGTCCAAAAAAACCATATATTTGTAGTGTGCGCTTAACTTAGCATGGTTCATTGCTAAGCATGTAGTATTGTTTTCAAGGCACGTTACCTACTATCATACCATAACAAAGTTTAGCACTGTAAACTTTTTTTTTAGTGTGTCTTTTTAAACCAACATGCTTTGTGAGAACATCTATGCCCAACCATGCATTAAGTACCCCATTCATTAATAAAAAAAACCTTTTGTAAGTAGAGCAGATAAAACATCATACAAAATACAAATCTTCTCTCAATAGACCTCGAAGGAGTGTCTACCTGGTTTGCGAAGCCCTAGCCGCCATGAGTACGATTGTGATGCAATTTCTTGTGGTGGTTGCAACTTGGTTGAGTGCTGCCAAAAGGGAGTATGATCTGAGGTTTATCGCCGAGCTATGTTTGTGAGTTTTGAGCAGGTGTAGGTTTGACCCGAGTATTTTCTCTTGATGGTGTAGTGCTCTTATGTCTTGTGTGTGTGTGTGTGTGTGTGTGTGTGTAGGGGTGAATAGGGAGAGGGAGCTCGGAACACACGGACGGATTCTTAGCTATGGGTGAGTTATTAGAACATAAGAAGTCTTTGATGAATAAATACATGCAGATTACAAGAGCTCAGAATAACCACGTTGATGGTGTGATGCTCATGTTCCATGTGTGTGTGTGTGTGTGTGTGTGTGTGTGTGTGTTGTGTGTGTGTGTAGATGAGGGTTGAAAGTGAGTGCAAGGTATCAAGGGGCATCTCTAGCCTCAGAACCCCCACTAGGAACTCTAGTTGGATTTCCTTCTATGCTCTCTCCTCAGGACACACAACTCTTTCTTTTGTTAAGGTAATCAGACCTCTTGTTGTATATATCATGCTATGAGCTTTATTGACCCTATGTGTAGTCATTGGAGCCCAAGGATCCCATCCGTCTAACCACTAAAAATATTGTTGGCTTGAATCAACAATTCTTGATCTTTCAGGACTCAATCTTCTTATCTTTGATCTAGTCTCCGATACAGTAGGTCTGATTACACTAGGAGTGATAAAATATTGGTGGAGTGGACCTTCAAAAGATGTATATCTCTCAAGTTCTCTCTGGTCTATTGTCAAGTACCATTAGGAGAAAGTTGGACTCACTTTTGGGCCTTTCAGTTCTAGAGAGAGAGTGGCGCTCGACCAATGAGGAAGAGGCTAACATTACGTTGAGAATCGACATCTTGGAGCCAAGCTCTTTTAGAAAAAAGGGAGGAAAATATTATTTTGTTCATCAAATTGCACAACTTCATGCTTTCAAGGCATAAATGCCATAAGTCATACTAACTCTGTACCGACGAATTTCAGAACTTTCATTGAAGACTCTATCTAGTATCTATGTTCCCACCCAAATATGACTTTGAGTAGCTCTACTTCCCTCTCAAAACTTTCTTCCCTTTTTTAATATTTGCGCTAACTTTTATGTGTATTCTAGTGCACACCATGACCACTTCTTGACGGCCTAGCACTACCATTGACTCTGTTAGCATTTGAACAGTTATACTACAGATGATCAAGCATGGATACCATCTCAAATAACTATCAAAATTTCGGTACTACTGCAAACTAGGAGGAGGAAGAGGAGGCAACACAATGATTTCATGAAGGCTTTTAAGGGACAAGTTAAAAGTTTTAAAGTATGTGTATGAAGCAAGCGGGTGAAAGAGGTCCTCATACAACATGCTTTTCAGCATGCAGGCTTAAGGTTGCAAACATCTCCTCCAAGTTTTCCATGGCATCAGCCCAACTGTAAGTTATTTTGAGCATCTCACTTGGTGCATGATTATATTTGAAGGTTAAATGGTGGATATCATCTTTGGTATGTTCCAGATATTATCCATCGAATAGGACGGATTGGCAACTAGTTGAGAGCATAGTTGAGATTTTGATGCTTTCCATGCATTTATTGGTGAGTAAATGTACGAGGAAAGACAACAAAGAAATTTGCAGATAATGGAATATCCTTTTATGATATGTCATATTTGGAACCGAGAACTTCCTTTGGTTGGGGTCGTGTAGCTCCTTTGTCACTTCCATCCTTTGACATCAAGGATTGGTCTTTGCCAGCTTTGCAAACTAGTGAAAGCTTTTAGGTTGTTTCAGGATATACAAAAGTCCCTCAAGTATTTAATTGCCACAAAAATAGTTCGGCTCGCACTATTTATGCCTCTTGAAGTGTTTGTATATTTCTTCTTTGATGAGTAAATAAGAACTACCGCAACAATGTTCATTTGCAAGTCTGAGAGCTGTTTGGACTTTTTAGATGATAATTGGGATAGGAACAATCACAGGGCAAAATCTGTATTTTGTAAAAGAAGTCCATAATTTACAAGTTTATAATAAGCTCTCAAAATTCATAGTGTCGTTTTACTATTTTAGATATCATCTTCTTAGTGTGTAGCTTATTCCACTCGACCAAGATACAGAGTCTAGTCTCGAGAAAAAACCTCTATCAATGGAGCTCTACTTTCGAGACTGCCTACTTGCTGGGATAGAGACAATGTCAAGCACAACTCTTGCACAGATCAGGGTAGATCGTATATGTGAAGAACTTCCACTTTTGCCGGAATTGTATGCATTTAGTCTCAACAATAGAAAGGTGCTTACTAAATGGATGAATTTTCATTGTCTTTAATACATTGAGACAGGAATCTAACTCTTTCATCTTCTCAGATTCCAAGACGCAAGGAGAAAACAAAATTGTGCAGGAGTCCCTCTCAAATACACTTCACTTAATTGCTTCCATCGGAAGCTAAGTCACATACATTGTGCATGCAATGAGCTTTGATGCCATGCAAACCATGATGTACTCTTCAAAGTGACTAATACAGAGACATTTTGTGCCGCTCAAACAATGTTTAAAAAATGTACACTTTTCATTGTCTCAAAACTTTACAAATTGTGTTGTTTTTGTCAAGATGTATACAAAGAGAGGTAGTTATTACTCCCTTCCCCTGCTACTGCTCCTTGTCCTCTCCCCCGGTTGGTGCCACTGGTCCCTTTCCTCTCCCTTGATTACTGCCACTGGTCCCCTGCCCTCTCTGCCACTGCTTCCTTGCCCTCTTCCCCGGTTGCTGCTTCTTCTCCCTCGGGGGACGCTCGTCTCCGGCATCCTTGCATCGTTCGAAATCATGGGTCTCTTTCATGGCTTCCCATGCATCTTGCACCTGTGAAGTTTCCCTCTACTCTTGCTCTTGTCGCTGATGTGTAGCCCATTCCTCTACTTCTGCGGCGTCCGGATCCGCATAATATATTGATTGATTGCTTATTGCATATTTGAACTTACTCTTGAGTCTGATGGCAGCGCTGCATCATTTTGTCAATGCGAGCCTGTTCAAACTCCTCAGCTCTCGCTCCTTCCTCTCTTGTATGTCTATTTATCGAGATTATAATATGTTGGATGGCCATTACAGAAAAATGTCACACATCGTTGGGGGTGTAGTTATGTAATTGAAGTTCCTGTAGAAGCGTGATAATAAGAAAGTAAGTAAAGATGTTGCTTCTTTTTAATACAAATGTTGCAACAAACAAACAATGAAAACAACACGATTACTTATGTTTGGTACATCCAAAATTTGACCGAGGAGCAACAAGGTATTCAAACAAGTTCGCCAGCAACAGCTATAGTCATCAACTTGCATGGGCACAGTGACCGTTTGTGCCGGATGGTAGTCCCTAGATCATGTTCTAACAAAACATGCTCTACACAGCATACAAATTTTTTTGCGGCACTACATACGTAACCACTTGAGTCAGTAACACATTACAAAGAGATACTACTTCCAAATGTATCCAGATGTGCCTTACGTTTTTACACGAGCGTGAAACAACCTGCTTTACCGGAGTTTGCGTAGTAGACAATCTTATCTTCAAGGTCAAATAACAACAGACTCCAATGATCACTACACCAAAACCATCAAAAGATCCTAAATCCAATATGGTTTTTACAAGGCAAAAAGAAACTCACGATTGATTGTATGCAATGACCAAAAAACGCACAAGATCAAAATTGACTCTGCTAAACCAGCGCAATAGAGCCAAAAAGGAAAACTCCATTGTTCTGTAGCATAGGCGAGATCAACGGATCTATTACGTATATTTTGTTCTGAACATCAGTGGGTAGTACCGAGATAGCGTGCCTAACATGAATCAATGGCAGAGATTAGACTTTAGATATTTTAGTGGGCTGTCACACTGCCACAAACACATGAGCCAATACCGAGCGATTGGGGCACCTATCAAATTCCATAAGCCACTGACTCGCTTGGTATTGACCCATGTCTTAGCGGTAGTGAGCCATCTAATGAACCAAGCGTGACTTATAAAGAAAATCTTGAGACGTAACACATAACAACATTGACGACTGCCACAAAGACATGGGTCAATACCGAGTGAGTGGTATAACTATCCAATTCCATAAGCCACTGACTCACTTGGTATTACCCATGTCTTGGCGGTAGTGAGCCATTCAATGAACCAAGCATGACTTATAAAGAAAATCTTGAGACGTAACACATAGCAACGTTGACAAACTGCCGCTAAGACATGGGTCAATACGAAGGGAGTGGTATAACTATCCAATTCCATAAGCCACTGACCCATGTCTTAGAGAAAGTCAGCCATTCAATGAGCCAATCATGACTTATAAAGAGCTTGAGAAGTACTACATAGCAATGTTGACGACCGCATACGTTGCGTTGGAGTTGGAGAAATTGCGCATGCACGTGAAGTCTTGTTGATTGAGGTTGAAAATGCAACCCCTCTGTGACCTTCCAGAAAGCAGTATCTGTGCATGCAGAGGCGCTGCACTAATCAGAACTTGCAACTTCTCTTCATTTTCTTTGTTGATTTGCTCTAAAATAATCAACTCCTCTGATAAAGGCTCCTCATTGGATGGCCCTTGTGAAGCAGAGCCTTTCCCTTGTTTGTTGAGCTTTATCCGTGGCTACCTCATTCTCCTCCCTTAATGGCACATGCTCCTCCCTAACAGGCACATGCTCTTTCCTAACAGGCACCTCCCTTACTGACACATGCTCCTCCCTAACAAGCACAAGCTCCTCCCTAACTAGCTCCAGATCCTCCATGCCTTGCTCATTTTTGCTTCATAACTGGTTCTCCATAACTATCTATGTTTCTTCAAGGATCGCCTCAGGGTCCACCCTAGCCTGCTCATGCCCTCATTGGCTGGCTCAACCTTCCCATCTGTGTCATTTCTCTTGACCCGTGATCGTGTCCTTCTGCTGTTTAATTCAGACCTAAAAGGCTCTGTCTATCGTGCATGAGGATGGAGAGGGGGGATGTTAAGAATATCCATGAATCTACTATCCCGGATAGGTACTGGCTAAAGCAGCCATTGTAGCAGAAGTGAAGCCTTTGAAGGGTCAAAACCCCGTTGTCTGATAGTAACACGCTGTGCATGGGCAGCTAGGATATATCCATCGCTGAAGAATTCAATGAGGTAGTCTTTTGCAATTTCTTGTAGGCAGAGAAGTGCACTACTGGCCCATCGCAATGCCCACTCTCCAATGCTCGCAAATCTCTTGCACTACTCGCTGGAAAGGAAGTTGTGGAATGGCGGTTGCATGTGCCGTTCAATCCTTTGCAGCTCTTGCATCGCAGCTCTTGTAGGACACCTCTGTGCTCCTCATATTGGTGCTTTCTTGCTTGAGCATGCAAAGAATCACCTGTTGTCTTTCTACGTGTGGCCTTTGCACGAGGCATCTCTACAAATATCATAACAGAAAATGACATGTCATTTTTTTCACAAGGGACTTAAAATTTCTAGGGTCATCACAAAGCGAAGAGAGTGCACCAAATACAGTTGTATTGCCTCTACTTGCTTGGTACTGACCTCAAAAAAGTATAATAGCAAACATCATTAATAAAGATGATGGTTAGTAACAAGCAAACAGGTGCAATGAACAGAGTTTTCCTTCCTTATTCGCTTGGTACTGACCTCATAAAAGTGTAATAGCAAACATCATCAATAAAGATGATGGTAAGTACAAGCGAACATGTGCAACGAAAGAGTTTTCCTTCCCTTATTCGCTTGGTAGTGACCTCATAAAAGTATAATAGCAAACATCATTAATAAAGAGGATGGTAAGTACCAAGCGAACATGTGCAACGATGGTCAGTACCAGCGAACAGGTGCAATGAATAAAGTTGGCCTTCCCTTATTCTCTTGCTACCGACCTCAAAATAGTATAATAGCAAACATCATTAATAAAGAAGATGGTCAATACCAAGCAAACAGGTGCAACGAACAGAGTTTGCCTTCCCTTATTTGCTTTGTACTGACCTTAAAAAAGTATAATAGCAAATATCATTAATAAAGATGATGGTTAGTACCAAGCAAACAGGTGCAACAAATAGAGTTTTCCCTTCCCTTATTCGCTTGGTGCTGACCTCACAAAATACAAGTGCACAAAAGTGTAGTAGCATACCTCTTCACTGTGTGTAGAGTTCTACGTCACTAAAGCATCGCAGAATAGGAGGAAAAAGTATTAGGAAATATGACGTAGCTAAATAGATATTTGAGTAGGTTACTTAATGGAGAGAAATAGATTTCACACACACAAGATTATAGAGTAGGAAGAGAGAGAGAGAGAGAGAGAGTAAACACGATATACGTGGTTCACCCAATGTGGGCTACGTCCATGGGAAAGTATCCACTCAGTGGCTTTAGTACTTCAAAACAAGAAGTAGTTTACAAAGGGATTAGACCCTTAATAGAGCTCCCGCCTTGCTTCACTCTCACCACCTCACACTCACCTTGTTGCATCAACTTCACACTATGAAATATGTGTAGAAATGGCTCCTTTTATAGGTCAAAAGGGCTGCCCTCTCTCATGAGAGGCAGCCATGTGTAGCCACCCTTGTAGATAAGTCCAAACCGGACCCTCCAATCCAGCCATGTGTGGCCGCCCTTGAGAAGACAAGTCCGTTTTTGAATTCGGCCACCGGCCATTGACTTCCGACCACGGCCAACTGGCCAACCGACGGTGGTTTTCGACCACTTTTTGGCGGCCATCCGGCCATAATATTCTGGTGAAAAGGAATATTCCGGCCCCTAAAGTTGCCCCTGAATTTTGGCCGTGAAAATTTTGGTATCCGACGAGTGATTTTCCTTCACGCATGATGGCTTCTCCTCATAATGGGGGCCTTACAAATGTGCATTTTTACCACAAAAAATTACAAGGGGTAAATCAGGCTCCATACTTAACAATCTCCCACTTGGAGACTGATCTCCAAACCAACCCTGTGACTGCTTTCCATCCTGGCTTCTTATCCTTGAATGCCGATCGAAGATGAGAAAAAGCTCAACTTCTCCTTGTTGACCACCTTTGTAAACATGTCTGCAGGATTTTCACTTGTATGCACCTTTCCTAGCTTTAGATGTCCCTCTTCAAAAGAGTGCGTATGAAGTGATATCTCACCTCAATGTGCTTTGTCCTTGAATGAAAGGCTGAGTTCTTCACAAGATGGATAGCACTTTGGCTATCACTGTACAATACACAATTGGCTTGTTTGAATCCAAGCTCTTCTAAGAATCTGTGAAGCCACATAATTTCTTTGCTTGCCTCCATCATTGCTACATACTTGTTTCGTGGTAGAAGTGAGACCACTTTTTGCAGCTTTGAAGCCTAGCTTACTGTTGTGCCTCCAACTGTGAAGACATAGCCAGTAGTGCTTCTTCGATTATCATTGTCAGCTACCATATCTGCATCAGCATACCCTTCTAGAAAAATATCAGTTCCTCCAAAATACAAACCATTTGTTGTTGTCCCTTTTAGATACCTAAGTATCCACTTCACAGCTTGCCAGTGTTCTTTAGCTGGGTTGTCATGAACCTACTCGCAACTCCCACTGCATGTGCAATATCTGGCCTTGTCTAGATCGTAGCATACATTAGAGAACCTACCATTGTAGCATATGGAACTTAGACATATAGGCTATCTCCTCTTGTGTCTTGGACACACAGCCATCATTAATTTAAAATGACCAGCCAAGGTGTAGAAAGTGGTTTTGCATTTTGCATTGCAAACCTTTCTAGTACCTTCTTGATGTAATCCTCTTGAGATAGCTTTATTGTCTTCTTCGTCCTGTCCCTTGAATTTTCATACCAAGTATCCTCTTTGCAGCACCTAAATCTTTCATTGAAAAAGATTTAGATAGCTCCTCTTTTAGGTCTTGATGTCCTGCATGTTAGCACTTGCAATCAGCATGTCATCAACATACAACATTAGGATGATGAACTTCCATCTCCCAAATTCTTCGTGTAGACGCAATGATCTGAGTTGCATCTCTGAATCATGATCTAACATCCATCGATCGAACTTCAAGTACCATTGTCTTGATTGCTTGCTTTAATCCATACAAGCTTTTCTTAATCTGCAAACAATTTTCTCCTACCTTTTACTTTTTCATACCCCTTTGGTTGAAGCATGTAGATTTCCTCCTCTAAGTCACCGTGAGGGAATTCCGTATTTACATCCATTTGCTCGAGATTTAAATCATGAGCAACCACAAGGCTTAAGACAAGCTTAATTGAGTTCATTTTTACAACATGAGAAAATATTTCATTGAAGTCAATACCTTTCTTTTGAGAAAACCTTTTACCACAAGCCTAGACTTGTACCTTTCTTCCCACCATCTTCTTCCTTCACCTTGTGGACCCATTTGTTTTGAAGTGTCCACTTACCTTTAGGCAACTCAATTCCATGTTTGGTTGCGATGTAGTGAGTCCATCCCCACTTGCATGCTCTTCGTCCATTCTTCTTTGGATTCATGTTGCATAGCTTCTTTGTATGATTCCGGCTCTCTAGAATCTGAGATCAAGAGATGGTTGAAGGAAGGAACAAAAATTTTTGGAGGTCTACTTGCTCTTGTAGATCTTTGGGGAATATGTTGAGGCTCCTCAATTGGTTGACGTTGTTGCACATTGTCCCCGTTTGCAGTCCTTGAGTCTTCACCGTCCTCAAGCTCCATGTACTCATCACCTGTTTCTTTTGTTTGTTTTCTTTCCAAAACATATTTTGTTCATTAAAAATTACATCCCTACTCCTTAATATTTTACCATCTTCAGGATTCCATAGGCGATACCCAAAGTCACCTTCTCCATAGCCAATGAAGAAACACTTTTTGGACTTTGCATCTAGCTTTGATCTTAGGCTTCTGTCTATGTGCACGAAATCCTCACACCCAAACACTTTGAGAAATGCATAATTCACCGGTTTACCTGTCCATGCCTCTTCTAGAACTCCCCCATCCAATGCCGTTGAGGGTGACCGATTGATTAAGTACACATACGTACTTACAACTTCCACCCAAAGCTAAAGCGATAGGCCTGCATGTAGCTGCATGCTTCGTGCTCGCTCCATGACTGTCCTGTTCATCCTTTCCGAAATCCCATTTTGTTGAGGTGTCCTTGGGGTTGTCCTTTGCCTCTGAATGCCATTGCTAGCACAAAAGCTTTCAAAAGCTTAGCTGCAATATTCGCCTCCATTGTCAGATCTGAGGCATTTAACCTTGGTACTTGTTTCATTCTCCACAAAGGCTTTCCACCTTTGAAATATGGAAAATACATCGGACTTATTCTTCATGACATAAACCCATGTTTTTCTAGTTGCATCGTCTATGAATGTTACATAGTACAATGAGCCCTCAAGTGATGGTGTACTTGCAGGACCCAAAACGTCAGAATGAACCAACTCAGGTTTTTTTTTTTCTTTCATTTCCTGGTTTTTGAAAATTTACTCTCTTTTGTTTACCATAAACACAATCTTCACAGAACTCTAAGTCCACTTCTTTCAAACATGGCAGAAGCTTCTTTGTTTGAAGGATTTGCATTCCTTTGGCACTCATATGCCCAAGCCGGTAGTTCCACACCGCACTGTCAAACTTCTGTACTTGCTGCACAAGCTGAAGGTTGCGTGCTCATAGTACACAAGTAAAGTGTACCAACCTTTTCTCCCTTCGCAACCACCAAAGATCCCTTTGAGATCTTCCACCGTTTGTTTTCGAATGCAATGTTGTGACCTTCATCATCCAATTGTCCTGTAGAGATCAATTTTTTTGAAGAGAAGGAACATGCCTAACATCTTTAAGCTTCCATTCACGTCCGTTAGCAGTTTTGACAGAAACTATACCTTTGCCGACAATCTCACAAGCTTCATCATCTCCCAAGTATACATACCCAAAATTACCTTTGGTGTAATCTTGGAAATGTTGCTTATGTGGTGTCGCATGGAATGAAGCCTCGGAATCTACTATCCAGGAATTAGACACATTGTCTAATGAGAGAATTAGAGCATCTTGTTCTACTTTACCTGCCACATTGGCCTCTGATGTTGGCTTGTTGTCTTGAGAGTCGAGACTCAGTCTCCTTCTTCTTCTTGGACCACCAATCCTTCTTGACGTGGCCCTTCTTTCCGCAATTCCAACATTCAAGAATTGACTTTGTGCGTGACTTGCTCTGTCTTAAGCGATCACGACCCTTTTGGTTTTGAACCTCTCCTTAGGACTTCCTCTTGTTTCCACTGACAATGCAGCACTTGATGATTCTCCTGTGCTTCTCCTTCGTATTTCCTCGCTTAGGAGAACACCCATAACATCATCAAACTTAAGAGTATTTGTGCCAAAATAGAATTACTTATAGCCATCACAAGGCTGTCCCAACTATCTGGTAGAGATGATAGTATAAGGAGAGCTCGCACTTCGTCATCGAAATTGATTTTCATCGATCGAAGTTGAATTATGTTTGTGTTAAAGTCATTTAGGTGTTCTACAACTGAACCATTCTCTGCCATCTTTAGATTGAACAAGCGCTTCATAAGAAATACCTTATTGGATGCCAATGGTTTCTCGTAGAAGTTGTCAAGTGACTTCATCAAGTCCTCCGAGGTCTTCATCTCCGAAACATTGAAGTCCACCGTTGATGCCAAGCTTAACCATATTGTTCCCAGTGCTTTTCGATCAAGGACAATCCACGCTTCATCTGCCATTGTTGCAGGCTTCTTTGCAAGACCGCCTAGTGGCAAATAGAGGTGCTTTTGGTAGAGATAGTCTTCAATCTGCATCTTCCAATGTTGGTAGTTTTTGCGTTGAAATTCTCAATCTTGAGCTTCCCTTCCTCCGCCATAATTCCCACTCAATTCAAGGAATCATTTCCTTGAGATAACTTAGCTACGAGCAAAACTTGCTTAATACCAGTTGTTGTTAGGAAATATGATGTAGCTAAATAGATATTTGAGTAGATTACTTAATGGAGAGAGTTTAGATTTCACAACACAGATTATAGATAGAGTAGAGAGAGAGAGAGAGAGAGAGAGAGAGAGAGAGGAGAGAGAGAGAGAGAGAGAGAGAGTACAACGATATACGTGGTTCACAATGTGGGCTACATCCACGGGAAAGAAGCCACTCAATGGCTTTAGTACTTCAAAACAAGAAGTAGTTTACAAGGGATTATACCCTTAGTAGATCTCCCACCTGAAATGTATGTAGAAATGGCCTCCTTTTATAGGTCAAAAGGGTTGCCCTCTCTCATTTAGAGGCAGGATTTTGTGTAGCCACCCTTGTGTAGATAAGTCCAAATCGGACCCTCAATCCGCCCATGTGTGGCCGTTGAGAAGACAAGGTCCGTTTTTGAATTCGGTCCACCGGCCACCGGCCAACTGGCCAACCGACTGGTGGTTTTTCGACCACTTTCCGGCCGTCGTCTGGCCATAATATTCCAGCGAAAAGGAAAATTCTGGTCCCTAATGTTGCCCCTGAATTTTGGCCGTGAAAATTTTGGTTTCCGACGAGTGATTTTTATTTTCGACGATGAGTGATTTTCCTTCACGCACGATGGCTTCTCCTCATAATGGGGGCCTTACAAATGTGCGCGTTTTTACCACAAAAAATTACAAGGGGTAAGCAGGCTCCATACGTAACAAGAGGAGGATGCGCAAAAAGGAGGAGCACTAGAGAGTAAGATGAGGATGCACAAAAAGGGTTGGGAGCACAAAAGAGATGGTTTTGCTTACTGCGTAGCATCGACGGGGGCAGAGTTAAAACGCTAGGCAGTAGAGGATGCAAAAAGAGGGAGAAGAGCGCTCAAGCTTTTACTGTTTGCTCACTGTATGAGCGCTCATCTGGGCCTAGGGTATAGTTAAAATGTTTGGCAGGGGTGCTGCCTCTAAACTTAGTTATGCTTACCTCGACGAGGGTGACAACTTCACTTATGCACATGATTACACCCGAGATTGTGGTTGGTAGATCGTACTGCATGGGAATCTGATCTCGTTTATTACTCCTAAAATGGTTTGTCCTTGTGAGCACAACCCACATGCCTTTTTCAAGTGACCGTTTAGAGTCAGATGTTGATTTTTGTTGCAGTCGACATCTCCATCTCCAAGTAGAACAAACAGACCGCCCTTGTCTTCGCCTTTTTTGCACTCTTCCCCTTGGCCACCTCTCACGATCTTGCATTGACAGACCTCCACTGGCTTGAGTCCATTGCTACCACGTCGCCATCGCCCTTGCCTTTGCCTTTTCTTCCTCTTCCTCCTGGCCACCTTTTGGTTCTTTCTCTCAGCGACCTGCAACATCACCATCCAATTCGGTGCCATTGGATTTTGTAGAGAGAGGTTCTCTCTCTCTCTCTCTCTCTCTAGGTCCCATAGGTCATATTGGCTCAGGACACTCCAGGACGATAATAGAACTATCTTATCTATCTATCTATCTCTCTCTCTCTCTCTCTCTCTCTCTCTCCCCCCCTTCCCCCCCTTGCCTGTGTGTTGTTAACTATGTGTGCACCAAAGCCACTGTTAACGGGGTTTAGGGCACAAGGGGAACAACACTTCAAGGTCAAAGAGTGGTCGTTAGGGTAAGATTAGAAGTCTCGCAACCTCAAGATTCGCATAGTTACAAATCGTACGTATTAGTTGAGATTCTCCATGCACCGCATGGTTAGAATAATTACTCCTTATGTGACAGTGCCTGAGTTGTTATTCAATGCTATGTTTGGGCATAGTGAGTGAGTAGGCCAATATATCTTTTATTGATACATTAAATTCTCTGTTCCAATCCACCTGTTTTGAATGGACGTGGGTACAACGTAAATTCAACTTGAGTCAGAACCAAGCGAATAGGGCCCTTTGAAGATTCTTGGGGTCCCTGTTCGCCTAGTTCTGACTCTAGTCATGTCACCTATTATGACATGAGTGCATGGGACAGAACCAAGCAAATAGAGATCGTGAGGGATACTCCAGGTCCAATATTCGCTTGGTTATGACACCAAATACAGACCAATTTTCATAGTAGTAGTTTTGGCTTGCTTTTTCTTTTAGACATGGGGATCATAGTCCTGGAGACATACGATGTGGGCCAGGATACAAAGCATTTACTGATAACATTAAATGCTCTGTTCCAATCCACCTATTGTAAATGGACGTGGGTACAACATAATTCAAGTTGGGTCAAAACCAAGCGAATAGGGTCCTTCGGAGATTCTTGGGGCCCTATTCGCCTGGTTTTGACTCTAGTCATGTCACCTATTATGAAATTAGTGCACGGGACATAACCAAGAGAGTAGAGACCTTGAGGGATACTCCAGGCTCAATATTCACTTGGTTATGACACCAAAAACAGACAATTTTGAAAAATAGTTTTGGATTGCTTTTTCTTTCAGTCATGGGGATCATAGTCCTGGAGAGAGACAATGTGGATGAGGATACATGTGAAGAAAAACTATTCACGTTCTTATACAATGCCTATGCTCATCACCGTGCATCAGAACTATCAGGAATGTTTAATGCAGAGTTTTCTATAGAGAGGATCATAGATTGCTCATTTGAGTACCTACAAACCCATTTGCAACAGTATGAGGCAGTCATTTGTGACAATTCCATGACAATTGATGGCATGAGATATGTGCCCCCAGCCGACCTTGACCCTGACAAGAGTGCGGCAAGGAGACTGAATTGTTGTCTAGAAAAGTGTCCCTCCAATGCACTGCTTGTACAAGACAGGTGTATGAAGCACTTAAAAAAGTGTTGCTTAGTGGAATTCAACCACGGGTTTGTCTGTTACTTGTATTACAGACGGATGGTGAGTCAGAGACTTCCTAGTCAACAACTTTTGGTATTGTCCATTGGCGCTAGAGGAAGAGATAGAGGATGTGGAGGTGCAGTTTGACCCAGAAGAAGAGTGGGTAGAGGTATTAAAGGAAGCATTTGATGCGGGCTTAACTCTTGCTTCTCTTGCGAATGCAGCATCAAGGTGCAAGCAAGAAAGCCCAAATAAGGAAGTGACTTTGCCTCTGAATTGCACTCCCAGCTTTGCTATGGCAGGCGACACCCACTATTTTCTGCTCACAAATATCATGCATGAGATAAATATATGGGAGGACTACTGCCTAGCTGCAATTGCAGATTTTTGTGAGGCAGACATGGGATTTGTGGATGATGATGGAGTGGACTAACATCTTATTGCTGACATAGCTATCCACAACTTACATTTCACTTCAGGGTGGCAACTGATCAAAGATACATTCAATGAAGTGAAGTCTAGAGAGGCCAATTTGCCAATAGATGAGCAGTTTCAATCGACAAAAAACCACTCGGCTTGGAAAACATGGGTAGGACCATGGCACCCAGAGCTCAGGTAATGAATAGTCAGTCAGTCTATCACTTGTGGGGAAGGTCGATTCTGGAAATGGACGAGAATTAGATGGTAGTTTTTAAAGGCATTCAGATGGTATTGGAGATGGCCCAGTGATGAAATATCATGAACAATATTTTTGTTGACACGTGCTAGTGTATGACAATAGTTTCCTTAGAAGAGCGGGAGGCTCACGGCAAGGGCTTGTCACTGGAGTACAAGGCAAGGATGCAACGTTGTCCCACTACATCGAGCATTTCAACCGCAAAAAGGTTTGTAGAAACAAATCAAGTACTTGGCAATTGTACTAATCTCGCTTAGGGCCCATAAATGTTTTATTATTGTTTTGTAGATCATAATATACGACAAGGAAGAGGACAATGCAAAGTTCCCACTGTTTGCAATGAAAGTTATTACAAGATTTTGTGGTGGGCACCCCTCCCACTAAACGCAGAAAGACTAATTTTGATTGAGAATAGTTTGCTCTACGCGTCTTTGGCATTGGGTATGGGTGCCAAGCCAGAGCCCCCATTTTATGTCCTACATAGCTCAGGCTCTAGCTGCAGGGGTTGAAGACCCAGAGAGCTTAGATCCATACAACAAGTGGTTGTTTATGAGGAAAAGAAGATGCTTGATGCTCGTGGGGATGCTGCCATCAACAAAGGAACGAGCCCGTCTACAGAGCTTGCACATCAAAGAGGTACAGAGTGAGGAAGAAGGAGGTGCATCTAAGAGGATAAAAACGAGGGGCTCAGGTCCATCTTCTCCCTCAAGTCCATCTTCTCCCGCTCCTGACTCGTGAGTGTCGCCACCTCGCATGGCACTTCCCGTATTTGAATTTCCCCAAGCCATCTGTTTCTTCTCTTTTCAGATGTGTTGTAAAGACCATGTAATTTTTGAACTCTTAAGAAGCTCCTTCTGCCTTGCTCTATGAATAAGTCGTCTATAAGTCCAATGGTGTAACTCTAATAGGCTATTGGCCTTATCATTTCCTCCCCATGTCTAGTGTGATTAAAGTAAACCTGTCCTTGCCATTGATGGGGGCTTTTCACAAGCCAAGGTCCAATACCCCTTTCTCTCGTCCCCACCCATGAAAACCCCCTCTTAGGGAGGGGAGTGATAAAAGACATTGGAAAAAAGTAAGAAAAAAATAAAGTATGATTATGTAAATATATGAGAAAGGTAAAATAGGCCACTCATGCCTGCGGGGCAGCCCATCCCCACCTTGCCTCCTTTTTCTTCACCTGTTGCCCCGCCGTGTGTCCCTTTTCCTACCTCCACTCATAAAGGTCAACCCCTCTCTCTTCCCTTTTAGACCCCACTCTCCTTTCTCTCTCCCCCTCAAGCATACCCCACCTCTCACCATATAATGCATTCTAACTCACCAATAATGCACCCTAACTCACATGCAACTTACCCTATCTTCCAAAATAGTATACCCCACCCCCCCTTTCTCTCTCCTATCATATCCCATGACCCAAATACCCCCCCTCTCTCTAAAGGGCGCCATGTCTCTTGTCTTGTAGTTAAATAACCTCCCCCACACTCACACACACTCAGTTTCACTAAAAAAGGTGCCCACAGACCCATCCCCACCCGGTGGTTACCTGATTTTTCTTGTGTTCACACACATCTGCACACAGATTCACCTCTGAACACACTCCTCTCTCTCCCCTCTTGTAATTACTTTATTCTCCATGTCACCTCTCACTTTTTTTCATCAACCCATCTCTCTCTCTTAGTCTCTCTCTCATGAGACTGCTGTTCTGGCACATATACACACAGCCAGACAAGTGGGGCCCACAGTCACATGGCCTATGTAGATAATGATTTCTTCATTTCTAAATTCTAGAATTTCTCCCCCCCCTCCTCCCCTATATAAAGAGGGTTCACCATCACACAAAAACACACAACATCACCAAAGAACACACTATGCACTGTGTGTGCCTAGTGCACACACACACACACACACACACCCACACCATCACCATCACCGCAATCACCATGCTTGTCTTGAGCATGACCTCTACACCCTTGGCTATGGAAGATGAAGGGCAACTAAATGAAGGATGATGGCCATAATCCTCGTGCGAGTCTTCCCCATCAACTCCCACCTATCCGCCATGTGCTCTACCACTCTCTCCCTTCTCATTCCCCTACCCTATGCTCCCCATTTCATCGCCTAATTCTCTAAATAAAGCTTGAGGTTTTGTGAGTATGTTTTCTTGCAATGTTTTGCCCATGTGAGGTGTGCGGAATCGCCACCTAGTCTTGTGTTTTGGAGTGAGCTTGTGTATGTGTGAAGGGTGTGCGGATTCGCCATCCTTTTGTGATGCCTAAGTACTAAGCCGCTATACCCCCTCCCTCACTCTCTCTCTCTCTCTCTCTCACTTGATCTCATTCCCTTTCCTTTTCATCATTACTCCCAAGCATCCATCTCTCTTGGATGAAAACTTTGTTATGGTGGTGTGTTGTTTGCGTCCTAGCCGCTGAAGCTAGGTGGTGCCCCCTGTTTGCTTTACCATGATAGGCTCGAGGCGCGCCATTCGGTCCCCGGTGATTTAGAGGCCGTCGGGGTTCGGGGTTCGCTTTGCTCCCGTCACCATGTAGTGCGCTTCTTCCATGCCTTGTGTGGACCATATTGATAGTGAGCCGTATGTCTTGGCAAAATATGGACCATGGTTGAACAGTATGTGCTGCATTGAAATAAAACAAAATGGTGAGTAGAGTACAATTTTAAATTTTGTTTGTATACGTAGAATGCTAACCCACCATGTAATGTGTGATATGTTGCCCACCCCACCCTGTAAGGTAAGCCTTCTTCCAATCTAGCAAAGCTGCTTGAAATGATGTGAGCTTACTTTGGTCCCAAGAATGCTGCTCAACGTAGTGGAAAATTTTATTTAGTGATTTCCACACGTTCACCTTGTGATTTTGGATTGCCCTACCACCAGCATTGTCTTTAACCACTTTATGTAATTGTTTTCATTTTTTGAACAAGTTTTTCCTCTCTTCTCTATCTGAATCTTTGAGGCTAAACCCAAGAAACCTTATGGCCTTCACACTGCCTATTGATGCTTTCCTAGGTATCTTGTAACGACTTTGAGACATCTTAGGGTCCTCTTCGATTTTGACATTGCCTCCATGCAAACCAATGTCGGAGAGAACTTCCTCTAATGATTTGATCACTCTTTTTGATTCACTCTCTGGCTTTAATGTCCATGCAAAGCATATGTATAAATGAACCACCTTTTCAATTATTCGACAGAGTGCATGAAGTGTACAGACGTGAACTCTACTCAGAGGAATATCAAGCATTGGCCTAAAAGTTTTATCTTGAAGATGTCTGTTGAGAGCTCTATACAATTGCACACTCTCAAGAGATTGTGCATCAGCCATGCAATATAAGCATGGATTTGCCACAACTGCTCCGTGTGTTATGTTGTACATACACTTAAGAGTCTTCAAGTCACCTGCCATGTGCCATTCCATTGTATAGTTACTAAATCCTTCCATTGAAAGAACGACTCTGTTTCTTTGTTCACTGATGATAGAAGGAATTTGGGTTTGACTAAAAACCCAATCGAGGATTTCAAAATCTTCCTTATCAACCAACACAATGAAAAATGAAAACGAAAAATCAACAACCAAATACCAATATTTTTGTTATTATAGAGTGAACTAAGTATACTTGAAATGATCCTAGATTTAGAATGTTGTTTTTTGATTGCACGCTAAAGTATCATGGATCCTCTTTTGTTATTGATGGATCTAGAGCTTTGTTCATGAGGGTAATGGTGACTCTCTCCAGCTTCTTTTTCTTCAGGACCTTGCACTCGTCGAGCTTCAAAACAAACTTGAGAACCTCACCGCACTCCTCTCGACCGATGTCAAAGAAGTGAATTGCATACCTTTGCAATGCTTCAGGATCAACGAAGAGGTTGTTGTGCTCGTCAAACTGTACCTCTCGGCCACCCTAGCCTAAGAACGTTGCTTCAATAGGAATGGTGACCCAAGTTTCTTAAACACCTCATTGTTTACGTGCTGGAAAGCAGCCTTTACATGTGATTGCTTTGGCAGCAATGATCCTGTCTGTAGTTTATTTTGAGACTTTTTAGCTAATGCTTTGAAGAGTGCCCTGTATCCCATCTGCGAGATGCCACTGCCATCAAGTATTGCTTGCACTTCCATTGGTTCCAACTGATTCTTGTTCATGAAGTAGGTAAGGAGCCTCCCTTTCAACTTACGAATTTTTTTCCAAGTTATCATCTCTTCAACTACTTCTTCTGGAACTAGATGGCTGTAATGCACTATGGCATTGAAGCCTACATCATTTGAGTTTGGATGCAGTAAAGACATGCCAAAAATCACCATGCATTATGATCATGTATAGGAAAGTGTATCCGTTCCTTAGTGAATCACATTGAAGATACAAAAGAAGAAACAAACTTTGAGTTACCTTAAAGCTCGTATTTGTTTTTTCCAGGCCACCACTACCAATCTTCGTGTTCTCAATGTTGCGCAGATCTCGTTTTCTTTTTTGACTACCAATCATGATGTCTTTCTCTCGCAAACTTGTGATCTTCTTCTCAAGGATTTGGATTGTCTCTTTGTTTGATGAAATCTTCCGAGAAGATGCTTCATTAAGTTTCTTCACCTGCATGTTCTCCATCACCAGCAGGTTTTGACACATTGAGCCACTTGATATGGTCTTAATCATTTGTGTTCAGCCACCAATCTAACCAATTTGTGGCCGCTTGGAAAGATGTCTCTCATTTTATCCTCTTGGCTTGGAGAAAATCCTGGTGGAATCCTCTCAGATATGTGCTCTGGCATCATTTTTGGATGAAAGTAAGTAGAGATCGGAGTACCCTTGTACGTACATCTCTCTAGATTAATTGGATTGATAAGTCTGTACTCTCTCCCATACTTATCTACCATCAAAAATTGCACTCCGTGGGCATCTGTATACGTGAATGAATAGAGATTCTTATGGGTGGTCAACTCTCTAGCATTGGGTTCTACACACCTGTAGAAGATGTATGGATCTCCATTTGTGAACCTATACAAGCCCTCATGAACATAATATTTAAACACTCTCATGGATTCATTAGCTTTAATGAATCTCACATTTGGTTTTTTGATCAAAGGATGCCTCTCCTCTAGGTATTCTCCTAATCCCCCAGTTGTCTGCATTGCAGTGTTTTTCATGTCTCTGAGTGGAGTAGAGAACCCTGGTGGTGGATGTTTTGTCATGGTTAAGGCTCACTCAAAACTCTCAAGATAGTCCTTGACAAGATCACTTTGGCTTAGTGCAAGTTATCCCTATTTTTTCTTGGAAAATTCTCTCAAAAGTCAGGAATTTGTGACTTTTTGGTCTCTAGAAACTAGTCTTAAGGTACCCTAAAAGTTTGGTCTAGGTGTGTGCTATTGCCCACAAGATTTCTTCCTGGCTATACCTGACTCAATTTGGAGTTTCGTTTCAAACGTTAGAGCACTTTTAGTGAACTGCACTTGAAACATCACACAAAGCAGTTTCAAGACCAGAACACAAAATTTTTGGCTTGTATCTTGGTTTCCAGAAGGTATTTTTAGCTCAAACTTGAGTTTTGGGATGTCCTCAAGTATTTCTATAAGATCATCAAATCAGATGCCCTTGTAGGGATTGGGTGGTGTGTGCAATGAGCTCAAGGTGGTTTGAAGCTTGGAGCAACCATGACTACACACTGTAGGGGGGAGAGAGAGAGAGAGAGAGAGAGAGAGAGAGAGAGAGAGAGAGAGAGAGAGAGAGAGAGAGAGAGAGAGAGAGAGAGAGAGATAAAGAGAGAGACACTCAATAAACTATAATGTACATACAATACATTTACAACATATATTATCATTCATATACAAATGGAAGTGTTTATGTACAAAAGGTCTCAGAGCCAGCATCCGGTAGCTCATATCTGCAGGTGCCTTTTCAAATGGCTACACACATATGTACTATGTGTCACATCAAAAATTGAACTGGGTGTCAAAGGAGTTCCCATGCCCATCTTTCAACCCTCCCATTGGGCATGTCATACATAATGAAGACCCAACTATCCACATAGGATGACAAGATCTATCCACACAGAATGATAAAAATAAATAAACCTCCCCTTGAACTAGAGAGAAGAAATGGCTTTAAAAGTACATTTGTAACGATAGAAACTTCCCCTTCGTCCTCAGCTTCTTTTTCTTCGGCTATATTAGCAGCTCCTCTGATAGGTCTCTTGCCTTTGTAGTTTATGTTGTTGTTGTTGCTATTGTTCATGTTAGCTTTTCCTTTGGATTTCTTCTTGCTAAAGGTATTTGACATAGATAACATAACTGGAATGTTACCTTCACATATTGAGGCCAACAATGTCGATAAATGCTTATCACATGTATAACATGCATTACAAAATGTGAGGCCTAATGAGTGAGGGTTTATATTGTGCTCCATGGTTTTACATCTAGCATACATCACAAAATTTTGGTCCTCCATGTGGATTTACCCCTTCAAAAAGCAATTTATGTGTGAAAGGCTGCGTACCGCACTTTGTGAGGTTCTACTGTGTGAATAGACACTTGTAGGAAATCTACAAAAGCCTAAAAAAATAAGTAGTTTAAAACAGAAAATGAGTTGAGAAAAGGCTTCTTGAGAAAAGTAGACAGTGTTTTCAAGCTGCTGGAAGATAAGGACGCCTACAATGCGTGTACGCTCATAGAGGATGGGGCCTCCTTGGCGTTTTTTGGTGCTCTCAAGTGTGTACGTAGTGCATACAACAGATTGCTGCAGCCTTTTGATTGTCTTTTGTAGTTGAGCATCAAGCTTGCACTTGAAAATTTTGGGCAATTCTAGCAGCTTCTCTGTGTGTGCGTGCGTGTGTGGACTCCGAATGTTGTGTGTGGACGCTTTCAACAAATCATGCCAATTTTAGAAAGTAGGGCCGTAGGGTGTAGCAAGGGAATCGATGATCTGCATGAGGCTGAGTTGTTGAATTCAATGAGTGTGCAACACTGTGTGACCTACATGGTGGAGCTGAGATAGAACCAGGTAAGGTGCGAATCATACAATTGAGTCCAAGGAGATGCTTGCAAAAGATGTGGCAACTGCTACAAATTGATTTGTAAGCCCACTAATATTGAGCTGATTTTGATTTTGCTGCTTATGGCCTTAATTTATTCTAACAATTAGGTTACCTCCAATATAAATTTGCTGTGCTCTGAAACCTCTGTGGTGGTCAAATCTGAGCATGGTCGAATCCGAGCATTGCCAATTTGCTACGGCTTGCCTCACTGATGCTTACTAAGAAATTGCAAAAGCCTTGTGCTCAAATTGCAAATTTGACTTATAATGGAGATTGTGCTCACTACTTGCCTTGATTTTCTTGTTTCGACCTTGCTCAACTCAAATCTCAGCAATCCCCCAAGCTTATACTCTTGATTGCTTTCTTACTCAAACTCCACCAGTTCTCCTAGTTTGCCCAATTCTCTCTTGATTGAATTCGCTTGCTTCAAATTTCTTTACTTGGACTTGGAGGGCCTGTACACGTGGGAATCCGCGACCACGCTCTGATACCAGTTATAGGGATTGGGTGTGGTGTGCAATGAGCTCAAGGTGGTTTGAAGCTTGGAGCAACCATGACTACACACAGTAGAGAGAGAGAGAGAAGAGAGAGAGAGAGAGAGAGAGAGAGAGAGAGAGAGAGAGAGAGAGAGAGAGAGAGAGAGAAGAGACTCAATAAGCTATAATGTACATACAATACATTTGCAACATATATTATCATTCATATAGAAAAGGAAGTGTTTATGTACAAAAGGTCTGACAACCAGTATCCGGCAGCTCATATCTTCAGGTGCCTTTTCAAATGGCTACACACATATATGTAGTACGTGTCACATCAAAAATTGAACAAGCCTCTAGGTGTCGAAGGAGTTCCCATGCCCACTTTCATCCCCCACTATGCTGAGGTACATGGATCGCGATCTATGTTCCTCTGTCAAAAAATTTTCTCCAAATTTTGACTGTGTGTAGACAAGGTCATACGCAGGCTATATACCAATTTTTAGCAAATTCTGAGGTGGAGGTACATGGATCCCGGTTCATGTTCAACCACATATGGACTTGATCTCTTAGGAGTTTGTTCCTGACTATGTCCACAAGCTAAATCTCAATTTTTTTTTGGATTTGGACTTGTTTTGACAGGTCAAATAGCCAACACTAGGTCTGTACTGTGATTTTTAGTCTGCCACCTGTTTTGCTCCCTTTTGATACAAATTTGCTTACTTTTTTCCCAAACCTGGACTTGTTTCTTTTGTGTATGCACTACTAATCTAGAAAGTTTTTAGGTCAAGCTGTCACTATGGGTACTCATGGATCGCCATCCATGTTTGGAGCCCAAATTGACTTCTCTTGGTACCATCAGATTCAACATGACTAGTAGATCCTATGGTATCAATTTTTTTGAAAATAACCCTCAGGATTGAAAGTTAGGTCAATTTTGGGACTTGCTTAGAGTACTTGACAATTCTGGACTTTTGGTTTAGTTTTTGATATCCAAATTCAGTTTTGAAAAGACCACTAGAGTCCTTGTGATGTCCCCTAGCTATGGGGCAAATTTGGTATCACTCTATGACAAAGGAACATGGATCGCGATCCATGTTCCTATGTGTCAGATGGTAATGAAACTTGGCACACAGCTTCCGCTTGGTCCACTGATCCCTGCTATATGGTTTTTATGTCATTTGGATCACTTTAGGTCGAGCAAAAGTCAATCCCTAGGTCTGTTTTAGGGTCTTCCTTTTTGCAGTGTTTTTGGCTCTTTTCACCCAATTTGTGAACTTTTTTGACAAAATTTATTTGGGGACTTTTGTTCACAATGGCCTCTGCTACTACAGGCTAAGAAATTTTCTGTCCAAAAAATTCTCTGGGTAACATGGATCGCGATCCATGTTCCACCACTTTTGGACTTGATCTTTTGTGTGATGATAGCTTATGATGTTTGTAGCTTGCTCCACAAATCTTTTTGAATTTGGATCAGTTGTTGGAATTAGGGTTGCAAAAAAAACACACACAGCTTGGAGAAGATGAAGGAAGCTCAAGGCACAGAATAGAGAGTCTGTTACTTAGTGTGCAATGGAAAGATAGATAGCCCTAGAGTGATGGGCGTATATACAATGCTCGGGGGAAAAGGACTCCTAAAGAGGGAAAAAATTCCCTGGCGGTCCTACTGTGTTCACACACATCACTACCACATGTATATGGTAACAAATCCCCCTGGAGTGATGCGGTGAATGAGAGCTGGCACATGAGTAAAGGGAAGTGCACTATAATTAAAAAAATACATTTGACAGCCTTATCATCGAATTTTCTGCGCTGCACTTGTGGCACTAAGCCATAAGCCAAACAACCAAAAAACACGCATGTGCTCAATAGATGGCTTTCTATCATGCCATGCTTCATATGGAGTCATAGATTGCAACGCTTTTGTAGGACACCTGTTGAGTACATAAGTGGCACACATGATAGCCTCGAGCCAAAGCGAATGTGGTAAATCTTGACTCTTGACCATACATCTTGCCATTTCCATAAGAGACCTATTTTTCCTCTCAGCAACACCATTTTGTTGAGGTGTATACGTCGATGTACATTGGTGTTTTATCTCACCACTAACCAAAAATGCATTAAATTCATGAGACATATACTCCCCTCCTTGATTGGAGCGGAGGGTGCCCATAGTACATTTCGATACATTTTCAGCCATAGCGAGAAATTGTTTGAAGCACATAATGTAAGGTTTCCAGTTTCTGAAACCTTAAAGATTGTATAAAGCTTAATCAAATTGATATGATTATTGAAAAAGCAATGTAGAACTGTCCGATCGTGGAAAATATTGGTATTTTTGGAATCTTAAGCACAGCAAACCCCGGGCTAGAAATTTTCAGAACAAAATTCCGATAAAATCTGGAAAAGTTACGGGCTCTGAAAGATTACATTAGGAATTTAATTAGTTAAGTAAAATTGGATGGTTTCAATAATTATTATCAATAGAGACTTTCTTATCCTAAGGTTCTAGAAATTACTGATATTTCCAATTTTCATCATTAAAAATTAGAGAAATTAGTAAAAATCGATTCTGTGTATCTGGCGGGCTGTGTGGGGTAATGATGAACTCTCCTAGACTAGTTTTAGCAGCAGGGGGCGTGTTTTTAACCTGTAGAGCTGCTTGGGATGCAAGTTATTGCCATTTTCCAGCCTGTGAGTGCCCAGAAACCTATAACTATAACCCTTGCTTCACAATTTCAGACAGACTCGGAGCCTTGGCACACTCTCTCTCATCTAGAGAGATCACTACGCAGAAATCACTAGAGATCAAGCTCTAGTTGGTTAATTAAACGATAATTAGCCTAATCCTTCCTAATTAGCAAAGCTAGGTTAACCTATTTTCTTTATAAATTAAAAATTAATCGTATGTATACTCAAAAATCCTCTCTTAGTTAAATATTCTCTGCTGATTATTGTGATTAAGCTTAGGGATATTAAGCAAATTAATTATTATATCATATTAGGGCTTAAATGATCCATTTTAATCATAAATTAATGGGAATTATACTAATTAAGTTTAGATAAATTTGAGATAATTATCAGAGCTGTGTTTGACTCTCATTAAACTAGAAAAATTATCTTATAATTTTGTAAGTAATTTTTATAATTAATTAGGCAGAATTACACTGTTTTTGAGAGAAAATAAAGGAAAAAATAATCAAATTGATTGAAAATTCTTTGAGGTATTTATCAGAGGTTAATTAAATCTTAGGAAACCCGTGATAATTATGTTAACCTCAGACAAGTAGTTTATCTAATTATCTTAGTAGAATTAAACTGTTTTTAGGATAAATTAAAAGGGGGAAAATAGTAAATTGATTCAAAATGATTTAGGATAATTATCAGAGGTTAATTACATCTTAGAAAACCTGTGACAATTATTTTAACCTGAGATAATTAGTTTACCCAATTATCTTAGCAAAATTGCACTGTTTTTGGGACAAATTAAATGGGGAAAAATAGCAAACTGATTCAAAATGATTTAAGATAATTATAAGAGGTTAATTACATCTTTAAAAACTCGTGATAATTATGTCAATCTTAGATAAATAGTTTACCTAATTATCTTAGCAGAATTACACTATTTTTAGGACAAATTGAAAGGGGAAAAATAGAAAACTGTTTCAAAATGCTTTAAGATAATTATCAAAGGTTAATTACATTGTAGAAAACTCGTGATAATTATGTTAATCTTAGATAATTAGTTTACCTAATTATCTTAGCAGAATTACACTGTTTTTAGGACAAATAAAAAGGGAGAAATCAGCAAATTGATTCAAAATGCTTTGAGTTATTTATCACAGGTTGAATATATGCTAGGGAACCCGTGATAATTATGTTACCCTCAGATAATTAATTTACCTAATTATTTTAACAGAATTACTCTATATTTAGGACAAATTAAAAGAGGGAAATAAGCAAATTGATTGACAATGCTTTGAGTTATTTATCAGAGGTTAATTACATGCTAGAAAATTCGTGATAATTATGTTAACCACAGAAAATTAATTTACCTAATTATTTTAGCAGAATTACTCTATTTTTAGGACAAATTAAAGGGGGAATTAGAAAATTGATTCTAAATACTTTGAATTATTTATCAAAGGTTAATTACATCTTAGGAAACCCGTGATAATTATGTTAACCTCAGATAATTAGTTACCTAATTATATTAGCAAAATTACACTGATTTTAGGACAAATAAAAGAGGGAAAATAGAAAATTGATTTAAAATGCTTTTATTTATTTAACAAAGGTTAATCACATCTTATGAAACCCGTGATAATTATGCTAACCTCAAATAATTATTTTAACTAATTATCTTGGTAGAATTACATTGTTTTTAGGGGAAAATAAAGAGGAAAAAAAAGTAAATTAACCTAAACGTTTGGAGATAATTATCAGAGGTAAATTACATCTAGAGTAACCCGTGATAATAACTATAGATAATTATTTTAGATAATTTCCTAGTAGAAAACCACTATTACTGAGGATAAATTAAAGGGGGGAAAATTAGTAAATCATGTGCTATGATTACATGCTATTTATCAGTAGCTATATTATATGACAAAGAGGCCGTGATAATTATGTCAAGGTTAGGAAAGTAGTATAGAGATTTATCGAAGTCAAATTATACCACTTCTAGATAAAAACTAAAGGGGAAAATTAGTAAATCATGCTATATGATTACATGCTATTTATTAGAGCTAGATTACACGATAAAAAGACGGTGATAATTATGTCAAGGTTAGAAAAGTAGTATAAATATTTATTTAAGTCAAATTATCCTAATTTTAGCTAAAAATTGAAGATGGAAATTATATAATTAAGTTGGAAAATAATAAGATAATTACCAAAGGTCAAGAATATCCTTATCTACTTGTGGTAATTATACCACAGTTAATTAGTGATGTTAGGAAATTATAATTGACCAAAAGTCCTATTTTTAGCCAAAGATTAATTAAAGTAAATAGACTTTGCGGTCAAAAGTTTTTAGAAAAATTATAGTAAGTGTAAACCTATGATATAAAGCTGAGGAAATGAAATCTTTAAGAGAAAATAAATAGAATAAATATTAAGCCCAAAATAAGTAGATTCCAAGCTTAAAAGTCGATGGGAAAATGAGGAAAAACATATAGAAAATTAGGAGAGCTTAGAAAACCCTTAGGGAAGCGGTGGAAAAAGTTATCATGCCTATATAGGCAAATAAGAAATTACTAGGTCAAGAATTTACCAATTGAGACTATAAATTTAACCTTGGATGGGTTACAATTGAATACAAAGGTTAAGTTTAGATTTTGAATTATTTACCTAATGGTTAGACGTCCTTTTTATAAGGATAAGAAGTTATGGCACCTAAAAGGACCCGAGCCAATCCTACATCTGATGATGGAGGCAGAACTCTAAAAAGAACTAGAGCGTCAGACGACGATGAAGCTGGGCCTAGTAGTAGGCCTGTGTAGGAGAGTCTTCAGGCGCCAGCGCAGCAACAGATGGCGATCAGTTTTAGGTGGGCTTCCCATTATTCAATTAAGTCTTTAAATAGTTTAAGTTCTTTAATAAGTTAACATTGCATACGTAAGGAGTGAGTAAGAATAAGAAAAGGAATAATTGACCCAAAAAAAGGAGGGTAACTTCCAGCGTGCATTGTTTATAATGTAGAAAATAATTGTTTGGGTTAAAATTGGTTGAATTAGGAAAGATATGATTGATCATCCTTAAGACAGCTTGTCTCAAGACACCTCCGACTCCTTGGTATATTTTGATGAATAATGATGGCTTTCTAGCCACGGATAAGTCAGTTACCCCCATGAACGATGAGTTTCTACTCCGTGTCATGTCTTGATGTTTCTACATAAGTTAGGATACCGTTTTTAATCCTAGGGGAGCCGCTCGGTTGTATGGGAAACTCGTTTGGTGTATGGGCACCCGGAACCTTGGGTGGGGGTTTATCCACTCCGGATTGTGAATAAGGAATGGGTGCCGTTTTTTCACCCTTAGGTGGTCTTGAGACAAGAAGAGTACTGGTCATGGTTATTATGGACAATGTTTTGATAGACAGTACCCTATCTTAAGTTTAAAGATGTCTGTTTGTTAAAAGAATGTTTTCAATACTGTTTTCAAGGGTTGTTTTAATAAAATCCTGTTATGAAGGATAAAAGAAATCATTATTTCAATTGTGATAAGAACGTGGTAGTAATTAAATAACAAAAGAATCATGTGTGAGTGCGGGGTGGTAAGTGGGGATTGACTAAGGCTGTCAATCATGGATGGGTGGACCTGATTAGTCAGGTAACTATCCATCCCTGCGCACTAAACATTTAGAAAACTTCTTCACTTGGAAGAGGAGTCCACCAGCGGTTGTGCCCTCACATCTGTTAGGGGGAAAAAAGTGTTGGTTGAGGATACCATAGCCCAATTGTGGCAGTTATAGGGCCGAAAAGTTTTTTTTTTTTTTTGGACTTTAAATACGTTGTCCCGTTTTTGCTGCGAGACAGGACAAGGTCTTCTTCTAAGGCTATAGACCCAAGCCATTATCAATGGTAAAGGTCTATTCCTTGGATTTTTCTTGTTTAGAGACTCTGATTTTTATCAGACCTAGAGACCTGTCAAGGATCCCATCCCGATCTTGGTATTGGCAGGTTGGGGATCTCACACATAAAACTTCGGACTTCGCTTTAAGCGGAAATACCCTGGAGTAATCATCAATGAAAGTCACGAAGTACAGGTAATTGCCCAAGGACGGAGTTTGCATGGACCCACAAACATCACTATGCACAAGCTGCAACTTGCATGTGGCCCTAACTGAACCATCCTTTGGAAACTTAGAACGCTGCATTTTTTACCCAAAATACAGCCTTCACAAACATGTTTGATAGGTGCTTCAAGAGGCGGCAAAGAAGCAACCATATCTCTATCAATGCGCATACCAAGTATATGACTTGCCTCACCCATGTCTTTCATGTCAAATGATTTTGCCATCTTTGACTTCAAAGCTTAAATTTCTTCCAAGTGCTTGCCAGCAATCAACATGTCATCCACATACAAAATAAGGATAAGCCAACTGCCATCCTTAGCCTTCTTTGTATATAGACAGTGATCGAACTCAGCCTTGAGAAAGCATAAACTTGTGGAACTTATGGTACCATGCCCTCGGTGATTGTTTTAAGCCATAAAGACTCTTTAACAACTGGCATAACAAATCTTCCTTGCCTTTCTCAACAAACCCTTCTGGCTGCTGCATGTAAATTTCCACATCTAAATCACCATGCAAGAACGTTGTCTTGACATCCATTTGGTGCAACACCAAATCTAATATGGCAACCAATGCAAGAAAGCATCTCAATGTAGTCATCTTGACCACCGGAGAGAAGACTTCATCAAAGTCAATGCCTTGTTCTTGCTTAAAGCCCTTGGCAACAAGCCTTGCTTTGTATGGAGAAAGATCAGATCACTTTGAGTTTGAAACTCAACAAACGGAGATAGCAACTACAAGAACTAGAAAAGGCACGCAAGAGTCTGCAGATCCAACCACGACATCTACCTCGGAGTCGACCAAAGACGAAATTCACCGTTGGATCTCAGAAGTCAAAGACCCGTCGCACAAGGCATATCTGCAATATGAATTGAAAGTGTTGAATCAGCTGCCCTCCTCATGATCACTCCAGATGAGGTTGTAAAAAATTTTGGGCACGAAATGATCGATCTACCGTTGATGCGGCAAGAGGTTCGATTATGGTAGCAAAAGATGCTCCCAGAAATTGAACCAAACAGTAGAGGGGATTACAGCGAGGTCCTAGTTACAGCTTTTCAGATTGAAACAATCCTTGACAATCAACCCTCTGGAGAAAGAAATGGTTCGATCAGCGAACGACTGATGAAACGTATTACAGGAATGCACCCCAACATCTCTGACTATCATGAGCGGTGATCTTATACCTGTAAACCCATTTACAAGGTAGATCCTTTTTGCCCTGTGGTAATTTAACTAGCTTCCATGTCTGGTTTTTATGCAGAGCTGTCATCTCTGACTGCATGGCCAATTGCCAATTCCCGGAGTCCTTCATTTTGCACTGCTTCCTTCTAACATGAAGGCTCATTGCAATCAGTCAACATGACATAGTTCATAGATGGAACAAACCTATCAGGAGGTCGCATGATACGTCCAGATCTACACACAATAGGTGGCTCAGGCTCAGCCACAACCTGTGGTTCCACTCTATCCTGTCCTTGCTCCTCTTGAGCCTTGACATTTTGTCTTGCACGTGCAGGTCCATCTTCTTGGAAGACAACTCTTCTAATCTCCTCAACCCTCTCTGGTTTAGAATGATATTTGGCTTCATTAAAGTGAACATCATTGCTGCGGATAACCTTTCTGGATTCGGGATCCCAAAGTCTATACCCCATCTCACCAGAATTACCATAGCCTAGAAAGATGCACTTTCTACTCTTTGGCTCAAGTTTGTTCCTAAATTCCTTTGGAACATGAGTATATGCCTCACAGCCAAAGACTCTGAGATGCTTGTATGAGGGCATTTTGCCTGACTATACCATCTCTGCCACTGAATCCTTCTGCAAAACCTTGCTAGGAGATCTATTTATAAGATGAACAGCTGTTGATATAGCTTCAGCTCAAAACCCATTTGGCAGTTGTGCATTAGACAACATACTTCTAACCTTCTCTCGTATGGTCCTATTCATCCTCTCAGCAACACCATTTTGAGGAGGATTGTAAGGAGCAGTAAGTTCACGTTTTATACCTTTTGACTCACAAAAGTCCTGAAAGGCCTTTGAAACATACTCTCCACCATTGTCAGTGTATAAGCATTTAAGCTTCTTGCCACTATGATTCTCCACAAGTGTCACAAACGTTTTGAAAACACTAAACTCTTCATCCTTGTGCTTGAGAAAGTAAACCCATACTTTCCTCGAGTAATCATCTATAAATGTCATAAAGTAAGAAGCTCCCCCTAGAGATAGGTTAGGCATAGGTCCACACAAATCACTATGAACAAGTGCCAACTGTGTATCTCTTCCACTGCTTCTATGCTTATGTGGCTGCTGTGTTTGCTTACCATACAGACAATGTTCACAGAATTCAAAATCATTAAATGACAAGCCAGGCAAATAACCATAACGAGACAAGATTTCCATTCCCTTATTGGACATATGTCCTAACCGGCTATGCCACAAAAAAACGTTCGGCTGCTCGGTTACATTGATTACATTTTTAGAGACATTTGATACATAAATCATGTAAAGTCCTCCAGACTTTACTCCATGTGCTACTGTCATAGAACCCTTGGATATCTTCCATGTTCTGTCCAAAAGTGGTGACGTAGCCAGCATCATCAAGTAAACCTGTGCTGATCAAGCTCTTTGTAATTGCGGGAACATGTCTCACATTCTTTAGCGTGAAAGAAGAGCCATTCTGAAACTTCAATTGAACATCTCCAACACCTAAGATCTCACATGTCTGCCCATTGCCTAGCCAAACATGATCTTTAGTGGTCACATAAGAGGTAAACCACTCCTTGTTTGGAGACACATGAAGTGATGCCCCTGGGTCTATAATCCAGTCACTCAGTGCATTTCCATCAGATGCTGTAAGAAGAGCTGAGTCCATTGTATTTTTCAAGAAGTAGATATCTCCTGACACTAGACTGTCATCCTCTGCAACAGTGTTTGTCACATTTATTTCTTGAATCTTCACTGAGGACTTGTTCTTCTCACCATGGTCTTCTGCTTTCTCTTTGCCTTTTTCTGCTTTCCATTCTCTGCAGTCTCTTTTCATGTGACCCTTCTTACCACAATGGTAGCGTTCTATGTCACTCTTGCCTTTAGCACTGCGGGACTTGCTACGAGACTGATCCCTCTTTCCACCTTTGTACTTTTCTTTGGTCCTTCCCCTGACAACTAAGGCTGTTCCTTTGCCTTTGTCCATTGTCTTTCTGTTGGTTTCTTCAGTAAGCAGACTGCCTTCGACACCTGCTATGGTCAAACCATCTGGAGGTTGAAAATTACTCAAAGCTGTGCGAAAAGTGTCCCAACTTTTCGGCAATGTAATCAACAGGAACATAGCTCTAACAGGTTCATCAAACTTGACACCTTGAGCTAGATGGTGTTGAATTCATTCAGATGATTGGACATAGGGGTCCCTTCTTTCATCTTCAAGTCAACAAGCTTCTTAAGCCAATATAACTGTGAAGCTGCACTCTGCTTCTCATAAAGATCACTCAGCTTTGTCCATGCTTGATAAGCCGACATCTCGTCTGCTACATTGAAGTAAACGCTTTTTGCCAAAGTCAGCATAATGGTAGAAAGTGCCAATTCATCCATTTCACTCCATTCATCTTCGTCCATATCTTCTGGTTTTATCCCTTGAGCTTTATAGGTTTTATCTGCTTCTTTTGTACCAACACATGCCAAATCTACTTCTTCCACAATGGGAAATTAGTTCCATCCAGCTTCTTGATATTGTAAAGAGCAGTGTCCTGTGATCCAGCCATAACTACGCTTCACAGTAGTTTACTTTCCTGGGAAAAATTCGGCAGAGTTTCCCTGTAAACTAAATATCTTCTGAACCAATATCAACCTGTCAAATGAAACCAATAAAGCGTTCAGATTCTGCAGAAATTTTGGCAGAGTCTCCTTTGTAAAATGGCTCTGGTGTACTCAAAAACAGACCAAAAACAGCTCAAAGAACCACTGTCTCTCTAACACTGTAAGCTGTGGGTACACCTGTCCTGCACCTGTACTGTCTCTCACTGTCGTGTCACTGTCCTGTAAGCATAGACTGCGACAATGCCTCAACGGTAGTAAAGCAAAGATGCAATCCCAACTGTCTAACTCACAGTCAATACATCCTAGCTGCCTATCTAAGGGTGCTCGAGGGATCGCTCCAAGACCTGTATCACCGAAAGGATCTCAACATTCGAGAATCCCCCAGCTCAATAAAACCTCACTCGACCCTCAACAAAGGCTGCAGTAAATCTGACAGTACATAGACTTCCCACAAAGTCATACATCCACAAATTCCCCACTGTATGCTGTAACCGCTGCGGTGGTTGTTTGCTGCGTGACTCACAACCAGCAAACCCTCAACAGACATACATCATCTCTGACAATACATCTCATGTGAAGTACCTGCAATGTCAGGATGAAATCTAGAATATCAAGCAGCAAACACAAGCTACCTAATAAACTGGTGGATGTCGCCTACAGTCTGTGTGTAGATACGCCCGTGTCGTATGTGACACGCCTCCAAGAACTGTAAGCCGTCCTTCGTTGTGTAGATAGCCACAAATCAGCACTCTGAAAGTGCAGATATCCTCAACACTTGTAGTCGTAGGCCGAAACTCCAAATTTGCAGAGTCGGATTTGCACCCGCCAAGACCACGTAGTCGAAAATGGCATGCGCAGATCTTTGTCGAAGCCGAACGGTGGCCGAGATGACCTCAGAATGAAATTCTGAGAACACCAAACCCTTTGGGCCGTCCCACAGGAATTGGGGCCGTGTCTTCGCCTGTCGAATCTCACTCCAATCTGAGCAGGTGACTCTGGCTACCTGCAAATGCTGCCCCGAGCCTCGATCTGAGCTCTGATACCAGTTGAAGGAGTATGAGCGGAAGTGCGACGCGAGAGAGAGTGCAAGAAGAAGAGCACGATAATATGGTGAACTCGCTGTACTGTAATGTGTAGAGCATAGTGAGTTCTTATTAGGTTTTTACAAAAGAATATGTGTACATACCTGGCGGCCCGCCCACTTACCTGGGCGACCACATTGGGCTTTATACCCCAACAAATTTAACTACAAGTCCAAGTCTAGCAAGTGCAGATACAGAAAAAAGATTCTTCTTGATCCCAGGTACATAAAGTGCATCAACAAGTGTGAAAGAACTGCCATTTGCAGCAATAAGCACAATCTTTCTAACTTCTTGAACTGGATAAGAGGCATTGTTGGCACAAGTGACTGAATTCCCATGAGGGGCAGACTCGAGAGAGGTAAACAATTCACAGTGTAAGGTAATGTGCTTTGTAGCACCACTGTCAAAATACCACACATGTGAATCTACAGCAACTGACAAGCATGCATCATGGACAACAAAATTGTAAGGGCACTCTGCGCTAAAAGCCCATTCTGCATCAACATCAACATCACAGTCTCCTTTCATAGAAGACTCAACAATGGTTGCATTTGTAGTGGAACCAGCATTTGGAGTGGAGCCACCCTCTTTCTTCTTAGCCTCTTTGGCCTTCAACTTAGGACACTGCTTGATCAAGTGATCATTTGCTTTACAGTAATGGCAACGCATCTTCTTTTTGCCCTTATCACCAGAATTTTTAGACAAATTGCTACTAGGAAAAGCATTAGGAACAGAATTTTTGCCACACGTAGCAGAATCATAAGAAGTGGCTGCATTGCCGTTACCACCCTTTCTTTGAGAAGCAATAAAAGCATGTTCAACTGCACACTGCCTAGTCCTATTTTTCTAGAAAGTGACTCTTGCAACAACAATGTGCATAATGCATCAAACTTGACAACTTCAGGATTTCCTTGGGTCATAAGTCTCCAAGTACTAGAAAAAGTACGGCAAGAATCTGGTAACCACTAGATTATAATATGAGGAGAGGGACACCTTTTATATTTTTGTTAATATCAATCTATTTTTCTACGTAACGTAGGCTCTTCTCTCATTGGAGGAGCTTATTTTCCTCTCTCTTCCAAAAGGCCCTCCAAAAGACCTCCGAAATCTCCATATATATGTGTTAGTGATGTGTGTGAACACACTAGGACCGTCGGGGCATTTTTTCCCTCTTTAGGAGGTTTTCCCCCCCGTGCATTGTATATACGCCCATCACTCTAGGGCTATCTATCTTTCCATTGCATACGAAGAAACACACTCTCTATTGTGTGCCTTGAGCTTCCTTTCGTCTTCTCCAAGCTGTGTGTGTTTCTTTGCAACCCTCATTCCAACAATTGGTATCAAGCAGGTCACGTCCTCCTGGGCTTAGTCGCCGGCTCCTCTAGCACACGCCTGCTCACTTTCTCCGATTTCAGTGAGCTTTAGCGAGCGTTCGCAGGTCGACAAATACTTTGGGCAAGCTCGTAGAGCTTGGTCTGCTCAGATTTTCGATTTGGGCTCATTTCGGCCTCCGTTTCCACTACAGGCAGTACTGCACAGGCTATTTCTTCATTTTGTGCAGAATTTTTGTGAGTGCCTTTTTTTTCATAACAGATGCCTTATAGTCTTCTACGGTTTGTGCTATATAGCACAGGTTGTTCCCGCCCCGTTTCTCCTATTTTCGGGCAGTTTTCACATCAAGTGCAACATTTACCATGGCTGACAACAACACAGATGTGTTCAAGATGTTTGCTGCCGAGGACAGGTTGGATGGGGACAACTACCCTATGTGGGCTTATATGATGCAACATGTTCTTGTGCCAAAGGGCGTCTGGAACATTGTGCACGGCATTGATGTACATCCTGGTTCTGAGGATGTAGGCGATGTTGAGGATGTTGCAGGTCTTGCTGCAAGGATTGCAGTTGTTAGAGTTGTTTTGCCTACGGTAGAACAAGCTCGTTGGGATGTTAAGGATGCGCAAGCACATGCATTGATTGCATTGTCTGTGAAGCGCACCATTGTTCCTCACATTCGTTCAGCAAAATCTGCAAAACAGGCTTGGGATATTCTAGCAGGTCTTTATGCAAGCCGCAATGAGGCTAAAATTTCTTTGCTGCGTAAAGAGATGGAGTCGAAGATTATGCATGAGGAAGATGATATGGAAACTTTCCTTGCTAGTGTGACGGATATCAATGAGCAACTTATTTCTGCAGGTGAAGTTATTTCAGACAGTTCCCTTGTGCATACTGTTCTTGATGCCTTACCAGATTCTTACCAGACTTTTGCTAGTACTTGGAGACTTATGACCCAAGGAAATCCAGAAGTTGTCAAGTTTGATGCATTATGCACATTGTTGTTGCAAGAGTCACTTTCCAGAAAAAACAGGACTAGATAGCGTGCAGTTGAACAAGATTTTATTGCTTCTCAAAGAAAGGGTGGTAACAGCAATGCAGCCACTTCTTATGGTTCTGCTGCGAGTGGCAAAAATTCTATTCCTAATGCTTTTGCTGGCAGTAATTTTTTTGGAAATTCTGGTGATAAGGGCAAAAAGAAGATGCGTTGCCATTATTGTAAATCCAATGATCACTTGATCAAGTCATGTCCTAAGTTGAAGGCCAAAGAGGCTAAGAAGAAAGAGGGTGGTTCCACTACAAATGTTGGTTCAACTACAAATGCAGCCATTGTTGAGTCTTCTGTGAAAGAAGACTGTGTTGCTGTTGTTGATGTAGAATGGGCTTTTAGCGCAGAGTGCACTTACAATCCTGTTGTCCATGATGCATGCTTATCAGTTGCTGCATATTCACATGTGTGGTATTTTGACAGGGGTGCTACAAACCACATAACCTCACATCGTGAATTGTTTACCTCTCTAGAGTCTGTCCCTCATGGGAATTCAGTCACTTGTGCCAACAACGCCTCTTATCCATTCAGGGAGTTGGAAAGATTGTGCTCACTGTTGCTAATGGCAGTTTCTTCACACTTGTTGATGCACTTTATGTACCTAGGATCAAGAAGAATCTCTTGTCTATATCCGCACTTGCTAGACTTGGACATGTAGTCAAATTTGTGGATGACAGATGTACAGTTCATGATCTCAGTTTTGGTGATGAAATTGTTGCATCTGGCTTTTGTGCCGTGGGCTGTATAAGCTCACTTTGTATGACAAGTGTGGACAAAAATTTTGCAAATGCTGTTGCAGATTCAAGGGCTATTTCAGATGCAAAACTTTGGCATGCACGTTTTGGTCATCTGAATTTTTCCAGTTTGCTGCACTTGTAGAAATCTGATATGGTTGCTTCTTTGCCGCCTCTTGAAGCACCTGTCAAACATGTTTGTGAAGGCTGTATTTTGGGTAAGATGCAGGGTTCTAAATTTCCAAAGGATGGTTTATTTCGGCCACATGCAGGTTGCAGCTTGTGCATAGTGATGTTTGTGGGCCCATGCAAACTCCGTCCTTGGGCAATTACCTGTACTTCGTGACTTTCATTGATGATTACTCCAGGCATGCATGGGTATTTCCGCTTAAAGCGAAGTCTGAAGTTTTTATGTGCTTCAAACAATTTCTGGCTTTGGTTGAAAATGTCTCGAAATGTACTATGGGCACCCTCCGTTTCGATCGAGGGGGGGAGTATAGGTCTCATGAATTTAATGCATTTCTGGCTAGTCGTGATAAAACACCAATGTACAATGCCTTATAACACCTCAGCAAAATGGTGTTTCTGAGAGGAAAAATAGGTCACTGACGAAAATGGCACGATGTATGGTCAAAAGTCAAGCTTTGCCGCATTCTTTTTTGCTTGAGGCCATCATGTGTGCCACTTATGTACTTAACAGGTGTCCTACAAAAGCTTTGCAGTCTATTACTCCATATGAAGCATGGCGTGATAAAAAGCCATCTATTGAGCACATGCATGTTTTTGGTTGTCTGGCATATGCTTTGGTGCCACTAGTGCAAGATGATAAGGCTGTCAAATGTATTTTTGTTGGTTATAGTGCTGAAAGAAAAAGGTTACAGGTTGTATCATCCGCAAACAAAACGTATTCTGGTTTCACGGGATGTAGTGTTTGTGGAAGATTCTATTCAGCCCTTGTTGTCATGTACTAGAGACAGTAATGTAAGCTCACATGACATTTATGACACTTTTTTGCCTCTTATCAGTGGTGGAAATATGAATGTAAGTTCCAATGAGGCAAATGTATAGCCTATGGGGGTTTCTGAAATGTTTTAGATTAGCCTATTACTGATGCAGATGTACATGATATACTTGATGAGGAAAGGGCTGAAAATGAGCAGGTAGAGGTATGCCAAAATGGCTGGTGCACACTTTGCGTGACAGTAAACTGGATGCACCTTTGTCTAGTCGTACTCATTCAGGATCTCGCCATGCATCTTATGCATCAGATTGTTATGCTTTGGCTGTGTCTAGCTTACATGATGTTAAGGAGCCTCTGTCTTTTGATGAAGCACAGAATTTAGAAAATTGGATGGCTGCCATGCAATCAGAAGATGATGTGCACTTATAGAAAATGACACATGGACTTCATGTGATTTGCCTCCTGGCAAAAAGGCCATTGGTATGAAGTGTTTTACAAGTTGAAACGCAAGCCGGATGGTGAGATCAATCGCCATAAGGCTCTGACTTGTTGTAAAGGGTTATGCACAGCAAAAAGGCATAGATTATGAAGAGACTTTTTATTGACTTTTTCATCGTTGTCTAGTAGGATGAGCTTTTTCTCCCACTTGTGGAACTTGGTTTTCTATGTGCATTTTGCAGCTCATTTGGTTGGGATGTACATCAATCAGACATTGTTACTGCTTTCTTGAATGGTGACATATTTGAGGAAGTTATGTAACGTAGCCTCACGGTTTGTTCATATAAAGGACAAGAGGACAAAGTGGCAGATGTAAGAAGGCTTTTGTATGGGTTGAAGCAATCTCCTCGCGCTTGGTATGAGAAAGCTGACACTCATTTTGGTTAAACGAGGCTTTCGTAACAGTCCAAACAGAAAGCACATTGTATGTGAAGCATGAGGGTGATGTAGTACTTCTCATTGTGGTTCTTTATGTTGATGATTTGCTGATCACTGGACCAAATGAGAGACATATTGCTGAATTTAAGGCTGATTTGAATGCTACTTTCAAGATGAAATATTTGGGGTTGTTGCATCATTACTTGGGTATACAGTTTAAGCAGTGTGATGGTGGTATTGCCTTGTGTCAGAAAAGTTACATAGAGACATTGCTATGTAAGTTTGGACTTGAGGATTGCAATCCTATTGCCACTCCCATGGAAACAGGTTCTGAAGTTGAGTCTACATGATGCTGGCAATCCTGCTGATGTCACTCTTTACCAAACTGCTGTTGGCTGCCTCATTTATGTATGCAACACGAGGCCAGATATTCAGTTTGCAGTCTCACAGGTCAGTAGATTTATGCATAGCCCAGGGTCTAAGCATTGGCAGGCTGTCAAGAGGATTTTCCGCTACCTTAGTGGCACTTTACATCTTGGCTTGTTTTATCCCAAGGGGGGATCATTGCCGTCAGACTTACATGCTTTTTCGGACTCAGATTGGGCTGGTTGTTTTGACACGCGAGTGTCCACAAGTTTGTTTCATGCTTGGCAGTTCATGTATATCATGGTTGAGCAAGAAGCAACCTACTGTGGCCACTTCGAGTTGTGAGGCTGAGTACAGGGCAGTATTCACAGCTACAGTTGAGTGTGTATGGCTCAGACGCCTTATGGCTGATTTGGGTGTTGAACACGACACTGCCAACACTATCTACACTGACAGTCAGAGCGCATTGGCAGTTGCGAGGAACCCAGTTTTTCATGCTCGCACAAACCACATTGAGGTGCATTACCACTATGTCAGGGAGAGGCTCTCAGCAGGAGAGATCAGCTTGGCTTATGTGCCAACACAGGACAACCTTGCATATCTTTTCACAAAGGCATTGTCTCGTGAGAAGCTTGAAGCTTTCCGCAAAGCTTTGGGCTTACTCCCCTTTGTGGCACTTTCCTTTACTCATGTGCCAGCTCTCGTTCACCGCATCACTCCAGGGGGGATTTGTTACCATATACATGTGGTAGTGATGTGTGAACACACTAGGACCGCCGGGGCATTTTTTCCCTCTTTAGGAGGTTTTTTCCCCCGTGCATTGTATATACGCCCATCACTCTAGGGCTATCTATCTTTCCATTGCATACTAAGAAACACACTCTCTATTGTGTGCCTTGAGCTTCCTTTCGTCTTCTCCAAGCTGTGTGTGTTTCTTTGCAACCCTAATTCCAACAGTAAGAATACTCTCCTATGGTCAAAACAACTAAAAACAGTGATTTAAGCACTCAAATTTGCAATTAAGACTCACTAACACGTAGTCGCATAAACCACAACAAAACTGACAATGCTTACACTAGAATGAAAGAGCAAAGAAAGAGGAACACAATGCACATTTTAGGATTGCAAATAGATAACCCATTCATTAGCTGCAATGATTACAAGTTGGAGCAGCTCATAGCTTGAGCGTACGTTTTTTGAGCTCCCTTCTTCTTCTAAAGATAAGCCTCCTTTCACATTAAGGTTATTGACCTTTATACCTAGGGAATTCTAAATGGCCAGTGGCCGGTTCACATGGACCTTTACAATTGTCATGACAGAATTACAACTCAGGGAATTGATCCACTACTCTGGAATCAGGATTACATAGAGTATTACTACACTAGCTCAGAAAACTAATAGAGTACAAATGTGGGGTCTGGCTACGTGTCCGACCAGTTGGTCACCCGTTTGATATGTCCTCAAACAGCAGGTGATCAAGGAAGCCCAAGAGGAAGCGTGCATTTGTGCTTTGAATAAGAGAGCAACACAACACTCAATTCCTCAAGTTCTACCCCTCAATACCTCCAATTCAACCCGTAGCAAATGATGAGGTGGAGACCGATGATGAATGGCTATATGGACTTGATATGCGGGTCACAGTGAATGTGAAAGAGAATTACATGGTCAATGCCTTAGAAGCTACAGGTGCCAGAGTCAATGCAGTCAGCTATTCTACTTATTAAAAAGTAACTACTCAACCACGTGAGGATTGTTGGTCTACTGTCAAGAGATGCAACAAAAAAGTAACTCCAACTTTAGGGAAAATCAACTTGAATATCATTGTTTATGTATTCTTTTGCCCCCATACTTTAATATGAACAAAGACTTAATATTGGGAGTTCCATGGATGCGTACCTAAGAAGCAATCTAAGATTGGGATGTCAAAATTTTTGAGCTTACACTTAAAGGAAGGTGACTTCTAGTTAACAAGACACGAGCCGTCTGATTCACTTACAATGGCTGCTTTGCAAGAGATCTCTTCTCACCGTCATAACATGCAGTGAACCAGGAAAATTTTGATACCTAAAAGTCAGCTCATCAATCACCCTCAACAAATCTGGGTACCTAAAAAGCTGACGTATACAAACTAGCAGCCTATTGTGGCACCATCCAACCCACATCAGCGATGAAGATTGCAATTACAAATGACAAAGTGGGTTTGGAAACCTAAGCTGAAACCTATCATCAAGTCCAAATTGAAGACTAATTATAGCAAGATTTTCCATGCAAAACCAAACACAATCAAGTACAAATGGGTTCCATCATCCACAACCATGCCCACTGATTTCAATACTCTTGCTACGGATTGTGTGTATTACACAATCAAACAACAAGCTCAACTACTACAAGATTTACTCTTCAATAGAGTTCCAACATAGCATACCTCTCCATCAACAACCCTTGAGTACACTACTCAAGACCCACCTCTTGCAGCGCAAATAAACTACAGACAGGATCATTGCTGCCAAAGCAATCACATGTAAAGGCTGCTTGCCGCACGTAAACAATGAGGTGTTTAAGAAACTTGGGTCACCATTCCTATTGAAGCAACGTTCTTAGGCTAGGGTGGCGAGAGGTACAGTTTGACGAGCACAACAACCTCTTCGTTGATCCTGAAGCATTGCAAAGGTATGCAATTCACTTCTTTGACATCGGTCGAGAGGAGTGCGGTGAGGTTCTCAAGTTTGTTTTGAAGCTCGACGAGTGCAAGGTCCTGAAGAAAAAGAAGCTGGAGAGAGTCACCATTACCCTCATGAACAAAGCTCTAGATCCATCAATAACAAAAGAGGATCCATGATACTTTAGCGTGCAATCCAAAAACAACATTCTAAATCTAGGATCATTTCAAGTATACTTAGTTCACTCTATAATAACAAAAATATTGGTATTTGGTTGTTGATTTTTCGTTTTCATTTTTCATTGTGTTGGTTGATAAGGAAGATTTTGAAATCCTCGATTGGGTTTTTAGTCAAACCCAAATTCCTTCTATCATCAGTGAACAAAGAAACAGAGTCGTTCTTTCAATGGAAGGATTTAGTAACTATACAATGGAATGGCACATGGCAGGTGACTTGAAGACTCTTAAGTGTATGTACAACATAACACACGGAGCAGTTGTGGCAAATCCATGCTTATATTGCATGGCTGATGCACAATCTCTTGAGAGTGTGCAATTGTATAGAGCTCTCAACAGACATCTTCAAGATAAAACTTTTAGGCCAATGCTTGATATTCCTCTGAGTAGAGTTCACGTCTGTACACTTCATGCACTCTGTCGAATAATTGAAAAGGTGGTTCATTTATACATATGCTTTGCATGGACATTAAAGCCAGAGAGTGAATCAAAAAGAGTGATCAAATCATTAGAGGAAGTTCTCTCCGACATTGGTTTGCATGGAGGCAATGTCAAAATCGAAGAGGACCCTAAGATGTCTCAAAGTCGTTACAAGATACCTAGGAAAGCATCAATAGCAGTGTGAAGGCCAGAAGGTTTCTTGGTTTAGCCTCAAAGATTCAGATAGAGAAGAGAGAAAAACTTGTTCAAAAAATGAAACAATTACATAAGTGGTTAAAGACAATGCTGGTGGTAGGGCAATCCAAATCACAAGTGAACGTGTGAAATCACTAAATAAAATCCACTAGTTGAGCAGCATCTTGACCAAAGTAAGCTCACATCATTTCAAGCAGCTTTGCTAGATTGGAAGAAGGCTTATTACAGGTGTGGGCAACATACATTACATGGTTAGCATTCTAACAAACAAAATTTAAAATTGTACTACAGTTTATTTCAATGAAGCACATACTGTTCAAGGTCCATGGAGACATACGGACTAAATATGGTCCACACAAGGCATGAACATCCAATCTATGTGAGCAAATGCATGAATGCACAAGAAGACGAGATTACAAGATGCTGACAACAAAAGTAACACCTATTAGACATCACAATACCAAAAGCAATTGCTACAATGGATGCATGGCATGTAAGGCTAACATCACATTACAATCAATATGCTTCAAGGCTAGTGTGAAGCTTCAACAGTTAATCATTGGTTAGACTAAGTCACATGAAGATTCAGCATATGAGAGTGATGAGAGCTTGCATCATCACATCACATAGCATAGAGCAGTGGAGACAGCATTGAAGCTTGGCTATGCATCACATCAATCATGTACAAGTTGAGTAGTGACTCATAAAGCTATCACCATCAAGTTGACAATGCAACAAAATGGTCTCTTACTATCAATTGTTTGCATTGGACCTCATGTCACAATAGGAATTTAACAGCATGTGATAGCCTACATGCATTTGTGACTAGGTAATTCTAACTAATGGACTGCATTGGAATAGGAATCAAGCAACATGGGCTGAATGCATTGGGAGACAAATAGCAGAGACACTCAGCAAAATGACTAGATTACTCGAATTCGGTCCACCAAGGCATCCAATAGGCACTGCATCGAATCACATGCATGAAAGGGACCTAGTGCCAAGCGGCTAGTCATGAGAGAGAGAAGACCAACACAAGATCCAACAGGGAACGGACACAACCAAGAATCAGCAAGTCTTAATGCAACCTTGGGCGGCACACAGCAGATGGCACATGGATCACTGAACAACAATAGTTTTTCATCCATTCAACATAAATGTTCAGAATATGAGATCATGGAATTGATTATTATGAGAAGCGCACTACATGGTGACGGGAGCAAAGCGAACCCCGAACCCCGACGGCCTCTAAATCACCGGGGACCGAATGGCGCGCCTCGAGCCTGTCATGGTAAAGCAAACAGGGGGCACCACCTAGCTTCAGCGGCTAGGACGCAAACAACACACCACCATAACAAAGTTTTCATCCAAGAGAGATGGATGCTTGGGAGTAATGATGAAAAGGAAAGGGAAAATGAGATCAAGTGAGAGAGAGAGAGAGAGAGTGAGGGAGGGGGTATAGCGGCTTAGTACTTAGGCATCACAAAAGGATGGCGAATCCGCACACCCTTCACACATACACAAGCTCACTCCAAAACACAAGACTAGGTGGCGATTCCGCACACCTCACATGGGCAAAACATTGCAAGAAAACATACTCACAAAACCTCAAGCTTTATTTAGAGAATTAGGCGATGAAATGGGGAGCATAGGGTAGGGGAATGAGAAGGGAGAGAGTGGTAGAGCACATGGCGGATAGGTGGGAGTTGATGGCGAAGACTCGCACGAGGATTATGGCCATCATCCTTCATTTAGTTGCCCTTCATCTTCCATAGCCAAGGGTGTAGAGGTCATGCTCAAGACAAGCATGGTGATTGCGGTGATGGTGATGGTGTGGTGTGGGTGTGTGTGTGTGTGCACTAGGCACACACAGTGCATAGTGTGTTCTTTGGTGATGTTGTGTGTTTTTGTGTGATGGTGAACCTCTTTATATAGGGGAGGAGGGGGGGGAGAAATTCTAGAATTTAGAAATGAAGAAATCATTATCTACATAGGCCATGTGACTGTGGGCCCCACTTGTCTGGCTGTGTGTATATGTGCCAGAACAGCAGTCTCATGAGAGAGAGACTAAGAGAGAGAGATGGGTTGATGAAAAAAAGTGAGAGGTGACATGGAGAATAAAGTAATTACAAGAGGGGAGAGAGAGGAGTGTGTTCAGAGGTGAATCTGTGTGCAGATGTGTGTGAACACAAGAAAAATCAGGTAACCACCGGGTGGGGATGGGTCTGTGGGCACCTTTTTTAGTGAAACTGAGTGTGTGTGAGTGTGGGGGAGGTTATTTAGCTACAAGACAAGAGACATGGCGCCCTTTAGAGAGAGGGGGGGTATTTGGGTCATGGGATATGATAGGAGAGAGAAAGGGGGGGTGGGGTATACTATTTTGGAAGATAGGGTAAGTTGCATGTGAGTTAGGGTGCATTATTGGTGAGTTAGAATGCATTATTGGTGAGAGGTGGGGTAGCTTGAGGGGAGAGAGAAAGGAGAAAGGAAAAGGGGAAGAGAGAGGGGGTTGACCTTTTGAGTGGAGGAGAGGAAAAGGGACACACGATGGGGCAACAGTCAAGAAAAAGGAGGCAAGGTGGGGATGGGCTGCCCCGCAAGCATGAGGTGGCCTATTTTACCTTTCTCATATATTTACATAATCATACTTTATTTTTTTCTTACTTTTTTCCAATGTCTTTTATCACTCCCTCCCTAAGAGGGGGTTTTCATGGGGTGGGGACGAGAGAAGAGGGGTATGGGAGCTTGGCTTGTGAAAAGCCTCCATCATTAGCCCTCCCCTTTTGGCTAGAGGCATTCATGTCTCTAGCTCATCTGTTTGATCATTATCGTCGGAGGTGGCGGCTGATGGTGTGTCCTCATCTGGAATGTCAATAGGTGGAGCCTGGTCAAATCGAAGAAAATAAGGTTTAAGTCGCCAACCATTTACCTGGTTTTATGAAGTTTTCCATCAGCCTCCATAAGCTGGTAGCTTCCATTGGAATACTTTTTCCTGACGATGAAAGGACCTTCCCATCGGAGTAGGAGTTTCTTATCCTTGCGCGTGTCGAAGCGATTGTCGTAGCGGAGCACCAACATTCCTTTCTTCAATTCTTTTTTCCGGAGATGCTCGTTCAAGCTAAGCCGTCTATGCTCTGCTTGTGCTGCATAATAATTTATTGCTTCTTCTCTGTCCAGCTGCAGTCTTTCCAAGTTGATGATGTGATCTCTCAAATGCATGTTGGGCTGTTGAAGCTGGCTTGCCATTACTCTGAGACTTTGTAGTTGCACTTCAATGGGCAAGATTGCTTCCTTACCAAATACTAGATGATACGGTGTGAATCCCAAGGATGTACGAAATGAAGTTCTGTAGGCCCATAAAGCTGGTAGTAGATACTTATCCCAGTCTCCAGGATGATTGTTTACCTGCTTGGTAATAATTTTAGAAACCATTCCATTTACCTTTTCAACTAGGCCATTACATTGAGGGTAATATGGTGAAGAGTGCCTCCTTGTAATGCCCAGTTTCTACATTAATTCTCCTACCAAGTCTGCTCTGAAACCTGGCCCTCTATCAGAGATGATCTCTAAAGGTGTGCCAAACCTACAGCATATGTGCTCGTAGATAAATTTAGCTACCTCTACCGCTGTGATTCTAGTGGTGGCTGTAGCCTCTGCCCATCTAGTCATGTAGTCGACCCCCATGATAATGTAGAATTTTCCTGAGTTGGCCCTAGGTAATGGCCCAATGGCATCGATACCCCATTTTTCAAATGGGCCATATGAGAGAATAGGTGTCTGTGGTTCAGGCATAAGTGACCTAGTGCCGGCCTTTTGACACAACTTACATATTTTGCACCAGTGGTGTACATCACGGTTGAGGAGGCCTATGAAGCCTATGCCTGCAAGATTTTCCTACTTGTTATGTCTAGGGCAAAGTGACCACCACAAACCCCGTCGTGACAGCTAGCAATTACTCCCGTGATTTCCTGAGAGAGAGGGACCTTCCTGAGTATTTGGTCCTTACCCTTACAGTACAAATCGTCATTGATGAGTCGATACCTTGTGGCCTTCCGCGTCAGCCATTGCTTCTGTCCCTTTGTTAAATCTGATGGGCATTCCCCTGTTTCCAAAAAATGCATGATGTCAGGCAAGGCATCACTTCCTTGAAATAGAGGGAGCTTTAGTTTTATTGCTCCAACCACCACTTCCTGTAGTCTTTCACTTGCTAGGGCATCTGCTTCTTCGTTTTGAGCCCTTGGGATATGGTGTATTTGAACTTCTTCAAACTTACCCAACAAGGTTTTTACACCACTTAAGTGAGTCCTTAAACTAGGATTCTTGCATGTCCATGCTCCATTTACTTGCCTTACCAGAAGTAGAGCATCCCCAAATACATTAAGGCGTTGTACACCTTGCGAGACGCACCATTGTAGACCCTTGGTTAGTGCTGCATACTCAGCTTCATTGTTAGAATGTGAATCTAACAATTGGCCCAACGAAAATACCTTTGTCCCTTTGTCATCAAAGACCACTATGCCTGTAGCTGCTTTGTCGGACGCTCGCTTGTAGGCTCCATCAAAGTAGAGAGAGTATGCTCCTTCTACCATCGGTGGTACTGGAGGTAATCGGACTTCTCCTTCCTTAGATTGCTTCTCCTTCCTTTCAAAGACTTGGTAGGTCATGAGTCCCCCCAAACTTGCCCTTGTCGTGCTTTCTACCTGTACCGTGTAGTCAAACTCTTGCAGACGAACTAGCCATTTAGTAATTCTAGCAGACACATCCATGTGTTGTACAACATAGGGAAATATTTCATCCGTGGTTAGAATCACAAATTGCTTAGGCAACAAATATGACCTAAACTTTGTAGTTGCAAATCTAAGAGCTAGGACTAAGTGTTCCACATGGGTGAAACCTTTCTCTCCTGCTGTCATCATTCGACTAGAGAAGTAGATTGGCCTCATGAAGATGTCGTCGTATCCTTTTGGAGTAGCACAGCCCCCAATGAGTCATCACCAACACTTGAGGTGACATAGAATTTTTCATCCCACTTAGGTGGTGAGATAGTTGGCAGAGTGGCTAAGACCTCCTTTACCTTGTTGTAGTGATGTTCGCTTTCCTCGTCCCAAGTGAAAGTTGATCTTTGAGTGAGTTGTTGCAGTGGTAGAACAAGTTGTGATAGTAGATGTATGAATCTACTTAAGTACCTCACCTTCTGTAGAAAAGAGACCAGTTGACGTGCGGTCGTTGGTGAAGGTAGGGCTATGAGTGCGGACACCTTACTTGGGTCGGCGTTGATACCTTTTGCTGAAATTTCATGGCCTAGTAGAATGACTTTACTCTCCCCAATGTGGCATTTATCCACATTTAATTGCCCACCTAGGCTCTGCAACCTGGCCAAACCTTCATTTACCTTTTCTAAATGTGAAATACGGGAGCTATATATACAAAAATCATCAATGAACACTCTTATGGATGTTCCAAAGAACGGTTGAAAAACATATGTGACATATCTTTGGAATGTGGCAGGTGCATTTGTGAGACCAAATGGCATAACCCTGTATGCAAAACAACCCCATGGCGTGATAAAAGTGGTTTTTAGTTGATCTTCCAAGGCTATGCGTATTTGAAAGTATCTAGAATAACCATCACAGACGGTATAGCATTCAAAACCCGCTACTTCATTCAGAATTTCATCCAAGAAAGGGAGAGGAAAGTGGTCTCTCTTTGTAGCTGCATTTAGTGGTTTGTAGTCAACACAGACCCTCCACTTACCATTCTTTTTAGGCGTCACCACTACGGGTGACACCCATTCTGAGTTTTCTACAAGATAGATGAATCCCGCCTCCAGCAGTTTCCTTACCTCGGCCAAGAGTGCCTTTTCTTGTATGACCCCCAGTCGTCGTAGCTTTTGCACAACTGGTTTTACCCCTTCCTTCAGCTTAATATGATGTTCCACCACTGTAATGCCTGTGATTCTTTCATAGTTGTCAATGAACAGGTTAGGAAATCCCATCAACATTTGCAAAAAACTATCTTTCTCCTCAAGTGTTAATTCCGTAGACAACATACCCTTCAACCTACTTCCTCCTAGGCCAGGTGATTTTCTCTCCTCTTCATTGGGTTTCCCTTTTGGTGATGGATCACCAGTTGTGCTTACCCTTTGTGGATCCTTCATAATGATACCCATCACATCAATGGAACTGTCACTTTCGTCGGTGGATGTGGTCTCCTCCTCAGAACTGGAAGATTCGCTAGTGGTTTCATCTGCCGATGTTTCCAGATTCATTTGCTTCTGCTTGCCAATCCTCATGTCGTAGTAGATTGTCTCCCCTTTCTTACCGTCATGCGTAGAAGGCCAGTACCCCAGTCCTGTTTTGCCTTCATGGCCATCAGCCATGGCCTTCCCAAAATTAGTGGATTAGGCGATGAAATGGGGAGCATAGGGTAGGGGAATGAGAAGGGAGAGAGTGGTAGAGCACATGGCGGATAGGTGGGAGTTGATGGCGAAGACTCGCACGAGGATTATGGCCATCATCCTTCATTTAGTTGCCCTTCATCTTCCATAGCCAAGGGTGTAGAGGTCATGCTCAAGACAAGCATGGTGATTGCGGTGATGGTGATGGTGTGTGGTGTGTGTGTGTGTGTGCACTAGGCACACACAGTGCATAGTGTGTTCTTTGGTGATGTTGTGTGTTTTTGTGTGATGGTGAACCCTCTTTATATAGGGGAGGAGGGGGGGGAGAAATTCTAGAATTTAGAAATGAAGAAATCATTATCTACATAGGCCATGTGACTGTGGGCCCCACTTGTCTGGCTGTGTGTATATGTGCCAGAACAGCAGTCTCATGAGAGAGAGACTAAGAGAGAGAGATGGGTTGATGAAAAAAAGTGAGAGGTGACATGGAGAATAAAGTAATTACAAGAGGGGAGAGAGAGGAGTGTGTTCAGAGGTGAATCTGTGTGCAGATGTGTGTGAACACAAGAAAAATCAGGTAACCACCGGGTGGGGATGGGTCTGTGGGCACCTTTTTTAGTGAAACTGAGTGTGTGTGAGTGTGGGGGAGGTTATTTAGCTACAAGACAAGAGACATGGCGCCCTTTAGAGAGAGGGGGGGGTATTTGGGTCATGGGATATGATAGGAGAGAGAAAGGGGGGTGGGGTATACTATTTTGGAAGATAGGGTAAGTTGCATGTGAGTTAGGGTGCATTATTGGTGAGTTAGAATGCATTATTGGTGAGAGGTGGGGTAGCTTGAGGGGAGAGAGAAAGGAGAAAGGAAAAGGGGAAGAGAGAGGGGGTTGACCTTTTGAGTGGAGGAGAGGAAAAGGGACACACGGCGGGGCAACAGTGAAGAAAAAGGAGGCAAGGTGGGGATGGGCTGCCCCGCAAGCATGAGGTGGCCTATTTTACCTTTCTCATATATTTACATAATCATACTTTATTTTTTTCTTACTTTTTTCCAATGTCTTTTATCACTCCCTCCCTAAGAGGGGGTTTTCATGGGGTGGGGACGAGAGAAGAGGGGTATTGGACCTTGGCTTGTGAAAAGCCCCCATCAATGGCAAGGACAGGTTACTTTAATCACACTAGACATGGGGAGGAAATGATAAGGCCAATAGCCTATTAGAGTTACACCAATGGACTTATAGACGACTTATTCATAGAGCAAGGCAGAAGGAGCTTCTTAAGAGTTCAAAAATTACATGGTCTTTACAACACATCTGAAAAGAGAAGAAACAGATGGCTTGGGGAAATTCAAATACGGGGAAGTGCCATGCGAGGTGGCGACACTCACGAGTCAGGAGCGGGAGAAGATGGACTTGAGGGAGAAGATGGACCTGAGCCCGTCGTTTTTATCCTCTTAGATGCACCTCCTTCTTCCTCACTCTGTACCTCTTTGATGTGCAAGCTCTGTAGACGGGCTCGTTCCTTTGTTGATGGCAGCATCCCCACGAGCATCAAGCATCTTCTTTTCCTCATAAACAACCACTTGTTGTATGGATCTAAGCTCTCTGGGTCTTCAACCCCTGCAGCTAGAGCCTGAGCTATGTAGGACATAAAATGGGGGGCTCTGGCTTGGCACCCATACCCAATGCCAAAGACGCGTAGAGCAAACTATTCTCAATCAAAATTAGTCTTTCTGCGTTTAGTGGGAGGGGGTGCCCACCACAAAATCTTGTAATAACTTTCATTGCAAACAGTGGGAACTTTGCATTGTCCTCTTCCTTGTCGTATATTATGATCTACAAAACAATAATAAAACATTTATGGGCCCTAAGCGAGATTAGTACAATTGCCAAGTACTTGATTTGTTTCTACAAACCTTTTTGCGGTTGAAATGCTCGATGTAGTGGGACAACGTTGCATCCTTGCCTTGTACTCCAGTGACAAGCCCTTGCCGTGAGCCTCCCGCTCTTCTAAGGAAACTATTGTCATACACTAGCACGTGTCAACAAAAATATTGTTCATGATATTTCATCACTGGGCCATCTCCAATACCATCTGAATGCCTTTAAAAACTACCATCTAATTCTCGTCCATTTCCAGAATCGACCTTCCCCACAAGTGATAGACTGACTGACTATTCATTACCTGAGCTCTGGGTGCCATGGTCCTACCCATGTTTTCCAAGCCGAGTGGTTTTTTTGTCGATTGAAACTGCTCATCTATTGGCAAATTGGCCTCTCTAGACTTCACTTCATTGAATGTATCTTTGATCAGTTGCCACCCTGAAGTGAAATGTAAGTTGTGGATAGCTATGTCAGCAATAAGATGTTAGTCCACTCCATCATCATCCACAAATCCCATGTCTGCCTCACAAAAATCTGCAATTGCAGCTAGGCAGTAGTCCTCCCATATATTTATCTCATGCATGATATTTGTGAGCAGAAAATAGTGGGTGTCGCCTGCCATAGCAAAGTTGGGAGTGCAATTCAGAGGCAAAGTCACTTCCTTATTTGGGCTTTCTTGCTTGCACCTTGATGCTGCATTCGCAAGAGAAGCAAGAGTTAAGCCCGCATCAAATGCTTCCTTTAATACCTCTACCCACTCTTCTTCTGGGTCAAACTGCACCTCCACATCCTCTATCTCTTCCTCTAGCGCCAATGGACAATACCAAAAGTTGTTGACTAGGAAGTCTCTGACTCACCATCCGTCTGTAATACAAGTAACAGACAAACCCGTGGTTGAATTCCACTAAGCAACACTTTTTAAAGTGCTTCATACACCTGTCTTGTACAAGCAGTGCATTGGAGGGACACTTTTCTAGACAACAATTCAGTCTCCTTGCCGCACTCTTGTCAGGGTCAAGGTCGGCTGGGGGCACATATCTCATGCCATCAATTGTCATGGAATTGTCACAAATGACTGCCTCATACTGTTGCAAATGGGTTTGTAGGTACTCAAATGAGCAATCTATGATCCTCTCTATAGAAAACTCTGCATTAAACATTCCTGATAGTTCTGATGCACGGTGATGAGCATAGGCATTGTATAAGAACGTGAATAGTTTTTCTTCACATGTATCCTCATCCACATTGTCTCTCTCCAGGACTATGATCCCCATGACTGAAAGAAAAAGCAATCCAAAACTATTTTTCAAAATTGGTCTGTTTTTGGTGTCATAACCAAGTGAATATTGAGCCTGGAGTATCCCTCAAGGTCTCTACTCTCTTGGTTATGTCCCGTGCACTAACTTCATAATAGGTGACATGACTAGAGTCAAAACCAGGCGAATAGGGGCCCCAAGAATCTCCGAAGGACCCTATTCGCTTGGTTTTGACCCAACTTGAATTATGTTGTACCCACGTCCATTTACAATAGGTGGATTGGAACAGAGCATTTAATGTTATCAGTAAATGCTTTGTATCCTGGCCCACATCGTATGTCTCCAGGACTATGATCCCCATGTCTAAAAGAAAAAGCAAGCCAAAACTACTATTGAAAATTGGTCTGTATTTGGTGTCATAACCAAGCGAATATTGGACCTGGAGTATCCCTCACGATCTCTATTTGCTTGGTTCTGTCCCATGCACTCATGTCATAATAGGTGACATGACTAGAGTCAGAACTAGGCGAACAGGGACCCCAAGAATCTTCAAAGGGCCCTATTCGCTTGGTTCTGACTCAAGTTGAATTTACGTTGTACCCACGTCCATTCAAAACAGGTGGATTGGAACAGAGAATTTAATGTATCAATAAAAGATATATTGGCCTACTCACTCACTATGCCCAAACATAGCATTGAATAACAACTCAGGCACTGTCACATAAGGAGTAATTATTCTAACCATGCGGTGCATGGAGAATCTCAACTAATACGTACGATTTGTAACTATGCGAATCTTGAGGTTGCGAGACTTCTAATCTTACCCTAACGACCACTCTTTGACCTTGAAGTGTTGTTCCCCTTGTGCCCTAACCCCGTTACACAGTGGCTTTGGTGCACACATAGTTAACAACACACAGGCAAGGGGGGAAGGGGGGGGGGGGAGGGAGAGAGAGAGAGAGAGAGAGAGAGAGAGAGAGAGAGAGAGAGAGAGAGAGATAGATAGATAGTTCTATTATCGTCCTGGGAGGTCAAATATGACCTATGGGACCTAGAGAGAGAGAGAGAGAGAGAACCTCTCTCTACAAAATCCAATGGCACCGAATTGGATGGTGATGTTGCAGGTCACTGAGAGAAAGAACCAAAAGGTGGCCAGGAGGAAGAGGAAGAAAAGGAAAAGGCAAGGGCGATGGCGACGTGGTAGCAATGGACTCAAGCCAGTGGAGGTCTGTCAATGCAAGATCGTGAGAGGTGGCCAAGGGGAAGAGTGCAAAAAAGGCGAAGACAAGGGCGGTCTGTTTGTTCTACTTGGAGATGGAGATGTCGACTGCAACAAAAATCAACATCTGACTCTAAACGGTCACTTGAAAAAGGCATGTGGGTTGTGCTCACAAGGACAACCATTTTAGGAGTAATAAACGGGATCAGATTCCCATGCAGTACGATCTACCAACCACAATCTCGGGTGTAATCATGTGCATAAGTGAAGTTGTCACCCTCGTCGAGGTAAGCATACTAAGTTTAGAGGCAGCACCCCTGCCAAACATTTTAACTATACCCTAGGCCCAGATGAGCGCTCATACAGTGAGCAAACAGTAAAAGCTTGAGCGCTCTTCTCCCTCTTTTTGCATCCTCTACTGCCTAGCGTTTTAACTCTGCCCCCGTCGATGCTACGCAGTAAGCAAACCATCTCTTTTGTGCTCCCAACCCTTTTTGTGCATCCTCATCTTACTCTCTAGTGCTCCTCCTTTTTGCGCATCCTCCTCTTGTTAAGTATGGAGCCTGCTTACCCCTTGTAATTTTTTGTGGTAAAAACGCACATTTGTAAGGCCCCCATTATGAGGAGAAGCCATCGTGCGTGAAGGAAAATCACTCGTCGGAAATAAAAATCACTCGTCGGAAACCAAAATTTTCACGGCCAAAATTCAGGGGCAACATTAGGGACCAGAATTTTCCTTTTCGCTGGAATATTATGGCCAGACGACGGCCGGAAAGTGGTCGAAAAACCACCAGTCGGTTGGCCAGTTGGCCGGTGGCCGGTGGCCGAATTCAAAAACGGACTTGTCTTCTCAAGGGCGGCCACACATGGGCGGATTGGAGGGTCCGATTTGGACTTATCTACACAAGGGTGGCTACACATGGCTGCCTCTCATGAGAGAGGGCAGCCCTTTTGACCTATAAAAGGAGGCCATTTCTACATACATTTCAGGTGGGAGATCTACTAAGGGTATAATCCCTTTGTAAACTACTTCTTGTTTTGAAGTACTAAAGCCATTGAGTGGCTTCTTTCCCGTGGATGTAGCCCACATTGGGTGAACCACGTATATCGTGTGTACTCTCTCTCTCTCTCTCTCTCTCTCTCTCTCTCTCTCTCTCTCTCTCTCTCTCTCTCTCTCTAATCTTGTGTGTGTGAAATCTATCTCTCTCCATTAAGTAATCTACTCAAATATCTATTTAGCTACATCATATTTCCTAACAACAACTGGTATTAGAGCAAGGTTTGCTCGTAGCTAAGTTATCTCAAGGAAATGATTCCTTGAATTGAGTGGGAATTATGGCGGAGGAAGGGAAGCTCAAGATTGAGAAGTTCAACGGCAAAAACTACCAACATTGGAAGATGCAGATTGAAGACTATCTCTACCAAAAGCACCTCTATTTGCCACTAGGCGGTCTTGCAAAGAAGCCTGCAACAATGGCAGATGAAGCGTGGATTGTCCTTGATCGAAAAGCACTGGGAACAATATGGTTAAGCTTGGCATCAACGGTGGACTTCAATGTTTCGGAGATGAAGACCTCGGAGGACTTGATGAAGTCACTTGACAACTTCTACGAGAAACCATTGGCATCCAATAAGGTATTTCTTATGAAGCGCTTGTTCAATCTAAAGATGGCAGAGAATGGTTCAGTTGTAGAACACCTAAATGACTTTAACACAAACATAATTCAACTTCGATCGATGAAAATCAATTTCGATGACGAAGTGCGAGCTCTCCTTATACTATCATCTCTACCAGATAGTTGGGACAGCCTTGTGATGGCTATAAGTAATTCTATTTTGGCACAAATACTCTTAAGTTTGATGATGTTATGGGTGTTCTCCTAAGCGAGGAAATACGAAGGAGAAGCACAGGAGAATCATCAAGTGCTGCATTGTCAGTGGAAACAAGAGGAAGTCCTAAGGAGAGGTTCAAAAACCAAAAGGGTCGTGATCGCTTAAGACAGAGCAAGTCACGCACAAAGTCAATTCTTGAATGTTGGAATTGCGGAAAGAAGGGCCACGTCAAGAAGGATTGGTGGTCCAAGAAGAAGAAGGAGACTGAGTCTCGACTCTCAAGACAACAAGCCAACATCAGAGGCCAATGTGGCAGGTAAAGTAGAACAAGATGCTCTAATTCTCTCATTAGACAATGTGTCTAATTCCTGGATAGTAGATTCCGAGGCTTCATTCCATGCGACACCACATAAGCAACATTTCCAAGATTACACCAAAGGTAATTTTGGGTATGTATACTTGGGAGATGATGAAGCTTGTGAGATTGTCGGCAAAGGTATAGTTTCTGTCAAAACTGCTAACGGACGTGAATGGAAGCTTAAAGATGTTAGGCATGTTCCTTCTCTTCAAAAAAATTTGATCTCTACAGGACAATTGGATGATGAAGGTCACAACATTGCATTCGAAAACAAACGGTGGAAGATCTCAAAGGGATCTTTGGTGGTTGCGAAGGGAGAAAAGGTTGGTACACTTTACTTGTGTACTATGAGCACGCAACCTTCAGCTTGTGCAGCAAGTACAGAAGTTGACAGTGCGGTGTGGAACTACCGGCTTGGGCATATGAGTGCCAAAGGAATGCAAATCCTTCAAACAAAGAAGCTTCTGCCAGGTTTGAAAGAAGTGGACTTAGAGTTCTGTGAAGATTGTGTTTATGGTAAACAAAAGAGAGTAAATTTTCAAAAACCAGGAAATGAAAGAAAAAAAAAACCTGAGTTGGTTCATTCTGACGTTTTGGGTCCTGCAAGTACACCATCACTTGAGGGCTCATTGTACTATGTAACATTCATAGACGATGCAACTAGAAAAACATGGGTTTATGTCATGAAGAATAAGTCCGATGTATTTTCCATATTTCAAAGGTGGAAAGCCTTTGTGGAGAATGAAACAAGTACCAAGGTTAAATGCCTCAGATCTGACAATGGAGGCGAATATTGCAGCTAAGCTTTTGAAAGCTTTTGTGCTAGCAATGGCATTCAGAGGCAAAGGACAACCCCAAGGACACCTCAACAAAATGGGATTTCGGAAAGGATGAATAGGACAGTCATGGAGCGAGCACGAAGCATGCAGCTACATGCAGGCCTATCGCTTTAGCTTTGGGTGGAAGCTGTAAGTACGTATGTGTACTTAATCAATCGGTCACCCTCAACGGCATTGGATGGGGGAGTTCTAGAAGAGGCATGGACAGGTAAACCGGTGAATTATGCATTTCTCAAAGTGTTTGGGTGTGAGGCTTTCGTGCACATAGACAGAAGCCTAAGATCAAAGCTAGATGCAAAGTCCAAAAAGTGTTTCTTCATTGGCTATGGAGAAGGTGACTTTGGGTATCGCCTATGGAATCCTGAAGATGGTAAAATATTAAGGAGTAGGGATGTAATTTTTAATGAACAAAATATGTTTTGGAAAGAAAACAAACAAAAGAAACAGGTGATGAGTACATGGAGCTTGAGGACGGTGAAGACTCAAGGACTGCAAACGGGGAAAATGTGCAACAACGTCAACCAATTGAGGAGCCTCAACATATTCCCCAAAGATCTACAAGAGCAATTAGACCTCCAAAAATTTTTGTTCCTTCCTTCAACCATCTCTTGATCTCAGATTCTAGAGAGCCGGAATCATACAAAGAAGCTATGCAACATGAATCCAAAGAAGAATGGACGAAGAGCATGCAAGTGGGGATGGACTCACTACATCGCAACCAAACATGGAATTGAGTTGCCTAAAGGTAAGTGGACACTTCAAAACAAATGGGTCCACAAGGTGAAGGAAGAAGATGGTGGGAAGAAAGGTACAAGTCTAGGCTTGTGGTAAAAGGGTTTTCTCAAAAGAAAGGTATTGACTTCAATGAAATATTTTCTCATGTTGTAAAAATGAACTCAATTAAGCTTGTCTTAAGCCTTGTGGTTGCTCATGATTTAAATCTCGAGCAAATGGATGTAAATACAGAATTCCCTCACGGTGACTTAGAGGAGGAAATCTACATGCTTCAACCAAAGGGGTATGAAGTAAAAGGTAAGGAGAAAATTGTTTGCAGATTAAAGAAAAGCTTGTATGGATTAAAGCAAGCATCAAGACAATGGTACTTGAAGTTCGATCGATGGATGTTAGATCATGGATTTAGAAGATGCAACTCAGATCATTGCGTCTACACGAAGAATTTGGGAGATGGGAAGTTCATCATCCTAATGTTGTATGTTGATGACATGCTGATTGCAAGTGCTAACATGCAGGACATCAAAGACCTAAAAGAGGAGCTATCTAAATCTTTTTCAATGAAAGATTTAGGTGCTGCAAAGAGGATACTTGGTATGAAAATATCAAGGGACAGGACGAAGAAGACAATAAAGCTATCTCAAGAGGATTACATCAAGAAGGTACTAGAAAGGTTTGCAATGCAAAATGCAAAACCACTTTCTACACCTTTGGCTGGTCATTTTAAATTAATGAAGGCTGTGTGTCCAAAGACACAAGAGGAGATAGCCTATATGTCTAAGTTCCATATGCTACAATGGTAGGTTCTCTAATGTATGCTACGATCTGGACAAGGCCAGATATTGCACATGCAGTGGGAGTTGCGAGTAGGTTCATGGACAACCCAGCTAAAGAACACTGGCAAGCTGTGAAGTGGATACTTAGGTATCTAAAAGGGACAACAACAAATGGTTTGTATTTTGGAGGAACTGATATTTTTCTAGAAGGGTATGCTGATGCAGATATGGTAGCTGACAATGATACTCGAAGAAGCACTACTGGCTATGTCTTCACAGTTGGAGGCACAACAGTAAGCTAGGCTTCAAAGCTGCAAAAAGTGGTCTCACTTTCTACCACGAAAGCAGAGTATGTAGCAATGATGGAGGCAAGCAAAGAAATTATGTGGCTTCACAGATTCTTAGAAGAGCTTGGATTCAAACAAGCCAATTGTGTATTGTACAGTGATAGCCAAAGTGCTATCCATCTTGTGAAGAACTCAGCCTTTCATTCAAGGACAAAGCACATTGAGGTGAGATATCACTTCATACGCACTCTTTTGGAAGAGGGACATCTAAAGCTAGGAAAGGTGCATACAAGTGAAAATCCTGCAGACATGTTTACAAAGGTGGTCAACAAGGAGAAGTTGAGCTTTTTCTCATCTTCGATCGGCATTCAAGGATAAGAAGCCAGGATGGAAAGCAGTCACAGGTTTGGTTTGGAGATCAGTCTCCAAGTGGGAGATTGTTAAGTATGGAGCCTGATTTACCCCTTGTAATTTTTTGTGGTAAAAATGCACATTTGTAAGGCCCCCATTATGAGGAGAAGCCATCATGCGTGAAGGAAAATCACTCGTCGGAAACCAAAATTTTCACGGCCAAAATTCAGGGGCAACTTTAGGGGCCGGAATATTCCTTTTCACCGGAATATTATGGCCGGATGGCCGCCGAAAAGTGGTCGGAAAACCACCGGTCGGTTGGCCAGTTGGCCGGTGGTCGGAAGTCAATGGCCGGTGGCCGAATTCAAAAACGGACTTGTCTTCTCAAGGGCGGCCACACATGGGCGGATTGGAGGGTCCGGTTTGGACTTATCTACAAGGGTGGCTACACATGGCTGCCTCTCATGAGAGAGGGCAGCCCTTTTGACCTATAAAAGGAGGCCATTTCTACACATATTTCATAGTGTGAAGTTGATGCAACAAGGTGAGTGTGAGGTGGTGAGAGTGAAGCAAGGCGGGAGCTCTATTAAGGGTCTAATCCCTTTGTAAACTACTTCTTGTTTTGAAGTACTAAAGCCACTGAGTGGATACTTTCCCATGGACATAGCCCACATTGGGTGAACCACGTATATCGTGTTTACTCTCTTTCTCTCTCTCTTCCTACTCTATAATCTTGTGTGTGTGAAATCTATTTCTCTCCATTAAGTAACCTACTCAAATATCTATTTAGCTACGTCATATTTCCTAATACTTTTTCCTCCTATTCAGCGATGCTTTAGTGACGTAGAACTCTACACACAGTGAAGAGGTATGCTACTACACTTTTGTGCACTTGTATTTTGTGAGGTCAGCACCAAGCGAATAAGGGAAGGAAAACTCTATTTGTTGCACCTGTTTGCTTGGTACTAACCATCATCTTTATTAATGATGTTTTCTATTATACTTTTTTAAGGTCAGTACAAAGCAAATAAGGGAAGGCAAACTCTGTTCGTTGCACCTGTTTGCTTGGTATTGACCATCTTCTTTATTAATGATGTTTGCTATTATACTATTTTGAGGTCGGTAGCAAGAGAATAAGGGAAGGCCAACTTTATTCATTGCACCTATTCGCTTGGTACTGACCATCGTTGCACATGTTCGCTTGGTACTTACCATCATCTTTATTAATGATGTTTGCTATTATACTTTTATGAGGTCAGTACCAAGCGAATAAGGGAAGGAAAACTCTTTTCGTTGCACATGTTCGCTTGGTACTGACCATCATCTTTATTGATGATGTTTGCTATTACACTTTTATGAGGTCAGTACCAAGCGAATAAGGGAAGGAAAACTTTGTTCATTGCACCTGTTTGCTTGGTACTAACCATCATCTTTATTAATGATGTTTGCTATTATACTTTTTTGAGGTCAGTACCAAGCAAGTAGAGGCAATACAATTGTATTTGGTGCACTTCTTCGCTTTGTGATGACCCTAGAAATTTTAAGTCCCTTGTGAAAAAAATGACATGTCATTTTCTGTTATGATATTTGTAGAGATGCCTCGTGCAAAGGCCACACGTAGAAAGACAACAGGTGACTCTTTGCATGCTCAAGCAAGAAGGCACCAATATGAGGAGCACAGAGGTGTCCTTGCAAGAGCTGCGATGCAAGAGCTGCAAAGGATTGAACGGCACATGCAACCGGCCATTCCACAACTTCCTTTCCAGCGAGTAGTGCAAGAGATTTGCGAGCATTGGAGAGTGGGCATGCGATGGGCCAGTAGTGCACTTCTCTGCCTACAAGAAATTGCAAAAGACTACCTCATTGAATTCTTCAGCGATGGATATATCCTAGCTGCCCATGCACAGCGTGTTACTATCAGACAACGGGGTTTTGACACTCTTCAAAGGCTTCACTTCTGCTACAATGGGCTGCTTTAGCCAGTACCTATCCGGGATAGTAGATTCATGGATATTCTTAACATCCCCCCTCTCCATCCTCATGCACGATAGACAGAGCCTTTTAGGTCTGAATTAAACAGCAGAAGGACACGATCACGGGTCAAGAGAAATGACACAGATGGGAAGGCTGAGCCAGCCAATGAGGGGCATGAGCAGGCTAGGGTGGACCCTGAGGCGATCCTTGAAGAAACATAGATAGTTATGGAGGAACCAGTTATGAAGCAAAATGAGCAAGGCATGGAGGATCTGGAGCTAGTTAGGGAGGAGCTTGTGCTTGTTAGGGAGGAGCATGTGTCAGTAAGGGAGGTGCCTGTTAGGAAAGAGCATGTGCCTGTTAGGGAGGAGCATGTGCCATTAAGGGAGGAGAATGAGGTAGCCACGGATAAAGCTCAACAAAGGCAAGGGAAAGGCTCTGCTTCACAAGGGCCATCCAATGAGGAGCCTTTATCAGAGGAGTTGATTATTTTAGAGCAAATCAACAAAGAAAATGAAGAGAAGTTGCAAGTTCTGATTAGTGCAGCGCCTCTGCATGCACAGATACTGCTGTCTGGAAGGTCACAGGAGGGTTGCATTTTCAACCTCAATCAACAAGACTTCACGTGCATGCGCAATTTCTCCAACTCCAACGCAACGTATGCGGTCGTCAACATTGCTATGTAGTACTTCTCAAGCTCTTTATAAGTCATGCTTGGCTCATTGAATGGCTCACTTTCTCTAAGACATGGGTCAGTGGCTTATGGAATTGGATAGTTATACCACTCCCTTCGTATTGACCCATGTCTTAGCGGCAGTTGTCAACGTTGCTATGTGTTACGTCTCAAGATTTTCTTTATAAGTCATGCTTGGTTCATTGAATGGCTCACTACCGCCAAGACATGGGTAATACCAAGTGAGTCAGTGGCTTATGAAATTGGATAGTTATACCACTCACTCGGTATTGACCCATGTCTTTGTGGCAGTCGTCAATGTTGTTATGTGTTACGTCTCAAGATTTTCTTTATAAGTCACGCTTGGTTCATTAGATACCTCACTACCGCTAAGACATGGGTCAATACCAAGCGAGTCATTGGCTTATGGAATTTGATAGGTGCCCCAATCGCTCGGTATTGGCTCATGTGTTTGTGGCAGTGTGACAGCCCACTAAAATATCTAAAGTCTAATCTCTGCCATTGATTCATGTTAGGCACGCTATCTCGGTACTACCCACTGATGTTCAGAACAAAATATACGTAATAGATCCGTTGATCTCGCCTATGCTACAGAACAACGGAGTTTCCTTTTTGGCTCTATTGCGCTAGTTTAGCAGAGTCAATTTTGATCTTGTGCGTTTTCTGGTCATTGCATACAATCAATCGTGAGTTTCTTTTTGCCTTGTAAAAACCATATTGGATTTAGGATCTTTTGATGGTTTTGGTGTAGTGATCATTGGAGTCTGTTGTTATTTGACCTTGAAGATAAGATTGTCTACTACGCAAACTCCGGGTAAAGCAGGTTGTTTCACGCTCGTGTAAAAACGTAAGGCACATCTGGATACATTTGGAAGTAGTATCTCTTTGTAATGTGTTACTGACTCAAGTGGTTACGTATGTAGTGCCGCAAAAAAATTTGTATGCTGTGTAGAGCATGTTTTGTTAGAACATGATCTAGGGACTACCATCCGGCACAAACGGGTCACTGTGCCCATGCAAGTTGATGACTATAGCTGTTGCTGGCGAACTTGTTTGAATACCTTGTTGCTCCTCGGTCAAATTTTGGATGTACCAAACATAAGTAATCGTGTTGTTTCATTGTTTGTTTGTTGCAACATTTGTATTAAAAGAAGCAACATCTTTACTTACTTTCTTATTATCACGCTTCTACAGGAATTTCAATTACATAACTACACCCCCAACGATGTGTGACATTTTTCTGTAATGGCCATCCAACATATTATAATCTCGATAAATAGACATACAAGAGAGGAAGGGGCGAGAGCTGAGGAGTTTGAACAGGCTCGCATTGACAAAATGATGCAGCGCTGCCATCAGACTCAAGAGTAAGTTCAAAATATGCAATAAGCAATCAATCAATATTATGCGGATCCGGACGCCGCAGAAGTAGAGGAATGGGCTACACATCAGCGACAAGAGCAAGAGTAGAGGGAAACTTCACAGGTGCAAGATGCATGGGAAGCCATGAAAGAGACCCATGATTTCGAACGATGCAAGGATGCCGGAGACGAGCGTCCCCCGAGGGAGAAGAAGCAGCAACCGGGGAAGAGGGCAAGGAAGCAGTGGCAGAGAGGGCAGGGGACCAGTGGCAGTAATCAAGGGAGAGGAAAGGGGACCAGTGGCACCAACCGGGGGAGAGGACAAGGGAGCAGTAGCAGGGGAAGGGAGTAATAACTACCTCTCTTTGTATACATCTTGACAAAAACAACACAATTTGTAAAGTTTTGAGACAATGAAAAGTGTACATTTTTTAAACATTGTTTGAGCGGCACAAAATGTCTCTGTATTAGTCACTTTGAAGAGTACATCATGGTTTGCATGGCATCAAAGCTCATTGCATGCACAATGTATGTGACTTAGCTTCCGATGGAAGCAATTAAGTGAAGTGTATTTGAGAGGGACTCCTTGCACAATTTTGTTTTCTCCTTGCGTCTTGGAATCTGAGAAGATGAAAGAGTTAGATTCTATGTCTCAATGTATTAAAGACAATGAAAATTCATCCATTTAGTAAGCACCTTTCTATTGTTGAGACTAAATGCATACAATTCCGGCAAAAGTGGAAGTTCTTCACATATACGATCTACCCTGATCTGTGCAAGAGTTGTGCTTGACATTGTCTCTATCCCAGCAAGTAGGCAGTCTCGAAAGTAGAGCTCCATTGATAGAGGTTTGTTCTCGAGACTAGACTCTGTATCTTGGTCGAGTGGAATAAGCTACACACTAAGAAGATGATATCTAAAATAGTAAAACGACACTATGAAATTTTGAGAGCTTATTATAAACTTGCAAATTATGGACTTCTTTTGCAAAATACAGATTTTGCCCTGTGATTGTTTCCTATCCCAATTATCATCTAAAAAGTCCAAACAGCTCTCAGACTTGCAAATGAACATTGTTGCGGTAGTTCTTATTTACTCATCAAAGAAGAAATATACAAACACTTCAAGAGGCATAAATAGTGCGAGCCGAACTATTTTTGTGGCAATTAAATACTTGAGGGACTTTTGTATATCCTGAAACAACCTATTCCTAAAGCTTTCACTAGTTTGCAAAGCTGGCAAAGACCAATCCTTGATGTCAAAGGATGGAAGTGACAAAGGAGCTACACGACCCCAACCAAAGGAAGTTCTCGGTTCCAAATATGACATATCATAAAAGGATATTCCATTATCTGCAAATTTCTTTTGTTGTCTTCCTCGGTACATTTACTCACCAATAAATGCATGGAAAGCATCAAAAATCTCAACTATGCTCTCAACTAGTTGCCAATCCGTCCTATTCGATGGATAAATATCTGGAACATACCAAAGATGATATCCACCATTTAACCTTCAAATATAATCATGCACCAAGTGAGATGCTCAAAATAACTTACAGTTGGGCTGATGCCATGGAAAACTTGGAGGAGATGTTTGCAACCTTAAGCCTGCATGCTGAAAAGCATGTTGTATGAGGACCTCTTTCACCCGCTTGCTTCATACACATACTTTAAACTCTTTAACTTGTCCCTTAAAAGCCTTCATGAAATCATTGTGTTGCCTCCTCTTCCTCCTCCTAGTTTGCAGTAGTACCCAAATTTTGATAGTTATTTGAGATGGTATCCATGCTTGATCATCTGTAGTATAACTGTTCAAAATGCTAACAGAGTCAATGGTAGTGCTAGGCCGTCAAGAAGTGGTCATGGTGTGCACTAGAATACACATAAAAGTTAGCGCAAATATAAAAAAGGGAAGAAAGTTTTGAGAGGGAAGTAGAGCAACTCAAAGTCATATTTGGGTGGGAACATAGATACTAGATAGAGTCTTCAATGAAAGTTCTGAAATTCGTCGGTACAGAGTTAGTATGACTTATGGCATTTATGCCTTGAAAGCATGAAGTTGTGCAATTTGATGAACAAAAATAATATTTTCTCCCTTTTTTCTAAAAGAGCTTGGCTCCAAGATGTCGATTCTCAACGTAATGTTAGCCTCTTCCTCATTGGTCGAGCGCCACTCTCTCTCTAGAACTGAAAGGCCCAAAAGTGAGTCCAACTTTCTCCTAATGGTACTTGACAATAGACCAGAGAGAACTTGAGAGATATACATCTTTTGAAGGTCCACTCCACCAATATTTTATCACTCCTAGTGTAATCAGACCTACTGTATCGGAGACTAGATCAAAGATAAGAAGATTGAGTCCTGAAAGATCAAGAATTGTTGATTCAATAAGCCAACAATAGTTTTTAGTGGTTAGACGGATGGGATCCTTGGGCTCCAATGACTACACATAGGGTCAATAAAGCTCATAGCATGATATATACAACAAGAGGTCTGATTACCTTAACAAAAGCAAGAGTTGTGTGTCCTGAGGAGAGAGCCATAGAAGGAAATCCAACTAGAGTTCCTAGTGGGGGTTCTGAGGCTAGAGATGCCCCTTGATACCTTGCACTCACTTTCAACCCTCATCTACACACACACACAACACACACACACACACACACATGGAACATGAGCATCACACCATCAACGTGGTTATTCTGAGCTCTTGTAATCTGCATGTATTTATTCATCAAAGACTTCTTATGTTCTAATACGCTCACCCCATAGCTAAGAATCCGTCCGTGTGTTCCGAGCTCCCTCTCCCTATTCACCCCTACACACACACACACACACACACACAAGACATAAGAGCACTACACCATCAAGAGAAAATACTCGGGTCAAACCTACACCTGCTCAAAACTCACAAACATAGCTCGGCGATAAACCTCAGATCATACTCCCTTTTGGCAGCACTCAACCAAGTTGCAACCACCACCAAGAAATTGCATCACAATCGTACTCATGGTGGCTAGGGCTTTGCAAAACCAGGTAGACACTCCTTCGAGGTCTATTGAGAGAAGATTTGTATTTTGTATGATGTTTAATCTGCTCTACTTACAAAAGGTTTTTTTTATTAATGAATGGGGTACTTAATGCATGGTTGGGCATAGATGTTCTCACAAAGCATGTTGGTTTAAAAAGACACACTAAAAAAAAAGTTTACAGTGCTAAACTTTGTTATGGTATGATAGTAGGTAACGTGCCTTGAAAACAATACTACATGCTTAGCAATGAACCATGCTAAGTTAAGCGCACACTACAAATATATGGTTTTTTTGGACAAAAAGATGTATGAAAATCCTCGATATGAAGTTGCCATGGGTGATCTCAAGGTTTTTTGGATAAAATAATCAAAAATGGGGGAAACTCTATCGAAATTTTCTAAAAATTGAGGATTTAGGAAATTATTTCTAAAGTAATCGTATAAACATGGGTATATTATACATAAATAGAAGTACATTGTATAACTAGACGACCCATAAAAGGATGAGTGGTTTAAATAAAAGATGGCTTTAGGCTTAGGGGCTCCATAAAAGATGGAATCAAATTGATGAATGGATGTATTTGTTGTGTTTAAACTACACACAAATGTTTAACAAAAATACATATAAAATATAACATAGTTGGACTTTGATATGTTATGATGGCAACAAACCTTTAGGTTAAGAAAACAATAATATATGCTAATGGTTGATGAGGTACCTCCTCAAAAAATCAAAAGTACCCATTAAACCAAAACATGCCATGGTAGCAAAAAAAGTCATAAAGAAATGGATTATGCCTAATAGGAAGGTAAAAAACTGACCCCCTAATATATACAAGGAGACTAAGGGGGTCTTGGGCTATGGGACAGCGATAACGAGTAGAATGGGTTTCTTGGATATCTAACTTCCCATCAAAGTAGCCCACTTGCTATTTTTTTGATGGATGGTGGTAGGTATAGGCCTATTCTTGTATGATTTTTGGAGCTCTCTCAATCTCCTACCAGAAACGGATGTACCAAGAATAAGTTCAATAGTTTAAAAAATTTGTGTTTTGTCTTGTGTCCCCTGGTTATGTCATTTTTGTGTCAAGTGTCAGTATATGGTTCTTGAATAAAGGGATGTCAAATATAAACTAACTCTCTCTCTCTCTCTCTCTCTCTCTCTCTCTCTCTCTCTCTCTCTCTCTCTCTCACACACACACACACACACACACACACACACACACACACACACACACGCACACACACACACGTAGAGTGTAAAGAGTTCCATCTTTGAAAAAAAATTCCACAATCAAATAACCCTTTGACAACAGCATCTCCAAAAGCGGTATGATAACCCTCATGATCAAGTTGCCCAATGCTAACCAAATTGAGTTTTCCAAGTGGGATGCATATTCTAGAAATGTTTTTATCCATTTTTCTCTTTAGACACATGACAAGGTCATGGAGGAGCAAAGAATTTTGGGCATGTAGTGTCCCAGATACATTTTTGCACCCTGCATTTATAGACCTACATAGTAAGGTTTTGTTTGGCACACATTGATAGTCATAAGGTATGCAACATCGTCTAGAAACTCATGGATTTTGGTTTAGCGAGTGCAGAGTACGAGTTATCAGGGTCCCTCTCACTCATTTTGTTGAGTGTTTACAATTACCTCCACAGACAAGTACATCTCGTACTTGATGGGTGTCATATTTTTAGACATCATTATATGAGACATATTCCACATGTTGAGAATATGAGTCTTTGGACTGACACTAGCACCTTTTATTTCAATTATGTGTCATGACAAATCCCCTAGGTGGTGGTCATATCCATGTATTAGACCATTTCAAGCATGTCTTTAGTGGTCAAACATTATCCGAGGATACATAGTAAGACTTGTGAAGCTTACAAGTACTACTGAACAACATTCACGAATGGTTGTTTGTATGTATAGCAAGGCTATGTATTGTTAATGAAAATATTTCATTGTTTGTGCTTAGATGTGATTTATATTTCACATTTTATTATGGTTCAAACATTTTGGTTTTTAAGTGATTGTAGTAGAAAGTATTTAGTTCTCTTCATAGTACTATATACCCTTCTCTTCCATGTGTGCATTGAGCATCACATATTTCATAAGCATCGGTACTTATAGGCATGAAAATATAGGTTCATATCATTTTTTGTTAAATGCATGAGCACTAGGTGTTATGGGTCCTAGTATTTAGCAAAGGTAGATTTGAAGCGGCATGCAAATTCATGAAATTGATAGCTTATGAAGCATTCCTCATTTTATGTACAGTATCTCTATGAGATTGATTGTGGGTCTACCAATCACCTTCAGAGGCCATGGCTCGGTTTAGGTGCTTGTAGATACATTGACTAAACTTAAAGTTTCTTTATTTCACTATTCAATCTCTAAACTTAACCACATTGGTTGTTTATAATCTGTATTGATTATAAGGTAGGTGCTCTTTCTTTGCTCTTCTCTCATAATCACCACATACTTGGACCTGAAAGAGAACTCAACACTTGAGACTCCACTCAGATTCATTGGCTGCTAAGGTAGGTGCCTCCTTGCGGTACTCTTGTATGGTGAGAGAGAGAGAGAGAGAGAGAGAGAGAGAGAGAGAGAGAGAGGTACAAATATACAATGGAAAGTGTCTTATACAGCCAAATGTATGGAGAACTGGCAAGACTACTTCTTAGATTAGTGGATAAGGAGCTAGCATAGAGACATTCCCACTAGTAGAAGCTCTAGAGAGTGAGATACTAGCCCATATTTCCCCCTTTAGCTCATGGGTGAAGTGAACAATTTACATGAATTATAGTGGAAAAGAAATGGGTAAAAATGGTAGCAATAAGTAAAAAAACTAGCATGGTCTTTGCTAGATTCAAAGGTGATATGCATCGACATGATCAAAAGCAAACAATCCACACATCTCAAATGATGAAAAGAAATTGCCCATTTCTTAGAGAAAATTTAGTTAATTGAAAAGTTGTCCCACACATTAGCTTCAGGCTCAACTTGTTGGTTGGCCAATATTCTCTGTTAAAACCAAATCCTTAGCATAAGAGAGTAAAAAATCCCCCCCACCATAACCACTTTTTTAAGACAATCTTTGATGCAATAGGAAATATGCATAGGGTGGTATGGCCTCCTCTCCTGAGGCATGATCATTGGCTAAGATCTTTCTATGATGCCATATTTACAAAGATAAAAAAACTCGAGGAAAAAAGAATTTGATTTATCAATGAGGTGTAACTAAAAACCTAATTCATGGATGTTAAGGTGTCCTCACTATCAAGTGGCTCAAGCGTTAATTGCATGGCTAGCTCTCTTCATAGAAATATCCTCATTTGCTTGATTTTGTGTAGCAAGTTTCTGAGCATATTGTATGTCTCGTAGCATGTAGAATTTCTTGAAGTGTTAATCTCTTAGGTGCCACAAGCCTTGTTGAATATTCCTCTAGTAAGAAAGGTTTGATAAAAGGTTGAAATCTATGTTCTTTCTTTGCTCTTCTTTCATAATCATCGCATACTTGGACTTGAAAGAGAACTCAACACTTGAGATTCCACTCGGATTCATTGGTTGCTAAGGTAGGTGCCTCCTTGTGGTACTTCGTTTCATTATGCTCTCAGCTAGTGTACAATTGCATGGGAGAGCTAACTCTGCAATTGTGTATAAGACTCCCCATAGCCACATATTTAATGGCCCTTGGCCTCATCTTTACAAGGCGTCCCCAAAAGTACATGCTTTCGATAAGTGAAGTTGTGAAACTTTCACTAATTGATGCAAAAGCTCCCAGCGTCCAACCTACCACGTTAACAACGTATGGCTCGTGTTTTCTACCATGAATTGTGCCATGTTTTGTGCTCACTATGGCTCGAGGTCATGCCTTTTTTTTCATAAGCTCTCCTCTCAACTCCAAGTCCAATAATAGTCATGCCACATCACCAAGTTGTGACAGACACAATTTTCGACCATCTGTTGCAACACATCCTCCTATGCAGGAGTCTCAATGCAAGGTGTCACAGATAGGAGCAGAGACTGACGACTCTCCTTGTCCGACAGATCAAATAAACGGGACCAATAATGAAAGTAAAGCAATTTAGACGCCTGGCAAGAGATCTAATTAAGCCTCCTTATAAGAGATCACTGTAACCGAGTATTGCCATGAAGAGTCCAAGAATGTACGACTGTAAACAAGTCTCCTCTAGGTTGAGTGGAAAAAAAGCAAGTACAAGGCGCTCTCGGGGTGAAAAACCACCACATGGTCCCAAGGAAACACAACCCCCCCAACGCATATATCCCCTCCCCCCCCAAATCTCTCTCTCTCTCTCTCTCTCTCTCTCTCTCTCTCTCTCTCTCTCTCTCTCTCTCTCTCTCTCTCTCTCTCTCTCTCTCTCTCTCTCTCTCTCTCTCTCTCTCTCTCTCTCTCTCTCTCTGTGTGTGTGTGTGTGTGTGTGTGTGTGTGTGTGTGTGTGTGTGTGTGTGTGTGTGTGCGTGCACGCACGCATGTGCACTCCACAAACAGCCCGGGGGCACATCCACATCTCTCTGACTGCATGGGACCCCGCCCCTTCAACGCCATCGTGGGGTATCCTCTTATACTCCAAACAAAAGGGGGAGGGCCCATGCCCCCCCCCCCCCGGGTGTATGAACAAGCCCCAATTGGGCACTGCCATAGTCAATCGACATCGCCAAACGGATGCCACAATCCACCATCGGTGACAGTGGCTCCAACATTAATCACCATCTCATTGTGGGCACACATGCGAGAAGGCCACCATAGCAGCGCCCCACGGGCAAGGAGGGGTGGAATCCATAGCTCCATCTCTCTCCCTCTTGGATACTTAGTTTCTCCCTCCAATATATATACCACACCTCCTTTGGACTCTATTGCACATATGGTTTAATCCCACGCCACGTGGCAGTCTCCCATGAAGTGCACCTTCAAGGGTTACCCAAAACCACAAAATTTCCCAAAAAAATCCCCATTTTCCCTGCTACTTTGACCTAGTCCCATTTCCAACTCCAATGTTAGATGGCCATGGTATAAAGCCAACGTGGAAGGTGACTCTGATCCATCAGGACCTTTGTGCATTTTGGCAAGTTGACAATAGTAAACAATCGTTCCCAAATGGGAAAAAACCATATGTAACCGCATCTCCTCTGCCAACTGTCAGCTTCAAACTTTAATATCTTGATGATCGCAACTCTGTTTGGCAGGCCGTCACTTTTGTCTAGCTCCACAAGCTTCACACTACCTCTACAAACCCTTGGCAAGCTTGAAAAACATATGATGGCACGTTTATAGAGGCAATCAAAATGGTGCAGCAGAAAAATTTAAGCTTCTCATATCTTATCCATTTGGGATCCAATTACCAATCCGAAAAGACCGACATACTCCATTCTGTTGCACTCATCCATTCTGTTGAGAATCTGTGAAGCACCCTTTTCTTCAAACTGTCATATCTTGAGTTGTACATTACAGATTGACAGGCCCTTTGGACTAGCCTATAAAGCACTTTGAAAACCACCTTTTGTACTTTCATTTATACACTTTAAGCTCTCCAATTAGCCAATTTGAGAAGCCCCATGGAAGAGCACGTTGGTCAAAATATCCCAAAACTGCACACACACATGGATCCACCTGTGTGCCCTTGACCTTCATACCTCCTTTATCACCCCTCGGGGGATTCACCATGGAAAATTTATCGCACCACGTAAGTGCAGGGGAGGGGGGTTTTTTTACAAGTTACATAAGCGTATAAGTTAGGGGCAGGCACCCAATAATTTATCTCCCAATCTTAAAAATAAGGGAGGGGGGTATCATATTTAAGAGGGGGGGGGTACCTGAACCGGGTTGATTACTTTGTAATAATTGGTCACCGATCTGTACTAGAATTCAGATGAATTTAGGGGAAGTTTTTTATCAGGTCACACATCAAATTTTGCATCAAGCCAGTCATAAATAAGGGATAATTTGGAGCAGGTCAAGGGTTGATTTACACCAGCTGTAGATGGGTCAGAATTGGATGAGTAGCTAGAGTGCAGGTTGATCGGGCACATAATTTGAAAGTCAAACTAAGACACATTGAGGGTATATCTAGTTATCAACAAAAGTGGTTCCTTAGTACGTTGCAATTCACTATGCTACACACTCTTTGACTAGTTTTACTCAGTTAGATTATGTGCGACCTAAATTTTATATATAAGATAGGGGTATGATAGTTTTCTTCATTGATTGTCGTATAAGCGTAGAAAGGGGGGTCATATTCCCTAATATGAGTCGTATATAGGGGTTTTATCAAAGTTGTCCGCTCGCAGGTGGCGTCCTGTTTTGTATTATAAAGAGTGAATTCCCCCGGGTATCACCCTAGCATACACTTTAGACACCCATATCCCTGCTTCTTGCTCTTCCTAGCACAGACTCACTTTATCTGCACCAATGTCCCCAAAAGCAGCTTTCAAAAAGTAATGCTCAAAAGTTCTGAAAGTCAATGCTTTCAATAGTTGGCGCAAAGCTCCCAACATTGAGCTTGCCACGTCAACAACGTGTGGCCCATGTCTTCCACCAAGAATTGTGCCACGTTTTGTGCTCATTATGGCCTTGACTCAGGTTCACCTTTTTGTTCACAAGCTCTCCTCTTTTCTTCCAGTCCAGAAGCAGACATGCCACATCACCAAGTTGTGACATATGCGGGAGCACAAACTCATGACTCTCCTTTTCTGACAGATCAAGATATTGGAACCATATCACCATGCATAGGCATATAACCAGGATCACTAATGAAATTAAAGAAATTAAGCCCCTTGACAAGAGATCTAATTAAACCTCTTGATAAGAGATCTCTAAAGCCGAGTATTTCCAACAAAAGTTCTAAAAGTCAAATGCTTTCATTAATTGACAGAAAAACTCCCAACATCCAACCTGCCACGTCAACAATGTACAGCCCGTGTTTTTTTGCCATGAATTGTGACATGTTTGTGCTTACTAAGGCTCAAAGAAAACATACCTAAACCTAGCTGCAACCACAAGAAAACACCCATGGGTCTCTCCCATCAATATATACAATATAGATTGACCTTTGGTGCTATTATGGCTAAGGTCAAGTGTAGGCCTCGGACTGTTTAGATGTTGGTGGATCCCGGTCTTCTCCTCCAATTGCTTGCAACCCATGACTATAGCTCTATCCCGCTTGTATAACTAACATAGAGTCCTAATTATTGCATCACCACATTGTTCGATAAATGACGAGAATTTACCCTTCAAATAAACCACCTATAAGAATGCACCTTGTTTCTATTGTGGACATGGTGGTACTCATACCAATGTGTACTTATCAAGTAGGCATGAGAAGTATGAAACATGCTCTAAATATATAATGACATTGCTGGCAACCTTTAGTGTATATAGTTTCTTCATTAGACAAGGCTCCTTTGGGATGTGAATTTATATCAAACGTGGTTGCCAAAGTAAAGATAATTGCCCATTTTAGTGAGGTTAAGATCTTGAAAAGATTATTAGCTGAGGGCACATGCCAATTGTTGGCTTGGATCTATATGAATATGCTCATGCTCATCTTTAGTGACTATCTTCCAAATTATTTCCTTCCTTGTGATTGTAGCTTGGTTTCCCATGGGAAGAGACATGTGATGGAGAATTGCTTGATACCAATGCCATACTTGGATTACCTTATATGGTAGAGAGAGAGAGAGAGAGAGAGAGAGAGAGATGTACAAATGTAGAACATTCCCACTAGTAGAAGCTCTATAGAGTGAGATACCAGCCCATATTGCCCCCCTTTAGCTCACGGGTGAAGTGAATAGTTTAGATGACGTCTAGTGGAAAAGAAATGGGTAAACATGGTAGCAATAAGGAAAAAAACTAGCATGGTCTTTGCTAGATTCAAAGGTGATATGCGTCGACATGATCAAAAGCAAACAATCCACACGTCTCAAATGATGAAAAGAAGCTGCCATTGCATAGAGAAAATTTAGTTAATTGAAAGGTTGTCCCACACATGAGCTATAGGCTCAACTTGCCGGTTGGCCAATACTCCCTCTTGAGACCAAATCCTTAGCGAAAGAGAATAAAAAATCCCCCCACCATAACCACTTTTTTTAAAACAATTTTTGATGCAATAGGAAATATGCATAGGGTGGTACGGCCTCCTCCGTTCAGGCATGGTCATTGTCTAAGATCTTTTTCTGATACCATATTTACATAGATAAAAACCTCGAGCAAAAAAGGCTTATATGCAATTCCTCCTTAGAGGCTCGTTCCCATAAAGAATATTGACCGCACAAAACATTACAAAGATGTCATTCCGCTTCAAAAAATAATGATGCAAGAAGTTTGGAAAGGCTCCTTCTGTGTTTGGCCGTCAACACTTCCTTGTGATTGTAGCTTGGTTTCCCATAGGAAGAGACTTGTGATGGAGAATTGCTTGATAGCAATGCCATACTTGGATACCCTTATATGGTGGAGAGAGAGAGAGAGAGAGAGAGAGAGATGTACAAATGCACAATGGAAGGTGTCTTATACAACCAAGTGTATGGAGAACTTGCAGGAATACTTCTTAGATACTATCCCATATTGCCCCCCCTTTAGCTCATGGGTGAAGTGAACAGTTTAGTAGATGACTTCTAGTGGAAAAGAAATGGGTAAACAAGGAAAAAAACTAACATGGTCTTTGCTAGATTCAAAGGTGATATGGATCGACATGATCAAAAGCAAACAATCCACACATCTCAAATGACGAAAAGAAGTTGCCATTTCTTAGAGAAAATTTAGTTAATTGAAAAGTTGTACCACACATGAGCTGAGCTTCAGGCTCAACATGTTGGCTGGACAATATTCTCTCTCGAGACCAAATCCTTAGCAAAAGAAATTAAAAAATCCCCCCACCATAACCACTTTTTTAAAACAATCTTGGATGCAATAGGAAGTATGCATAGGGTGGTATGGCCTCCTCCGCGGAGGCATGATCATTGTCTAAGATCTTTCTATGATGCCCTCCCATTGGTATCGAGCCATTCCGTTGAGGGGCGACAACTTCGATGAGAGAGAGGTCTTGGCTTGTCAGGATTCCGGTGCGTATGGTTTATGCAAACTTCATTACCAAGGATTTAGGACCTGCATCAGATGCAACCTCAACATGCGCTTTGACAGGATGCAAGAAAGTAACACTTTCAATAAGTGATGCAAAAGCCAGCATGCCATCTCTTGAAACACAACCTCCAGTAGGCCTAAGAGCCTTGCAATCTCAATGCAAGATGGAATCACCGTCACTGATAGGGGCATCTGTCCTTCTCGCCCATGTTGCTTGGCACGCTACTATTATTCTGCCTAGTCTGGGCAAAGCCGAGATGCTCAAGTGCGTGGGATGAGCCTTGGAAGCCCTTCTTGCAGTGTGTGCTTGTATGCCTAGACATGACACCCTTTGTTGGGCTAGAGTTGTTCTGCTCGAGAGATGGTAAACTTCACCGGTCATGCTCTCTGATGTGCTATCAAGCCTCTTTTTCTCTGAGCAATCCCGATTGGCATGTCTCAAAGCAACGAAATCCAATTCGTCATCAGCCACTGCTCATCACAGCAGACAAGTTTCAAAGCGTTTTGTGGGGCCATCGCAGAAGAGATTTGAGTTTGAAAATTTGGAAGGGGGGTGCGCCAGGCCTCTGAGGCAGTGCAATACAGAGGCGACGCGCGCAGCCCCCGGGCAGCAAGCTGCCGGGAGGGGGCTGCCCCCGTGAGAAAAATTAGGTTAATATCATGTGGCCCGATGGACCACGTATCAGATATTAAACTGATAAGAACAGATACTACACTTGATCTTAGCCAAAAGGCCGAGAAAGGTATGCGCTACCCAGCGTGCTCTCTCTGGCTTTTATACCTGCTCCGCCCCACGGCTTGCCCTGTGGGACTGATGCCACGCCGGCCTTATTGCATTGAGATAATTCCCTACTTTTGGAGTCGTGGGTGCATATACAAGCCACCAGAAAACTGCCTCTCTCCTAGTGCCGCGGCAAAAACACGTACCCGACGATCCTACGTGTGTTTACACATCATGATAATAGCCAAGAAGGAAGAATGATACTCAAAAGGTATGCGTGTCGCAATTTTCTATCTATACCTCATGGCTATCTAGTACACTAGTAGAGATGAAAACCATGCTCGTATGTACTTCTTCTTCCATCTCCATGCCCACTTGTGTTTGTGTGATTCTTCACTAGCGTCTTTAATGCTCTTGGTGGAGAGTGCACTAATGATACAACCCCACATTTCAATGCCGTAGCAAAATATAGGCATTAGCAGGTGTCAAAGAGATATTTCATGAGAAGCTAACATTTGATATTGACACATGTTTTCAAATGCACAATAGTAGGCTCAGTTCATGGCTTCAAAATGATGCATCGAACATTCACGGCATTTGTGCTTGGTATGGACATTAAGGCCAAGGTACTTGAAGCTGGCTCTTGATTATAGGCAATGCATGGTTGTGGCATGGTTTCTCCTTGTTAAACAGTTTTCGCAAGCATATCTTGGCAATCACGGCATGTGTGGTTGGTATGAGCATTTAAGACAAGGTACTTGAAGCTGGCTCTTGATTTATAGGCAATGCATGGTTTCTCCTTGTTAACAGTTTTCGCAAGCATATCTTGGCAATCACCATCAAACTTTTAATTCTTTTTTTCCTGCATATCCTCAAGAACCATATGCTCCAATTTGTCAATTTCAGTCCATTATTAAGACCTTCTAGCTTTATATCTTACAGATCCTCTACCGTGTAAGGGGCATCTACACTGCATTCGGTTGAGCTTATAGTTTTTCTAAGAAGAATCCCAATCTCCAAGCGAGCAAATCCGAGCGAGCACTAAACCGAGCAAACAAATACAAAGACATTGAAAACATTTAGACACATATTTGTTGATGACCAATAGTTTCCAAGGAAAACCCAAAGGATTCATATAGCGAGCAAATCCAAGTGAGCACTAAATCGAGCAAAGACATTGAAAATATTTAGACACATATTTGTTGATGACCAATAGTTTCCAAGGAAATAAATTGGTAGTTTACCGTGCCTCTGACGAGGTAAACCCATATGATTTAGAACTATGTTGCCGTATAAGGTAAAGCCAATATATTCAAAAACATGCACTCTCTTACCACGGTTGTTGGTAGTGAATGCAAAGACAGTGTAGACATTTAAACACAGTGCTATTGATGACCTATAATTTTTAAGAAAATATAGTCGAGAGCATACTAAGTAACTGAACTCACGCAATTCCTTACAAGGTAAAGCCAAAAGATGCAAAAATTGTCAACTCCTAGGATAGAAACTGATAGTAAATCCAAATGCCAACAAAAAACGACCACAATATACTAAATACATGGAAAGTTTATGTGTTCGAAGCCTTATATGTTCGACGTATCCCAAAAATTCAAAATTGCAACCTAAAAACTCCTAAGATGGTGATTGATAGTTAACGTAAATGCCCACAAAAAACTACTGCAACGAACAAATCTGAGTGAGCACTAAATCGAGCAAAGACATTGAAAACATTTAGACACATATTTGTTGATGACCAATAGTTTCCAAGGAAATAAATTAATAGTTTACCGTGCCTCTTACGAGGTAAACCCATATGATTTAGAACTGTGTTGTCGTACAAGGTAAAGCCAATATATTCAAAGCCATGAACTCCCTTACCACGATTGTTGGTATTGAATGCAAAAACAATGTAGACATTTAAACACATTGCTATTGACGACCTATAATTTTTAACAAAATATAGTGGAGAGCATACTAAGGAATTGAACTCAAGCAATTCCTTACAAGGCAAAGCCAAAAGATGCAAAATCTGTCAACTCCCAGGATAGAAGCTGGTAGTAAATCCAAATGCCAACAAAAAACGACAACAATATATTAAATACATGGAAAGTTTATGTGTTCGAAGCCTTACGTTCGACATTTCCCAAAAATTTCAAAATTGCAACCTAAAAACTCCTGGGATGGTGATTGATAGTTAACGTAAAAGCTCACAAAAAACTACTTCAATGGTGTGCAGTATATAATTTGAACATCATGTTGTGTAAGCTAAGGACGCACAACTACCCTAGTGCCCCCCAGAGCCTAAAAAATTTCTACCTTGGATAAAGCAACCTGGTGCATGAACTCATGGGCATGTGAGTCTAACCCAAGAATATGAAGAAATATATAGTACATGTGTTTGCACGGCACGTAGGTCTGTTTTTTTTATTCTCTCTTTTGGAAGTCCTCGCATCTGCATCGTGGAAAATCAGGGATTGTCATTGAGTATGTTATCCCCTTTGCCTTGGACCCCTCTGTACTGACATAGAAAACATGTGTTTCATTGCACACAATAATCACTTCTTTCACCAATTTTGCTTCAAGTGTGCTCCCCAACGTAATCCTTGTATGAAAATCTTTTGTCAGCTTTGATCTCCACTTAACAATCTTCCCATCCCTATACCTAGGTCGGAAGGCATTGGGAACACTATTTCCTGATCGCAAACCACTACCTAAATTGGTAGCTTTTGTTGTCGATTGAAGGACAAATCCATTTGCTTGCAAGTGTTCCACCTCAACTGACAACAATTGTGTTCCCTGCGCTACATGCCAAACACCTGGTGCTGGCCCTGGAGCCCCTACAATCATTTCATGTATCCACCATGTATGCATGTTATTGAAGTTGCAAAACCACACAAAACCTTCCACTAAACCACCTGGATTTGAACCAGAGGCAGGATACTTTCTGCGTCCCCAAAAGCATGGAGCCGCAGTTCCACGTGTGACATCGTCATTCCCTTCATTGATGTATCGTGCACATCTAACACTCTGATTATCAACAATCCCAAAGCAAGTCATCTTTCGACCAGGCTCAGTTCTTCTTATAGCCCAAAGTGTCTTTGGAACATTAACCTCGTGCCAATATTTGCCAACTCCACAGCTAGTCTCTGGATGCACATCTGGCCCTACAACCGGCTCTGTAACTGTCACAAATTCTGGTCTATGACTGTCTTCATCAAGCAGCTCATCTGCATCAACAAATGTTGGTCGCTTCTTCTTAACACTCTTCTCTCGCAAGGGAGGGAGCTCTATTCATTTCAGGGGTTTGAAAACCCATCTCAGACATTGAAGAGTGTGTCAAGTCAATGAGGGATTTGGAAGTTGACGTTGTTGATGATCGGCCCAAAAATCGCTTTGCGAGATCATCGATCCCAAGACCTGTAGATAGCAGACCTAACACCTTTTAGATAAGCATTGTATTTGACACTTTGTAGCACTGCCATTGCCATGTCTGCACCAACTACCTCATACAAGCTAATTTTCTCTTTGTAACCAATAGATGCACGCATGCTCCCTCCCCAATGTTGTACTCTTACATCCCACCAAGCCATCCAAGTCTCTAGACAAGCCATCTCTCCATCGACAACATGCCCTGCCTTCCAAATTGGCGTAGATCTTCTTTACAAATGTCTGCTTGATTCTCAAATGGTGCACTCCGCCATTTTCGGCACAAGATTTTGTGATCCTCTTGTGAAGATGGACGGATACACTTCACTGCATGTCAAATCATGGACTGCTCCCAATGAAAGCCACATGATCGTTCTTTGGAAGGTATTTTTGTTTTTGCCCCACCAAAGTAAACAGTTCGAACAACAACCCAATTTGCATTTGCTTCATCTGCCATAAACCCTCTGAATTCAGGCTTTTCATACCCTTGATCTTGCACCACTTTATTTAACATTTTCCAAAACTCAATTTGAGCAAATTTATTTTCAACAGTGAATTCACAGGTGGAAATTGTCATTAATTCACGCACAAATGGGTCGTAGACATGAGCAGACATTGTTGGCCACCCTTGAACACGGTGCACATGATCAAAGTGAACCCACATTTTCTCTAAAGTTCCTCCTGGACGCATCTTGTTCACCAAGTCAACTCCACTACCTGGACCTATGATCGACATTTTGAACACATGTGGCTGCTCTAAACCTCCAAGCTGTCCAGGAAAAAGTACACTATGAATGAAATGATACCTACACCTGCTCTTAAGGTCTAGGATAACTTCCAAACCTTTTGCACTGAAATGCTTTGACCTCTTGGCAATCTCTAAGATCCTCTCTATTCTTCGCTTGTTAGATAGAGGAGTAATGGTATCAAGAAATTCTGAAAACTCTCCATCTTCAATAGTGTCATTTTTTCCAGCAGTTTCCATCACTAGGTTATCTATTATCACGTCTTGGGTAGCAACACGTTCTAATTGCTTGGTAGTTGTGAAAGAATCTTGGTTTGCTTTAGTTTGCAGAAGTGAATCTATCATTTTCTCAGCAGACCTATTCTTTCCCTGAACACAAGGGTGCTTATGCTCTCCCATATGAATAGCACATCGAGTAACTCTTTGCTTATCTTTTGGCAAACAGTAATAAATAACAGCAGGACATGTTGCAACACAAAAAGGCATTTGACTGCAATGGACACAAACCACTGTCCCCAGCTCAGGTGTCAATATTCCAATGGAAATAACTTTAGAGAGACGACCACGCCATTGTGATTCATTATGAACTCTTGCTCGCAAATAGAAAGGACATGCATCATTGACACAACGGAGATGACCTGAACACCTACTGAAGTGAATGGCACCAGGAAAGCAATCAGTACTACAAGTGACATATTCTGTCCACAAATGACAATCATGACGCTGCTCCATGCCAACCATTGTATTGTCATTGCTTGTTGGTGGCAATTCAAATGCAACATATCCATCGTATTGAGCAGGAATCTCCTTACATTGAACAATTTCATTAGTCTTCTTCAAAGCAGAATGAAGATTGTTTTTATTGGGCATTGATCGAATTATATCCATGACACTGGTCTGATTCTTTGTGACATCACTTGAACCAATATCCAGAACTATTGGAGAAGCTTCACTTCCCGGGGAGCCTTGATGTTCATGAGTGTTTGTTATTCGAACTTTAAAAAACTGGCACACTTCATGATCCAGTAAAAAGACCTCTTCACCAGAACCTGACCTCGAGGATTCCATTTTTACATGTTCCCCATTCAATGTTAATGGGTGCAGAGTAAACGAACTGGTAAACAAGCCAAAACCTTCTCTCACTGACTGCAAAGGTAATTCATGGAATCTGTTTTCAAGAAGTAACAAAAGTTTCTGACCACGAACTGGACCATAGATAGTAATCTGACGACCCATTGTAGCTGCAATCCACTAGATGACACAATAGCTTTCAAATATGACGATTCCCTTTTTAACAAATCTAAATATGTTTTTTAATGTTTACAAAAATCAATAAAAATGATTTAATATAAACTTTAAATTTTTTTACAACAAAAGCGTTTCATGATTCTCATGCAAATGATTATTCCATATCCTGCTGCCATAAATGAAGAATCGCACGTTGCAAATGATTATTCCATATCCTGCCCGCAATTCAAGACACATTAGTGACGATTTTCTTTTCAACATATTTTTTTATAAAAATTAAACAATTAGATTTAATATAAACTTTTTAAAAATCAGCAGCGTGAACATTAAATGATTGAAAATTATTAAAAATTAAAATCATGAATGCACCAACAAACGTCGTTCAAGACAAATAACTACTCCACCAACTCAAAATCACTACTCCACTCTTCTGGTTTATTCTAGCAAATGCCTTACCCCATTCAAGATCTCTAGCTTTCCTGGGAGAGCTTGATGTGAGCGCACATTAACATGCAGTTCTAGAAGCAACTCTCAAATCTGTAGCAGAGCACACGCACATTAACCTACTGTCTTTGGGAGCAGGTGTCACAACAACTCTCAAAGAAAGACCTCGAATCCGTTAAGCTCTCAAAAACAAAAATCTAAGCAAAGCGCATGTTAACGTGCAATCTTTGGGAGCAGGTCTTTGGGCACAAAGTGGTCTTTGGGAGCAGGTCTTTGGGCTCAAATAGGCGCAGGTCTCAACAGGTCTCAAAGAAAATCGGAGCAGTTCTCAAAAAACAAAAGCTAAGCTGAGGGCACGTTAACGTGCGGTCTTTGGGAGCAGGTCTTTGGGCTCAAAGAAAATCGGAGCAGTTCTCAAAAAACCAAAGCTTAGCTGAGCGCACGTTAACGTGCGGTCTTTGGGAGCAGGTCTTTGGGCGCAGATCGGCGCAGTACTCAGCAGCTCTCAAATCGGTGCAATGAGCTCAAATCAGCGCAGGTGCAATGAGCTCAAATCGGTGCAGTGAGCAGGTATCGACAGTCACGATGCAATGAGCAGGTATCGAAGGTCTTGGGCAAATCTCAGGACTGAGCAAATCTATCGGCAGGTCTCGGCAGGACTGGGAAAATTGCGACAGGTCTCGGCAGGACTGAGCAAATCTCGGGACTAAGCAAATCTATCGGCAGGTCTTTGGCAAATCTCAGCAGGACTGAGCAAATCTCGGTAACTAGCATGGGTGTGTGAGTTTGTTACTTACTTTGATTAAAATTTTCTTTGATTAAGTGGAAAGCGAGCCTTTGTATGTACTTTGCCATTATTGAGACATCCTCACCGTGAGCACCATGAGCACCATGAGCCTTAACACTAGAATGGTACTTTGCCATTACTGAGACATCCTCACCGTGAGCACCATGAGCACCATGACCCTTAACCCTTAACAGGACACTTTTATGTCCTTGGACACTTTTGTGTCCTGTTAAGTGACCATTTTGCTTGAATTATTTCAAGAGTATGCAAATGAATTTCTAGGTGCTATATATCCACAAATTTGTCTTATGAGCTGAAAAAAACTTAGAATTTTTTTTGGAGTATCGATCTCACCATTAACCTTACTCTTGCACAACATTTTTGAACCTAAACTGTGTGAAAAAACGGGTCCTATTTTTGGCTTTTTTTTTTCAATTTTTGGCAACTATACCACTCTAAACTTCATGTTTGTGAGGTTCAGATGGCTAGAGGTTAGGCCTTCATAGTTCTCAACATGTTTTGATGCTTGTAGGGAGAGCTAAGTGTCAAAATTGAAAGTTATGACCAATTTACAAGAATTGCATAATCTTGTTTTTTAGCCAAAATTAGCACTTTTATGATTTTTTTGGTGGCTTTCTTGATATCCAAATTTAATTTTGATTGTGTAAGTGTAATGTATAACATAAAGCTAATCTTCCTTGAGTTTTGGGGGACCTAATATGCTATATAGCATAGTATATGATGATGGTTGAGTTTTTTTATTGCTGAAGAATACGATACATTTTAGAGTAGCAAGTATAACTTTCTCAATATTGCTAGTTTCTTAGGCCAATTGTGTGTATTTTGTAGGTAGTAACCATATCTAATCATAGACTACAAACTTGGCTAGATATTGAGTAGTTTCTATGGGTTTCTAGAGGTCATAATGCTAAACCTAGTTTTTTCATGTTTGCTGTATTTAGCACTTTATCATTGCCCCCAAGGTTCCAATTCTAAGAGATCCGTGATCCTTTTGACATGCTCCATGGCTCCTTTTGAATCCAAAGGCCCAAAGGGAACCAAGAAAACATGTATATAGTATCTGTATTGAGCGTGACTATAGAAACTTTGATGATAGGTCCACAGAATGGCAAAAATGCAACTTTTTTGTACCTATTTTTTTTACCCAAAAAAAAATTAGTGAGGTAAAAGCAACCATATGTTTTGGTCACCAACCCATTGAAGTTAACGGGGCATTTTATCTCATGTCCTACAAAAATCCCCACTCTTATTTATATGCAATCAACCGTAAGGAATTGCTGTTTTGGGCAAAATGGACTGGTCCATCAACTTTGGAGGCTTGTAGTGACCAAGTGATGAGAAAAATTACAAGTTTCTCATTTTTTCCATATGTAGTAGTTATTGAACTATAATCTCATGAAAGGATTTTTCAAAATGAGTGGATCTACTATGGTTTTCGATTTTTTTCCCAAAACCCTGAAAGGACACTTTTATGTCCTGTTAGGTTACCATTCTAGTGTTAATGCACTCGTCAAGACAGCTAGAATTTGTGAAGATTTCTCTGTCACGGTTTTCAAAGATTTATCTGTCATGTGTCCTTGAAAGAATGAGCCCAACAATTATATGATTCTGTTTAATGCCCGAGTAATTTCTGTAGTTGAACTGGCTCATGAACTACCTCATCTCCTCCTACCTTCGGGCTATACTTCGAGATTGCGAGATTGAAAACATTCGGCCTATACTTCGATCTTAATCATTCATGGTGTGCGTGAGGTCTCTTGAGGATTTCTTCAACAATGCCTTGGTTATTTGGTGTCCAAAACACCATTTCGGCATGGCAAAAAAATTTCTTGGATGTTTTTTTCTTGATGTCTTCTTTATTTGGTTAAATGAGGTACTTACCTCATCCTATCTTTTCTTGTATATAGGCCAGCAGATGCCATCTCTTGGAAATTGGAAACTTTTGAATTTTGAGTATTTGTGTGCCGGTTGTGGATTTTGTCTACTTGCTGCTATAAACTAGCTTTAGGTGCAAGTAAATTATATATAACTCTACTCTAACCAACAACATTGAATCTAGGATGTTTCTAGGTGCATCTGTCATCCGAGTATCGACGCAAAGCTTGCATCTCCATGCCAACATCACCAAAAAATCGGAGAGGAGCAATGGCGGCACGTAAAGGACGCACTCCTGGTAGGTACATTTTCTCACCATTTTTTTGATGTCATTATTATACATGTAGAGGTGCCCGTCGATGTGCATGCCTAAAAGCAAATTGTATCAAAATTAATGTATATATTTTTACAGAAGCAAATTGCTTCTAGAACTACCCGTTGACGAGAATGTTTGTAGCTTGCTAAATTTTATTTAGTGTCTAAAGACCTGCATGTTAAAATGCATGTTTAAAAGACGGTGTTTGATGTTTATATATCAAAATAGATGTATATATTAATGTGCTAAATAAAAAACTTACCCAATAGAAAATTGCTTTTAGACCTACCCGTTAACGTGAATGCTTAGAGACGATGTTTACATATGAAAAAAAGCTTTCAAATCATCCAAGCTTGCTAAATTTCAGACTAATTAAAATGTCAATTAGTGTCTAAAAGCCTGCATGTTAACATGCATGTTTAGAGAAAAGTGATTAATGTTTCAAAAGAGATTATTTTTGTTTTTAATATTCAATATTAAGAAACCCTCATGTGAGGTGTCCATTGGATTATTATATTTTTTGAAATTTTGTTCCACATTCACAGGAGGTGTTGTCCAAATATTTTCAAAGATTGGTTGTGTATTTTATTGAAGGGCAACTTAAAGACCTGCATGTCAACGTGCATGTTTAAAACCAATGTTTCATTAGAGAAGCAGAATATATTGTTGTATTTCTAGAATTTGTTTTTATGCACAAAAGAGGTTCTAGTCATACATGTTACATGTTAACGTGCATCTTTACAAGCAATGTTTTGATTTTTTGTCTTCAATCTTTATATTTTGTCTCCTCCAATGGACTATGTAAAGATTTTGTTCTATGTAAAGATTAAATTCTGTTTGAAACATTGCTTATAGACATGCATGTTAACGTTCATGTTTAAAGGCAATGTTTTCATTGTTAACGTTCATGTTTAGAGGCAAGTTTTCATTGCTTATATACATGCATGTTAAAGTTCATGTTTAGAGGCAATGTACAAATTTTTTCAGATGTTGATTGTGTATTTTATTTGTAGTCCATCTCGTGGAAGATTAAAGAAAAGTCTATGTAATGAAAAGTCTACACAACCACTTGAAAGTAGTGAACAGGTGTCATCAGTGTCAGTAACAGAAATGTCAGAGTGTCATGGCATTGAAGAGGAAGAGATTCACTCTGTGGATGTTGACCAAGGGTCTATGCACGAAATTGATGACACATTGGCTCCTGAAGTATATGAACTTCAAATTATCCCTTGGGAAATACGAGATGAGGTAACTGAAGCTGCAGAGATTGACGAGGAGCAAAATATTTTTATGCATAGAGGTGCCGATGTACTTTAGACCACACGTATGTTCAGTTGCTTCAACTGTCCTCCTATACCATTGTGTAGGTTGATTCCATATGCTAGAGTCAGAGGTTTAAGAGATGATTTAGGTGGATTAAAAACGGCTTTTGCAAGGGAAGGATATATGCAAGAAAAGGGAGCGCGCTTTCATTGTTTCACTTTGGACATTTGAGAGAGAGCAAACCATTGCTACAGGTAAGTTGAAGCTTCTTAAATTTGTTAAGTGAATTTCTATTTTAAAAATTCTTTTTGAATTCACTAATTTTGGTTTCTTGTTTTGAAGATGACATCAAGGAAAAGTGGGATCCTCTTTGGATAGAAATCAATGAGGAGTATGAGTTGGAGCTCAAAAGCCCACCAAGGTTTGCAGATCTGTCAGACCACATGTTTTATGTTTGGGAGGGCAACCATCACACGCTTGCATGTATTGAAGCTATCAAAGAGAAGTTTTCCACCTCAAAGGAGAGACATTGTAGGGTCCTTTGTACTATCATAGATCCCACCAAGGTTCCTGAGATTGCATTGCTAAGTAGCTTGCAACGAATGAATGTGTGAGTATCTACTAAAGCATATATCTTGTTGTTGAATACTTTATTATGGAAACAAATCAATATGGGTTTTTGCAGTATGAACATGCATGCTTTGGTGGCCACTCACATACGGGATGAGATTGTGAACACCAATCACATATGTGCAGCTGAACATGAAAGCTACCTAAAAACTCTCCCTGACAAAGACCAAAAATTAATTGCATCTATGTGAAGAAAGTATGCTAAAGGTGCAGAACCTTGGTATCCACTCACACGACGCTACCTTGGAATGCTAGTTTATGATGTGAGTTTTTTTTTTTTTTGCTTGCAAATTATTTTTAAGTCATTTGAATAACTCAGACAAATTGGTTTCTTTTTTAGATTCAAATAACTAAAGATAAAGAGTCTAGATTGACTCCACTCAAGCAAGGAATGCCTTTAGAGGATGTGAAGAAGGAGGAGAAGAGCATTCACCGTGAGATAATACATATAGAATAAATATTGGGTTACAAAAATCCAAGAAGTGGATATTATGTGCTACTCTGTCTTGTCATAATCTAGGTAGTCAAATAGAACCTTATGATCCTTCCTTGAAATATGGGACTGCTTACAAATTGTTTCCCCGATTTCCTTCCAGGGGGAATGCAGAAAAGGTCCCTTTAATTTTAGTGGCTTTGGGTAGATACAAATCTTTTCACGAGGTAAACAGGAGAGGACGAGTAAAATTTTGCTCTCAAAGTTTTCTGCAAAACTCTTGAGAATGCAGTATCTCTTGGATCCTAGTCCTAGCTTTTCTTTGATCATGGCCAGACGTAAGTTATCTAGAAGGTACTTATGGCCAAACATCAATACTCGGGTTACTTCATTTGATGTGGTAGTCTTCCATTCTTGAGTGGGATCTTCACTTGTTTTTGGGAAAAAGAGTTCTCGAAAATGTTCCAGCATAGCGAGCCTTTGCTCTAGCGTAGCAGACTCCATCCTCTCACAAACAATCCGCTAAATTTCTTCTGCCAGATCTCAAGCCATCTGAAAATTTTTGAATAATTATTGGAAACTCAAGACTTCATTTTGTAATATAATTGAAATTTGGGTGCTAGACTGAGTTGTTTTTCTCTCATGCATTAATCTTAAATACAAAATTCTAAATTCCAAGGTCCAAGATTCAAAATTAGGCTCTGATACCACTTGTGAGGGCCATACCCAGACTCAACCCTACTCACCTCCCTCAGTCCTCCAGATCGTTCTAGGGAATGACATAGATCTATCTGTAGGTATCCCTCCCACTTGGGACCGACACTCAGACAGGACTCTGGCCTATCTCGAACGCCAACCCAATGTGAGGGCCATACCCAGACTTGACCCTACTCACCTCCCTCAATCCTCCAGACCGTTCCAGGGAATGACGTAGATCTATCTGTAGGTATCCCTCTCACTTGGGACCGACACTCAGACAGGACTCCGGCCTATCTCGATTGCCAACCCAAGGGGGTACATCCCTTCATTCAATGATTTTATCCGTTTCTCATAATCAATCTATCCTTGACAGATTTCCACACCCAGAATCGTGGTCCTTAGTCTTGATTCTCTTGATCTTTAACTTGAGGATCTGCTCTTAATTTTTTGTTCTCCCTTGGTTCATGGCGATAACCCCTTTTTCCTGACAAGCAGGTACGGCAGTTATCACTTTCCCCTAAGAAGAGGGATCTTGCAATCCTACCTGGTCTCGCTCGTCTCCGATTACCCATTTTTATCCCACGTAGTCCTAGCGTTTAACATAAAAAATTTAAATCAAAATCCGGCCATCTGACCCTCCGGATCCGTCCACCCACCGAACCATTTCATGAAAATCCCTTCCCGAGGTAGTACTTAACTACTACAAAATCAGGAAGACAATAGTCTATCAGACATCGTCAAACAACAAGCAGCATGCAATCTGTTGCATACCCTCGTTCAAGAAAATTCATCTGGTTGTTCCCACCAGATCCTTATTTAGAAACTTTTAAGTCATTTCCTTTCCTTTATCTGCTATAATTAGCTTGTAACTAGTTCCCTAACTAATCATGCAACACATTTAGTTTAAACCAATTCATCTTACCTCCCCATTCAGGCCAAGATAATCGGTTACAAGCCATCAAAATGGCATCACCTTCACAAAATTTCCCAAAATTAAGTGTTTGGGAAATGGTCATCAAGTAATTTAATCATTCCTTCCTAAGCATTTTATTTCGAGAGGTATAGCACCATCTAGTGACAGATGCACAGGATAGCCCCTATATTCCTAGCCTTTCCAATTCCTTTTTAAGCAACCAATTCGAACAAATTTCCTTAATTAAATTCACATCATCCTCCCTGAGTATAATCTTTTCATCCAACTATTGGCATCAGGCCATACCTAGATTATGGCCGATTTCCAATAAGATACTGCGAGTACTTCACCCGGCCGGGCAAAAATAAAACAAACCCATTCATCCCTTATCCCTCGGGCATGAATGACCTAGGTATAACAACTTGCCGGTTATACTGCCCTAGCCGAAAAGGGCCAATCTCCGACAAGTTCCCCAAGAGAATCCTCTCAATGGGCCGGCCTTTCAATCAAATTGACCCCAAGAAGATCCATCTTGGTTCCCGGTCATTTCCAGACAATCTTCAAAACTCCTAGTTAAATCTATGTTTTGCAATGGGCTATCCCTATCACCTCTCAAGATTCCTTTTTAACTCCTAGTTGGTAATTTCTAGGTTCATTCATTTATCAACCTTAATTCCTACTTTCATTAATTATCTACCATCCAAGTTTATTTAGAAATACAAGCGAGTTTTTGCCATAGGCATTTGATTGTTAATGTCTCTTCGGAAATACCAACTTTTTTTAAAGTTCAATCCCCATTTTGTACGATTCCCAGGTTTTTGCAATCCTTTGCCATACATGGGGCATCTCCATGGAAGCTTGTAGAGTTTTCGGTTCAAACAACACGGAGATCAATCCCGCGAAGTTATCCCTTATCTCCCCCATCCCGTATTTGCAAACAAACTTGAAATTGAAAACTTTAGAAATACTCTTCAATACCAAAAATTGAACTACTTCTATCGAGCTTAGACAACTACTCTTTTCTTATGGTACCTGGCTTTCCATTTTAGGAAGCTAGAAGGTCATCCTATAATTTACGAGTTTTCGAGCTTTCTATTAAAGCTTAAACCTAAAATACAAGGTAGTCACTAAAGCTTACACCTAAGTGCAAAGTTACCATTAATGCTTAGCTTAAGATACAAATCTAACTTTGAAACTTAACTTAATGATGTATAGATACTCTTAGCACTTAACCTATTTGCGAGGTTTCCATTAAAGCTTAAACCTAAAAATGCAAGGTAGTCACTAAAGCTTACACTTAAGTGTAAAGTTACCATTAAAGCTTAGCTTACGAGAGCAAATCTACCTTTGAAGCTTAACTTTATGATGCATAGATACTCTTATCACTTGACCCTAATTGCAAGGTTTCCATTAAAGCTTAAAACCTAAAAATGCAAGGTAATCACTAAAGCTTACATCTAAGTGCAAAGTTACCATTAAAGCTTAGCTTACAAGTGCAAATCTACCTTTGAAGCTTAACTTTATGACGCGTAGATACTCTTATCACTTAACCCTAATTGCAAGGTTTCCATTAAAGCTTAAACCTAAAAATGCAAGGTAATCACTAAAGCTTACATCTAAGTGAAAAGTTACCATTAAAGCTTAGCTTACGAGTGCAAATATACCTTTGAAGCATAAATTTATGATGCATAGATACTCTTATCACTTAACCCTAATTGCAAGGTTTCCATTAAAGCTTAAAACCTAAAAATGCAAGGTAATCACTAAAGCTTACATTTAAGTGCAAAGTTACCATTAAAGCTTAGCTTACGAGTGCAAATCTACCTTTGAGCATAATTTAGTGATGAATAACTACTATTAATACTTAACCTTAATTCCGAGGTTACTATTAAAGCTTAAACCTAAAATGATGCACATAAACCTTCCTAGTATTAAAACACATAGATTAATTAATCCTACTAGAAATGAAGATTACCTCCTCCAAACAAGAGGGAAGTGGGGTTGAAGTCCTTCTTGAAGAGATGTGAGGCTCAAGGAGGAAGGAAGGGATTTATGGTGAAGAGGAAGGAGAGAGGAGCTTCTTCACAAAACCCTCAAGGGTTTGGTCTTCAAGAGAGGGAGAGAGCAAGAGCAAGGTTTAATGGAAACCTTGATTTACTTAAGCATAGTCTTGAGCATGGCAAGTATGCAAGTAGCTTAGCAATATATGTGTAAAATACAAAGGAGAGGGGGTGTTTATATAGGAAATGGTGGGTGGAATTCTCTTCTCAATTCCTATTGGACCCCAAATTATCTTCTCAAATGCTATTGGACCCCAATTCTCTTCTTAATTCGTATTGGATACCCAATTTTCTTCTTAGTTCTTATCCCTTAACTTTATCTTTCAATTAAGTTAGTCCCTTTTTCTCCTAGTTCTCGATCTAGATCAGTTCCCACGCGGCTTTTGATGAAGAAGTATAAAAATAACCTTAATATTAAAGGAAAAATATAAGGATGATGTAATTTCTTATCTGAAATATCCTTGTCTTTTCATTATGGAGTAAAGTCTCGTTGTTCGTATAACTTCTTCGTCGTCTTACTTTTTCTAAATTATTTTCTAGACCGAAAAATTTCTGAATGGCTCTAGGGTTTAGGGAGGGACCTTACAAGTTCGACACCTACTGATGCGCATCCCAAGAAAAACTCTTTTTCTTGCACAATAACGGTTAGCAAAACTAGTATGAATTGGAGATTCGTACTCGTTCACAATTCCCCGAATGCTCCTCGTGGACTGCCATAATCGCTTCAACCTTTCTACCACGTTGTCTGATATCCGTTCCCGTCTCTTTAAGAAGAGACACCAGTAGGATCGCCAAGTGTAGAAGGGGAAGATGGAGAGAGATGGCGGTTAGCGGTTAGAGAGAGAGCGTGAGAGAGATGAAGTGCGTGAGAGAGAGAGAGAGAGAGAGAGAGAGAGAGAGAGAGAGAGAGAGAGAGAGAGAGATAACTTTCCATTCATTCATTGAGATTGATTGATTGATTACAACATAAGGACTCTCTTTTATAAAGTTCCCATACCCCTTGGCACTTCCCTCAAGGTGCCTCTTCATTCCTCCCATAGACCTTAGTCTAAAGCCTAGGGAATAGTGCACTATATATTAGGGTTTAACAGTTGTCTTTCAAAGGCATCCTTATGTAGTCACAAACTGCATAATAGTCACCACTAAGCATCCACCTTCTAGAGGCACATCATTGGGAAAAGGTACCAACACTTACTGAACACAATTAAAAAACATAAGGAACCCTAACCTAATTATTTGCACTCCCCCTAAAGAGTCAAGGGAATAGGATATGGTAGAGATTGACGGGGAACCCTAAGGCTAAACCCCTATCCTCGTCGTCAACAAAAACAAAGTCATCATCCGTGAGACCATACGTGCCATCTATGTAATCATGTATATCTTCTTCTTCATCAGAGGCACCGATGTTTACTAAGAAGGTCACTAGACGCCTATAGTCATCTTGGTCAAAAGGGTAGGTTTGTGCAATGGGAGAAACGCTCTCTACTAAGTATGGATCAGTCGTGGGCAAGAGACGTATCAGCCATTCTAACTCCTCAAAATTCTTCTCACTTGCTAGCGTACCTACCAAATCCCATTCACAGGCAAGCACCGGAAAGACCATGTGAAACACTTGTGAAAAGTAACAAGGGTACTTCTCACCCAAGGTAGGAGTGGATGTCTCTAGCCATATCTATACACACAGATAGATGATGGTTAGAGTGAAAATATTACAAGAGTCGTGCTCTTGTGCATAATGTGTTTTTATGATATTGTGTTATGTATAGAGCTTGTAAGTTTCCACATTATTGTTTGGTGGCTCCTTCTCTTTTACTTTTTTATCTTGTTTTTGTGAGTATAAGGCTTTATATATACATTCCCTAGGATTGGAGATTGAGAGGTCAGGGAGGAAGGTTGAGAGGGAAGCAAGTGAATGATGGATGTCAGCAAACACTCCCCCCTTCCTTGGGTAGATCATACTTTTTGGAAAGATTTTGTCACCTTTTGAAACCAATTGTTCCAAGCTGTTATGGGTGAAGGCTTTAACTAATAGTTTTTGACCACCCTATGCGTTTCATCTAGTTTCAAGGGTGGTAAGGTACTCTCCCATGATTTTATTTGCAACGTTGTTGTAGGTGGTGAACTTACAACAGGAGGTACAAACTCTTCCTTGTTTGTATGGATATGTACAATGGTGAGTGGAGGTTGTGTCAAAGCTTCTATTTCCGTATATGAACTACATGAAGAGCAAGAAGATTCATTTGACTTCCTTGTTATTGAGCTAGGTGGAACAAATCCTTCTTTGTTTGGTACCCAAACTAGCTCTGGAGTGGATGTGTAGCATTCCGTGATTTTTTTCTTTCTACGATCTTCAATTCATTTTGGAGCCACATGATTGGGTTTACATGGGCCAGGTGACAAGTAAGAGCACAATTTACGTTTTGGCACTCAGATTTGATCATTTCCTTTGTAGTAGCCTTGGGCTTCCAATAGTTTTTAAGGAATCCAACGCAACGTTTCTTTACATTTCTTGGGGTGAGTGGGACGTCTCTTACCAGGCTCCTGTCTTTTAGCACTAGATATGGCTAAAGAAGCTTTAGGGACCCACTTGTATGTCTTCTTTGTTATATTGGGATGGGTCTTGTGTGTCTCAAGCTTTATTTCAACTACATCAGTTGAACCTCTATAGAGTTGGGCTATGGGGACATATGGTTCAACCTCTTGGACATGCAATGTTTTTGGTTTTATTTCTTTAAGAGGCAATATCTCAGGGACTATCCCTTGAGTGTCAGGGCTAAGAGTCGGTTTCTGTGTTGTGACACCCCCTGTCCCCCAATCAATAGTGCATTTGGTGGCTATCATCCACGTGCATCCTAGGTTTATATTACCCTCCATAGTTCCAACAGGCATGACCAAAAAGTTGAGCTACAACCCCATTGTCATAACTGAGAGAAGTGTGCCAGATTTCAAAAACCGCAGTTTTTTTCTTGTTGACACCCTTGACTTGGATAATAATCTTAGATAGAGGTGGCTTCCCTAACTGACACCACACCCCATATGATAGCAGATTATATTTAGCACCCCTGTCCAATAAGGTGTTATATAGCACTTTTCCATAGGTGTTGTTTAGCTCAATAGGGTATCGTAGAGGTGTGTCAGATTCCAACCAATCCTCGTCGATTTCAACGTGGAATGCATGTGTAACTCCAAGGTTAGCCTCTCATTTTTGTCTTATGCGTTGTTGTCGCTCCTTAGCCTCAGCTTGAGCTTGTATCTTCTTCAATTTTGTTTGTGCCTTGGCTGCCTTTTTTGTATGGATAGCACGTAGTTCCTCTTTGATTAAAGGATCATAGTATCTTTTAAATTTGCTCCCATTGAGGAATTCAATGGTTTCAACTCCATTAAGAGTGTCCACATGAATGATTCCTTGTGGGGTGATCTCACATACTCTATATAGTCCTTTTCTTGCATATTTCAATTTTTTCTTTTCGTTATGCACTCCATACATAAGGACTTTATCACCAACATTGATATCTTTGTTCTTTAGATGACGGTCAAACCATTTCTTCCTCCTATCTTTCTCCACAAGTGCATTTTACACAGCTAATTTCCTCTCTTCATCTAGCCTTTCAAGGATATATAATCGCTCAACTAAGGGGTTACCATCCCAACCTTCTTGAGAAGCTACTCGAAGACTAGGAGCGACAAACTCCCATGGCATAACCGCTTCTTGGCCATACACCATCTTAAACGGTGTGCACTTAATGGAAACTTTGTATGCAGTACAATAAGCCCATAGAACTGATGTAAGCTTTAAATCCCAATCTGTGTGATGAGCTTCCACTATTTTGGTCAAGATAGAGATTAAGGTCTTGTTGGTGCTTTCAGCTTGGCCATTTGCTTGTGGATAATAAGGTGTGGACTTATGGTGAGATATCATAAAGTTGGTAGTGAGTTCTTTTATTACTCCATTTATAAAATGAGTACCATTGTCACTCACAATCTCAAAGGGACAACCAAATCTTGTAATAATGTTCTCAAAGAGAAACTTGGCAGTTGACCTCACATCGGCCTTACGTGTCGCCTTGGCTTCTGCCCACTTTGTCACATAGTCAGTGGCAACGATAATATATCGAGATTGAGTACTACGAGCTACCAGACTAATTGGGCCCACAAAGTCCAAACCCCATTTTTCAAATGGTTGAGTCACTTTAACAGGATGTAAGGGCATCTTATCCTTTCATTGTGTGATCTTGTAATGTTGGCATTCATCACATCCTTTTGCAAAAAGTGATGCATCCTTGAATAAGGTAGGCCACCAATAGCATGATTGCAACACCTTACTATCTGTTAGTTCCCCTGAGAAATATCCTCCGGCTATACCCATGTGGGCTTCTTGCAGTATGTATAAATACTCATCCTCACGGGCACAACGTTTAAGAATATCATCCTTCCCTAGCCTGTAGAGAGTTCCTGCAATGAGAGAGTAAGGTTCACATTCTTTTAACAGTTTTTGAGCTATGTCCTTACGAAGCTCTTTGGGTGAAAAACCATTAACTAGAAAGTTCACAATCTTCTCACTCCATTCAGGTATGGTTTTGACTAGGAATAGATAAGTATCGGGTAACTCATCATCAACTCTAGTAGGGGCTTCACCATTGGGTATGCACCGAGTGATTTTTTCTGAGCAAGGACAAACCCGAGCAAGTGTTTGTACATGATATAGTAAATTTTATCATCAACAAAATATTTATCATTTGTTATATATTCATGCACCACAACAAAAAGGGTTATCAATGGATAGACTACCTCCTAAACTCCAAAAGATCATAGTTTAATGTTAAGAAAATAAACACAATATTTGAAAATATTATCTTCTCTCTTAGGCTCGCGTGGGCTTCACATGTTTGAGCATAAAGTAAGATTGATAGACTAATAAGAGCTCTAGCCCTGTACTTAATGCTTAAGTCATCGTAAGTTTCTTTCGGTAAGGTCATTTGTAGTGCTCCTGTGTCTAGTACTTTGGTTCTTGATTTTCATTTATACTTGAGAGCATGTGCATCCTTTCTTATCCTAGACTCATCAATTTGATAGCAATTTATTGCACCTCATTAGTTCATTTATACACCAATCGTCTTTTCCATGTCGTCTTGCCAGTAAGTCCCAACAATTTTTGGGGAAAAAAAAATATGGCACGAATCCCAAGAGATACATGTTGCAAAGACAAAGGATGGGATTGACAAAAGGAATAGCATGGAGTCATCTACTATAGCATGTTGGCACGAGCAATAGCGTGGCCAGGTAGGTTTTGGGGAGGCTTAGTTAAATTTTTTTTATTAATGTGTTGCACTATGTCGTGCAACATATGCAGCCTCCTACATGGTTAGCTCAATTGACTTGAAGATGCGTGTGTGGAGCAATGAGAGTTCGAGTCCAGCTTGCTAAGTTTTTGGTTGGACAACTTGCAAAGGGCTAATGCTGCACCCGTTGGAATCTCGACAAGATTGCAATAAATATAATAGTGAACCTATCAGTATGTTGAACAGGGTAGTAGGCTAGTTGAGGGTAAGGGGAAAAGGAGAAATTTCGCCCCAATATAGAGAAAAATAGTGTAAAGTCCCAAAAATTAAGCTTAATTTTCTTAAACTTTCTCCTCGCAAATTCAAGGAAAGGAATATGTATGTTTGGAAAAATGGTTTTTCTTGAAAAGTGGTCCCTACAAACGTTCTTGGTGAACACTGCCTCGCAAAATGTAATTTCTCTATCAAAAAAAGAACGATGGAGATTGGCTTAGATCTCTCTCTCTCTCTCTCTCTCTCTCTCTCTCTCTCTCTCTCTCTCTCTCTCTCTCTCTCTCTCTCTCTCTCTCTCTCTCTCTCTCTCTCTCTCTCTTTTAGAAAAAGAAAAAAGTAGTCCATCACTCTAATTCAAGACAAACGTCACAAAATAAGACGTCTCATGTCTTGATGGGTATTCAGTATTAATAGACTAGGTACCAATCTTTGCTTACACAGAAGGCAAAAAGTAGTTCAACCTTGATAAATGGTGGTCCTCCAAACAAGAAACCCATAGCATAGACACACGCTATCTTACATCTTCCTCTTGAATCACCGACCATGGTCGATGTTGCGGTGGCTTTGATAGAATCAATGATACGTGATGATTACATGCATTACTTATTTGTTAAACCAGATTTTTTTTTTGTCAGCAATCAATTTAGAAGTCAGCAGCAGCTTGTCAGTTCCAAAGGGCCACATATTGAAACCTCACCATTGCTCGCACAAAGACACCTCACAAAGTACTCGATCAACGCAATTATGATGAGGGCTAGCATACCTCAGAGATAAGTTTCAGTAACAAGCCAACTACAAGCATAGTGTTTGATAAAATACTATGCAAAAGTATCCAAAAGCTACAAAACTAAACTCTGTATCCTCTGCTATTACGTCGACCACGAGCTCTCTCAAACTTGCGACCCTTGGACCGAACATAAGGCTTTGTGTGACTATGCGGTACACCTCGAGCTCTCCCAAAGTGCTTCACAACTTCACGAGCGTTGTTTGGACCTCTCAAAAGTACAATATTTGAGCCAATTGGGACCTTCAAAGCAAGTTGGTCAAATGTGAAAAATTCTCCACCACCTTTCAAGATCTAGGCTTGGGTAGTCTCTGTAAAGCGCAACACGGCGGCTTTCAATGCTAGAACTTCATACACCCTAACATCGTCCGTCACAGTTCCCACAATTACACCTCATCCTCCTTCTCCTTCATGTAATGTATGAGACGAGAAAAAGATAGAGGTGGCATGTTATAAGTTCTACTCATAAACAACCGCCGCTTCAAAAACACAACATTAAGTGGGCTGCTTGTTCTTTGAATGAGAAACCTGTAGAGCTTGAAAATAAGCTTTAGATAGACATTTTCACTCTTAGGAGCAGTGCAGTTTGTCTTCTTATTGCGTCCCCCAGCAGGCAAGTCGATACCCATGGCTACTTCTGCTGCTGCTACTACCGCTACCGCTGCCGAGGACGAGGTGTTCCGCCTGCCGCAAACCCCTCTCAGAATCCTTCCTCCAGCGGTATTCTCTCTCTCTCTCTCTCTCTCTCTCTGAGTTTCTTTTTAAAAAACTGAGAGAGAGAGAGAGAGAGAGAGAGAGAGAGAGAGAGAGAGAGAGAGAGAGAGAGAGAGAGAGAGAGAGAGAGAGAGAGAGAGAGAAGCACTCTTGACAATGCAGCGGGATTGGGTAGCGGCGACACACAAGGAGGTTACTCCTCAGTACACTATGGAACAAAGTGTGGCAGTCAATCCCTACAATCTAGACATCCTTCTAGACCTTGAGGCATATGTGTCGGAGCAGGTTAACACGCAGACTTACAATTTGGATGCAAACCTATGCCTATTGCGGCTTTATGAGTTTGAACCGTCTCGAATGAATATCCAAATTGTGGCAAGAAGGCATTGATGGCACTTCCTGCACCAGACTTCAATCTTTGCATGTTTATGATACCTAAAAAGCTTCAAATGGAGGATCCCTTCCTGACAGCCAGATTCATCTTGCTCATTTTTTGGAGACAACCAGATTCAGGGAGTTTTAATGGGATGAGGCTGCTAGAAATCGCCATATTTTGGAGGGTGTTCCAGGGTTCAAGCAAGCAATACAAGGATTTGCTTTGCATGTTCTCTCTCTTTCTTACTAGAGTCCATAAACATGGAAGGTTTATCGCTAGACAAGTTTTTGGAGCATCAGATTTCTAGTAATGGTTGGTATGTAGAAAAGCTTTTTGGTGGAGGACAACTTGTCATCCTCCCTCCCAATGAGGATAACTATCCAAAGTTGAAGAAGAGCATTGTGGAGAGCATTCCATTAGAACATGTATCCAAGCTCTTTCCCATCCTAACTTAAAGCATTTTTAAAGAGCTCAAAAGCAAGGTTGCACTGTGGTTTCTGCTAGAAGCATCACTTGGAGAAATGTTATTCTTGTCATTGGGTTGCATTGCACTCCTAATTATATTGACCTTCTCAATGTTTCTAGCGTCATTTCAAAACAATTGAAGGTAGTTTGTTGGCACTGCCTGCTTGCAGGGAATGATATAGGCATGGTGCCTATGAAATGCTGTACACAACTTTTAGGCTGTTTGAAGCTACTATAAGATGTTGCTTTTCAGTGTCCCTTTGGAGCCACGCTTGTAATAAAAATAGCAGTTGCAAGATAAAAGATAATTAATTTGTCCACAATAGCAACAACGCGAAGAGCCTCAAGCAGAGACGGTAAGGTATGCTACTACAACTCCCCCCCCCCTCCGACAAACAGTGCCGCCGTTGCATGGGGAGAATTTGTCCTAAGAAAAGTGTTCATAACTTTATCCACCTTGCATACTCTTTTATCAAAGCACTCTTTATAATCCCCCACCATTACCACCTCCCTTGACACCTTTGTCACCACCATCTTTGGCAACACCACTAACTTTCCCACCCCCTCGATGGTAGACTTCATTTGATGGTTTGACCCATACTTTAATATATAACATGATGTTGAGTTCTCAAAAGAATGACCTCATTTCAATAATAGAATTATTTTCAAGTTCCCACAATTTTCTCTAGAGTAACTTAAAAATTCATAATATGGTATCGTACATCAACCCATAATAACTTGAGGTAGAGTGAGAGAGAGGAGAAGAAGAAGAAGTGAAGAGCTCCCAAACTCTCCTTATTCATGAGATTTGTTTGAGTAGAAACAACCTTACCTTTTTAGTGTAAAACTCGTGGTTGAACCCTTTGATTCGGGGGCTGAAATTGGGGAATGGTTTTTCATCACCCTTTTTATGGAAGCAATGGAACTATGACATATTGCAACGATGGTATACACACACCAATGTGTCATATGTGATGCTTAATGTATAATAAACACCCAAATTGTTAACAAGATCTATGAGGTCCTGCGTGTAAGGAGGTAGGAATATGAGATTTATATCCAGTAAAGATCAATGGCGGTAGCAAATTGCAATGAGCTTCCAATATTATGAGGGCAATGATTTCCAAGGAGAGGAATATCAACATGCCATTGTAATGGTTCCAAGTGTTCTAGCCCATCAAAGGAAACACTCTACCCAAACCTTGTTCAAAGGGTTTTGTCAATCAAAAATTCGTGGTTGATTTACCATTAAATTTGTGGTTGATTTACCATTAAAAATAGGTGCAATCTTGAATTGATTTTTTGTTGTTGTGCTTGAAGTCACCGAAGAAATCATGTTTGGTTTTTGTTTTGTATATGTGTGTTGCCCTATCTCGCTCGTTTTAGGGATTGCTCGGAAAATCTCGCTCGAGCTTTGAGATTCCTCTCTTTTACCAGGTCTTACCACAATGGTAAAATCAAGCTCAAGGAGAATGAACAACCATCGTGTAATTCTTCCCGTGGAACAAGGTTTATTTACTAGATACAACAAGGCTTGATGATCAACATAGAAAACAAACTTGTTGGCCAAAAGATAGTAGCAAAATTTCTTCACTGCATAAATCATACCTAAACCTTCTCGCTCTGTAGTGGTGTAGTTTCTCTCGACATCATTCAATCGACGACTTGCAAAGCTAATGGGGTAGTCCAGTTTATGTTCTCGTGGTTGATCTAGAACACACCCAATAGCAAAGTTCAATGCATCAGTATGCACATGGAAAATTACATTCGAATCGGGCACTCGTAGAATAGGAGTGCTAGTCAAGGTCTTTTTCAATGACTCATAAGCATGGTCACACTTTGCGATCCATTGGAACTCAATAAGAAGCTTGTACAAAGGACGAGCTATCTCAACAAAGTTTAAAATAAACCGTCGGTAATAACCAACATGGCCATGAACCTTTGAACTCCTTTATAATTTGTAGGTGGTGACAATTCAGCAACAACAGCTTTAATTTTTCTCTCATCTATGGAAATCCCATTTTTGGACACTATATGCCCTAAAATGACTCCATGTTTAACCCAAAATTGGCATTTGAAAGGGTTTAAGGAGATGCGATACAATCTACACTTCTCAAACACTTTTTGTAAGCATGATAGATGTTCTTTCCAAGAGGAATAAACAAAAAGGTCATCTAAGAAAGCTTCACAAAACTCCCTCAAATATTCTTCAAAAGCAGTGTTTATTAATCTTTGAAAGGTAGTAGGGGCATTGGTTAAGCCAAAAGCCATAACACGAAATGCGAACACTCCAAATTTGATTATAAAGGCTGTTTTAGCTTGGTCCTCTAGCGTAATTGTGATTTGATTGTAGCCAGAGTACCCATCTTAAAATCTATAAGCTTCCTTCCCTGCAACTCTTTCAAACACATGTTCTGAATATGGCAAGGGGTAATGGTCCATCCTAGCGACGGCATTGACCTTCTTGAGATCCATGCACACTTTAAATTTCCCATTCTTTTTTGGCACAATCACTATTGGAGACACCCATTCTGAGTGCTCAATAGGGTATATGAATCCACATTTCATAAGCTTTTCAATCTCTTCTTGAATGATTTTTGCATATTTAGGATTCATTGGGTAGGGTCGTTGCTGAACTGGTTTAGACATGCTATTTATGGGAATTGTGTGTTGCACCACGGAAGGTGGAACACCTTTCATATCATGATATGTTCAAGCAAATATATCCCTAAATTCCTTGCGAAGTTCTTTAAGTACACACACCTCAGTCTCTGTCAGATCTTGGGCAATGAAAATAGGTTTGGACTCTTCTCCTGGGTCTGCTAACTCTATTTCCTTAACTATCACTGGACCGTCATAGACTCCATTGCTCCCATCAATAGGTTTTCTTTGAGCCTTTGTATACACAACCTTACGTTCCTCTATGGTATAGGATTTGAAATGTTTAGGTGCAGGGTGTAAGTTTGTGGGGTCCTGTTGTTCTGTGGACTGTGATTTCACTTCCGATTCCTTTTGTTGTTGAGCTAACTCTTGATTTTGTCGTCTCCTTACGGTATGGCTCAACTTTGGCTTCTCTGTAGCCTCTAGTTGTGCGATGTCAATGGGTTGTGGACTACACCACATAAGGCTTTGAAGGTATTCACCCCAATTATCTACCAACTTCTGATGAGCATCACATGCCCCTATATAATTAAGCCATTCTGTGGTAGATTTCTTTTCATTTATCCTAGCACGCACATTTGCTCGATATTGTTGCCTCTTATATCTCTTACACTTCTTGTCTAATTTTCGATTATAGCCGATCTCTAGTCAAGAGTCACAAGATGAATCGCTACTTGTGTCTTCTGTTCCCTTGGATAGATTGTCATCTAGGGAACCACTGGGCCCTGAATGGTTTTTCCCTACATTTGCACTAAGATTTAGCTCAGATTCTTCGTCATTAGAGTCAATTTCAATTGATGATTCTGACCCCAAATCGTGTGGGCTATAGTCTTGTGAGGTGCTACTAGTTCCAATGCCAGTCAAACCTTCATCTTATAGGTCATCAGAAGCTATATGCATTGATTCTAGCATATTTAAGGGTAGGAGTGGTGGCATTTCATCCCCCTTAGGTGTTACCCAGGTCGTCCCCCTATTTCCCCAAGTGTCTATGGTTGCTCCTAGGTGGACCCAATCCACATTGTCTGACTCAGTCATCCCAGGTAGTACATCCATATGAGGAGAATCTTCCCCAACATTAGTGTCCGCTTTACACGTGTAACAATACTGTAATGGGGGTGAGTGAACTGTGGTGTCAGATCTATGATCAAATATAAACCTGTTTCCTAGGGGATGTGCTCGACTAGTTATAAGATCCACTCGAATGATAGAATCTTGGAACTGCAGGTAGACATGGTTTTTAGACCAGTCATGCACCATTTTTGCTTCCCTCATGAAAGGACGTCCTAAGATCATCTCAGATGCCATAGTGTGCTTGGAGAAATCCATAACAATGAAGGTAATTCTTATTTTATGTCCAAAGACCTTGATCTTGAGGTCTTCTAGCATCCCAATAGGTTTAACAATAGACCCATTGGCCATGTTCACTACTATGGTTGTGGTCGCAAGGTGAGGTCTTCCCATAGTTTCCCAGCAATTTTTAGTCACAATGCTAACCCCAGCGTCACCATCAAGGATTCCCTTCACAGTTAATCCCTTAGTAGTGATTGGTATGGTCGCATTGGATTCATCACCCTCAAAGTATTGTCCCAACTTCTTAACATGTATTTTTATAACAAGGTTCTCATTTAGGTTGGGTTGTGGATCTAAGTGTTCCTCCTCTATTGGCATCTCCCCAGGTCCATCCATCTGTGAAAATTGTGGTAGCCCAAACTTTGGTTCTCCATTGAGGAAGGCTCGAAGAGCTGAGACTAGCTCAGGGTCTTTATATAATTTGGACATGATGGTGGTTCTGACTTCTGATTTCATGAAATCCAACAATTTGGCAATGTTTAACCGCACCTTTTGGGCTTCAGTCACTTGACGTGGGGAAGATGGGATCTCTATTTCTTTGATAGGATTAGGTAGTCCCTCTGTAAACATTCTTTCCATCAAGAAGTGAGTGCGCCCACTTTCCCACGACTTTAAGTCACTTTTTTCTTGGATGACACTAGGTATGGCTAAGGGTCAATGGACTTGGTGAGGTTGTTGTTGCGTAGGGAACACTGTGTCCGTAATCTGGATCTGTCTAGGTGCTCGTTCTAGATCCCTTTGGGTATCTTCTACCAAACTCCTTAATTGCTTGACTCGCTCGATCTCCTCTGTAGGGTTTGGATAAGTTCCTATCTTCTTCTTGGATCCTGGCCATTGTGGCTCATGTAGATCTTCCTTGTTGGTTTCTATCTTAGTGGTCATTTTGGTCTCCATGGTTTCACCTAAATCAGAATCCTCTTCAACGTCGTTCATATATACGGGGTCGTCACCAGTCCCTATGTTGGTCTTTGAACTAGGGTTTGACTTCACTGCTTTTTGCGATCTCTTCCTTCGTGTTTTCTTCTTTTTCTGAGATTGGGCAATTGATGCCGTGTCTCTTTCCTCAAGAATATAATTTTGTTTTTGGAGCATCGATCGTGTGAGTACGTTTACTGGTACCACATGTGTACTTTGTGATGGCTCCTCGGTAACCTCAATCAAGTTTAATGGCGTGATCTTCGGTGCATTTGGATTATTTGGACATTGGGCAATTAAATGATCTATGCCACACTGATTACACATGAGTATCAACATTGTAGACGTGCTCGCTTGATTGGTTTGCATTAGTGTGGCGTTCTTTTGTAGCCTAATAGGACACCTGGCCACACGATGTGGACCTCCACACTCATAGCATTGAAGAGGTGGTCTCTTAGTAGTGTAATTAATATTTTTGCCTCTTGCATCAAGAGCAACTACTTGATAGACAGGTTTGACTTGTCCCCAATAGTCCTCCATGTAGTATTGTGGACTTTCTTCAAGCACATCCATCCCATAGGCAATATTAGGGTCTATATCTTCCTCACAGCCTTCCAAACAAGCAATAGATGACTCACAACCCGCTTGATTCACATAAGTGATTTTTGGATGTGGTGGTTGCGGTCCTAGCACTTGAGGTGGTAAGGGTGTTGTTTGAACAACATTTTGGGCCCTAGGGACCATGTGTTGTGATGTTTGTTCAAGAGGTGGGGCCGGCATCAATGCAGGCACTCGGGTGTGTCTGTCCATGGTAAGGTTGGTCTATTGGCCATCGCGCGCTTAAATACTATGCAATCCTTAGCTTGATGACCATACCTCCCATAGGCATTGCAGTTACCATTGAATTTTACTCTAAAAGTAGGGCACTCAGTGGTACTATGCAGTCCATAGCATACTGAGCACCATTGTTGCTCCCTTGTTGGATACATATGATTGTTTTGCGGAGCACGATTGTCTCTAAGACTCTCTTGAATGGCCTTGGTGAGATCTACTAAAGTCATCTCAGATATCTTTGGCTCCTTAGCAATAGGCTTTAGGGTCATTGGTTGATGCCCCGATGATTGCGAGCTAATAGATTTAGGCTCAACAGACACTCTATCTCCTTGAATCATTAAATTATCCTCCAATTGGATCGCATTGGTGGTGACTGCTTCCCAATTGGTGATACCTCTAATGACTAGGACATTGTAGATATCCTCATGTCGTAATCCCCTAATGAATCTATCAAGCATTTGATTATTATTGAAGCGCTCATTTGGATTACAACGAGAATTCAAATGCTTCAAGCGACTAATAGAGTCTCTCACCGACTGTCCTTCCTCTCGTTGGGCTTTCTGGATTTGAGAGGCTACACCCCAAAGCACTCCCTCTTATATGTATTCTTTTAAGAACAGTCTCCTAAGAGTAGGGTAAATCGTTTTTTCTTCTACCCTTAGGGTTCTATATCAATCCCTAGCCTTCCCACTTAAGGTTAGGCTTAAAGCATTACTCTTATGCAGGTCATTGTGTTCTCCTAGAGAATTGCATATTTGTTCAAACACTTCGATATGCTTTCTCACATCCCCATCTCCACTAAATTTTTGTGTGAGCTTGGATATTTGTACTACCTTACTTCTAGGGTCTCTATCAGGTGTGTTACGCATATTCTCCGCAATAGATCGACCGATAGCTTGAGCAAATGTTGCCAAGTCACCTAAGTGAGCAAGCACCGTGGGTGAAGGTGCTCCAAAGACTACATGTGGAGTAGGTATTGGCATTGGTCTTGGCACATAGGAGGCCCTTGGGTTCCACGTTTGATACGGTGTAATGCCATATGGCGGCCCAAAGTTCATATGTGTGGCCCTAGGCATAGCAGACATTGGATGTGACATGCTAATGCTAGCCGGTATGGTCCCATGGAAATAAGAGCTTGGGTATTGTGGTTTTGGAGCATAGGTTGTTGAAACAATGGGAGGGGTAGGAACTACACGAGTACGAGGACCCATGGGTGTATACGATTGGTACACACTTGTAGGTAGTGTGGCAGGCATTGAGCTACCATGTAGCGGTGCTCTACTAACAAATGAGGTCCATGGCGTGTTTCTTGGCATGCCCATCATTGGGGTAGGCATGGTAGCCATGGTGTCATCAAGGGAAAGATGAGATAGACTTGGAAAAGTAAAGCTATCACTTGTGGGCTCAGATTGCACTGAGACCCCTGGCAAAACCACATATGGAGGATCCATCGGCCTTACCGAGGGAGTCTCCATTTGCGATAAGGTTGGTTGTTTAGCCTTCCCTGTATCTAAGAATCTCATGAGACCCGTTGAAGGCATGTGGATCCCCTTGTTTTGTCTCTCTAGATCAATAACCCTATGGATGACCTCACAAACTCTTTATTGTTCATCCTCCGGACTAGTAGCACCCGTTGTGGATTGTAGGACATCTAACCAACCCACGTGATCGGTGTGACCTGTGTATAGGTCAGTTAGAGTTTCCATTTGTAGCTCGTACTCCCAGTTCTCATTTAGGAACGCTCCATCTAAGCTTGAGGTGCTAGAGGTGTCCTTTGAACTAGATGCAATGTGGCTCTCTATGGGTTGACCCTTAGTGGTCTCTAATTCAGGAGCACTTGATTGCTCTCCTAGCAAAGATATTGACATAGGAGCTTTCGCTTTTAACTCTCTTCGTTGCTCCGCCTTGCGTAAGCTCTCAATTTCCTTTTCCCTAGTTGCAATGATATATCGCTCAACCTCTTGGACTTCGGCAAGGCTTCTACCATTAGGTAATATAACCTCAAAGGGAAATAGTTTTGAAGAGTCAGGGGGTGTAGTGAATGGAGTATTCACGTGCACATTATCTAAGGGCATAGGGCTTATTTTGGTCATGAATGGCAAATTTACTTCCCCACCCCCCTCATTTACATTGTTAGTTCCATGTTCAGAGCGAGTGGCTCTACTAAAGGTTTCCTTCAAGCAGGTAAGCACGCTCGGCCCGGACCGCGGGCCCGTGGCATGCATGTCTTGGCTTGAGCTATCATGATTAGGCATTGGGTAACCCTCCATGACGTCGTAGTCAGAGGAAGAGTCACTAGATGCTATATGCGGGTCTTGAGTGGTACTACCTTGGGTTCCCACTGAGGGCCTAGAGCCTAAGGTAGAGGAATAATGAGTGCCCGCGTAATGGAAACACTCTCGATGTGCTCGTCCTTTAGAATATGCCGAGAGCGTAGGTGTAGGTGACCTCGACACTCTAGAGGTGTTGGTGAGTGCCTTTGGAGGCCGCTCACCTAGTTTTTTTTAAAGGTGTTTACAACCCTTTTTTTTTTTGTATTTTTGGTTCCTTTTTTAACCGAGCCACAAAATATGGTGTGCGATAGCTCAAAACAAGCGTCTTGGCTAGAGGGACATGTCGTGCTTTACAGCCCCTGGTTCGATTACATACAACCCTCAGAATCCTAAAACTAGTATTTTCCTAGGTGAGGAGAGGGCTAGAATTAGTAAGTCCAAAGGGTGAGTGTGAAGGGGACGGTGGAGGACTTGAGGAACTTATCCCACATGCCCTCATTCCCTCTTGTGGAGGTAGGGCATATATATAAGAGTGAGTCTAGTATATATCATAAGACTGAGGACTGAGGCCTGGGCTTGGGCTTGGGCATGTGGAAATGATCCCGTTCCAAATTTTTTGTAGAACACACTCACGCCTCACACTTAAATATTTTCTTCTCTTTTTTTTTTAGTCGCCGTGCGCACGGTTTCGATGGCCTTTTTGGGCCACACACACAAGACTTTTTGCCTACTCTCCTCACTAACCTAACCTTATCCGTTCTACAGCTAACTACTCTGCTAACTAAGCTTAACTACTCTACTAATTACTAATTGACAGTGAACAATGAATCTACCTACTCTACTAACTGTTTACTCATTCACTAGCTAGCACACTAACTATGCAAACAAATAAAAAACTGTGTAAACAGACATTGACATAAAACACTCATTCACTACTAACACACCAACTATTAACTGTGCAAGCAGGCATTGACAGAAAACAAAGATTATGCAGGAAATAAAAACTTTCAAAAAATACAAACATTGACAAAAAACACTCATTCACTACTAACACACTAACTACTAACTGTGCAAGCAGGCATTGATAGAAAATAGAGATTATGCAAGAAATAAAAACTTGCAGAAAATAACTTCTTCTTCTTCCTCTTCCTTCCTAACTCAAAGACTCACAGAAGAAGCATAGAGTGCCTCTTGAGCTTAGTGCAAGACAATTCCTCGACAGCGGTGCCAAAAATGTGCACATCTGTCGCACGTGTCAATCCAAGGGACTTGCCGATACACTGTGTGCGAGCCACAAATGGCTCCAAGCATGCAACTAGCCTAACTAGTAAGCTCAAAGATGACGATGGTGTGTCACTCACTGCTCTATGCTTGCTGTTGTGGAGGATTCCTCACCGCGAAGAAGAAAGAGCTACCGCCACTGCGTCGTGCTCAACTGCTTCACACCACGGTGCCATTGTCGCGATGCTTGATCACACACACACACTCTCTCTCTATCTCTCACACACACACACACACATATATGCACACATACAAGGAGATGAAGAAGAAGAAGATGGAGATGGAGCAAGAGCACTCTTCAATTGCACAAATGAATGATTTTTAGGTTTAGGTGACTTTTATATGAGCTTGCCCCATTCACACTTGGGCACCCATACTTAGCCAACTAACCCTTGAATGTTCCTGTTAGAGCGCGCCTCTCATCGGCGATCACTCTTGTCCTTTTCCTATTGGACTGACAAGCCCGGCCCATGACTACTAGAAGTAGACGCCAGTGGTTAACACATCCTCAATTGTATTGTGGTTTGCGTCGCATTTCTTGTGAGCTAAATGCATTGATTTGAAGATTAAAATGGTTTTTTAAATTGTTTTGATAATGGATAAGTGTTTCTATGCTTAAGGGGGACCTTTCCGTATAGTTCTGTTTCAATTTTTTGTACATTTTTTTGTGATGGATCGTGATTTATGTACCTTCCCGGGTGGTTGCAAAACTTGGTAGGATTGTGTCCCCAGGTGTTTTAATACTTCTTCTTAAGTTTCATTGCATTCCGAATTCGTTTGGATGCCGAAAAGGCGGGATGACCTAGAGAGGTGAGATTGGATTCATACTGATCTTTTGACTAGGAAGTGGTTGATTTGCTTTTGTCATAGTATTAGTAGCTCTCTGAGTTCACTTTGGTGAGATTGACACTCTCATTAAATCTTCATGCCCCATCTCGAGTCACTTCCTTGCATAATGACATTATGTTAGTACAAAAAGCTATGATGCAGACGTCCATCGCGGCGACCCGCTAACATAGCTGGAGAAGAAGACTTTCAAGTACCACTCACAAATGCTGAGCAAGTGCCCATGGTCCAGCTATCTAAAGTTGAGGAAGAAGCACTCAATGAGCAAGTTGCCCAGGAGACAAATGCTGAATGGAAAGCTGCGATGGATTTGGAGTTGAGAGTTCTCCACTCAATCAATGTCACTCCACTCACTCCCAACCAAATCAATGCACAATGGCATCATCAATCATTGCCATATCCTTTGATCAAGGTAGAGCTAACCGAGATATCATTTTTAATAATCCACCCCAAGTGGAGAAAGAGCTGGTTGAACAAGAATCCACAATATCTGATTTTGTTCACAAGAGCACCTGTTGCACTACATAAAGACCCAACCTTTTGTCCTGTACCACGAGTAAGGACATGGCAAGCATATGAATCACTAAGAAAGAAGTGGCCTACATGGCTGAACTATCCAAGATTGCCAACACCAGAGCAGGGAACACCGACATAGGAATACATGGTGAAAACCCTAACGGGCGCCATGACATTCTTCAAGAGCCTTCCTGACCTCTCATGTGCTATGTTATACAAGATCTTTCGAATTTTGCTCACATGTATTGAAGCTTTTCACGAGCCAGAGCAAGCAGGGGAACCATGGACGTCATTCCTTGAAGGCAATAAGGGTCTTTGCTATGACTTAAGTGGCCAGCCTTTCAAAGAAGTCCTTTACGACTTCTATGTCCGATTCATGTTTTTGCCCTCAAGTAATATGTTGGCGTTTGAGGAAGCATTTTATATAGGTTTCTTCACTTGGCAAACGAAGATATTTGGGCTGGTGATCAACAACTTAACCTCTAGACTGTTGGCTATTCAGCCATTGAGCTTAAAAACAAAGTCACCATGTAGTTCTTGCAGGTTCCTGACAAAGAGAGAAGATTGATATACGAAAAAGCCTTACACGCACTTAAAGACCGCCTTGCCAACCGTCAACCCAAAGACTACTTCAGTCCATAAAGCTATGTCAAGGGACGATACAGGCGAAAGGGGGGGGGGGGGGGGGGGGGATGTTAGCAGCAGCAAGGTAACCGAGATATCATTTTTTGGAGCTTTCATTGTAAAAGAATTTACTATTTTGATGAATTGAGAATATTGTAACTCCTACTTTTTAGATAAAAATTGTAATTGATGAGCCGGGGCTACAAGCTTCCAAATTGTATCAACCTGTCTTTAGTTAGAGCTTCCAGATTATTAGTTTTGACCACAAAAACCTTGGCTAAGGTATTAAAGCCAATTTTTTGTAAGTTTTTCATAAGTTTTTTGGATAATGAAACATAGCGTGAGCTAAATGCACTCACTTCTTTCCTTCTTGCTCTTCCTACTCCCTTCTCGGTTGTCACATTGCAGTCACGTCTGTTGTGTTGCAACCGCATGTAAGAGCTCTACACATTAACGTAAGCATTTCATGGTAATCCATAACTTTGGGCATCGTTGACCCGCGGCCTAATCTCATCATAAGTAGGAATTTAAGCTTTAAAATCAAAAACTAATTATAGGCGAGGTATTGGGGCATCATGCTAAGCATTTAGATGCATTCTGGATCGAAAACGTTTAGGTCAAAAACTCACTGCTGTTAATAATTGTGATTTTTTCACTTGACTTAAAGTGATATTTGAGACCATAAGCATGTGTGCTTAGGCCTTATAAACATGTCCTGGAAGTTTTGTAACGTTTGGATGTCGTTTGATGCTGTAACGGATGTGATTTGTTCGCCGATGAGCGATTAGCTTTTGGTGATTTGAGTCGTTTGAGTGTAGCTTGAGTTAGATGCGAGTTGTTTGTTGTTTTTCAAGAGATTGACAACCTCTTGTAGCCTCTATGCACTAGTCGAGTTAGATTCGTCCCATGGATTGACAATTATATTCGTGATTCTCGTTACGTCTGCAATAAGATAGGAGTGAGGTTAGACACCGTCCCACACACACTCTCTCTCCATGAGTACTATGATTGTGTGTTGATGGTCTTATTTGTTGTATTGTAAAGCCTTGTTACTCATTCCACCTGGAATCACATGATGTCGACAATGGAACCCTATATCTTCCTCCATTGTATATTACACAACACACACCAAGGAAACTTTTGCCGGGTCTATAGAACTACTAGGCTACAAAGAAGAGGGAACAAAGAAGCATTCAAAATAGAATGGCACAAACGTGTGAGGATAGTGACATTGATGAGCAAGAGGCAAAGAAAATATGTAGGGCAGTTGCTAAGTATTGGCATAGTCAAACAAACACGCTTTCTGAGGGTCTTCAAATGTAAGGGCCTTTCCTAGCCCTTACGCAAGGGAAACACATCTATGCCACCGACTTAAAAGATAAAAAATAAAAATAAAATAATAGAAAGAAAAAAATGTTTGAAAAAAATTCGGGTTCAATTTAAGCACCAAAGTATACTCACGAGACACTTCCGATTTATGCCATGGGAGCATGGACATAGCCAATGCATAGGAAATTAGCTTTTTATTTTGAGAAAAGCTAGCATAAAGGCAAAGATCAGATAAGGGAAAAGGAAAAAGATAAAGGAGAAAAGGATAATATGGGTAAGTAACTTGTTGAGGAAGTTTTGATAAGTAAGATAAGTTATAAAGATAAGTTAACAAAGAAAGATAAGTTATCAAGATAAGAAAGGTAAGCGATAAGGATAAGTGAAAACACTTATTAAAAAAGTGCAAAAAAAGAGACTTATTAATTGGAGAGTCTCTTCTCATTTTTCACTTCTCTCCTTCATTTTCTCAAGGTGCAAACTTGAGAGTAAGCTTGAGAAAGTCATAGCCAAACCTCCTTCACATATACACCTCCTACACACACACACACACACACACACACACACACACACATCTCCCCAAGAGAAGTCATGGACAAAACCCTAATCAAGTTTGTCAAAGCTTGATCTTCTTATTTACACTACACTCTCCCCCTCCTCTCTCCTAATTCTAAAGATTTCCATAGCTTGAATTCCTTTTTCCTCTACCATTGTCTCATTTCAACATTAGGAGAAAGTTGGACTCACTTTTGGGCCTTTCAGCTCTAGAGAGAGAGTGGCGCTCGACCAATGAGGAAGAGGCTAACGTTACGTTGAAAATCGACATTTTGGAGCCAAGCTCTTTTAGAAAAAAGGGAGAAAATATTATTTTTGTTCATCAAACTGCACAATTTCACGCTTTCAAGGCATAAATACCATAAGTCGTACTAACTCTGTACCGAAGAATTTCAGAACTTTCATTAAAGACTCTATCTAGTATCTATGTTCCCGCCCAAATATGACTTTGAGTAGCTCTACTTCCCTCTCAAAACTTCTTCCCTTTTTCATATTTGTGCTAACCTTTCTGTGTATTCTAGTGCACACCATGACTACTTCTCGAAGGCCTAGCACTACCATTGACTCTGTTAGCATTTTTAACAGTTATACTACAGATGATCAAGCATGGATACCATCTTGAATAACTATTGGAAGTTGGGTTCTACTGCAAACTAGGAGGAGGAAGAGGAGGCAACGCAATGATTTCGTGGAGGCTTTCAAGGGCCAAGTTAAAGAGTTTAAAGTGTGTGCACAAAGCAAGCGGGTGAAAGAGGTCCTCATACAACATGCTTTCCAGTTGGCAGACTTAAGGTTCCAAATATCTCCTTCAAGTTTTCCAAGGCACCGACCCAACTATAAGTTATTTTGAGCATCTCACTTAGTGCATGATTATATTCGAAGGTTAAGTGGTGGATATCATCTTTGGTATGTTTCAGATATTTATCCATCCCATAGGATAGATTGGCAACCAGTTGAGAGCATAGTTGGGATTTTTGATGCTTTCCATGCATTTATTGGTGAGCAAATGTACCCAAAAAGACCACAAGGAACTTGCAGATAATGGAATATTCTTTTATGATATGTCATATGTGGAACCGAGAACTTCCATTGGTTAGGGTCGTGTAGCTCCTTTGTCACTTCCATCCTTTGACAGCCTTTGCCATCTTTGCAAACTAGTGAAAGATTTAGGAATAAGTTGTTTTAGGATATACAAAAGTCCCTCAAGTATTCAATTGCTACAAAAATAGTTCGGCTCGCACTATTTATGCCTCTTGAAGTGTTTGTAGATTTTTTCTTCGATGAGCGAATAAGAACTACCGCAACAATGTTCATTTGCAAGTCTGAGAGCTGTTTGGACTGATTATTGGGATAGGAAACAATCACATAGCAAAATTTGTATTTTGCAAAAGAAGTCCATAATTTGCAAGTTCATATAAGCTCTCAAAATTTTATAGTGTCGTTTTACTATTTTAGATATCATCTTCTTAGTGGGTAGCTTATTCCACTCGACCAAGATACAGAGTCTAGCCTTGAGAACAAACCTTTATCAATGGAGCTCTAATTTTGAGATAGCCTACTTACAGTGATGGAGACAGTGTCAAGCACAACTCTTGCACATCTCAGGGTAGATCTTACATATGAAGAACTTCCACTTTTGCCAAAATTGTATGCATTCAGTCTCAACAATAGAAAGGTCCTTACTAAATGGATGAATTTTGATTGTCTTTAATACATTAAGATAGAATCTAACTTTTTCTTCTTTTCAGATTCCAAGACGCAAGGAGAAAACAACATTGTGCAAGGAGTTGCTCACAAATACACTAAACTTAATTGCTTCCACCAGAAGCTAGGTCACATACCTTGTGCATGCAATGAGCTTTGATGCCATGCAAACCATGATGTACTCTTGAAAATGACTAATAAAGAGACATTTTATGGCGGTCAAACAATGTTTAAAAAATGTACACTTTTCATTGTCTCAAAACTTTACAAATTGTGTTGTTTCTGTCAAGATTTATACAAGTTATTGCTCCCTTTCCCTGCTACTATCCTCTCCCCCGGTTTGTGCCACTGGTCCCCTGTCCTCTCTCCTGGCTATTGCCACTGGTCCCTTGCCCTCTCCCCTGGTTGCTGCCATCGCTCCCCTGCCCTCTGCTTTGGTTGCTACTACTTCTGCCTCTGGGGATGCTGGTCTCGGGCATCCTTTCGCGTCGTTTGAAATCATGGGCCTCTTCCATGGCTTCCCATGCATCTTGCACCTGTGCAGCCCATTCCTCTACTTCTGCGACGTCCGCATAATATTGATTTATTGCTTCTTGCATATTTCGAACGTCTTCTTGAGTCTGATTGTAACACTGCGTCATTTCGTTAACGTGAGCCTGTTTGAACTCTTCAGCTCTCGCCCCTTTCTCTCTTGTGCGTCTGTTTACCGAGATTATAATATGCTGGATAGCCATTACAGAAAAATGTCGCACATCGTTGGGGGTGTAGTTATGTAATTGACGTTCCTGTAGAAGCGTGATAATAGGAAAGTAAGTAAAGATGTTGCTTCATACAAATGTTGTAGAAAACAATGAAACAATACGATTACTTACGTTCGATACATCCAAAGTTTGACTGAGGAGCAACAAGGCATTCAAACAAGTTCGCCAGCCACATCTATTGTCATCAATCTGCGTGGGCACGGTTACCCATTTGTGTTGGGAATGGTATTTCCTAGATCATGTTCTAACAAAACATGTTGTACATAGCATACAAGTTTTTTCGCGGCACTACATGCATAACCACTTGAGTCAGCAACACATCACAAAGAGACACTCCTTCTAAATGTACCCAGATGTGCCTTATGTTTTTACATGATTGTGAAACGCCCTGCTTTGCCCAGAGTTTGCGTAGTAAACAATCTTAGCTTCAATGTCAAATAACAACAACAGACTCCAATGATCACTACACCAAAACCATTGATAGCCGTTTTTCGGCTTTCCATAATTGCCATAGTAAGCTACCTCACCCTATCAAATCACTCAAATATTTTGGTTATCCCTACCATTTCACTGTACATAGGCGTGTGTGAGTTAGGCGACTTTCCCTATATTTTCTTAAAAACCCTTAATTAGCTAGTGACTGGGCTAGTTGAGCCAAAAAAATTTAAAAAATAAAAATTATAAGTATATTATGGCCCATTTGTGTGTAAATATTTCATTGTATATAGGGCCTAAATAAAAGGATTTTTCATAATTATTTTGGTATTTATTTTAATATTTCTACCTATGGTGTGTTATTTATGCTATGTATATTGACTCACCATTACCATATTTTTTCTTACCATTTTGCATACTCTTTATTCCATATAAAAATAATTTCATGCAAGCTTCTCTTATTTTTGGTGTAACTCCATCCCAACAAAAATCCAAAAAAACTAGTTTATTTATGTGTATATTTTTTTACTATTGTCATTTTTCCTTCCTACATCTATTCTCTATTACTCTCATAAATTAGACCACCAAAAATATTCATCTTTTTATGGTAGACTTATAATGAGAGAGATTTATTTTGACCCCTTTATATTTTTTCCACCTATATTATTTATATTTGACATATACATATTTTTTTAGACTCCTCAATATTTGATTTTCTTAGTTGTACTATTCACTTATATCATGATCTCAACAATATCTTCAATTATAGACCTAAAAAATAAGGTCAAAGGTATGTGGCATGCATGCATGCACCATGGGGAGCTCACTCTTGGAGGTATTCAAAAGAATCATCCAAAGAAGGACCTCACAAGGACCTTGTGCAGTGGAAAAAACAGTCGGTTTTGCTGAATTTTTAAAGATCACATGCTCCCCGAATTTGAAAAGGTGATACAAACAAAAGTTGTAGCTCGTGAGTTGAACTTTCACTTTAATTTTTTTTTCATATTTTTTTGAGCTACGAGCTGTGAGCTATGATTTTATTGGTGGACCCCAGTTTGCCCATGCTATGCAGCCACACTCCCTCTTCCACTTTATCATTTTCCTCTTTCACACACACTCCTCCCTCTCCTTCCCACTCCCAAACGTGCAACTTCCATGTCCTAATTCACCCTCTTCACCATTGCCACATCTCTCACACCTCCATAGCCTTCATCCTCCATTTCTACACCCTATGTGTCCCCCTTTCTCTCTACATATATGTCCATAATACCATACTCTCTTCAGCTTTGTAAAGAACTTCAAAAAATCAGCAAAAATCCAAGGATAACCTCTGCAAATAAAGGCTTTTATCATGAATTTTCCAAGGTTTGAAATAACATAGCTTCATCGACATGCGTTACTTCGCCATGCTGACCGCTTCTTCTACCGGTGCTGTAAAGAGGTGAATGTCAACTTCTCCAAGCTTCAACCTTGCTTTACAAGCTTATCCCTTCTCTAAATTTTCTCATCATATATCTCACCATTTGGTGAATGATTTTGTAAATATGTTTTAGTGATAATTACTAACTACTAACCACTAACCTTATTGTAAAATGCACCCTCTACTAGAGTAGGCACTCCCAAATTATTCACTCAATCCTCTCTCTTTTCATCCTAAAAAATTCTCCTTCCTTGAGCCCACATCCATGTGACTCAAAGGACAAGAGAGACCCACCCTCATTAAAAAAAATAAAAATATGCATAATCTTTTTTCCTTCAAATAAACTTGATTAGGCATAATCCAAATCAGGGCTTCTAAAACCTATAAATAGAGCCCTTCTCTCCCTTGTAAATCATCACATGATTACACTACACCACACCATTCTCAACACATAATACACCACTCTTCAAGCCTAGTTGTGTAGAGTGTGTGCATTGTGAGTGCTCTATTCCATCACTACACATAGGTGCATGGAGAAGCTTGAAGTTAGTTATGCCATCTAGAGCAGTGGAGTGATACTATACTCTGCAATCACACTTGTAGCCTACTCTTGTCCATAAATAAGATTCATAGTTTTGGGTGCAATTGTATGCTGCAACTACGACTCTTCTCTCCAAATTGACTTGATAAGTTGGCTCATCAGGTGGTTGAAGGTATATTGTCCTTGAAGTTTGTTGTTCCATTTCATGCTTGGTGGTTTGAGGGCTTGTTGAATTGTTTGCCTAAAAGGTAAATTGTAAGAGGGTTCTCGGTGAGAGGGCTCCCGTGACCCTAAGACAATTTGTGTATTGGCAACAAGGTCAAGTTTTGTGTTGTCTCTCTATTTCTCATCAAGCTTTGTGTGCATCTAGTCTTTAAGGCTAAGATTGAGTTGCTCAAGTTGATTTGGTGCTCTTTACCTCTCTTTGGCGTGGTGAATGTTTCTGTTTGGTGTGTGTGGCTATCTTGCATTCCCATCTCTTTGTGCGTTTGAGTACAAGGAGATATCACGTGCGTCCTAGTTTGCATCTACAACTAGGTGGTGCCCCTTTTCTTGTTTGGTTTTTGGCTGTGGGTTGTTGTTGTCTCATATTGTGCTTGCCCCAGCCCCAATTGAGCAGCACGGGAGCCTCGAAGGGTGTTTAGAGGCCGCTCTTCTTGTTGCCCGCCCCGGACCGCCTCACCATCAAAGATGAGGAGAAAGATTCTAAATGCCACATGGTTTTTACAAGGCAAGAAAAAACTCACGATTGATTGTATGCAGTCCAAAAAGCACACTAGATCAAAATTGACTTTCCTAAACCAGCTCATCAGAGCCAAAAAGGAAACTCCGATGTTCTGCAACATAGGCGATATTAGCGGATCTATTACGTATACTTTGTTTTGAACCTCAGGGGGTAGAAGCGAGCCATCGTGCCTAACATGAATCAATGGTAGAGATTAGACTTAAGATATTTCAGTGGGCTGTCAACACTGCCACAAACCCATGAGTCAATACCGAGCGAGTGGGGCAGCTATCAAATTCCATCACCCACTGATTCGCTTGGTATTGACCCATGTCTTAACGATAGTGAGCCATCTAATGAATCAAGCGTGACTTATAAAGAAAAACTTGACGACGACTGCCGTGAAGACATGGGTCAATACCGAGCGAGTAGTATCACTACCAATTCCATAAGCCACTGACTCGCTTGGTATTGACTCATGTCTTGGTAGTGAGACATTTAATGAACCAACCGTGACTTTTAAAGAGCATGAGAATTACCACAAAGCAATGTTGACGACCCCATCTATTGCGTTGGAGTTGGTGAAAGTGCGCATGCACAGGAAGTCTTTTTGATCAAGGTTGAAAATGCACGCCTCCTCTGACCTTCTAGGCAGTAGTATCTGTGCATGCAGAGGTGCTGCACTGATCAGAACTTGCAACTCCTCTTCGTTCTCTTTGTTGATTTGCTCTAAAATAATTGACTCATCTGATAAAGGCTCCTCATTGGATGGCCCTTGTGAAGCAGAGCCTTGCCCTTAGTTTTCTTGAGCTTTATCCCTGGCTGTCTCAGGCTCCTCCCTAACAGTCTTAGGTTCCTCCCTAACAGGCACAGTGTCCTCCCTAACAGGCACAGGCTCCGGATCATTTTTCTTCAATATTGGTTCCTCCATAAATGCCTCATGGTCCACCCTGGCCTGCTCTTGTCCCTCGTCAGCCCTTACTGGCTCTGGGTCCTCCATGACTTGCTCATTTTGGGGTCTGGCTGGCTCCTCCATAACTGTCTCTGTTTCTTCCATGACTACCTTGGGGTCCACCCTGGCTTGCTCATGCCCCTCTACGGCTATCTCAGCCTGCCCATCTGTGTCACTTCTCTCGACCTGTGATCGTGTCCTTTTGCTGTTTATTTCAGACCTAAATGGCTATGTCTATCGTGCACAAGGATGGAGAGGGGAGATGTTAAGAATATTCATGGTTCTACTATCCTGGATAGGTACTGGCTGAAGCAGCCCATCGTAGCGGAAACACAGCATACAAAGAGTATCAAAATCTCGCAGCATGATAGTAACGCGGTGTGCATGGGCAGCCAGGATATATCCATTGCTGAAGAATTCAATTAGGTAGTCTTCTGCAATTTCTTGAAGGCAAAGAAGTGCACTGCTGGCCCATCGCATGCCAACTCTCCACTACTCGCAAATCTCTCACACTGCTCACTAGAAAGGAAGACGTGGAATAGCCGGTTGAATGTGTCGTTCGATCCTTCGTAGCTCTTGCAGTACACCTCTGTGCGCCTCATATCGGCGTCTGCTTGGTTGAGCATTCAAAGATTCACCTGTTGCCCTTCTAGGCGTGGCCTTTGCACGAGGCATCTCTACAAATAGCATAACAGAAAACAACATTTCATTTGTCAGCACAAGGGACTTAAGATTTCAGAAAAGGTCAGTACCAAGCGAACAGGTGCATCGAACAGATTTTGCCTTCCCTTATCCGCTTGGTACTAACCTCAGACAAGTGTAATAGCAAACATCACTTATATTTTCTAAGGTCAGTACCAAGCGAGCAGGTGCATCGAATAGAGTTTGCCTTCCCCTATTCGCTTGGTACTGACCTCAGAAAAGTGTAATAGCAAACATCACTTATATTTTTTGAGGTCAGTACCAAGCGAGCAGGTGCATTGAATAGAGTTTGCCTTCCCTTATTCGCTTGGTACTGACCTCAGAAAAGTGTAATAGTAGACATCACTTATATTTTGTGAGGTCAGTACCAAGCGAGCAGGTGTATCGAATAGAGTTTGCCTTCTCTTATTCGCTTGGTACTGACCTCAGAAAAGTGTAATAGCAGACATCACTTATATTTTCTGAGGTCAATACCAAGCGAGTAGGTGCATCGAATAGAGTTTTCCTTCCCTCATTCGCTTGGTACTGACCTCAGAAAAGTGTAATAGCAAACATCGTTTATATTTTTTGAGGTCAGTACCAAGAGAACATGTGCATCGAACAGAGTTTGCTTTCGCTTATTCGCTTGGTACTGACCTCAGAAAAATGTAATAGCAAGCGAACAGGTTTGCATCTTCTGCAACAAAATACCAATGTCAAGGAGACGTTTAAGTCCATGCTGTCCTAACTGTCATGCCGTACCCTCCCATCACGTCCCCTAATCTAGGGGGGGTGGTACCATTGCTTCTCCCTCCCACGTCTACCTCTCATGAAAACGCATGGTGGTACTCCAACCCACCGCCTCACAGACCACTCATCAACCAAAACCCAGGCCCTGCTTTTCAGGCATGTCCATCTAGTCTATTTAACCAACAGTTTTTTCAGAACCTCCCTCAAGGTTTTGTAGAGCAACTACAGGAAGCTTAGGATAGTGGCGATGCCTTTCCAAGGGACACTCCCGCAGTGCCAGGAGGACCGCATTCGGGCCCTCCTCATGAGGTCCCCCCTTGGTCCTCCCCCAATGGTACCCTTAGCATTCTCGACTGACACAACCCGAGAGTGACTACTGTCAACACGGAAGTCAATCCTTGAGGTAAGCTGCTGATAATTCTGCCAAACCAGCACCCCCATCCTTTCCCCCTTAGTACCAACCCTTGGAAGCTCAAAAATTCTTTCCTTTTTGTTCCCAATTTTCAAGATCCTAGTTTGAAGATCTTATTTGCTAAATGCTCTGTGCAGGATACTAACCTCAAGCTGGAACAAATAAGGATCTACAGGCACAAAGTCTCAATCCTCAAAGACTCTCTGGAAGCAAGAAGGGCTGAAGACCTGCAGGAATTGCTCACCGAGAATGGCTCTCTAGATGTTATCTATAATTGGATACAGGAGATGAAGGATGAAGTGCTTGAGCTAGTCAGTAAATATGAGGAAGCCCTGAACTTTGCCAACAAGCTTCAGGAAGAGATAGACTAGCTGTGAAGGAAAAGGATTAACTTCTAACTGTTTATTGCCAGTTGTATCCCCCGAAAATTAGTAGGCCACTTTTTGTAAAGTCTGAAACTTGGCCTTTGCGCCTATCCCTAGTGTTTTCTAACTCAAAAACCCCTACATGGGTGTTAAGTTGTAATTTTCTTCTCCGTTATAAATTCAAAACGCGTATTTGGTAATAAAAAAAACACCCGCAACAAACAGGGTTTACCTTCCCCTTATTTGCTTAGTACTGACCTCAGAAAAGTGTAATAGCAAACATCATTTATATTTTCCAAGGTCAGTACCAAGCGAACAGGTGCATCGAACAGAGTTTGCCTTCCCTTATTTGCTTAGTACTGACAGCAAAAAAGTGTAATAGCAAACATCATTAATAAAGATGATGGTCAGTACCAAGTGAACAGGTGCAACAAACAGGGTTTACCTTCCCTTATTCGCTTGGTACTGACTACACAAAATACAAGTGCACAAAAGCATAGTAGCATACCTCTTCACTGTGTGTAGAGTTTTGCGTCACTAAAGCACTACAGAACAAGAGTAAGAGGAGGATGCACAAAAAGGAGGAGCACTAGAGAGTAAGAGGAGATGCGCAAAAAGGGTCGGGAGCACAAAAGAGATGGTTTGCTTACTGCGTAGCGTTGATGGGGGTAGAGTTAAAATGATGGGCAGTAGAGGATGTGAAAAGAGGCAGAAGAGTGCTCATCTAAGGCGAGGGGATAGTTAAAATGTTTGGTGGGGTTACTGCCTCTAAACTTAGAATGCTTACCTCGGCAAGGGTGAAAACTTCACTTATCGCATGATTACACCCGAGATTGTTGTTGGTAAATCGTACTGCATGGGAATCTGAGCCCATTTATTACTAGTTGTCCTTGTGAGCGCAGTCCACATGCCTTTTTCGAGTGACTGTTTAGAGTCAGACACCGATCACCCTTGCAGTTGCCATCTCCATCTCCATCTCCAAGTAGAACAAACAGATCATCGTTGCCTTTGCCTTTTCTGCGCTCTTCCCCTTGGCCACCTCTCGTGATCCTGCATTTAGAGTCAGACATCGATCGCCCTTGCAATCACCATCTCCATCTCCAAGTAGAACAAACAGATCACCATTGCCTTTGCCTTTTTTGCACTCTTTCCCTTGGACACCTCTCGTGATCTTGCATTGAGAGAACTCCATTGGTTTGAGTCCTTTGCTGCCGCGTTGCCATCGCCATCGCCATCGCAACCTTCTGGTTCTTGCTCTCGGCAACCTGCGACATCACCATCCAACTCGGTGCCATTGGATATTGGAGAGATGTGTTCTTTCTCCCTCTCTCTCTCCCCTTCCTGTGTGCTGTTAACTGTGTGCACACTGAAGCCACTGCGTTACGGGGTTAGAGCACAATGGGAACAACACTCCAAGGGCCAAAGAGTGGTTGTCAGGGTAAGATTAGAAGTCTTGCACTGTATGGTTGGAATAATTACTCCTTATGTGATCGTGCGTGAGTTTGGGCATAGTGAGTGAGTAGGCCTATATATCTATCACAGATAACATTAAATGCTCTGTTCTTATCCACCTGTTCCGAATGCTTGGGTCAGAACCAAGCGAATAGGGCCCTTCGGAGATTCTTGTGGCCCCTATTCGCCTGGTTTTGTGACGTCACCTATTATGACACTAGTGCACGGGACAGAACCAAGCAAATAGAGACCTTGAGGGATACTCGAGGCTCAATATTCGCTTGGTTATGACACCAAATACAGGACAAAATTTTGAAAGTAGTTTTGGATTGCTTTTTCTTTCAGTCATGGGGGACCGCATCCTAGAGACAGACGTTGTGGCTACAACAAAAACCAGCTTGGGTCAGAACCAAGCGAATAGGGCCTTTGAAGATTCTTGGGGCCCCTATTCGCGTGGTTCTGACTCAAGTGACGTTACCTATTATGACATTAGCGCATGGGACATAACCAAGAGAATAGAGACCTTCAAGGGTACTTGAGGCTCAATAGTCACTTGGTTATGACACCAAATACAGGCCAAATTTTGAAAAGTAGTTTTGGCTTGCTTTTTCTTTCAGTAATGGGGGACCGCATCCTAGAGACAGACGTTGTTGGCTACAACAAAAATTGAACTTGGGGGTCAGAACCAAGCGAATAGGGCCTTCAGAGTTTCTTGGGGCCCCTGTTCGCCTGGTTCCGACTCAAGTGACGTCACCTAGTATGACATTAGCGCACGTGACAGAACGAAGCAAATAGAGACCTTGAGGGGTACTCGAGGCTCAATATTTGCTTGGTTATGACACCAAATACAGACCAGTTTTGAATAGTAGTTTTGGCTTGCTTTTTCTTCAGTCATGGGGATCATAGTCCTGGAGACAGACGTATGTGGGCGAGGATATATGTGAAGAAAAACTATTCACGTTCTTATACAACACCCGTGCTCATCACCGTGCACCAGAACTATAAGAAATTTCTACACAAAGGACTATAGATTGCTCATTTGAGTACCTACAAACCCATTTGCAACAGTGTGAGGCAGTCACTTGTGACAATTCCATGACAGTTGATGGCATGAGATATGTGCACCCAGCCGGCCTTGACCCTAACAAGAGTGCTTCAAGGAGACTGAATCGCTGTCTAGAAAAGTGTACCTCCAATGCAATGCTTGTACAAGACAAGTGTATGAAGCACTTCAAAAAGTGTCACTTAGTGGAACTCTACCATGGGTTTGTATGTTACTTATAATTGCAGACGGATGGTGAGTCAGAGACTTCCAAGTCAACAACTTTTGGTAGTTGTTCATTGGCGCCGGAGGAAGAGGTAGAGGATGTGGAGGTGCAGTTTGACCTAGAAGAAGAGCGGGTAGAGGTATTAAAGGAAACATTTGATGTAGGCTTAACTCTTGCTTCTCTTGCGGATGTAGCAATAGGGTGAAATCAAGAAAGCCCAAGTGAGGAAGTGACTTTGCCTCTGAATTGTGCTCCCAGCTTTGCTATGGCGGGCGACACCCACTACGTTATGCTCACAAGTATTATGCATGAGCTGAATATACGGGAGGACTACTGCCTAGCTGCAATTGAGAATTTTTGTGAGGCAGACATGGGATTTGTGGATGATGATGGAGTGGACCAACATCTTATTGCTGACACAGCTATCTGCGACTCACATTTTACTTTAGGGTGGCAACTGATCAAAGATACATTCAATGAAGCAAAGTCCGGAGAGGCCAATCTGCCAACAGATGAGCATTTTCAATCGACAACAAAACAACTTGGCTTGGAAAACATGGGTAGGCCCATGGCACCCAGAGCTCAGGTAATGAATAGTCAGTCAATTCACTTGTGTGGGAGGTCGATGCTGGAAATGGACAAGAATTAGACGGTAATTTTTGTCGTGCATTTAGATGGTATTGGAGATGGCCCAAGGATAAAATATCATGATTTTTTTTTTTTGTTGACAGGTGCTAGTGTATGACGATAGTTTCCTTAGAAGAGCGGGAGGCTCACGGCAAGGGCTTGTCACTGGAGTCCAAGGCAAGGATGCGGCGTTGTCTCACTACATCGGGCATTTCAAACATAAAAAGGTTTGTAGAAACAATTCAAGTACTTGGAAATTGTACTCATCTCATTACGGCCCATAAATTCATTAATCAATCTTTATGTAGATCATAATATACCACAAGGAATACTCTGAGGACAATGCAAAGTTCCCACTGTTTGCAATGAAAGTTATTACAAGATTGTGTGGTGGGCACCCCCTCCCACTAAAGGCCAAAATACTAATTTTGATTGAGAAACAATTTGCTCTACGCGTCTTTGGCATTGGGTATGGGTGCCAAGCACTCAGAGCCCCCTATTTCATGTCCTACACAGCTCAAGCTCTGGATGCAGGGGTAGAAGACCCGGAGAGCTTAGATCCATACAACAAGCAGCTATTTCTGAGGGAAAGAAGACCCTGATGCCCGTGGGGATGCTACCATCAACAAAGGAACGAGCTCGTCTACAGAGCTTGCACATCGAAGAGGTACAAAGTGAGGAAGAAGGAGGTGCATCAAAGAGGATAAAAATGATGGGCTCAGGTCCATCTTCTCCTGCTCTTGACTCGTGACACTCACCACCTCGCATGGCGCTCCCCCGCATTTGAAGCTCCCCAAGCCATCTGTTTCTTCTCTTTGCGGATGTGTTGTAAAGATTGTGTAATTTCTGAACTCTTAAGAATATCCTTCTGCCTTGCTCTATGAATTAGTCATCTATAAGTCCATTGGTGTAACTCTAATAGGTTATTGGCCTTATCCTTTCCTCCCCCATGTCTAGTGTGCTTAGAATAACGTGTTCTTGCCATGTAGTGGGTTTTTTTCATGCCTTGTGTGGACCATATTGATAGTGAGCCGTATGTCTTGGCAAAATATGGACCATGGTTGAACAATATGTGCTGCATTGAAATAAAACAAAATGGTCAGTTCTTTCAAAAAGAAAAAGAGCATGTGTGTAAGATTTGTTTAGTGATACCAATAAAGTTGATACTAATTCTCTCAAGGAGAGTTAAGTTTTGAAGGGTAGCTCTATCTTAATGAAAGGAGTTTTTCCTTGGAAGTGGAAATTTCCTTCCAATTAAGGTTTCCCCCCCCTCTTATCAATTGGAAAGTCCCAAAACCATAAGCCTCTTCTAGCTACATAATTAATCCTCTCCATGGTAGCAAAGCTATGTCTAAATCCCTTCTTAAAGAATAATCTGTTAATCATTCATACACTATTGCATGAGTATTTTTCACTATACTAGCATGTCCACTTAGGAACTTTACAGAGAACATTTGACATGGATAGCCCTAGCATAACATAGAAGATTTAAGTGTGAACTTTGTCTTACATGCTTGGAAAATGCCAACGTAAGTGTTTACCTGTGGGATACAACAAGGGATGGTCCTTTTTGTTTAGGATTGATAACCGTTGGTCTATGTTTTGAGCTCAAGTTCATTCATTTACCTAGAAATGCGATTGAATGGGAGTGAGTCCCGGTTGGTTGGGTGATAGGGACACGCGGATGCATCTAGAAATCGGCCTAGTCCGAGTAGGCTTGATGCTGCCGAGAAAAGGAGGAAGGAAAATGGATCCATGAAGGGATCATGATAAGGAAGGAGGATGTGATTTATTTAAGGAACTCTTCTAATTGTTTGGTAAAAAGGAACCTTGAAAAGGCTAAGAGCTTAAACGGGCTATTCTGCAATTGTCCTCATTAATCGGACCTTTGCTCTACTTCTCGGATTATTGATTTTAAAAGAATCTAGAGTAGATTATTTTTGTAAACCTTTCCCACACAAGCTAAAGAAAAATAAGAATTGAAAATTGTGTCAAGGCGCAGTATCCACACGTGGTGGAGGAGACAGGATACCCAAGTCCTAGGATGAGGATATGGATATGCTTGGAGGAGTATAGGTGATAGCTTGAAAGATAATTAGATAATTTTACTAATACTAAAGGAAAAAGGAAATAAAATATTCTAAAAGAAAAAAAATATGGAAACAACCTAATAAATGCACACTTGCAAGGGTATGCAACAATTGGCATGTTGCTTTCAAATGCTTGAAGTGTATTCTTGGTTTGGCATGATTGAAATGTCGTTTTCTAGTATCATATTACTACCTTGGGAAGGTGCATTTACGAAACGATTCGGTGGGAGGGTGGATTCTGGAGGGTTAATTTGTTGGCCAAAAAGTTGAACCCACTTTTATGTTGTCCATTAAGTTAAGATCTAGGGAAAAGGATCCCTATCTACGGAGTGGGGATCAAACTTGGGAACGAGGGTTTTGGGTAGCTATTAAATACTCTCATCTTAGGGGAACGCTCTAACTGCTGTGCTTGGCCATAATCAAGAAAAAAATGTTAGTGAACTTGAACTAAGGGTGAGCTAGAGAACTCCCACCAATTGACCCTGGAAGGTGGAGTTTGAATTTAGTCTGATGACTTTGATTGGAAAGTTGGACCGGTAAGCAATGGTGCTTTGGGGCTAAGGGATCCATATGAGAGAAAGTGACTTTTATCACCCCCTTGAGTTGGTATCGAAGAGCAGGAGGAGTGCTGTCTTGGTGTGAGTCTCAAGCGGGAGGGATGTCGGAGATCACGATGTATCCATTTGGAGATGGTACAGTCGGCGGTCCATGGCATGGCAGGCTCACATCAAAAGAAGAATCTACAACAACTCCTCCTTCATCCAACATTTTCAATGTTGCAACACACATCAAAAACAATTGAGAAAATCATTTCTCTAGCATTTGTCATACATTATCTGAGGTGAAGACACCTCATTCATATAACAAGCTATTTTTGAAACAGGCTACTATCATGGCATGCCTCAATGGAGCAAGTGGGGGTAACAATCAAATAAGTTGTAGAGATGTTGCCAAGGCTTTAGGACTTCACCAAAGAAATGTCATTACTGCCAATTTTCAGTTTTGCAACATGTTATGGAGGATGCGGCATTTCCCTTAGACGCTTTGTCACCATCAACTGCATAGAGGAATCATCTTAACAACCAAAATTAGAGAAATTGTGTTTTAATTTTGGTCAGTGGAACTTGCATCTCACCAAACAAGAAAGATGTTTTTCAAAAGAGAATAGGCAAGTGTACGCATGTACTACATCCAGTGCATCCACTCGATTCGCCTTAGGTATATCAACCCAAACATCTTGGGATTGTACCATAATGCTCTACTTAGTGTTATTTAGGTGCTTTACTATGTGCTTGTAATCTTTTCAAAATGAATTTACATCTTGAAGGTGCCTTCAATTGTTTTCATGTGTATGGTAGTCCATTATAGTACTTAACCTTGACTGAGATGGATAAAGTATTCCAACTGCTCATGATTGCCTATTAGTGCATCCAAGTGCTTCCAATTGTCCCATAATGATTCAAAATGCTTCAAGGTCTTCCAAGTGCTTGACAATCCATTCTTGTGTTACCATGCCAAGTGCTTCTGAGTACCTCCATGTGCTGATTAGTGATCATGATTGCTTCTTAATGCTTTAAATAAATTTCAAAGGCTTCCAACTGTTAAGTGATTTCAAATGCTTCTTTCTAAGTGATTCCAAGTTCTTTTTAATGCTTCTAAGTGCTTTCAAGTGATTCCAATAGCCAAATACTTTAGAGTGCTTTCAAGAGCTCAATACAAACTTTGAGTGCTTCAGAAGAAAGTCCTTTGAGTGCTGTCATGTAATTCCTAGTGCTTCTCAATGATTCCAAGTTCATACTAGTGATTTCAAGTGCTTCCTAGTGCTTTTGAATGCTTCTGACTGCTTTCAAATGCTTCCAAGTTCTTCCCAAGGCTTCAAAGTGCCTTCCTAGTGCTTCCCAATGCTTGTGAGTGCTTCCAAAATAATCTGAATGCTTCCAAGATCTTCCAAGGTCTTGCCAGTGCTTCCTAGTGCTTCCCAGTGCTTATCATTGCTTTTGAACGTTTTTGAGTGCTCTCAAGTTCTTCTTGCTGCTGTGAATACAATGTTCAGCTTGTATACTTCAAGGAATCCTTCAATTAGATGCACCAAAGAAGATACAAGCTACATGGTTTGCAATTCTCGTGATGGAGTAGTGCAGTACACATCATCAAATGTCACATTTTTGTGCTTAATAGACCTATGGGAGTTTGTATTGTGTCCAAAGCCCATTGACAATGATTATCACCATAGAAAATGTATTTTGGGAACATGAAAACATTGTGGCATTGATAGGCTATTGTTGTGTCCAAGCAAACAGAGTGGTGATATCTCTAGGATGACTGTGAAGATTTTTGATGAGGTTCCTATGCAGGAAGTGGATGAGAAAGGTAACACAAAATTCCAAAAGGGCCTCATGGTTTGGGAGGTCAGTCCAATGTGTTTTGTTTCCTTGCTTCAAAGAAAATCAATAAATTTCATCAAACACAATCATGTCTACAAATGACAAGCTCAACAATTTAAAGAATCTTTGGATAACTTTTCTGATGATGTAGTGGTGTCTATAGTAGATTTTGTAGAGGACTACATGTGCAGAATGAGACTCAGTTAATGCATTGGTATTCAAGTCAAGTCACAACTTTGGTTCACATTTTATACTTACATGGTGTGCTTGGTGCCATTCAAAAGATAAGTCACCTACATCTATGATGAAAAAATCCATGACACTTTGTTTGTGAAACACTGTTTTCTTTTGCACAATGAGTGGCTAAAAATTCAAGGCTGTAGTGTCAAGCGACACTGGGTGTGGTTTGATGGTGCTGCTTCACAATTCAAGGCAAGCTGGCCATTGTATTTTGTAGCCCAATTCTTCATTATGATCAGTATCAAGATGATGCTGAATTTCTTTGCTTCTGGCCATGGGAAGGGTGAACATGATGGGCTGATGTAGTGCTCAAAAGATCTCTCACACAAGAGCAGGTGAAATATGACAAATGGGTGCTTCATATCGCCAAGCATTGTTGCAATCCTCAATGCAACCCTCATAAAAGAATATCCACATACAGACAAGAAAGTCGATCATTTATTTTTGGAGGTCAAGCTTGGTGCTATCGATAGAGACACAGTGTGGGATTGCATGTGCATCAAAGGGTATCAATACTTTCATTGTGCTAATGACTATAGTCAAATAGATATGAATGGGCTAATGCACAAGCTATTGTCTTGCTTTTGCCATGCATGCATCAAAGGTAATGAAGGAGATGCATGAACAAAGAGCACGTGGAGGGGTGGGAGTGCTTGCAAATACAACCGACAATTAGGGATGAAAGGGTTGGACAAGCATCAAGTGAGGATGAGGATGAATATATCCCCATATACATTGGACACCACAACGACTTGAGTGATGCCTTGATGGTTGGCCAAAACTTTGCAGTGACTGTGGAGGAGCCAGGCACAGACTTCTAAATCCTCAAATTCACTAAGACAAAGCGCTTGAGCATAAAATCTGAAAGGGATGAATGGCAAAACCGTATTAAGAAAAATCCATTTGTCATTGAGGGTCTATTCTATGACAAGGTAAATGGGCGAGATGATAACTATGTCCTTTTGGACAACAAGCCCACTACTCTTATCTACTCCCACTTGGTGCAATGCATCAGGTCTCCAATCCTTGAGGGAAGGTGAGCCTAATGTATATGATATGCCAAATGATGTATCTGAATAAATCTACATACCATGCCCCTTTGGAGAACTTGTAAGTTATATCTATGTGATCATTCAAAGTTTACCCATAGTTTGTACTCAATCCATTGGAGTAATTTAACCAAGTGACCACATTTTTCTAGGACTTCACCACCACAAAAGCACCACTTGGCAACACTTTACAGGATCTCACCACCACTGAGCACTACTTTTCTAGCACTTCACCAAAACACATCATTCCTTGATAGCACTTTCTAGCACTAATTTTCCGGCACTTCACCACCAATAGGAACTACTTGACAACAAATTTCCACCACAAAATCACCACTTTACAAGACCTCACCACCAATGTGCATTACTTTTCCTTCAATTCACCAAAACACAACACTCCTTGATAGCACTTTTCAGCACTTCACTACCAATAAGCACTATTTGACATCACACTTCCAACACTTTATCACCACTTAGCAACACTTGTAATGGAATTTGCCTATTCAATTTGAGAATAGCGGAATTTAATGAGAGTACTTTCAAGAAATGATTTTGTGAGCATAGCGGGTAGACATAATTGAAGATAGCAACATAATCATAGCAATTAGTTAACTTGGCATAGACAATACTTTTGCAAGAGAGAGAGTTTAGAGAACATGACAACAGTTGAGGACCGGATTTATGTGGAGCCGGTCCCCCCTCCAATAGGCATTTGTATTATGATTTCTCCCATAAAGAGAGACTTGTTACAATACATTCTTTGTGTTCCTTGTGACCTAGGTGAAGCAATGAAGATGGAAAGCTTCATGCATCACCATCATAGCATAACCTAAACTTGAAGAAATCTTTAACTATACCAAGCCTCAGTCCCAAGACCTCAAACACCTTCGAAGGTGGAGAGAGCTAGCAGGGAATGAGGGTAGGGAAGAGGAAGAAGAAACATTTCATACGAGAAAGAGCTAGTTCCTCACTTATCATAACTCTTGTGCTAGCATACATAATAGCATAGTAATGAAGAAGAAATAGATGGCAAGCTCAAGCATTGAAGCATGGCTCTTGGATGGATTTGCACTCCATAGCCAAGAGTGTTGGTGTAGGCTCTCAACCTCTTCTTGCTTGGAGAAGGAGAGGGAGTTCTTGCACTTTCCATAGTACACAATGAGAGTGTTTGTGAGTGTGTGTGGGTGAGTATACCCCCTAAGCACCCCCCTAGCTTGCTTGGGTCGACCCCCCCTTGTAGCTCATGCTTGAAGCTCATTGGACCCCTCCAGGCCTAGCCAATCACAAGCAGGAGCCATTACAAGCAACATGGGTAGCCTTGGGACAAGTGTCCCCCTTTCCCCTTTGAGAGAGAGGACTTGATAAATGCAAAAACAATTAGATAATTCAATTAATTTATCATTGGACCCCTTTGAAGCCTAGCCAATAGGCTTCAAGCAACACATGAAGGTAACATGGGTAGGGACCTGACATGTGTCCTTGCTGCCTCTTCAAGCTGGGGCTTCCCTTGTGAGTGTGAGTGTGTGTTCTCTCTCTAATCCCTAGAAAAAGGGCTCGCCCCCCCTCTTGTAGGGATGCATTTGACTTTAGGAGCTCAAGCACCTTAGTCATCAAGCATGACAAAGCACTTGAACTAGGGGGTATTCCCACAAGCATCTCATGCAAGCATGTCAAGGCACCTCAAGCACCTTAATCAAGCGGCAAGTCAAGCACCTCAAGCATGGAGTAAGTCAAGCACCTCAAGCACCATAATCAAGCACCTCAAGTAGGACAAACACCTCAAGCACGACAAGCACCTCAAGCAGGACAAACACCTCGAGCTTGGGCCGGGTTCCCACCTCAAGCTCAGCCCTAGCTTACCTAAGGTCAAAGGACTTTTACACACATTATTGGAGGTCTTCAATGAAGCTAACCCTAAGGTCTTATGCTCCATTGGTTATCCTTGCTCTTGATAGACCATCTCCCATTTGGGCCCCTTTACTATTGGCCCCGTGTTGAGATAGATCTATAAGCACATATCTATATCTTAACACTTGTTCCCGTTTATTCTCCCACATTAAGTGATCAATTTAATATGAGAAAATCATTTGGGTTGGTTAGATATTAGATTTTATGACATATGGTAGGCCAATAGAAATACGTCTCTACTCCTCGGAGAGTAGGTTGAATACCTCTATGCCCTGCATATGGAGGAGCATGGGATTCATACATAACCTTCTCACGAAGGGAATGGGTAACACATAGCCTATTTCCGTGGAGAAGATAACCATCCTGCAAGGTGAATGGTTCCTCTTTCTTCCCCAAAGCAAGGGCTGACATTATGTCTCTAAAGTCAGGGTCAGTAGCATACTCATCTATCATAGAGGATAGATAATTGTGAGTAGCTATAGACACCGCATTAACTTTTGGTCATCGTGAAAGTGCATCGGCAACTTGATTGTGCTTACCAGCTATGTGAGCAATATGGAAATTAAATTGCGAAAGAAAATTTTCCCACCTCATTTGTTTGTCGGAAAGTTTGGTTTGCGTCATGAAATACTTGAGACTTTGGTGGTCGGTTCGTAGGATAAATGGAGTCCCCAATAGATAGTGCTTCCATGTATCTAGGGCATGTAGAATAGCTAAAAGCTCTTTCTCATAAATGCCCAAGACTCGTTCATCACTATTGAGCCTTCGGCTCTCATATGCTATGGCATGTCCTTCTTGAAGCAAAACCGTTCCAAGGCAATCACCACACGCATCACATTGGACCTCAAATGGTTTTGAGAGATCCGGAAGCACGAGGACTGGTTGGGAAGTAAGCTTCTCTTTGAGTTTTTCAAAAGCATTTTTCTCCTTAGCAGTCCATACAAACTTAACGTTCTTCTTTGTTAAGTCGTGTAGTGGTCCTGCTACTTGAGAGAATTTTGCTATGAAGCGTCTATAGTATGCACACATACCAATAAAGCTTCTTAGCTCATGTAGATTCCTTGGGTTAGGCCATGATTTTATTACCTCTAACTTTGATGGATCCATACGAATACCATCGTGAGAGATAATATGACCTAGATATTGAATCTCTTGAAGGAAGAATTCACTTTTCTTTTGGTTGAGAAAAAGTTTGTTTTACCTCAAGGCTTGAAAAATCACTTGGAGATGTTGCTTATGTTCCTCCAAAGATTTGGAGTAGATGATGATATCATCAAAGAACACTCCAGTGAATTTACGATATGGTCTAAAAATTTTCTCCATGAGACGATTGAAAGTAGCTGGTGCATTAGTCAAGCGAAAAGGCATGGCTAGATATTCATAAAGACCAAATGTTGTGCGAAACGCGGTCTTTAGGATATCTTCATCCACTATCCTTATTTGATGATAGCCACTCTTAAGGTCAATCCTACTGAAGTAGGTAGAGCCTTGTAGCTTATCAAACAGATCTTCTACCCGAGGCACGGGAAATCTGTTTTTGATAGTGATATGGTTTAGTGCTCGATAGTCCACACACATACGGTATGTACCATCTTTCTTTTGCACTAAAAGGACTGGAGAACAAAAGGGAGAGGAACTAGGCCTCACCATCCCTTTGTCTACCAATTCCTGTACTTGCCTCATAATCTCCTCTTGTTGAGCTTGTGAGACTCGATAAGGAGGTTTGTTAGGCGGTGAGCTTCCGGGAAGGAACTCAATACGATGGTCATCATCTCCTCGTTTTGGAGGTAGGTCCATAGGGATATCATCGATGAACACATCTTGGAATCCTTTTAGAAAAGTAGACAAGTCTAACTCTTCTTGATTCCTATCATTTTCATTTGATGAAACATTATTAGCTTTTAGAGACTCTTTGACATAAATCATGTACGCAGAAACGGAGCTCTCCATTGATTTATCAAAAGAAAGAGGATTTACAAGTGGAATAGTGCGACCACGCTCACTAGCATCTATATACATGTTCTTTCCCTTGTAGGTGAAGTAAATTCTCCTTTTAGGGAACTTCATATTGGCAGCCATGCGATCAAACCATGGTGCCCCTAGGATAACATCTTGATGTTGGAGAGGAGAGATGAAGAAGTCTTCTTTGTCGACATAGCTTTGGACATGAAGCCTCAACTTCCCAATCAAGGGAGTAACGGAGGCTTGTTGTCCCTTGAAAGCTGCATCAGCTGTTACTATATCTCCCATCTCAAAAGCTTGAATGCCCAACTTGGTGGCCAACTCTATTGATATGAAGTTGAGAGTAGAGCCAGGGTCAAACAAGATGAAGGCATCATGCTCTCTTACCTTTCCCCAAGCATAGGAGAGTGATGATCCTTTGCAATGAGCATCCTCTTTTGGAGCTTCGATGGTGGAAGCCCTAGGAGTCTCATTGCGAGAATTCTTCTTGGGGCAAGAATGATAGCCATGTCCTTGCTCCCCACACTTGAAACATTTATGGTCCTTGCGAAAAGCTTCAAGCTCTTCAGGAGAGAGTTTGTTTTTACCTTTGTAAACTCCCTTCTCCTTGGACCGATTGTTGTTGTTGTTATTGTTGTTGTTGGAAGTGCCTTGGGAATTATTTTGTGCATTGGATTTCCCCTTTGCATCATTTTTATCTTTGTTTTCCATGGGCTTGACATTACGTCTAGCCCCTTGATGGAAATTGATGTGTGAAGAAACCATGGTGTGATGGATTACTTCGGTTATAGTACCAGGCCGTTGAGAGTTGATGTATTCGGCCATCTCTTCAGGTAATCCCGCACAGAATTGCTGTCTTTGCTCGGCAAAGTCTATCTTTTGAAAGACAGTAGCTTTGAGATGCAAATCCCAAAACTTGTCTACATACTTGTTGATAGACTCATGAGAGAGAAGCTTCAAGCCGCGCCATTCGGTAAGAACTTTATCTTTAGTATCGCTTGGAAGAAATTGCTTCATGATGGAAACTCGTAGAGTTTTCCATGTCTTTGGGGCTTCTCCATTGCCACGAAGGCTAGCCCACCATTGACGAGCTGATTTTTGGAAGTGCATAGCTACATGGCGTAGCTTGGAGGACTCTGTGAAGCCCTCGTCCCCAAAGGCCGCATCAAATTGCTGGATGAAGGCCAACACTTTATCGGTAGCACCAAAGGTGCCATCGTAGGTGAGAAAAGAGATACTCTTTCCTCCCTCCTTGAACTTCTTTAGCTTTTGTGACCTTCGCCATGCAGGAAATGATTTGCGATGTCCTCCCCTCTTGTATTCTCTAGGAGAATAGCCATAACTTTCATCGGAAGAGGAGGAAGGTGAAGAAGAAGGAGAAGAGGGTGACCTCTTCCTAGCCCTTTTCTTCCTTTGTTTCCTCTCTTGCCTTTCAGAGTGATGAGGAGAAGGACTATAGGTTGCTCTTTTCCTCTTGGGAGGAGTAGGCGATCGTTTAGACCGCCATCTTCGTGGAGCCACATCTTCAGAAGAACTTAGACTGTCATTGCTTTCTTTCTCTTTGGATTCCTCCTCTCGAATGGGAGAGAGTCTTCTTTTGGGGGTCTCTTCAAGAGGCCTCCTAAGCTCTCTCTCCTCTGGGAGAGGAACGGAAATTCCATAAGCACGAAGTTGTTGAGTAACTTCGGCTTGCAAAGCAGGGTTGCCCATAGCTTGCTGCAACCTAGTGACGAGATAATTCACAAACATGGGAGCATCATCATTAGCACCTTCATGTGCAAAATCAAAGCTATCAATGTTCATTCTACTCTCTTGATTATTGTCAGCCATGTTAACAAAATTTATGTTTATACTTAGTGTATGCTTTGGCAATACAAAACCTTAGTTGCCACTCCTCTTAGCCTTTGAAAATCGGCTCTTAAGTATCTACACCCACGGCTCAAAGTGGTTAATTATAGAGACTAGAGGAGTAGGTCTAACATAGTAGAGTTGCCAAGGGCTAGCTCCTTTCGGACTTCTTATGGCTCAATAATGGTAAAGCCGTAGGCAAGTCTAAAAAGACTCCATTATTAAGTCCAAAGCTCCCGAGGTGTGCACCATCCCCCACATAGTGGGCTTAACAAAAGCGATATTAGATCCCAGTTCCACTTACTCTATTATAATTAACAACATCAACCATTTATAGGCTACTTAAGGACCTCTCTTCTTAAGCAAGAAAAGAGAAACCAAATGCTCTGATACCAATGTAATGGAATTTGCCTATTCAATTTGAGAATAGCGGAATTTAATGAGAGTACTTTCAAGAAATGATTTTGTGAGCATAGCGGGTAGACATAATTGAAGATAGCAACATAATCATAGCAATTAGTTAACTTGGCATAGACAATACTTTTGCAAGAGAGAGAGTTTAGAGAACATGACAACAGTTGAGGACCGGATTTATGTGGAGCTGGTCCCCCCTCCAATAGGCATTTGTATTATGATTTCTCCCATAAAGAGAGACTTGTTACAATACATTCTTTGTGTTCCTTGTGACCTAGGTGAAGCAATGAAGATGGAAAGCTTCATGCATCACCATCATAGCATAACCTAAACTTGAAGAAAGCTTTAACTATACCAAGCCTCAGTCCCAAGACCTCAAACACCTTCGAAGGTGGAGAGAGCTAGCAGGGAATGAGGGTAGGGAAGAGGAAGAAGAAACATTTCATACGAGAAAGAGCTAGTTCCTCACTTATCATAACTCTTGTGCTAGCATACATAATAGCATAGTAATGAAGAAGAAATAGATGGCAAGCTCAAGCATTGAAGCATGGCTCTTGGATGGATTTGCACTCCATAGCCAAGAGTGTTGGTGTAGGCTCTCAACCTCTTCTTGCTTGTAGAAGGAGAGGGAGTTCTTGCACTTTCCATAGTACACAATGAGAGTGTTTGTGAGTGTGTGTGGGTGAGTATACCCCCTAAGCACCCCCCTAGATTGCTTGGGTTGACCCCCCCTTGTAGCTCATGCTTGAAGCTCATTGGACCCCTCCAGGCCTAGCCAATCACAAGCAGGAGCCATTACAAGCAACATGGGTAGCCTTGGGACAAGTGTCCCCCTTTCCCCTTTGAGAGATAGGACTTGATAAATGCAAAAACAATTAGATAATTCAAGTAATTTATCATTGGACCCCTTTGAAGCCTAGCCAATAGGCTTCAAGCAACACATGAAGGTAACATGGGTAGGGACCTGACATGTGTCCTTGCTGCCTCTTCAAGCTGGGGCTTCCCTTGGTTGTGTGAGTGTGTGTTCTCTCTCTAATCCCTAGGAAAAGGGCTCGCCCCCCCTCTTGTAGGGATGCATTTGACTTTAGGAGCTCAAGCACCTTAGTCATCAAGCATGACAAAGCACTTGAACTAGGGGGTATTCCCACAAGCATCTCAGGCAAGCATGTCAAGGCACCTCAAGCACCTTAATCAAGCGGCAAGTCAAGCACCTCAAGCATGGAGTAAGTCAAGCACCTCAAGCACCTTAATCAAGCACCTCAAGTAGGACAAACACCTCAAGCACGACAAGCACCTCAAGCAGGACAAACACCTCGAGCTTGGGCCGGGTTCCCACCTCAAGCTCAGCCCTAGCTTACCTAAGGTCAAAGGACTTTTACACACATTATTGGAGGTCTTCAATGAAGCTAACCCTAAGGTCTTATGCTCCATTGGTTAGCCTTGCTCTTGATAGACCATCTCCCATTTGGGCCCCTTTACTATTGGCCCCGTGTTGAGATAGATCTATAAGCACATATCTATATCTTAACACTTGTTCCCGTTTATTCTCCCACATTAAGTGATCAATTTAATATGAGAAAATCATTTGGGTTGGTTAGATATTAGATTTTATGACAACACTTGAAAGCACATTTACAGCACTTTACCACCAATTAGCACCATTGGACAACACTTTACAGGACCTCACCACCACTCAACACTACTTTTCTCCACTTCACCAAAGCAAAACACTAATAACACTTTCCAACACTTCACCACCAATAAGATTTACTTGAAAACACATTCCCAGCACTTTACCACACGTTAGCACCAGTTGATAGTAGTTATCATCTCTAATAAGAGACACACCATTAGGAAGGGAATGGGGTCTAGGAGGGCCTCTTTATTTGGCAGTTTAAGGAAGTCAGACCTTTAGTATTAAGAAAGTAATCAAAGGATAACGTTTGAATTTAAACAGGCAAAATGGCTAGAATATGTGAATTCAAATTCCCCCCCCCCCCCCCAAAAAAAAAAAGGAATTTAAAAATCTAGTAGACAAAACAATATCATGTATCATATCTATGGAAAGAGCTCGACGTGTAGATTGCAGATCTATGATCTCCGCTCAAATCAAAGATCATATCAAATCAAAGATCATATGTGGGAGTTATATAGAAGGTCAAAAATTGTAAAATTTTTCACCTCTTTTTTGGGGGAAAAGTGAATCCTTTGACCACTCTTACACATCTCTTACATACCCACCATTCTTGCACACATGGCGTACACCTGTTTGTCAAATTGTTAATCCCCTCCATAAGCTCACGGTAAATAAAGAGGCCCTCCTAGACCCCATCCTCTTCCCAATGCTTTAGCACTTATCAAAACATTCTGTTGGCTTGAAAGCATTGGCTATGCCCTTTTCCTAAGAGAGAGGTCGAGTTTGAATTAGTGCAAAAATCACCCTTCGTCACATTGTTTGTGAGAAGCCAAAGATACTACCAATGAAGACAAGCTAGTCTTGGAAGGAGCCAAAGGAGGAGCTCACAAAGAAAGAACCTATATTTCTAGATAAAGCATGGAGGACAAGGTGATCCATACATCAACACGAGGGATCAAGGAAGACACAAAAACTACAACAATCTTCTGAAGGAAGAGGCAAGTTGATTTGCAGGGAAATCAGTCACCTATGTGCATAATATTGAAGGTTCTTAACATACACAATCACTAGTCTTTAAAGAAGATACAATCAAGCTAAAGCCATGGAAGAGGCAGGGACAAGAGTGGGCTCTCAAGAAGATACCAGCCATGGAAGAGGCAAGGACAAATCTTCAAAGGACATGGAGATTACAACATTTGTTGGAGCCAAAGTCAAGAAAATATCAGCCTCTCTTTCCACCATGAAGTGTGGCAAGAGGATGACACTTGTGTCTTTCTCAAAGCATAGTTTGAGAAAGAGGAAAAGCAACCACAATGATGTGTTGTTGCAGGTATGAGATGCAAGCAATGGAAGTGTTTGCATGAGGGATGCAAAGAGGCAAGTTGGTGATGGAAGATTGGATGCCCATATCATCTCACACAAAAGGAGGCAAAGAATCTATAGTGGAGAATGGAACATTGGTGTCTACTTTATTCTTACCTTGAGGGTGATATAAAGTGCTAGTTAAGTAGGGTGAACTTACTTTACATGTGTATGATGTCTCAGGGGAACATTTAGTGACCAAAACTACCAGCAGAGCTTACCAAGGTGTTAAACATCTCAAGGCAAGCCTAAGGACCAAGTTTCACCCAATTTGGATTAATTTTGACCTAGGATAATCCGACAAGAACCAAGGCCTACATAGGAGAGATTGAATTACCTACAGGGGTTAGAACTTCAAAGCGAGCCTAGGTTTTGATTAAAAACATCAAGGAGAGTGCATGGTTCAAGTTTGAGTCAATTCTGAGGGAATAGACATCATACACATATGATGTCTATAGACCAGTTTTAGTGCTCAAACTGAGAATCTACTACTCCAGAAGCCTTTGCTGATATCCTAGCAATCCATTTGTCTTATCAAATTGAGATTTGGAGCTCATATAAGGATCTTATATTTATATACAAAAATAAGTGAGGATTACTGATTTGACAAAGAATTGCAGAGACAAAGTTTTGTACAAATAGCTAGAACCAAGGACCCTGCAAGTTGGTAATCAGTTGAAATTGCAAAGTACTCTACCAATTTGAAAAGAGACTTGGAAGCAAACAAAAACAAAGGAACAATTCCAAGCAGACTTTTAAAGTAACAGGTTGTTTGTATAAATAATCTGATGAATATGAAATCCAAAAGGTGTATTGAAAGAGAGAGAGTGGCCAAATATCAAGTTAGCTTAGCGTCAATAGAAGAGAGTGTAAACCAATAAAGGATAGATACCTTAGCACCTATCATAGAAGAGGGTGTTGATACAAACATCTCTTTGAAGGATCACATCATTGGCCGACAACTTGGAGGTTTCCAGCAGCAAGGGACCATGGGGGGTAGCACCTCTCAAAAACCCTTAAAACATGCCAAAATGCACTACAATATTTCTTAAGGGAACCAATGACCATGGGGCCCTAATGTATGTTGATGTTCGAGGAAGTCAATGCATATGTATTGAAGAAAGGCCAATGAGGGGATCAATAGTAATCATGGTAACTGACGATGGTGATAGGCTTTGCAATGAGGAGGGAAACCCCTAAAAATTACAATTGATATGGAGACAATGTAGCAAAAGGGAAGATGGTTATGAATCTCTTGTTATGAATGTAGTAGGCTCTGAAAAAAATGAGTTTAGGAGGTATCTCTCGAGTGAAAAGAATGGCGACAATCCATGAAAACATTGGGATTTACAAACACGAGTCACCTCTTTCTACCAGTGCATGGAACCCCATGTGAGCAAGTTAAGCATGGACTTATTTTCATATGAGTCGATAACACAAAACCATTTTTTTTTTGGATAAGTATGAAAAAGAATACGATCCAATTCATCCAGGTGATGTAGGGAGAGTGATAATGCAAGAACTAATGGCACAAGCTTTGGTAGGGAAGCAAAATCCCATAGAAACCCCAAGCAAGTCTACAAATCCCTTCTCAGAGGATTACGAGACAACAACACAATCAAATAAACAACCACTACCTAACCCTGAGAGCTCACAAGCATCACCACTATCATTTCAAGTGGTGCTCGAACAGTTTGCAACACCATACAAAAATACAAAAGGGGGTGGATATCAAGCCAAGTCACGGATTATACCCCCACCAAAACCACCAGTTCATCTGCAATACCAAGATGAGAGTAGGACAAGAACGCTAAATCCTATCAGGACAAAAGCACCACAAATAAAACGAGAATAAAGAAGTCAAGCAGAAGAACAAACACTTGCTAGACCAATCAAGAACTATGGATTAGGAGCACCTCTAGGGGAGGAACATGTACTATATCCCAAGCCAGAAAGGGCTTATAGACGAGGAATAGAGGATCCTATGTTTAGGACGGTCGATCATTTGATAATCAAACCCTCTCAAGTCCAAAAATGGTTTAACAAGAAATATTTAGAAAATAAAGATCCAAGGACCACGTGGCAGCCTTTGTGCGTATTGTCAAGGCTGAGAAGTACTGTACTTTTCCACACAGTTTGCAAGGTTAACCCTAGAGAAGGATGCCGCCACCTAGTTCGACCCTGTTGGATGTAGAGATTTTGAATCAATGGAGGAGGTATTTGACAAGTTTATAGAGGAATTATCTCAAAGAGGGATAACTCATAATACAGTCTCACAAATTCATAAGTACAAGCAAAAAGAGGGAGAATCCATGAGAAAGGCAACCTTAAAGTTGAAACTCTACGTAAAATTTTTCCCTATGGAAGAATTACCGACTCAATCCCAACTCATACTGATATTTATCCAAGGACTGAGAAATGCAGTTCTTCAGAAGGATTTGCATATGAAGAAGAGCTCAACTATAAACGAGTTGACCAAGGAGGCTCTATACCTAGTAGACAATTGTGTTGTCTACAAGGAAGGTGACTACAAAGACTTAGATGATGTCTCATCATCACAACAAAGCGGAGCTAAGTCTATAAAGTCAGCACAAAAGAGCGAGGTAGCGATGAATAAAGAGAAACTTGTTGAGGAAGTTGTGCAAGCCCGTTTGCTAAGCCGCGGGCTAAGCAACCTACATGGTGTGCCATTGAGCAAAAATAGATGAATCACACTACGAAAGAGTGTTACTACAACAAGGGGTATGTGAGAGAGCGATATGCCCCACCAGCCCAAGCACACCTCCTCAGGTACCACCAATGCCTAGGTATGGAGTAGGAAGTTTGCAAGAACCAGGAGGGGTTGAACGGCCATAGACAGTTTTGGGGCAATAACAACCTCTTCCAGGAACGTGACCAGTGGGCATCAGATATACACCCACTATAGAGGAATTAGAGGAACAAGCTTTAGTGCATGTGTCTGTGTAATATGAAGAGCCATGTACGGGGCTAGTTCAACATACTATCCACCCAAAGTGCCAAAAGCACATGAACCTTGGATCATGATTGGGAATGTTGGACCACCAACAGCAGATCATGCTGTTGGAGAAGGTAGATACAGTTTGGATAAATGCACATTGTTGTTCATAGCCAATGGGGGGTTAACATGATCAAGACTTGCCTATCAATAGAGAGCGGCTCTAGGAGCACCTCACCAACCCTTAGGACCGTGCTACAAGTGTGGTGGTCACCACCTTATGAAAGAGTGTCCTCACACAGAGATCATGAGAGTGAATGTGTATTGTCCATATTGCGAGATTATTCTTTTGATCAGTGACTATTTGAAAAACCTAAATAAAACAGTAAAAACTACATTAAACATAGTGGGGGTGATCCCATCAAGTAGCGGTTCAAGAAATGAAATGTATATAGGTCGTCACAAGAGTGCAAGCTTATAAAGCAAAGGAAGAATTGATAATTGAGGAACCTAACACATATGCACCTGGTTATGAATAAAAAAGTCAACAAGACACTTAGAAAGCTAGGAAGGCACGTATATGAAAGCTAGAAAGGAGCATGCACAGATAGCCCTAGCGGAGGAGTTAAAACAAACCAAGGATAGATTAGAGAGATTAGAGATCCAAACTAACCTTGAGTTGGAAATCCCTGAGACCAGAGAGCCTAATGAGACAAAAGATACCAAAGAGTGCAAGTTCTTGAGGATCAATACCTGACTACGCAAAACCAAGACCAAAAATGGATGACGCACCCTTATGCAGAGTTAGAAAAGTAAAGATTAGAGATGTGTCAGATAATTATCCAAACTGCACAAGCTTTGCTAGAGCCACCTACAAATAAGCTGAAGAGTTGGATCAAAGTTCCAGCTCCAACACCAATAATCTCACTGAGGAATGAAAGTAAAGGGACCTTTAGGAATTCCACATCTAAAATAGAAAAGCCCAGAGTAGTGATGAATACCACAGATCAAGCATCTTAGGATATCCATCCTAGGATACCAAAAGCTTACAGAGAGGATGATGGCCTAGACGAGCTTTGGAGACACATACGAGAAGCAAATGATGCAAAAGATTTGAGTGAGATACTTAACCAAACCAATAAGGGGAGGGATATTTGAGGCAAGATCTCAGGCTGAACTAGACCTTTGCTGATACTAGCGGCATAAGGGATCAGTATTCTCTTTAGAGAGTCAATGTAAATCTTTGAAAACCTTACCCTCATACATGGGAGAGTATGAATCCAAATCAGATGTGAAGGAAGTGCCATCACAAATGCTCTTGTCAAAAAAGTCTATGAACTCTAAGGGGTTGATAGAAATATTGTCTACACCTATGACTTGTACTACTATGCTAGCAGCTCCCCCAAAGGAGACCAAACATATGGGCGACTATTGGAAAATGTTTGGAGAAATTTGGGGTACGAGATCCAACATCACAGATTCAAGAAGGGATCCGAGAACTGGAAAAACCTCAATTGAACACAAGACTTGTATCATCAATAAAGGTTGGTGAGTATTATGAGGGCGAAGATGGGAATACTATGCTTCCAGTAGAATTCCAAGGTGTAGCCACCATGGCAATTCTAGATCGTGGAGCTGGCGTTGCTATTGCCACCAAAAAATGGGGAAAACCCACCTTGAGGGCTCCTGGAATGACATTGCAACTATCAGATGGGTACATGGAAAACCCTTGGGACTTCTAGAGAAAATGATTGTTACTTCTTGTGGCATTGAGTATGAGCATACCTTTTCCATAGTTGACTTTGACAAGAAGAACAATTACGACATCATACTTCGACGACCATTTATGAGACAACTTAAGATGGTTCAAGACTGGGGATATGATCATATATACCTCAGACACATGGAAATTGACGTGCACAAACCTTAAATACCATAGCTACAAAGACGTGAATTGAACCCTAGTGGAGGAGTTTGATTCAGCTACAATAGTAGGGTCGGAGCTTCCAGCTTGGTTAGGCAAGCCCAAAGGGGTATGGATGTGCAGTGCATCATAGTGTGGGAGTTTGAAACAAGAAGAGTGTATCCTGGAAAGGGCGCTTGAAGATAGGAATATGTTCTTGAACCTTTTCTCGAAGAAGCTCTCGAGCCATTAGAATGGACTCACATCCTAGCAACCCTAGATGTGTGCTCTATTTCAGATGGCCCCACAAAAAAATTTGTGACAAAGATGGTTACGATGTAGTTCCATACTATATGGTCAGTATAGTAAATGCGAGTGATGAGACATTAGCCTTAGAGGGACTCGAAGATGATCTATTGTCAAGTGACAAAGGAGAGAGAGAAGAGTTTTATGACTCCCCAAAGCATTTTGAACAAGAGGATGACACGGATAACGAATGCTTAGACAACCCAAGTGAGTAGGTTGAATGATAGCAGATGTCAGGTTTTATGATTTTACAAATCAAAAACCTAGACATCAAGAATGCTACAAGAAAAAGAGAGTTGAAAACAAACCAAGAGACAACCCTATGCCTAGAATAAGGGGCAAAGCACAATTTTTGATGCTTGTAAAAGCTGAAGATTGTGAAAGGACAAGATATCTGGAAGATTCTCTAAAGCTCAAGATTCCAAAACAAAAGAAAGCATAAAGGACCTGCAAAAGAAAACCAAAAAGTCAAAATCCAAAACGAAACCCAAACAAACAAAAGAACCAGCATTAAACAAATTTAAAGAAACTAAATGGACCAAGGTGGACAGACACAAGAAGTACCACGAGCTTAAGAAGACTCTTAGGGAGGTTTGGACAGTAGAAGTAGAAAGTGGGGAGGGAAAAGACGATAAGAATGAGGACAAAATGAGTGTGCCATCCCACTATAGAAAGTTCACTATCCAAGATCGAAGGTACTGCTGATGCAGCCTCTACGAGATAAAAAAAACAAGGAGTCCTACGATGGTCTTGATGATGCAAAGAACATAGACTTGGCAGGACCTATAGAAGAGCCATGACCAACATACATAGCAACATATCTAAATCTTGAAGAGGAGGAGAAGCGTATAAGTCTTCTCAAGGAATACAAGGAAGTGTTCGCTTGGTCATATAAAGACCTGAAGGGAGTAGATCCTACAATATGTCATACAAAGACCTGAAGGGAGTAGATCCTACAATATGTCATCACACGATCCCATTAAAGCCCGATGAAAAGCCTAGCCGACAGAGACTGTTAGCAGTGGCTAGCACATGCTACATGGTTTATGAACCAAGCTAGGGATGTGCTATGGGTGTGTACACTATTTCCTATTCACATTGTATAATGACTTGGGCTCATTTAGGAGTTCCATATTGTATCAACTAGAGGGCTCAACTTTATCCCGTAGTAGAAAGGTTTAGAGTGCATGCCTTTACAAGAAGCCCTTTTATGCAAAGAGGCTTTATTATTGAGAATCCATTCTTGAGTAGTCATTCTTCTTGAGAGCCCACTCTTGGGTGCTCACTCTATGGATGGCCTAGCCTTGAGCTTAATGCCCATGCTTAGAAAGCTAGTGCTAATCCTTTGTAATTAGAGTAACTCTTCTTGATTAATCTAATCTCTATTTTGCTTATTAATCATGTCTTCTCTCTACAATTTCTTAATGTCATAAAGTAGTTTTTCTTTTATCTAACTCTCTTCTACCTTAAGCATTTCAATTAGTTGATGATTTCTCTAATTCTCTTGATTTGTGTAGTGTGAGTGCACTTTTGGTCATTTGATTAGAGTTTGTGCCTTGTGTGCTTATGTGTGTGGATATTTAAGAGCCTTGAGTTTAATGCCACTTATGTGTGATATGATTAGAGTACCTTGGTTGGTATGTGATCATTGGGGAGTCCAACTTCAATGCAATTAGTGTGTGATTTGGTCATGGATGCTTGTGTTGATTGTGCTATCGTGATCCAATAAGATTGGCAAGTCAGACTTTGGTGGACTTGGTGTGTGTAGGAGCTGATTAATTAGTAATTAGAGTATGATTAGAGTTAGTCTATCCATGGCTAATCTCTACTTGCATTGGAGATGCATCCTCTTGAATCCTCTTATTCATTGTGTCCGATGATGCTCTCACACTTAGTTGTGTGATGTTTTCATGCCCTAGCCGGGTGATGCTCTCTCTGAATTGATTATTTTTTCGGAATGAGCCTATGCTACAACTACCTCCAACATTTGATGCTGCTATGGGGGAGCGGTGTTAGCGGGTCGTCACGATGGATGTCTGCAGCATAGCTTTTTGGTACTAACATAATGTCAATACTCAGGAAGTGACTCGGATGGGGCACGGAGACTCTTTGAGATCATCAATCTCAAGAAGTGAACCTAAACAAGAAAACACAACAACTCTACAAGCAAAACAACACTCAATGATCAAGGAAATCTGTCTATGTCCTTTCTCAAAGCTCTAGGTCATCACGCCATTTTGACACTCGAACGGACTTGAAATGCAACAAAACTTTAGGAGGAGGTCTAAGACACCTAGGGGCACTATCCTAGCAAGTCTGGTTGCAATCCGACAAGGTACCAAAATCACAATCCATCATGAAAAAGGTCCTGAAAACTACAATAGAACATGCTAGAAATGTTGTCCTATGGTCTAAGAACACTCTCCTATTGTCAAAACAACTAAAAATAGTGATTTAAGCTCTCAAATTTGCAATTAAGGCTCACAGACGCGTAATCATGAACCACAACAAAACTGGAAATGCTTACACTTAAATGAAAGAGCAAAGAGACAGGAACACAATGCAAGTTTCAGAATTGAAAACTGATTACCCAATCGTCAGAAAAGTTGATTACAAGTTGGAGCAGCTTCATAGCTCGAGCGTACGTTTTCAAAGATCCCTTCTTCTTCTAAAGATAAGCCTCCTTTTACATTAAGGTTATTGATCTTTATATCTAGGGCATTCTAAATGGCCAGTGGCCAACTCACATGGACCTTTACAAACATCAGTACAACATTATAACTCATTGAATTTATCCATTACTCTGGAATCAAGAATTACACAGAATATTACTACACTAGCTTGGCAAAATAATAAACTAAAAATGTGGTGTCCGTCTACGTGTCCGACCAGTTGGGCGCCCGTTCCATCTGTCCTCAAACATTGCCCCTTTCCTAATTCATGTCATCCCTTACACAACCTTGTGCAGTCTTGTCATAGGGTTGTCTTCATAGTTGGTCCTCAGCTTGGGAAGTGCGTTGTCGTTGATGATGTTCCCCCCTTCCTTGAGTGATGCATAGCTGTCGTGTTGTTGATACATGATTTTATCTTTGATTTTCGAGGTAACTTCTCTTCTTGTTGTGCAAACTTATCCTCTTTGTTGTGTGGACTTTATGATGGATTTGCTTTGAAGGTCGATTGCAATTTGAGTCTCCACAATAGGTAGCCAATGATGAAGCACAGTGTGAGCTACTTTTGATTGTTGCTGATCACTCTCTTGTAGAATTTGTCATTGCTTGTCATTGTAGGCCATTCTTTGACTTGCCATTTTTTTATGCAGCTTTGTTATCGCCCTTGAAGATAAAATATGCTCCTTATTGTTGATGTAGAAGTTGATGGGTGCTTCAAGGAACAAATGTAGCATGTGTGACATCAAAAGATGTCTCAATAGCTTCCATGTTTCCAAGAAGGTTTTTTGATGTAGAAGATTCTCCACTCAGACCTCACTGTGCTGAGCGCATGAGTGTCTTTTGGACTTCCTCCTTCACTTACCACTATACTACAATGACTTTGACTCTTATGCTCACCTATACCAGCATGAGCGACACAACATAATTATGCTCAAATCTTCTAGCTTGAGCAGTACCTAAAATAACTAAGACGCTTAGACCACAGAGAATATTACATGAAGGTTTGGGACTAACGCCCTACTCATTTAGTGGCTTAGCTGCCCGACTCTAACTTTTATGCCATGCAATTTTAATGGCGACTTGGACTTACTTGTTTAAGGCCAGAAACCCAATTCCATAAGTTCTTGAAATTCATGTCTTTTTCACTGTGTTGGTCTTTGGATGCCACCATTTTATCGAGTAGGTTAGAAAATTTTGGCTCCTCTTGACTTGCTTGTCGTATGTTCACACTGCTTTGTGAAACAAGTTCTTCAGTTGCTATAGAGACTAATGTATACTTTGCTTTATCTTGCATGAGAAGCGGTTGTCGAGATGTTTGGGTTTTTTGTGATTGAGTTTCCATGAGCGAACCCATCTTGTCTGTGGTCTGTCTGTGATCGTATTTTGCATTTTCTCCTTTTGCTTGATGACTTGATGGACACTAGGCTTTGGTATCCATACCTGATGATTTTCATTGTAGAAGCCTTGTTTTTGCAGTTGATGACGAGGTATCCATCTGTAGATTGTAGAAGCCTTGGTTGCAATTGGCTTCTGTTGGATGTTGGTTGTCTTTGCTTGCTTTGGGGTAGAAGCTTGTGCTGCATGATTTATCTTGGTTGTTCTAGATTGAGCTATGACTTTGGTAACCATATTAGAGTGCTACCTTTGTAAAACCCTTGTGCTTCAAGTAGATTCATTGGAATCATTCGCTACTTCACCAGCTGTTGGGTAGCTTGATTTAAGTCTGGCTTTAGTACCCATACTTGTCATGTTGCTTGTTTGAAAGCTCGTTTCTTGTGGCTTTTGTTGTTGTTCCTTCTCTTTCTTGGGTTGTTTGTCCATCATTGATAGCTCGGCTTGCTTTTTTTATAATTTCTTCCTTCAAGTGAGTAGATCCAGGTTATTAGTTTAGGCTTTTGGCCCAAACATTAACTTTTCCTTGAAACTAGCCCTGAGCAGTGATTGACTCATTTGATGCTACCCACCCTATCACTTTATGTTTTTGAGGTTGAAATGGTGTTTGTTGTATCCAAACTGGGTCTTCAACTTGGATGTGCTCTTTGGATACTAGCACGTGGTTGATTTCTTTGGCTTCTTCTGAATGCTTTTGGGTGATGGAAACTTTGGTTGATAGACTTTTTGTGTCGGTTTCCATTGCATTGCCGATGGTTTGGCTCTTGATGTAGAGGTTTTGTGGGGAGTTTGATGGAAGCTCGCGGAGGGTAAAGTCATCTTGCAAGGTTGACAAACTTTAGTGTTTACCTTTTTCCACGATGGTTGGCAATTTCTTCTTCGCATGGATTTGAGAAGCTTCATGGAGTCTTACCGTTGTCATTGTTGAAGCTTTTGCTTGTTGTCGAAAGAAGATGTTCCTCCAGCTTTCTGTCAGGATCAGACTCTCTTTGATATGATGGGAGTCAATTATGTGGAAAGTATCTTTATATTCCTTGGTACTCAATTTGAGTACGGCTTCTGCCATGCCAAAGTTAGGAATTGGCATTTTAGAACTTGTGTACACTATCTCCTCTAGCTCGGTGATTGGTGGCTTTCCCATCATTATCCATGTTCCATAAGTCATTAGATTCTTTGTCGCTTTTGGATATATCACTGCCAAACATGTGATTTTGAGTCCTGTTTTTCCACATATGTTGAATTTGATCATTGTAGGAGACAATCACTCTTCTTCCTTGTCACTGTTTTTCTTTTCATCTTGCATTTTCTGAACATTTGGCGTTGAAATTGGAAACTTTTATCCTTCATCTGCTTTCATTTGCACTTTTTCTGGAGATAGCTTCTTTGAGACAGCTCTTGTCGATTCTTCAGGTACGTCAATGATGACATATTCTTGTGGTTGCTCTGCTTCCTTCATGTGCATTTTGGCATCAAGATCCATGACGTAGCTATCTGTCTCACCATTTCTGCTTTTACACTCACAAACTTCATTAGCTTCCTTCAACACCTTTATCGTAAATACAGGAGTTATAGCATAGCCATCTTCATCACAAAATTTGGTGTATGTCACCTCGTTTACGCAGACATCAAGAGTTGCCAGTATTTGATCCCATCCAAAGGGTTCAAATCACTCCTCTAGAAATGGCTCGGGTACATATGCCTCATCTTCTACTGAACGCTCTAGGATTCAATCTTCCTTTTTAAGACTTCCACTCTCAGGAGCTCCTAACATCCAAATACGTGCTTTGCTTTCCAAATTGGTCGTGGATTTTAATTCTTCCCTAGGGTTTCGTTCTACATCTCTATAACTATGATCTTTGACACTGATTTTTGTTGTGATCTCTTTGTGTCTCCAGTAGATATAGTCATAGCCCCAATCTTGTACCATTTTGAGATGAAGCATTAATGGTCTGTCCAATACAATATCAAAGTTGCTTCTCTTTGTGGGACGCATGTCTAACCTCATCATCCTATCTTATTATAGTATTAGCGAGAGCCATGATTAATTTGTCAAACCATGGGACGAAGCTGACTCGACTAGTGCATAGAGGCTACAAGAGGTTGTCAATCTCTTGGAAAACTCAAGCTACACTCAAGAGGTTTTCAAACTCAAGCTACACTCAAGTGACTGAAATCACTCAAGCTATACTCAAGAGACTGAAATAACCAAAAGCCAACCGCTCATCGGCAAACAAATCACATCCATTAGGAAAAGTATGGACTCTCCTTGGGCCTTTTTGATTAGTGAAGGCTTAAGGGAGAACCAATGAGAGGGCTCTTGGGATATCACCTAGAGGGGGAGGAATGGTAGGGGTGCAACCTAATTGTCTCCCTCTTCAATGCTTGGTTCTTAGAGAGTGGGGGGAGGGAGGCTAGGGGGGGGTAAAAGGGGGAAAAAGGTGTCATAAAAGAGGGAGGGACCCCCCCAAAAGAAAAAATGCACAGGCTTAAAAACCCTAAAAATGATATTTTTTTTTAAAGTGTCAAAATTGACTCATTTGCCTCCAAAACTGTCCCAAAACATATACTAACTTCAAAAAGTCAAATTCTCCCCCCAAAATCCACTTCTCTCTCCCTCTATCACTACTTTTCTCTCCCACAATCTCCCTCTTCTCCCTCCTCCCATTCTCTCTCTACAGTCAAGGAAGCCAAAGCCAAAAGCTTTCCACCACTCTCTTCCTCTCTCCATACCTCCCCCTTCTCTTACACCTCCATCAACCCTCTACAGTCCCACACCCCATAGCCCACAGCTCACCACTATCCTCTCTACCTCTCACTCCTCCCCTGTTTCTCTATCTCTACTGTCAAAGCCACCATAGCCACCATGGGAAGCTCACCTCACCCTCCCCTCAACTCCTCATTCTCTCTCCACAGTACCCACACACAATAGCCCACAGCCTTGCTCACTTCTCTCCCTCACCTTCCTCCCACCCATTCCCAATCCCTTCCTAAGCCCAACTTCCCAAGCATGTCCACCGCTAACACGCATAGACGGCCCAAACCAGAGATACAGGAGATTTTGTTGCACAACACAGAAAATTCAGAGGGGGGATGGATCCCACAGGTATTCAAGAAGGGTTCATGGGTCTACATGCAACCGTCCAGTGCTGGACCTCATCGCGTACGATGTCGAGGCGTACTGGAAAGCCATTGGAAGGGAAGACTATTGGAACTCAAAGAAACCAAGTCCGGAATGGTGGCCATCGTGCAACACGTGTACAATGCATCTGAGATCCACATGTAGAGAGCTTCAACTCAATTTACACCTCATTGTAAGTCCTCATGGTTTAGCTATCCCATGCATATATCATGTTTAACGTGCATGCGATCATTTTGTTTGACTAAGGGCATTTGTAAAGATGTTTTTCCATCCAGCTTAGTTGAGGAGCAGCCGCTTGAGTGCCTCTCATGCACGTTCATGGTTGTGCATGCTCACATTGGGGAGCTTATGTTTCCTAATGTCTCGTCAAAAAAACTTACCGAGCAGCAAATATTCATGTACTCCCACAAGTATGTGGTACCGAAGTCAAGCCAAGGCTATGGTAGGTTAGAAGCCGTGGAGACACCCTCATTGCAGAGTGCAGAATGGCCAACTCCAGACCATTGGCCCTTGCTTTCTTTCAAGGGCAAGGTGCTGCAAGATTTCCAAGGGTCCCTAAAGTTTGGTAAGGCAACCATAACGGTGGGTCTCAGCTGGCATTGTCCCATCCATTTGTTTGTGCATGCATTCTGCTCTCTGCCGATTGCGGAAACACCGACAATATTTTTTTGCAAAGAAGTTGACATAGATGCAATGGACACCATTCTAGGTGTCAATTGGGGCTATGTTGACGGATTGCATGATGGTGACCGTTACAAGTGCAACGTGTCCCCCACACAGCTTTGCCTTCGATATTTGAAGGCAAGGTGCACCTTGTATGCACGGTTTAGCTACGAAAGGTGGATGCACAAACGTGGCAAATGGATACCCTTGCAGCTGACGATTGAAGAGGTTCAATCCTTTGAAATTCATGTCCACATGCCCAATAATGAGGTGGAGGTGGTTGCAGTGAACCTGCATTGAACCTGCATTGGAACCTGCATTGGACTCTTGCCAATCTTCGGGAACATTTTGTCATAATGGGGTTCAAGGATGTCGGCAATGCAAGTTTCAAACTGGAACAACGCAAGGTCTACTTTGTGCTGGATTAGCTATCTTTTATTAATTTTTTTGGGTATTTGTATCTTGATTGCCCATTTTTGGTTGTGTAGATTGGAAGGCGGCTGGAGGCCACTATGCTTGTTTCCAAAGATTGGGCTATAGATGAAGTCATCTTGTCTAAGTGAATTGGCTTGTAACTTTACTCTTTTATGTACTGGATATTTTATTAAAGATTTTGAAAATTTTTAGGGTGTTGTACTTGAGTTTTAAGGTGTTGTGTAATTTTATTTTTAAAACACATATTTTTTATTTTTTTCGAGATGGATATGTCTATAAAAGAGGGACCGCCTCCTCATTTTACCATTTTCATCCCAGCATTGCAGAGAGACCTAGCATACCCAGTTATGCAAAGAGAAAGCATGGCTGCAACTAGTGCTTTAGATGCATTCCTTAGTGAGGCTGGGCATGCAAATCACCCTGAGCTTCATGCATTTTTCACAACCCAACCCGATTTGGAAACCACCTTGACCCTCCACTCTCAATCTCTTGAGCACATCACTTCATACATTTCCACGTGCATGGGGAGATTTATTGTTGATTTACCAAACTGGCAAGGGCAATGGGTTCCTGAGGGCCTCTGCACCACATCTACAAAGGGGACAAGCCATTTCATCAGCGGCTTGCACGCTTTGCCACCATAGCACTACCCGCCGGACAATATGTGCGACTTGAAGATGATGATGTGCGAGCAATGCGTAAGGGGAAGATCGGAAATACATTTTTCTCTATCCAAGCCATAATGATCTTCCTCCTTTACGAGTGCCCAGCAGGCCCTGATGTAGTGCTACCACACTTGCATATCGGCGGGGTCCTGGCGGATGTGAAGGACCCCAAGCCCGCGCCCATTGACACATACGCAGAGGAGAGGATGCTTACCTTGACCTACCCTGTAGGGATTCAAGGCCTCTTGGAGTCCTCTCCATCTGTCAGTTCGTCCTTGGGGCCGCCAGAAGGAACCAGCACTCGGGAAGCCATCCCTGAGGTAGAGATTACCCGTTTCTCCTCCATTGTGGTGGGTGGGGAGGAGTTTGTGTTTTTACATGATCTGGAGAAATCATTTGAGCTTCGCATGGATGAGTGTTTTGCCATCCTCGATGCCCATGGCAAGTTTGAGGAGGTTGATACCACCACCTCCCATGAAAATGATCTCCTATTGCCCATGGGGAATACTGTGGCGGACACAGTGGCGATCGCACAAGCCGAGGTGGCAACGGCCGAGCAGGCCAAGGACTCCGAGGAGGAGTTTGTGGCCGTACAAGCCATGTGTTTGGCTAAATGCACAAGAGTGGATTCACCATCACCTGCTACAACACCTGTTTTGCTTGATCCAAAGGGGAAGTCAAGTGTGGATCTTTACTTGCACCGGATGCTGATGAGGAGGATCGTAGACAAGAGGTATAGATGCTCACTTAAATTTGATTGTTACAATTGATTTGTTAATGTTATAACTTATTTTTTGCCATATTTCTCACAAATCCTATGTTTTGCAGGATGTTTTGGAGGTTGACGCCTGGGCGCAATGGTTAGGGGAGAGGAGGACGGCGTTTGGACCTGAAACTTGCTGCCACAAGGGTGCGCATTTGGTCCCTTCATTGGCCTGTGGAAGCACCAAATGCGCGCCCTTGTGGCAGCCATTTTGGGGTCATTCCAAGCCCTTTCCAAGGCTTTCCAAAAAATTTTACCATGCATTCAAGATATTTGGGTTGCATCAGTGCTTCACATAGCTTGGATGTATTAGGAACTGCATGCTTGACTTAGCCAAGGTGCTTAACGTAGGCAAGTTTTCCCAATGCCAAGCTTTAAGCTACATACATACAAAAGAAGGTAGACAAAACATGGACCACTACTACATTGCATGGTACACAATTAAACCAATACAATGCACAAAGAGTGGAGTATACAATCAAAAGACACTTATATTCAAATTCTTCCCAATCTTGGAAGTTTCGTAAATACAAAAATGGTTTGATGACTAATTACAAGCTAAAGCTCATGGTGCAAACGGCGAGCAAGCTGCATATCCTTGGGCATAATCGTTACACACTTTCCATGGATGGCACATAGGTTTGCTGTAGGGTCTCTGACCCCGAGCTAAAAGAGCACCCTTGTACCATGGAATGAACATAATGAAAAAAGTTACTATTTTTAGCAGTTTTCCAAATTCTGTCTCGGTGCCATGATGTTTAGAATGTTATAAAGCTTCCAAAAGTGAATTAAAATAATTTTTGTGAAAAATTTTCAAAAATAGTAAGTTTTTGGTCACCCGACCCGTTTAGTTTTGACTGTCTCGAAAAACTGCACCCGTATCCCGAATTTGAAAAAAATGCATTTTTGGACCCCGGGGGCTGCTAAATATGGCAAGTACTCGAACAGATACACCTTAGTTAGAGCTTAGTATAGCAATTTACGGCATAAAGTTCCGACTCGTATGGCCCGTTTTAGCCTAAAATCAGTCATTCCTAAGGTTGTGCAGGGAGGCACCGGGGCTCGAGGCTGTGTGGAAACAGGTCCCGGGCCACTCAAAGCTTGCTTTAGCAGCTAGGGGGCGCCCTCTCTTCTTTTGGGAGTTGTGGGAGAGTTTCCATGCTTGAGAGAGAGTGTGAGAGTCAGTTACACTAGCTAACTGGACACTTGGTAGGCATGTAACTGGACTTGCCATGCTTAAGTGGAGTAGCTCTCAGATGCAAATAGAAAGCAAGGTCGATTTTCAGCATGGAGAGGCCTATTTAAGAGTGTGCACACACACACACACACACACACACACACACACACACACACACACACACACACACACACACACACACACACACACACACACACACACACACAGATATGCTCACACACCCACTCAGTACACACACACACTTGCACACACACCTTGGGGAGGTGCTGTAGGCACACATAGTTTTTGGAGAAGAAGCAAAGGAGGGAAGTGTTGCACGATTCTCGTCTTGAGAACTCCATTGGATCAGAATTTCGAGTAGCATTCAACCCCTAATCACAGTAATATCGATTTAATTTATGCTTTTCTGCAAATCTCTTCATCATTCTCTTAATTCCTCATCTATTATGCTTAATCATAGCTAAATTACTCAATAGCTTCTCTATAATTCTCCATATCATTATTCTATTACATAATCATCATCCAATAGTTAATTATGCAAGCCATTAACCTCTCCTAATCATAGATTAATGCATTATTAGTAAACAAAAATCTCCCGCTAGTCTTCATAGTAAATTAATTATCAAGCCGGTAATGATGTGGAATTGGTCATTTTCATCCTATTACCACACAATGTTTGATTAGCTAAATTAGATTCAATCTATTCATAGATTAAGAAGTAATTAAGGGAAATTAATCCGTCATTAATCCACTAGGAAGGGAAAAGTCTTCTCACCTATGCATATGGCAATTCTGCATTTTCTCTACTTACACTAGGAAGGGAATTGAGTATGTCTAATTCACTCTCTAGTAAATTGATTAAGTAAAATCTATAAATTCTAATTACTTAGGCCAAGTGCTTAACTTTAGAGCCAGTTCCCATAGAACAAGTAAGGTATTATCCATAAGATTGCTATGTCTTGAAGGAAATCTAATCCCCTCGTATAAAAGGAATTGTTCAGTGATTCTAATCTGTCATCTTGATTGTTATGGTACTCTCGGACATTAGTTCTTTTTCTCCAAGTCTGTCAAGTAAGTAGTGAGTATAAAATGGCCCCGGTAAAGAGAACTCGCTTCGGTGGTGCTCGCGACCGCAAGGCGGGAACAAGCAACGTGAATGGAAAAAGAAAAGCTCCCATGGACGACCAAGTACCGGCCATCTCACGGGCCAATGACGAGGAAATGGAGGAGGTAGGTCACATTTTTAATTCAAGTTGTTTAATTTAACATTGCATACGATAAGGTAGGAGAGAACATATCCTTAAATATGTTGGAGAAATCTGACGGAAACCTCAGCATTTGAATTCAATTCTATATTAAATTCTAAGTAGGAAAGAATGGTTGATGGATATATTGTTTGAAATAGGAAAGAATGTCTGCTAGGGAAAATTTAGCTCGGCATGTTCATTTCTATTTCCAATGTTGATACTAGTCCGAACCCCCTCCTGATCACAGGGGGCAGAGTTCCTGGTTAAGGGCTCTTGAATCCACGTCTGCTGGTTAAGCGGTGGGAATGTCCATGTCATGATTTCTATGCGGTGGACATACCTAGTTGTATGGGCAGTTAGGCGACAACGCGAGGAGTAAACTCTCGCTGGAGGGGGGATGTTGTACCTCCAGAACATTGGAATTTAAATGAATAAGTTTGAGTAGAATTTTTACTAGAATTGCTGTCTTGGTGCCGCTTTGCAATACTGGTTGAAGGGTTGTTTTAACGAACTTTTTGGCGGGGACGAAGCAACAAGCGGCCGTTTCCAGAGAAGGATCATATTTTTCTGAGAAACCATTGTAAAATTCTTTTGTAAGGAAGCATCTCTAAGCTGAGAATTTGTCAAAGGATGTATGATTATTTTTATGGGAGCAATTGTATATTAGAGAGCCAGTTAGAAGTTTAGGAGCTTATGGCCCGACAAGCCATTTGTAAAGACCTAATCTATAAAGGTCATTTTTTGTAAGTTTGAGGATGATCTTTTTGATGGAGAACTGAGAAGACAGCATACGTCTGAGAGCTCCTTCTTGTTCAAACTTGTAATCTTTGCCATTGTGGCTACGGTAATCCAAATTCAGATTTGTTTATTGCATTGTGTTCCTCTCATATTGCTCTTCTAGTCAAGTGTAATCATTCAAGATTCGGTGTAGGTTTTCAACTACGAGTTTGAGCCCTTAAATCGCTGTTTTGAGTGTCTATATGCGTGTTTTATGTTGTTTTGACCCTAGGAGGGGCTTTAGGGACCCTAAAACGACCCATTAGGATCATCTGTTCGCTGTTTTTGCTGACTTTGGGATGAATGATCGCGATCTTTGTACCTCTCCAGAATGCTGTGACAGTGATAGTTTATGTTCCTGATAATCCCCTGTAGATTTCCTTCAAGTTTTGTGCGATTCCGATATGATTTGCATGGTAAACGGACGTGATGACTGTAGAGCTGTGTAGGAGGACATAGGCAGATTACTTGGCGGTAATGCATTTGATTTCCTTGTAGAGTTAGTAGTTGCATCTCTTCGAGTTCACTTCATTAGGAATGACACCCTAGTGAGTTTCCATGCTTCATCCGAGTCGCTTCCCTTGTATTGATAAATATGTTGATGCTTGAGAGCTATGCTATGGACGTCCGTCGCGGCGACCCGCAAACATTGGTGCCGTTGCCGAAGAATGCACCTTAGGTGATGAGTGACCGAGTGCGCAGTTAGACTCCTTAAAAAAGATCAATCCGCAATCCATTTTCCACCTCAGTTAGGCTGCTAGACATGGGTTTAGAGCTTAGTGGAGTCTAGAGCCAGTGGACCGGCTAGATCCTCTCTTAGGAGATTTAGGGAGCTGTGAGTGAGTGTGTTAAAGCATTTTTGCTCTTCAATTTCTCTAATTTGATTGAGTACTGAAATCTCACCCGAAATCCATCGTGTTTGTTTTGTTTGATTCATTTCCTTATGTTTTTTCAGTTCTGTACTTAGGAGTAGGATAAGCAAATCACATTCCAATCAGATTTGGGGCAAAAGTTAGAGTCGAGAAACCAGAAAACCATAACTTTTGCCAAAAAAAGCCATAAGACTTTGAAATTCTGGAAATCTGACCAAACAGGGTTGATATTGATTCAAATCACAAAGTGGTAGCACAAAACACTAGGAAACACTTGTCAGAGGGAGCAGACAAAATTTCATCAGATTTGGCCCAGGTACTACGATCACGATCGGTGTACCTCAGTGTCAGATTTGTACAAGATTTGACATGTTTCCTGATAAGATTCTAAACAACTTTGTCTAAAGCAACCACACCCAAAAAAATCAAAAATCAAGGAAATCAAGCCACTTGGGTAAAACTAGCCCGACAGACCCAGAAAGTGCAAAATCCTGGCTTTTGGTGATCCAAATGCAAAAAGACTTTGGGGATAGCCTTAAAACAACAGTATCTACAAGCATGCCAAATTTGGTCTGATTTGGGCTCAGAACTACGATCGCGATCGGTGTATCTAAGTGCCAGATTTTGACCAGATTTCATATGTGGGATCCTTAGGTGCTAACAAGCATAAAAGTATAAAGGACCTAGATCCAGAAACCTCAAAATACCTGTCAAACCATCTGAATACAGATCCAAGTCAAAAACTGCTAAACTGGCTTAGAAATTGACTTTTGGTAGACCAAAACACATCAAAACTGGGAAGGAATCATACAGAGGGATAGCCTGTACACAGGACAATCCCAGGTATCTCTCAAATACCAAATCAAACATCAAAATCAAGTCAAACTGATAAATTTGGTAAAACAGGCACTTCCAACCAAGAAATGGTAAAAACTTGACTTTTTTGAGTCCAAATACAAAAGTGTCTGGCAGGTAGTCTCAAAATATCCTAGTGAACAAGCTGGTGAAGTTTCATCTAATTTGGGCCCAGAACTACGATTGCGATCGGTGTACCTCTGGCCCAGATCTAGCTCATTTTTTACCTGTTCATAGACCTAGACTATTTAGGATACCAGGAGTTGTCAAAACTCAAATTGGACATACTGTCAATAATCTGCAAGAAAAATAGTGTTGAGATCATTTTGAAGTGTTGAATCTGCTGACAGTTGGAATGATACAGTGATCTCATAGCCATCAAGTGTATTCATTTGCAGAGACCGATCAAGTAACAGTCCATGCAGTCGGCAAGAATTGGAAGATCTTTCCATCTCCAGGTAAGAGGTTTGGGTTCAGTCAGTAAATCCCACTTTCTTCATGTTTTTGAGATCGGGAAAACAAATCAACACCAGACACTAAATTTAGCGGATCAAACAAGTGTTGCATTAACAGAGGAGAGTGTAAACCAAGGGATAGTACGACCGTTAGAGCCGATCCTTGAAGAAGGCATCTCCGATGCTTCTTTAGAGAGATCTTCCAAGTATTTCACAGAACACTAGGGACAATTAAAACTAAACGGAAGAGAAAACATGGCAGCAGGACCATCACACCCCTCGACCACATTAAAGCTATTGTTCATCAAGTATCAATATGATAACAAGCAAGGTGCCAAGATATACAAAGATGGTATGGACCGCTACTGTGTGAAAATAGAAGATAGACCAAGTGAGTTCAGGGACTTAGTGCCAGTGAGCTATAGTAGTGATAGGTACCTATATGACGAGGGAATCATGTACTTGGTAGTCCTAAATCCTAACATTGTAGACAAGTGGGGATTGATGGGCACAAAAGCCAAAATAGACGAGGAACATGAGGAAAAGGCACCAACAATGAGCTTATCTAATGCGAGATTAGGGCGAGAAAATGAAACATTGAGAGTCAACACGGAGAACGTCTACTTGGGGTTATACAAGTATAATAATGGAGAGCAAGATCTTTATTATAGATGCGAGGAACCCTACGTCGGGGAGATGACTGAGCGGAAAAGACTTTATGTCTTCACCTACACAGAGGGAGCGGAAACGAAAATTGCCGCATACGACAAGTATGGAAGACGATATGCAGCAATCGATAAAAATGAGTTGGAAGGATATACGTACTTTGGGGGACCACTTCACCAGTACTATGTCACTCCAAGCCCACTAAGACCAGCACCTACAACTGTTGTGCCAGAATCGGTGACCACAGGTGGAGGGAGGACTCATGTAGCTGATTCTTTCAGTCGACCTCATTATTCGATGCCAAGCCCCATGGAACGTTACATTCCAGAGAGTCAATGGCTACGAATCAAGGTAGTGTAGTTCCTATCTCTACACATACGGCTGTAGGTCCGACATTTGCAACCACCCCATCACATTTGCCTCCTAGTAGTAGATTTGGGGCAGGGGAGCCAACGAGAGCAACCTACGACCTCCATGATGCATGAGAACGATTAAGTCGAGACACGGGAGCAATGAGATTGACTGCAGACCATAGACGGATCAGGCCATCCCAAGTAGCGAAGTGCATGCCGAAGAAGTATAGCGGATCGGGGGATCCATATGCCCATGTATTGCTCTTCAAGCAAGTCTTAAGAGCAGAACAGATCACTGATTTCCATACTCAATACGAGGGATTGCGCTGACCTTGGAAGGGACGGCCTTAACATGGTTTCAACCTTTAAACCCTGAAACTTGTCCGAATATTGAACATATATTGCGCAAGTTCGCGGAAGAATTCTCAAAACGAGGTATAAAGCATAATACTGTATCGCAGATATACGCTTTTAAACAGCGTCCTTGATGCCGACAGCTGATCAAATGATAGAGGAGGTAACGAAGAGAATGCAGCAACATATGAGATCAAATTCGGTGGTGAGACAGTCTCAGACGAGGAAGTGTGACATATGCGGGGGGGAATCATCCGACGCCGTGGTGCACACAATAGCCAAAGGCACCAGTTGCGAATGGACGAGTACTGAAATGGTGCGCCATAGAACAAAAATGGACAGATCATACCACGGAAGAGTGTTTTTATAACAAAAACTATGTGAGAGAAAGACCGTATAGACCTCCAGTAGGACCATCCCAATTACCTCCTCCAAGATATCAAGTTGGACCAAATATGAATCTGGTAGCAGGAGCAGACAGACCTCAACCTATGTTGGGTCAACAACCTCCATTACCACAGGAAAATAGGGCCATGATTAGGTATGCTCAACCCTGTGAAGCATCACTAGGAACAAATAGTACACTTCAAGTTTCTTATTATGAGGAACCGAATGGGCCTTACGCAACAGAACCTGAATCACAAATATACGCAGACGAAGCCTATCAACCGTGGGGAAATAGCGAGGGTATGGAACCACCAACGTATGTAGCACAACCTTTGAGAGATCAATATTTGGTAGACGAAAGAACGTTAATGTTCATTGCGAACCAGAATTACAAACCAAGAGGATATCCTAATAGAGCATGACAACCTATGGGACCACCTCCTCAAAATCAACCACCAATTGGACAGTGCTATAGCTGTGGAAGTACGGATCATTGGGAGCGTAACTGCCCTTTCAAAGGCGAAAGAGTGAAAATTTTTGGGTTTTGTGACGGATGTGGTGTGAATTACATATTGCCAGATTGTTCAAAGAATCCGGACACTAAGGGAAAAGAAACTATGAATATTGTGGGGGTGATACCAAGTTCAAGCAGTGGATCAGAAACCGATCCCATGATCCAAATCAATGCGATAACCAGAGCCCAAGCCAAGGACTTAAGGAAAAACGAGCCTTTGGAGGAAAAGGTCGAGTTGCCGATACCCACAGAAAATGAGAGTTTATCCGTGAGAACCCAACGAAAATCCTGGAAGGCGAAACGAGACACGATGAAAACAAGAAGGTTGAAAACCCAAATTGCCATGCAAAACGAATTGCATGAAACAAAGGAGCAACTGAAACAAGAGAGAGAGAGTAAAACTGCTGAGGTTAACAACAAGCCGAGGAAGCGTCCTCAGGGGGATCAGTCTTGGTTGAGAAAGTGCTAGAGCCGTTAGATGCTCTATTACAAGCGTACGAAGCAAGGCTAAAAACAAACCAAACCTTAGAGCAGAAATGGTTAACTTATCATCAACCAAAAGTGGAAATGAAGCGTTGGAAATGTATAAACACCTCATTGAAACAGCCCAGGCGTTGATGGAACCTAAGGTGGTTAGAACCCCAAAACAAGAAGTGTTGATTCACAAAGAGAGAGAAAAACTAAAAATCGATGAACCAAAACAAGTAAACGGACCTAGGCCTGAAACGATATTGTCACTGGATCATCGGGTGGTGCCGAACACGACTGATGACGCTAAGTAAATGACGAAATGCCAATTCCAGAACTTGAAGAACAATGGCCACAACACTTATGGAAAACCATTAGAAACAGAAAGAACGGAAGCGCGACGTTACAGTCTGCTCCAATTCCTGAGATTAACCTGGATAACGGATTTTATCCAGCCGATATACAATCGCTGTATGGGGATGCCGGAACAGAGATTTCGGTGGAAAGCAAAGCCCAATCCTTGAAAACCCTGCCTTCATTTATAGGTGAACATGAGGCACAATCGGAGATAAGGTTAGTTCCATCCCAGATGAGAACTATTCCACATATGGTTGACTCAAAAAGTCTTCAAGAGATGCTGTCGACACCTATAACATGCACAATCACGCTGTCCAAACTCTTGAGAGTCAGACCACACTTATGGGAAGACATGGGGAAACATTTGGAGCACAAAGGAGTAAAGATTCCTCTTCCGACAAACCCTACGGGAGAAGAAAACAAACGAGAAGGTCAACCCAAAGCCCAACCAATGCCCATAAACAAGGTCGGAGACTACTATGAAGGCGAGGAGGGGAATACAACCGTACCTATTGAATATCAGGATATAAAAACGATAGCTATTCTAGACAGTGGAGCGGGAGTGGCGATTGCTACAAAGCAAATCTGGGAGAAATGGGGCCATCCAGCTCTCAGGAAAACGAGAATGAAACTGCAACTCGCAGATGCGTATGTAGAGAGACCATTGGGAATCCTGGACCAAATAGTTGTAACTTCGTGTGGAATTAACTATGAGCACACCTTTGCTGTGGTGGATTTCGGGAAAACGAACAACTTTGACATTATTTTGGGACGACCATTTATGCGTCAACTCAAAATGATACAAGATTGGGGGTATGACCAAATCTACCTAAGGCACGAAGAGCTAATAACGAAAATCAACATGAAGGATCACAGCTATAGAGACGTTGCAAAAACACCAGTGCAAGAATTTAATTAAACCACTGTAAATGAAAAAGAAATACATGCATGGATGAAAATGAAAGCGTATGTCTGGATATGTGGAGCATCTGATAGTGGGGACATAATCAAAGAGGAATGCGTGTTGGCAAGATCCGTAGAAGACGAGGCTTATCTCCCAGAACCTTTCCTGGAACATTTATTTGAGCCATTCGGGTGGACTCAAATATTGTCAACCTTGGACGTATGTGTTAACGAATGCACACCTACAAAATTTTGTGACGAAGAAGGATACGACCTAGTAATGTTGCAAATGGCTAGCGTCGTCCTTGGGTCAGGATCGGAGAGCGAGGAACAAGAAGAACCACCACGTGAGACCGAGTGTAAAAGAATAATTGATGAGATATCTGTAGTGAACGATAGAAATCGAACGGAGGAGGAATTCACGGATTCACTAAGCGGTGACCTTCCATCACTGGACGATGAAATCCAACTGATAGAGGCTGATGATGAAAGATCAAGTGCATCAGAGATGAATAGGAAATATAGGTCGAGGCAGGACAGGTTTTACGAGTTTCCTAACCAAAAACCTAGTCGACAAGAGCGGTATAAATCCAGGAGAACAAGAAAATCAAGGGCGAATAAGCATAATCCTATGCCTCTTGTCAATGACAGAACGGGATATCTAAAGCTTGTCAAAGCTAATGATTGTGTCAAAGACGAGGTCACTGGCCGGTTTATCAAAACTAAACCATGGAAAAACAACAAGAAGAACAGACACGAAAAGCGAACGACTAAGTCGCATAAAGGGGGGAAAACAGGGTCTGGAATGACCAAAACAGAGAGGAAAGCGTAGTACAATAAGCTCAAGTAAACCCTTAGAGACGTATGGACGACTGACTTTGAAACAAATGAGGACACGAGTTATGACAAGATGGATGCACCGTCCCATTATAAGAATTATACCATACAAGATAGGAAAATCATAGTGCAACAACCAATGAGGGAATTGAAGGAACCCGGTACATCGTACGACGGTCCTGAAAAAGCCAAACGAATAGATCTAGCGAAGCCAGGAGAGGATCCAAAACCTGCATATATTGCCACGGATCTTACTGAAGAAGAGGAAAAGATTTCGATAGCTACTCTTAAATAGTATAGAGATGTGTTTTCATGGTCGTACAAAGATCTTAAGGGGGTGGATCCAAGTATTTGTCAACACACAATACCCCTTAAGAATGACGCCAAACCTAGCAGACAACGTCCCTATACTTACAATGAAACGTTTGCGAAAAAGATCAAGGAGGAGATAGATAAACTTAAGGAGGCGGAGTTTATTTACGAAATTGAGCACACCGATTGGGTTTCACCGATTGTGGTGGTCCCGAAGAAAAATGAAAAGTTAAGAGTGTGCGTCAATCTCAAGAAAGTAAACACTGCTACAATTCGGGACAAATATCCCCTACCCATTACTGATCATGTAATAGAAAGGGTGGCAGGAAAAGAGGCATATAGTTTCTTAGATGGCTTTTCGGGTTACAACCAACTCGCAATAAAGCTAGAGGATCAGCACAAAACGTCTTTCGCAACTGAATGGGGTATTTTTGCATTCCGGGTAATGGCTTTTGGCTTAACAAATGCACCAGCCACATTTCAAAGGCTAATGGGTCATGCTTTTAAAGAATATCTAAGACAGTTCTTAGAAATTTACATGGATGACTTGTGCGTTCACTCTCTTGTAAGATTGGAGCACATAGAGCACTTGACCAAGGTGTTCGAAAAATGCAGACTGTATCAGATTTTCCTGAATCCAGAGAAATGTGTTTTCATGGCAAGACAGGGAAAAATATTGAGACATATAGTGTCCAAAAACGGTATTTCGACAGACATGGAGAAGATCAACGTCATTGTTGATCTACCATGACCAGTAAAGGTAAAAGAGGTACAGGTATTTATGGGCCATTGTGGATATTATCGCAGATTTATCTACTCATACACACTATAATTGCAAAACCACTTTACGCGTTGATAACTAAATTTGAGTGGACGGACGAGTGCGAGAAAGCTTTTCAAACTTTAAAGCAGAGGTTAATTTTCGCTCCAATTTTGAAGGCTCCGGATTGGGAAAAGATATTTCACATCCACGTAGATGCATCAGCGTATGCAATAGGATGCATACTTGCACAGCTTGGAGAGAACAACATGGATTTTCCAATAAGTTACTCCATTAGACAACTGAACAATGCAGAGAAGAATTACACAACAACTGAGAGGGAGGGATTGTGTATGGTCTATACGGTGAAAAAGTTTAGACACTACTTACTTTCCAATAAATTTGTATTCTTCGTTGATCACCAAGCACTGCTGTACTTAGTAAACAAATCTTGCAGTATGGGGAGAATTGTTCGATGGTTCATCATACTGCTTGAGTTTGACTTCACGGTAGTAGTCAAGAAAGGAACTACGCACCAAAGAGCGGATCATTTATCTAGAATGATGCATGGAGAAAACCCTGTAGGAGTTGATGATGATTTGCCAGATGCATATCTTTTCAACATAGAAATGGTTCCAAGATGGAGCGAAGATGTAATTCCTTTGCTGACTATCGGGTCATTGAATGTGACAAGACAACCATCTACCATTGCAGCATCCAGATCATTGGTAATGTTGGCGGGCAGGCTATACAAACAGGGATCGGATCAAATCTTTAGGCTTTGTGTTGAATCGAGTGAACGGAAATTGTACCTAAACCAAGCTCATGTACAAACAACGAGGATTCACAATGGGCATGCACAGATGTATCAAAGATTGATGAGAATGGGTGTGTATTGGCCGAAAATGCGACATAGTGTTCATATGCATGTCAAATTTTGCGTTAAATGCACGCTTCAAAAGCCAATAGAGCACGCGACTCTATTCAGATTATCTGTAGCACCCCGATGGAGTAACTACATTGTTGAATACCTCACCACCAGGATACTGCTTGAAGGGATGAGTAGATCACGTATCAAAACGATCATGAAAGAGGCAGAAAACTATGTACTGATTGAGGACACTCTTTACAAGAGGAGAAAAGACAATCAATTGAGAATGTGCGCGACTGAAGATGAATACATTCCTATCTTAGAGCAAGCACACGACGGACAAGCTAGTGGACATTTCTCAGCTGACAAAACGGCCAAAGCAATTCTTATTGCAGGCATATGGTGGCCTACACTATTCATGGACGCTGAAGAGTTTGTGAAACAATGTGACGATTGCCAGAAAACAAAAATTCCTAGAGCACGAGATGATACACCCTTAAGGCCAATGATGGGGGCAAGAGCATTTGCGAAATGGGGAATAGATTTTGTAGGACCGATAGCGCCTCCGGGATATAAAACGCACGCTCAATACATTATTTTTTCAACAAATTATCTAACAAAATGGGTGGAAGCTAAAGAAACAACCAAAAATGATGCAAAAACGACCGCACAATTTTTGTATGAGAACATTTTCACCAGATATGGCTTACCAATTGAGCTAATGAGCGATAGAGGAACTCACTTCATCAATGAGGTGATCGAATTTCTATTGAATGAATTCATGGTAATTCATAGGAAGTCAGCTCCCTATTACCCACAAGCGAACGGCCAAGCCGAAAGTACGAATAAGATTTTGGTGACAATTCTCACCAAAATTGTTGGCGAATCGAGAGCTAACTGGGATCAAAAGCTGCATTCAGCCTTATGGGCATATAGAGTAGCTAACAAAATGTCAATCGAAACGACTCCGTTCAACATGGTTTATGGAATTCAAGCGATTTTGCCACTTGAATTCCTTATCCCCATGCTTCGAGTCACTAAACAATTAGAATGGACGGGCCATGAATTATCCAATCAGGTAGATGTCCTGGAAAAACTGGATGAAACTAGATTGAGAGCCGTTTCATCAATCTACGCGCAAAAACGAAACATGAAATCATTCTTTGATCAACATGTTATCGGCAAGGAATTTGCTACTAGGGATTACGTCTTAATGTATTCCCTGAAACAACATTCCCGGAAACTCAAAAAGCGAGGCAATGGACCCTATGTGATTCATGACATATCATCTAGTGGTGCCATTAAATTTGCGACATTAGAGGGAGAGGAAATGCCTAACTGGATTAGTGGTTGCAGACTAAAGAAATACAACCTACCACTAACCACAGAGATGCTTGCCAAAATACACGCTGCGAAGGAGCACAAGAACAAAGTCAAGGAGACAAAAGCTCAAGCGCAGGAAGAGGCCAAAGTCAGGATTTTAAAACGAAAACAAACCTTACAACAACAAAGACTTCCTCAACCAGCAGATACGGATCAAATTCCTTTGTGTATAATTCAAATTGATGAGCAATGGAAAACAGGAATCGATGTTCGCATCAATGTCAGACTCCCGCATGGCAGATATCAACAAGCATTGATTGACACAGGAGCAAGAGTCAATGCGGTCAACTTCTCCACTTATAGGATGCTTACAGATGAACCCCTCGTGCAATCCACATGTGATCTACAAGCAGCAAACGGTGCAACAATGCCAACATTAGGGATAGTAAACTTACCAATCAATCTTGATGGAAATAGTTTTCCTCATCAATTTTTTGTATAATGAAAGACGGAGAAATTAGAGAATCAATATGCTTGGGATTTCCATGGATGAGAACGTACAATGCAGTCACTGAATGGTCAGAACATGCGGTAAGGTACACACATGACTCTAACGTGTACATGACTCCATTCGCCAAAACAGATCACTCGTGGCCGAGTATCCCATCGACAAAAAGCAACCAGCTAATCAACCAACACCACAAAAGGTTATTCGGAAAGTATGGATAAAGAAAAGATTGCTGACCAACAAACCGAGCAAGATATGACTACCTAAGGACAAACTCTAGACGAAAGCAGCATCATCTCAAAGACCTTCAGAAGTTACTCCGGAGTGGAAATGGCAACCAAAACTGGAGGAAAGTAAGGATTCGGCGACAGAGCTCGAAAGGAAACCCAAAACTCAAAACAAGAAGCCTGAACCTCCAAAATGGCAATGGAAACCTGTGAAAACCAAAGGAGAATCTGTAAAGATGCAACAAACCGCATACAAATGGGTTCCAAAAATAGTTGCCATCACAACACCCACAATCAAGGAAAGAGCAATTCGACTGCAAGCTCTTCTGTTCCATAAACAGCCACCCTCGCCATCAAAAGCCACTAAAAACTACATTCAATCCCCGCATCTTGCACAACACCTTGTTACCCAACGCATTGTCTCAAACATCAGAATAGGGCCACATTACACGGCCATGCATAGACATAGATTCCAAAACCCATGCACATGCACCCAACTTTCGTCCAGGACGACTCAGACAAGGAAGGGGGGAGTAATTGATGAATCTAGCAACAGTCAGGGCCATTTAGGGGTCCAACGTGTATATATGTACATAATGTGTGTGTTTTTTCATTATTTAGAGTTCAATTTCGAAAACATTCGATCAAAACCTAGCATTTTTAGCGTTTTTGTATCATCCGACCAGCATAATAATGACCTGTAATGACAAAATCCGGAGCCTTGGGATGCTTCTAGAGAAAATATATGCTTAGGGGTGAGTATAATAATTTTGGCTAATTTTTGCCAGGTAATAAGTATTTTCAATCTAGTTTGTTTGATTTTTGTTAATAAAACATCAAAAATTTAAAAAATCTCGCTCACAAGTATCGGAATCAAGTTCTGGAAGCAAACGCCGAAGTATCAGGATAAGGTTATCAAGCATGGAAGATATGAAGCTAATCTGAAGATGTCGAATTTCAGCCTTAATGATCATGACTACATTTCGTCAAAATCGCATCAAATGGTCATATGACGCCGGAATGACAAGCGGTTCAACCCACAGGTGGTATGCAGATTATATCGGGATCAAAGGTGAGGAAAATCAGCCCTGTGTCATGAAAATCTCGGGAAGATATAGGCCAGGTAGGCCAAATTCTAGCTCATTGTTCATTTTCACATTTTGAGAGAGAAGGAGAGAGCTTCTTGACCTAGAGCGAGCTGCCACGTTTCTACCCCGTACGGACGGTCGGAGCCAGCATTTCACACCAGATTTCACAGGTATGTTCCTTACCAAGTAAAGATCAAGTCTATTACGCATGCAAGCACGAATCATTGCACAAACGAGCGAAGGGATCAAATCAAAGTCGGATCGGGTCAAAGAGGTCAAGGGCCCTTAGAGGTATCCAAACAAAACTTTTTTTAGGCACAGAACACATCAATGAGCTCCCCACAAGGTCAGGAACAAAGCCATATGGTCAAATCACAATTTGGTGGTGGTACACCGATCGCGATCGGTGTACCTCACTGACAAAAATTGGGACAGAACATGCAAAACACCTCCCCTCAGCCTCGCCTACAATCTGCTGGTGTCAAAATCAATTTTGGCCTCTATGGTACGATCGCGATTGGTGCCCCCAGATGCAGGTTTTGCAACTTTTGATTTGGCCTAGGCTTGGAACTCAGTTAAAAGTACACTCTCTTGAATTTTCAAGGAAAATGCACAAATTTTGCTTATGAAATGGGCCTAATTTGTCAAATACAACCAAAAAGGGAAAACTTGACCTACAACTACCAAAATCCAGTTAAAAATATGATGGATGGTTTGAAAGGTACACTTGTCCGACTAAGAGTTAGAACAGTTGTAGAAAACCTCGAATGGATCTCAGAAGCTCCTACAAGTACATATATAGTCATTTCAGTCTCGAATGATCACACAAAGATGGAATTGGAGCCAAGCCAATGCCAAAGACCAAAAGGTCACTTAGGGATGCTCAAGCATCACATGGATATCTAAGGAAAAATCTGGAAAACCTCCTAAAACAGGGTATGAAGTGCCTGATAAGGTCAAAATCAGACAATGGAGTAGGCTGATGGTAGCAGAACCTCATGGAAGTGGTGGGAGCTCTAAAACTAACTTCAACTAACTCCAGGATCCAATCAAATTTCATCAGGAAAACCCAATATGGTTAGACTTAGTAAAATATGGTCAAACAGTGGAAAATTGCTCTAATTTGTTCATTTTAAGTCCAAACTTGGAAATAAATCATCAGTGGGCTAGGCAAGCATAGGGGTCCATGACCATCTAGTTTTTACCAAAAAAAGCCCTAGAACACCGATCGCGATCGGTGTACCTCAGCATCAAATTTTGACCAAAAACCTATCAGATCCCTTGTATACATCTTGTTCAAGTCACCAACCAAGTTTCAAGCCATTTGGACATCAAAAACTCATAAAAAGTCAGAGTCTAGTCCAAAACACCCTTGTAACCCAGAATTATGACCTGTAAACTCAAAAGTGGTTCAAATGAAACACAGAGTGGACCAAAATGACCCTCCAACTATCAGCAACCCACACATGTGATCACATCTAATTTTGGCCTCTGTACTACAATCGCGATTGGTGTACCTCAGCTCCAGAATTGGCTTAGATTTTAATCAGTCATAGCTCTAGTCTTCCTAGTCCCACTGGTGAAATATGGACAAGAATGGATGAAATTTGTTCAAGTTATGATCAGTTTTAACTTTTGAACTGTTTTTTACTAAAAGTCTAAATGCGATTGATTGCGAAGGGAAAATCCTGACAGCTTGTGATTCTCCTGACACAAAATGCCTCACCAAAAGAAAGAAAGGCAATGGACAGCAGCACCATATGAAGTAGAGGAGCTCGCTACAAATGAAAAGGCTCACATCTCGGATGAAATACTTGCTCAAATCCCTGCCCACATATTCATCTCGAAGTTTAAGGATGTTGATGGTGACTTGGTAAAGACAACTATCATGCCACGAGAGATATGGAACCTCCACCGAAGGCCGGAAGTAATAGAGGTAGTGCGAGCCGTACACTTGGAGCAATTTTTGAGATTACAGCCATGGAGAAAAAATTACATGAGGGCCCATGAGCTCATGAGCTCGATACAATATGATGGGCAGGAAATGCTCACGGACAAGGATGGATCGAAGGTGAAAGTAAAGATCACGAAAGAAATCATCAACGATGCTTTGCATTTCCTCCCAGGGCAACACCATTTGCTGGCGAAGACAAAGTCACTAGATAATGAGAAGGCATTTGTCAAAGCAAAGGGAAACAAATACAAATACAGTGACATGATAGACGGAGAGCTGGAATTGTCGATGAGATTGATCTCTCAGCATTTCAGAGTACAAAAGCCTCCTCGCTACACCGAGCCAATCCTGCACATTGTCGTAGTCATGGCTCTAGCGACGGCCGAAAATAGAACCATTCGCTGCGAATATGGTTCTTACATTTTGGAAAACCTGATTGAAGCAAATTTGAAAAGCTCAACAAAAAACAAAAGCTACATGAACGTAGGGCCAATGCTAACCAGAATAGCATACCAGGCTTTGGGAATGATTGAAGATTTTCCAGCTGCTGCCAGTTCTCAAACTGCCCTGATACAGAAAGCAAAGCTGGTTGCTCATTCCGTAAGGACGACCCCTGGCGCGACATCATCGCGCTCAGCAAAGGCCACCAACAAAAGCTCGAGTGATGAAGAAAAAATGGAGACAGATGATGAAGGAAAATCTCAAGAGTCGAAAGACAAAGGGCCATCAGAGTTTGAAGAAAGCGAGGAGGAAGACTCCACAAAGCTGCTAGAGAGAAAAAGAGGGGAGAGAAGTGCAGTACCACAGTCGGGCCTGCAAAAAGCATATGCGGAAGCTCAACAAAGAGTCGAGGAAAGAAGAACCAAGTTAAGGGCTGACAGACAGGCTAGAGTGGCTGCAACATAACAAACACAAAAAGGAAGATTCGAAAGGGAAAGGCAAGAAAGAATAGAAAATGCAACTCGCATACGCGCGGAGAAGCAAAGGTTAGAAGTAGAGCAAAAGGCCGCGGAAGTGGACATTTCTTCGCAGTCCAGTGAAGGAACGAAGGAGAAAGACGCGGCTGATGAAACAAACCAGGCAGAGCGGCTAAAGAAGATCCAAAGAGAGAGGAATCTGGAAGCACGACGGGCGGCGGATCTCACCCGCCAAAGAATCATCAAGATTTTAAAGAAAAGAAAAGTGGAAGCATCTGCTTCACGACAAGGGGAAGAGACTTCAAAAAAGATGCATGTACGAGAAGAATCAAGCCCACCTCCTCCCTCGCCTAAAAAATCGCCTCCTCCCTCGCCAAAATCTCCTCCTCCTCCCCCTTCAACCTCGCAAAAGGATTTTATACCTCCTACAAAAGCAATCGGGTACAACAAAGCCTGTCAGGCAGTGGCTGGTTTTGATTACAATCAAACTCTAAGGGAATTAGAACGGCAATTCCAGTGTCAACACTTGGTGCTGAGTGAAAAGGAAAGGAAGGTACAGGAGGTCCAGCAAAAGCAAGCATCTGGGCAAGAGGAGTTAGAAAGCCTGAAGGCGCAACTGGAACGCACAACGGAGGAAAGAGACCTTGAGCGACAACAGGCTCAGTCTCTGATCAAAGACTTGGTGGACGTCAGGACATACTTGACCGCCAAAGAAAAGGAGTGTCAAGAGTTGACGGCAAGAGTACAGAAAGCAACGGAGTAGCTTGCTTAAGAGAGCGTAAGATTTCAGAGACTTAGCAGTTCATACAATACTGTCAAAGGCACTCTGACAACTTTGATGCCGAATCAGGAACCTGCTGGGGCATTGGTCTCCACATCTGACGATGCCACAAAAGTGAACACTATAGCAGCACTAAAAGCGGAGCTAGAGCAAGAAAATCTTTGAAGACAGCTGCTCGTATCAGGAATGGTGGCCCAGACGGCAACAAATGAGCTAAAGCTAAAAGAACTGGAGCAGCACCTAGCTCAAGCAAGCGCCGAACTACATATTCAGAAGCAGATCGGTGACACGCTGCTAAAGGAAAGAGAAGATCTGCTTTTCCAACAACAAATCAAAGTTGACAAAGCTCAGAGTCAACCACAATTTCTACCCGGACAACAAAGTGCCAGATTTGCCTGGAACATCACACCAAGGGCAACCGGAGCATGAGTTTGAAGGGCCAGATGTGGATATAAGAGATGAGCTCAATGAGAGCATTCAAGACATGCCAGAGGGGCCAGCAAAGGAGTACATGCTCTATGAAAAGAAGATAATGGAGTCAGCAGCCCTGGCATACTTACAACCAGAAGAGCAGGTTGAAGGATTTGGCCATGAGTACCTCCCGTTTCCTCTGCTATGCCATGAAGCAATTTTGTGGAAGGAAAAGATGCGGCCAGCCCTGCCACGAAACAAAGATGGGGGTTACGAAGGCATTGCACTAACATCGGAAGAAGCTCAAATGCTTGTCGATGACCACCCCAAGTGGAGGCAGAAGTGGTTGGACAAAAGGCCACATGATCTAACCAATTACCACAACGCTCCTCAACATATACAAATAGATCCTACATTCTGCCCAGTCCCTCGAAGACGCACTTGGAAGGAGTTCGCCACATGCCTGAATCCCATAGCATATACGCATACTCTTTGTAGCTTTCAGGTATCTCAATATTCCTTTCACTGCCTCCCAATGTTTTTTGGGTGGGTTTGACATGTATCGACTTACTACTCCCACTGCAAATGCAATGTCTGGGCGAGTAGCAATCATTGCATACATCAAACTACCCACTGCAGACGCATATGTAATCTTATCCATTTCAGCCTGTTCTTCCTCAGACACAGGACAATCTTGTTTGCTAAGTTTCACATATGGTGGCAATGGAACACTCAGTGCCTTTCCCTTCTCCATATTGAAACGTTGCAAAACCTTGTCAATATACTCTGTTTGAGATAACCAAATCAACTTCTTTGATCTGTCTCTCTCAATGAGCATACCAAGTATATGACTTGCCTCACCCATGTCTTTCATGTCAAACGATTTTTCCATCTTTGACTTCAAAGCTGAAATTTCTTCCAAGTGCTTGCCAGCAATCAACATGTCATCCACATGCAAAATAAGGATCAGCCAACTACCATCCTTAGCCTTCTTTGTATATAGACAGTGATCGAACTCACTACGTTTGTAGCCTTGAGAAAGCATAAACTTGTGGAATTTATGGTACCATGCCCTCGGTGATTGTTTTAAGCCATAAAGACTCTTTAACAACTGGCATACCCAATCTTCCTTGCCTTTCTCAACAAACCCTTCTGGCTGCTGCATGTAAATTTCCACATCTAAATCACCATGCAAGAACGCTGTCTTGACATCCATTTGGTGCAACACCAAATCTAATATGGCAACCAATGCAAGAAAGCATCTCAATGTAGTCATCTTGACCACTGGAGAGAAGACTTCATCAAAGTCAATGCCTTGTTCTTGCTTAAAGCCCTTGCCAACAAGCCTTGCTTTGTACTTTGGCTGACTATCATGAGCGGTGATCTTATACCTGTAAACCCATTTACAAGGTAGAGCCTTTTTGCTCTGTGGTAATTTAACTAGCTTCCATGTCTTGTTTTTATGCAGAGCTGTCATTTTTGACTGCATGGCCAATTCCCAATTCTCGGAGTCCTTCATTTGCACTGCTTCCTTGTAACATGAAGGCTCATTGCAATCAGTCAACATGACATAGTTCATAGATGGAACAAACCTATCAGGAGGTCGCATGACACGTCCAGATCTACGCACAATAGGTGGCTCAGGCTCAGCCACAACCTGTGGTTCCACTCTATCCTGTCCTTGCTCCTCTTGAGCCCTGACATTTTGTCTTGCACGTGCAGGTCCATCTTCTTGGAAGACAACTCTTCTAATCTCCTCAACCCTCTCTGGTTTAGAATGATATTTGGATTCATTAAAGTGAACATCATTGCTGTGGACAACCTTTCTGGATTCGGGATCCCAAAGTCTGTACCCCATCTCACCAGAATTACCATAGCCTAGAAAGATGCACTTTCTACTCTTTGGCTCAAGTTTGTTCCTAAATTCCTTTGGAACGTGAGTATATGCCTCACAGCCAAAGACTCTGAGATGCTTGTATGAGGGCATTTTGCCTGACCATACCATCTCTGGCACTGAATCCTTATGCAAAACCTTGCTAGGAGATCTATTTACAAGGTGGACAGCTGTTGATACAGCTTCAGCCCAAAACCCATTAAGCAGCTGTGCATTAGACAACATACTTCTGACCTTCTCTTGTATGGTCCTATTCATCCTCTCAGCAACACCATTTTGAGGAGGATTGTAAGGAGCAGTAAGTTCACGTTTTATACCTTTTGACTCACAAAAGTCCTGAAAGGCCTTTGAAACATACTCTCCACCATTGTCAGTGCGTAAGCATTTAAGCTTCTTGCCACTTTGATTCTCCACAAGTGTCACAAACGTTTTGAAAACACTAAACGCTTCATCCTTGTGCTTGAGAAAGTAAACCCATACTTTCCTCGAGTAATCATCTATAAATGTCATAAAGTAAGAAGCTCCCCCTAGAGATAGGTTAGGCATAGGTCCACACAAATCACTATGAACAAGTGCCAATTGTGTATCTCTTCTACTGCTTCTATGCTTATGTGGCTGTTGTGTTTGCTTACCATACAGACAATGTTTACAAAATTCAAAATCATTAAATGAAAAGCCAGGAAAATAACCAGAACGAGACAAGATTTCCATTCCCTTCTTGGACATATGTCCTAACCGGCTATGCCACAAAGAAACGTTCGGCTGCTCCGTTACATTGATTACATTTTTAGAGACATTTGATACATAAATCATGTAAAGTCCTCCAGACTTTACTCCATGTGCTACTGTCATAGAACCCTTGGATATCTTCCACATGTTCTGTCCAAAAGTGGTGACGTAGCCAACATCATCAAGTAAACCTGTGCTGATCAAGCTCTTTGTAATTGCGGGAACATGTCTCACATTCTTCAGCGTGAAAGAAGAGCCATTCTGAAACTTCAATTGAACATCTCCAACACCTAAGATCTCACATGTCTGCCCATTGCCTAGCCGAACATGATCTTTAGTGGTCACATAAGAGGTAAACCACTCCTTGTTTGGAGACACATGAAGTGATGCCCCTGAGTCTATAATCCAGTCACTTAGGGCATTTCCATCAGATGCTGTAAGAAGAGCTGAGTCCATTGTATTCTTCATGAAGTAGATGTCTCCTGACACTAGACTGTCATCCTCTGCAACAATGTTTGTCACATTTATTTCTTGAATCTTCATTGAGGACTTGTTCTTCTCACCATGGTCTTCAGCTTTCTCTTTGCCTTTTTCTTCTTTCCATTCTCTGCAGTCTCTTTTCATGTGACCCTTCTTGCCACAATGGTAGCATTCTATGTCACTCTTGCCTTTAGCACTGCGGGACTTGCTACGAGACTGATTCCTCTTTCCACCTTTTTAATTTTCTTTGGTCCTTCCCCTAACAACTAAGGCTGTTCCTTTGCCTTTGTCCATTGTCTTTCTATTGGTTTCTTCAGTAAGCAGACTCCCTTCTACACCTGCTATGTTCAAACCATCTGGAGGTGCAGAATTACTCAAAGCTGTGCGAAAAGTGTCCCAACTTTCCGGCAATGTGATCAACAGGAACATAGCTCTAACAGGTTCATCAAACTTGACACCTTGAGCTGACAACTGACTATAGATTGTGTTGAATTCATTCAGATGATTGGACATAGGTGTCCCTTCTTTCATCTTCAAGTCAACAAGCTTCTTAAGCCAGTATACCTGTGAAGTTACACTCTGCTTCTCATAAAGATCACTCAGCTTTAACCATGCTTGATAAGCAGACATCTCGTCTGCTACATTGAAGTAAACACTTTCTGCCAAAGTCAGCATAATGGTAGAAAGTGCCAATTCATCCATTTCGCTCCATTCATCTTCGTCCATATCTTCTGGTTTTATCTCCTTGAGCTTTATAGGTTTTATCTGCTTCTTTTGTACCAACACATGCCAAATCTGCTTCTTCCACAATGGGAAATTGGTTCCATCTGGCTTCTTGATATTGCAAAGAGCAGTGTCTTGTGATCCACAGCCATAGCTACGCTTCACAGTAGTTTACTTTCCTGGGAAAAATTTGGCAGAGTTCCCGCTGTAAACTGACCTCTGAACCAATATCAACTACCTGATGAACTAGTGGATGTCGCCTACAGTCTGTGTGTAGATGCGCCCGTGTCGTATGTGACACGCCTCCAAGAACTGTGAGCCGTCCTTCGATGTGTAGACAGCCACAAATCAACACTCTGGGAGTGTCGATATCCTCAGAACCTGCAATCGTAGGCCGAAAAACCCAAATTTGCAGAGTCGGATCTGCACCCGCTGAGACCACGTAGTCGAAAATGGCCTGCGCAGAACTTTGTCGAAGCCGAACGGTGACCGAGATGACCTCATAATGAAATTCTGAGCACACCAAGCCCTATTGAATTCCCACAAGATTTGGGGCCGTGTCTTTGCCTGTCGAATTTCACTCTAATCTGAGCTGGTGACTCTAGCCTCCTGCAGTGCTGCCTCGAGCCTCGATCTGAGCTCTGATACCAGTTGAAGGAGTACGAGCGGAAGTGCGACATGAGAGAGAGTGCGAGAAGAAGAGCACGACGATATGGTGAACTCGCTCTACTGTAATGTGTAGAGCATAGTGAGTTCTTATTAGGTTTTTACAAAAGAATATGTGTACATACCTGGCGGCCCGCCCACTTACCTGGGCGACCACATTGGGCTTTATACCCCAACACTGAGAAGACAACGTACGTCTGAGAGCTCCTTCTTGTTCAAACTTGTAATCTTCGCCATTGTGGCTACGGTAATCCAAATTCAGATTTGTTTATTGCATTGTGTTCCTCTCATCTTGCTCTTCCATTCAAGTGTAATCATTCAAGATTCGGTGTAAGTTTTCAACTATGAGTTTGAGGTCTTAAATCACTGTTTTGAGTGTCTATATGCGTGTTTTATGTTGTTTTGACCCTAGGAGGGGCTTTAGGGACCCTAAAACAACCCATTAGGATCATCTGTACGTTGTTTTTGCTGACTTTGGGATGAACGATCGTGATCTTTGTACCTCTCCAGAATGCTTTGACAGTGATAGTATATGTTCCTGATAATCCCCTGTAGCTTCCCTTCAAGTTTCGTGCGATTCCGATATGATTTGCATGGTAAACGGGCGTGATGACTGTAGAGCTGTGTAGGAGGACATAGGCAGATTACTTGGCGGTAATGCGTTTGATTTGCTTGTAGAGTTAGTAGTTGCATCTCTTCGAGTTCACTTCATTAGGAATGACACCCTAGTGAGTTTCCATGCCTCATCTGAGTCGCTTCCCTTGTATTGATAAATATGTTGATGCTTGAGAGCTATGCTATGGACGTCCGTCGCAGCGACTCGCAAACACGAACCTTGTGAATCGGAATCTAATCAAGGAACTTATATGTTGAACAACCTCGTGGTAGTAATTAGGACACACAAGGAAGTGTGAGTGTGGGGGTGGAAAGTGGGGGCTTGGCTCAGGTTACCAATGCCTATGAGAAGGGTGGTCCCAATTGGTCGGGACTCTTCATGTGTGAGAGAGTATCCTCAAGCTTTTTAATTTCATTTTCCTTGGTTGCGATGGTGCTCTTTGCCTCCTCGAGCGCACTAGTAGCTGTTTGCATCTGATCTTGAAGATTGTGGAAACTCCCATTCAGAAACTGCCAATGACGCAACTAGATCTCAGATCGAGCAATCTCGTGTCTATTGAGTCTCTTGCAGTAGCCCAACAAACCTTGCTCTCCATTTCCAACATATTACAATAGTGATGGAAGGTTTGTAAAAGGCGGATGGACATTGAGAGAAGGATCCTTTGGGTACAAGCATCCCTCTGTCCAGAGATCCACATTCTTCTCCCCTTGAGCGCGGCGTTCGTTGGCTGAAGGTAATGTATCCAAGCATGTCTTCTTTGTCGGAACATACTCTTGAGGTAGGCGCAGGAAAGCCCTGGAGACCTACCGCGTGAAGATCTTGCTGGGACATTGGTCATGTCGTCAAGAGGCATTGTAGGATGGAGAGATGGAGCTTGAAGGATGGAGAGATGGAAAGGATATGGGTGTGCAGGTGTAGCAGCAGGTGCAGATGCAAGGGGGATGGGTGTAGGAGAGGAGCTTAGATTAGGAGGGAGGGTGGTCAATTTTGGGGGGAATTTCTTGAAAGTTTTGGAGGGAGTCAAAAAATGCTGAATTATGAGTAATTTAGCTTAAAAATATTTTTTTTATATGTATATATGTTGGGGCCACTTTTTAGAGGGAAATAGAGTTTATTTTAAAGTTTTTGAAAAAAGTCACTTTTTTGACCTCCTTGACCCACGGATTTGATTAGGTGGCATGGGAGAGTTAAGAGGCCACTTACAAGCTGGCCAAAAAGCTAGAGAGAGAAGATAGCATTCTTCCCCCTCCCCCCCTACTTTTCAAATGGTTTAACCCCCCCCCGCCCCCCTCCCCTACTTTTCAAATGGTTACCCCCCCCTCCCCCCCCCTTCCCCCTACTTTTTTAAGGGTCAAAGGTGGAGGAGACCCTACCAAAACAGCCCCATTCAAAGCCTTTGTCCCCCTTGATCTTGGAAAGCTTCCTTGAAATTAGGGATTCTTACAAGGCCCATGGAGAGTCCATATTTTTCCTAATGCCGTTACAGCATCAAATGACATCCAAACGTAACAAAACTTCTAAGACAAATTTATAAAACCTAAGTACACATGCTTATGGTCTTAAACCCCACTTTAGGTCAAGTTCCAAAATGGTGATTATTAATAGCAGTGAATTTTTGACCTAGTTGTTTTTGACCCAAAATGCATCTAAATGCTTAGCAATGATGTCCCAATAACCCACCTATGCTTAGTTTTGATTTAAAAGTGTACATTCCTAATTATGAAGAAATTAGGCGACGGCTCGGAGACGCCAAAAGCTACGAAATACTGTGAACTGCTTACGTCAATGCGTAGAGCTCTTACCTGCTGTTGCAATGTAACAAACACAATTGCAATGTGACAACCGGGGAGGGAGTAAGAAGCGCGAGAAGGAGAGGAGTGAGTGCCGCTAGCTCACGCTATGTATTCCTTATCCAAAAAATTATAAAAAACTTACAAAAATTGGCTTTTATACCTTAGCCAAGGTTTTTGGGTGGTCAAAACTCATAATCTAGAGTTCTACCAAAGCTGGGTAATGACTGGCTGATACAATCTGGAAGCTTGTAGCCTCGAATCATTAATTTATCCGAGAACACAGGAGTTATAATATTTTCAATTTATCAAAATAATAAATGTTTTACAAAGAGAACTCTGAAAAATGATGTCCGTGTTAGCTTATAGCTAACATCCCCCCCCTCCTGACCTGTGTCGTCTCTTTCCACAGCTTGATGGGCTGAAATAGTCTTCGGATTGATGGATGGCGAGGCGGTCTTTAAGCGCATCCAGTGCCTTCTAGTATCTGATTTTTCTTTCTTTGTCTGGAACTTGTAGAAATTGCATGGTCACTTTATTCTTCAGCTCCAGAGCGGAGTAGCCTACAAATCTGGATGTGAGGTTGCTAATCACCAACACAAATATCTTCGTTCGCCAGGTGAAGAATCTAGTGTAGAAAGATTCTTCAAATGCCAATATATTGCTTGATGGTAAGAACATACATTTGGCATAGAACCTGTAAAGGACTTCTTCTAAAGGTTGCCCACTCAGATCATAGCACAAGCCTTGGTTACCTTCTAAAAATGACATCCATGGGGCTCCTGCTTGCTCAGGCTCATTAAAAACTTGGATACATGTGAGCAACATTCTATAGATTTTAAATAGCATTGCGCAGGAGAGATCTGGTAGACTCTTGAAGAAAGACATGGCGCCCATTAGGGTTTTCACCATGTATTCCTCTGTTGCTTGTCCTCTCTTTGGAGCTGGCAGTCCGGGGTAGTTCAGCTAGGTTGGCCGCTTCTTTGTCAGTGTGTCATGCTCTTGCCATGTCCTTACTCTGGGTACATGACAAAATGTGGGATCTCTTTGCAGGGCTACAAGTGCTCTTCTGAACAGAATCAAATATCTCGGATTCTTGTTCAGCCAGCTTAACCTCCACTTTGGGTGGTCTTTATCTGCACCATCTTCTTGCATGTCTTTGTAGAGCCTCTCGTTTACCTGTAGTAATTCCACTTTGATGAGAGGGTATTGTAGGGATTGCTGATGCCATTGTGCATTGATCTGATTGGGAGTGAGTTGAGTGACGTTGGAAGAGTGTAGAACTCTCAACTCCCAATCCATTGCGGCTTTCCACTGCTCATCCACCTCTTGGGTGATCTTCTCTTTCAGTGCATCCTCCTCAGCTTTGGATAGCTGGACCATTGGCACTGTGTCTGCATCTGTGATGTTAATCTAAAAATCCTGTTTACCACTCGGCTCTGCTATGGACTGTGTCTCAAACTCAGAAAATGAGACCAAGGGTATGTCTATCTGTGGCGGCTCTGAAGTGCCTGCCTCATCCTGTGTTTCTGACTTTCCATCTCTGAGGAGTTGGTTGACTCTCTTGAGATCTGCTATTTCTTTCAAGAGCTCTTCTTCTCTCCGGACCCGCATCAAAGCCAGATCCTTGAGTTCTGATTGTTCCAGCTTTAATTCCAACTCAAGATCCTTGTTCTTCTTTTCTAGTGCCTTGTACACTTCATCAGTCCCTTGATCGAGGCCACGACTGGATTTTCTCTTATTTGCCATAAGAAGATTGCCTAATCATTGATTCCCTGTTCAGAGTACTGTAAAGAGGCATTTGCAACATCCAATTGCACTTGGGTTTTCTGAGTTGACAGGGATGTCGTAAGAAGTTCATTCGTAACTTCTGTCAGGCTGCTCGTCTTTTGCTTTGCAGTCATTAGATAATTTGGTGAGAAGATCACCTAACTCCTCCATTTCTTTATGTTGTCTATCCCTAGCTAGCTGATGCTGTTCAGCTTCTGTTTTCATCTCCTGCACCTGCCTCTAAAGGTCGGTGATGACAGTCATCCTATCTTCTAACTCTCCTTGGAGAGCGTCAATCACCATTTCAGGCTCTTTGGCCTTTGTGTTGCGGCTTAGTGGTGCTATACAGAGTCTCTCCATCATGTCTTGCATCTGCCTGGCATATTCGTTTACTTGTAATATTACCTCTTCGTTTAACTGCCAATCCTCCTATCTTGCCAGCTGAGATGTGCCTGCAGCCTCATGTGTGTCTTTTTGCTGCGTCGTAGCTGCTGGTTCTTCTTGTGTGGAGGTAGAGGGTTGGTCTTTATTTGTCATCTTGAGGCCTTGTTGCCTCGGTGGTTTCTCGCTGAGTGAAAGTAGAGGGTGATGGGCTAGATCTTGTTGTCTCTTCTGGTGCTAGACTCACTTTCTTCTCTGGCTCGGGTTCTTTCGCTTGTGGAGTGGTAGCCTCTTTTTCTAGCTCTGCTTCATTATCAGCCTCTTGTGTAGATTCACTTGCCTTTTTCTCTTTAGGCTTTTGAGTAGCTTCGACAACTTCCTCTTGTTCAGGCTCTGGTTCTTTCTCTTTTTGCTTCTTGTGCTGGTCAGCCTCTTGTGCAGATCCTATTTCTTTGTTGGACTTAGATTCATTGGTTTTCTCTTTCTGAGGAGATGATGGTCGGCTTGGCATGGGATGGTCCTGTTGTTTTGTAGGCAGTGAGGTGGGTCTGGGAGACTCGTAACCTTGTTCTTGTGCTTCTTCTCTAGCCGTCTCCTCGGCTTGTCTCTGTTCCTTTCCCTCCTTGTCTTTTCTAGCCGCTTCTTCTGCTTCCTTCAACCTAAGGGCTTCAGCTTCTTGGTACATTTTCTCCAAACTCTCTGTCAGATCTTCAACTTCTTTTCTTGTGTGATGCTTCGTTCTTGTGCCTTTAATTCCACTAGGCACCCATTTCTCTGGGTCCTTCCCTTGTGCTTTTCTACTGTGCTGGTAGGCCTGTTTCTCTCTTTCAAAGCAAGCTTGTTTTTGTGCTGGCTCTTCTTGGTGGACGGCCACAACTTTTCTTTTCATTTCTTCTCTACGAGCTTTCTTTTCCTCGTTATCAGAGCTCTCGTTATTGTGCCTTTTCGGCGAGCTGTCAGCTGATTCTTCATCAGATTTATACAATCTCTTTCCTGACCTTGTAGCTCTTGGAGAGGGTTGTGTTGCCAATATCCATGTATTTTGATCAGGAGCAGGTGGTAAATTGTTAGCCATGCCAATGGCATGGTATGCTATCCTCGCCAAGACTTCTAGTGCACCCAAGTAAATGATTTTTCCTTCTTTCTTGGTGCCCTTCAAGGTGGTCAGGACCACCTGCGTGTGGTCCACTGGTTGCCTGGTTGTCGACTTGAGAACTTGAGTGAATGTGGTGGCAACTGCATGATTTGGCGTAGTGTACCTTGGTGGCCTTTTTGCCAAAAAATGGAAGTGCTGGTGGTATAAGCAGGCTGGCTCTTCCACTTTCTTGTGAATTAAATCGGCAAAGGTGGCCGCGCCGGTCTCTTTGGTAAAGGTTCCTGCTGTTTTCCTGTCTCTTGCTCTCATGGTCATTCCTTCTGTAGGTAGTCTGAGTGCCTCTGCCACTATATCTTTAGTGATGACCACTTCGACCTTGTTTCCTTGGGGGTCAGTGATCTGTGAAGTTCCATCTTCTTTAATGGTGGATAAAAGCACGTAAGATTTTTGAAAATCTACTCTGCAAGGCTCCTGTTTGTAGAAATCCCTGAGTCCCAGCCTACGGTTAGCCTCTTTGGTCTCTAGCTTTGCGGCTACATCATAGACTTCCTTTGGTAAGAGTTGCAACTCCACTTGATGTCCCTCTTCACTTTTGAACCTGGCGGTGAAGACTGTGGTATGATGCTCTTCTAGCTATTCTTTGGAGAGATAAGCTGCCTTGGTGGCTTTGACTGATTTTGGATCCAACTGATATGCGGGCAATTCCTAACCTTATCCTTTTGGTTGAGCTTCTTCTGGGGATCCTGTTCAGTGAATAGAGTGCAAAGTTAGCAGATTTGTTGGAATTTTCTCTGAAATGCCCTTTAGGCTGAAATGCTGACAATTTTGGTCCAATTTGCTTCAAATCAATTTCTGAACAAGCATAGATGCATAAAAACATGTAAGAAACAAAACTGTAAAGTCAAAACAAATATTTGCAACCAAAGTAAATAATCACGATTATTTACAGCTGAGCAAATTTTTCAACTTTTTGCAAACTTGGCTTCATAGGCTTGAAGTATATACGAAATACATGCTCTGAGTGAAATATGGGCTCATTTGGATGCATAGGGTGAAAATGGTACCAGATTTTGGCTTTAGGTCTCTGAAACAGTAGATATAAAGGAAATTTGAGATTTTGAGCTCCAAATTGGTTCAAACTTGGCTAGTGGACTTAACACATCATGTACTTTGGATATATGATGACAAAATATCCAAACTTCCTAATTTTGGCTAGAAAGTAAATAATCGTGATTATTAACTTTTCTTCCAAAATTAACATTTTTTGGTACAAACTGGTTCTAAGCATTGTACAGACCCTATATATGAGATATAAGGTGATTTGGGTCAAGAAAGGTTGTCCATAACTCAAAAATTGGTTTGCAAAGACTTCTTTGCGTTTTTTGACAATTTTCTAAGTAATGGATGATCATTTTGGCTCATACTTGATTTTTGGCATGCATTAGGTGTGTACACATGATAGATGAGGAGATGTGACAATTCCCAAGCAAAAATAATGCAAAAGTAAATAATCGTGATTATTTATAACAGTGATAAATTCTTTGCAAAACTTACAAATTTTGACCTAGACATATTCTATACACATAAAACAAGTCCTAAATTGAATTTGGTCATGTTTGGTCAAGCCGACATCACTTTATGCTTTGTCAACTCTGAAATCACCATTTTTTGTGACTACACTGCCTGTTGGGTTGGTCGGTCAATTTTTAGGCTTTGGACTTGTCCGCAACATAGTCGTGAAGCAACCTGTCCAATTCTGGCTCATTTGGAGTCAGTTTGACCCCGTATGTCGAATTTGATGCTTTGTAACCTTCGAGCCGTTTTCTGCTATTCGAGGGCTTTGCTTGATGGATTTCACCAAACCAGTCATATACATTGTATATGGACCTCATAAGCAAGCCATCTGTGGAGTCAGATCGGAATTCTGGCATTTGCCCAAAATCTAGCTTTTCTACTGGGGACCCCCTCGACCTCTCTCAAATGGTCAACTGATGATATAGAAAGGTTCTATTATGTTAGGGCATGCTATGGTTCAAATCCCATCTGATTTGGTCGAGTTGGCAGGCCGCTATGGCCATTTTTTTGTCGTAGGTCTTCGTGCACTGCTTGATTTCTAGGGCTTTAGACTAGCTACCGGCCGTACAAAATGGATCATTGACGAGTAAAGAACTTACCCCTCATGTCTCGTATGAAACGGTGCTGAAAATGGTCAACTGTGGGCTCCAGAAAAGTCGAGGGAAAGAGGTCGAAATCTCTCTCTGCAAAGGTTGCAAGTGGAAATGAGGTGGTTTTAGCCTACCTTGGATATTTATACCCGGACTTCTCAAACCAATTTTCCCCAGATTCCCCCCTTAGTCCTACTAGGCCGTGAAATCTATGTTAGACTCAAAAATTTCTCTGATCGGATTCTTGTAGCTCATTCTGCAAGAATTTTGCAAAAGTAGACCTGGCCGCCTAATTTAGGCTTCTCGCTTCCATCTTCTGATTTTATTGAAAATTTTTGTGCTTGTCCGCCTTGTCTTTTTTATCACCATCGTGTTTTCCGTTTTTCCATCTGAGCTTCCCTGCTATTTATTATTAATTTTTGACCTGCTTATTTGAAAAAATGAAAGAAAATAGCAAAATTCTCTAAAAAAGTAAAGTGAAGATCCAATAATTAAGAAAAACCATTGAAAAACAGAGATTTATTGTTTTTTTTGGGATTTTTCTATTTTTAAGCCTCATTATCAACAAAAATGATAAAACATACGCAAAAAAGGACTATTTTTGATGATTTTCAGATAGTATATACACTATTTATACTCATCCGGAAGATATTATCAGTGAATTTTCCCTTGATGATGAATTATAAGGGCATTATTAGGTAATTTTGGCAAAAATCACACGTTAACATCAAACTTTTTCCTCCCTCTTCAAACATTGCCCTTAATTACTTAATACTTAGTGCCCTTCCACCCCTCCTAGATGGCTTACTCCGGGACGACTGTGTGCATGGGTTGAACAACTGTGTCTATGCGTAGCCGTGGTTGGCTCTACCATGCTATGAAGATCAATGCAATTCAAATCAATATGCTGTGCAAGAGTTGGATCTTGAGTAATTGACTCAAGAGTTTCTGATGTCGAGGTTTGCTGTTGATGTCTTCTAAAGAGAAAATCTTGTAGCTTGTGTGCTCTTTGTTTAATTGTACCATCAGGATGCTTTAGCACACTCATTTCTTGAGATGTTAGTGGCACTTTTGTTTGTTGTCAAGCTTTTTCTCGCCATTGGTAGCTTGGTCTGCGTGGTGTTGTATGGTTTGGTGGAGTCTTTTCTGACTTAACACGCCATTGCTTGATTGGTTTTATGGTTTATGGTGAAGATAAGTGCTCCTTTTTCTTCCTGTAAGGTCTCTGACCCCGATCAAAAAGAGCACCATTGTACCATGTAATGAATATAATGGAATAAGTTACTATTTTTAGCAGTTTTCCAGATTCTGTCAGTGCCATGATGTTTAGAATGTTATAAAGCTTCAAAATGTGAATTAAAATAATTTTTGTAAAAAAATTTCCAAAAATAGTAAGTTTTTGGTCACCCGACCCGTCCAATTTTGACCGTCTCGAAAAACTGCACCCGCACCCCGAATTTCAAAAAATGCAATTTCGGACCCCGGGGGCTGCTAAATATGGCAGGTACTTGGGCCAGTACGTCTTAGTTAGAGCTTTGTATAGCAATTTTCGGCATCAAAATCCGACTCGTACGACCCGTTTTAGCCTAGAACCAAATTTCCTAAAAATTGTCCTGGGAGGTACCGGGGGCCCGAGGCTGTGTGGGAACAGGTTCCAGCCCACTCCAGACCAGCTTTAGCAGCTAGGGGGCGCCCTCTTGCCTTGTGGGAGTCCTGGGGAAGCTGCCAAGCCAGTAACTTAGTCTCAGAACCAGTTAACCAAGCCAACCTGACACTTGGTGGGTAGGGAACTGGACTTGCCATGCTTAACTGGAGAAGCTCCCAGATGCATTTAGCAACCCAGGTCGATTTTCAGCCTATAGGAGCCTATTTAAAAACCTACACACACACACACACACACACACACACACACACACACACACACACACACACACACTTATGCTCTCTCACACACACACACACAGTGCATACACACACACCTACACACACTGGGAAGGTGCTGCCGGATCACACACCTTTTGAAGAAGAAGCAAGGAGGGAGGTGCTGCCAAATTCTCGTCTCAAGAAGCTCGATTAGATAAAAAAATCGAGATATTACCAGCCCTTAATCATGGTAACCACGGTTTAATTAATGCCATCTGTAAATTCTTTTCTCTACCATCTAAATTCCTCGTCTATTATGCTTATTCCTAGTCGTAATTCTCTATAACTACTCTCTAAATTCTCCTTAATCATATTCTATTATGTAATCATCATTCCATAGCTGAATTATCGGCCATTCATCACTCTCGATTAATGATTAGTGCATGATTATTAGAATTTTCTCTCTCTAGGTAGTATAGTAACTAAGCGGTAAGCTGGTAATTGTGTAGATTGAAGAAAATCACTCTTTCTATCACTCATTAACATTGTAGCTTAATTAAATTCAATTCTAAAATGCATTAAGATGTAATTAAGGAGAAATTAATATGTCATTAAGTCTCTAAGAATTGACCTTCCTCACACATTTGCATAAGTAAAATCTGCATCATCTATTTGCTAGGAAAGAGATCAATCATACTTAATTCATCTCTGTGGTAATTCCATTAGTGAAATCCTAATTATTCTTAATCAGGTAAGCCGAATAATTATCTTAGAGCCGGTTCCCATAGAATTATGTGCCATCCTTAATGATTGCTATATGAAAAATCTAGACCTCTCATATAGGAGGGATTAATTAATGTCGCTAATCTACCTATTGGATTGTTATGATGCTTGCGAACCTTAGCTCTTTCTCCAAGCTAATCATTTAAAGTAGTGAGAAATAGCCCCGGTTAAGAGAACTCGCTTCGGTGGTGCCCACAATCGCGAGGCAGGAATGAGCAATGTCAACGGAAAGGGAAAAGCTCCCATGGAGGAACAAATACCGGCCATCTCACGGGCCATCGATGAAGAAATGGAAGAGGTAGGTCATAATTTCATTCAAGTTGTTTAAATTAACATTGCATACGTTAGTTAGGAATGCTCATATCCCCAAAACATGTTGGAGAAATCCAACGAAAACTGCGGCATTGGATTCATTGTACATTAAGTTCTAAAGTAGGAAGGTAATGCTTGATGGGTATGCTGTTTGAAAGAGGAAAGAATGTTTGCTAGGGAAAATTTAGCTCGGCATGTTCATTTTATTTCCAATGTTGAATCAGTCCTGACCTCCCTACTGATCATAGGGGGCAGAGTTCCTCGTTAGGGCTCTTGAATCCACGACTTGCTTTTTATGCGGTGGATACCCACGACTTGCTTTCTATGCGGTGGGAACCCACGTCTTGCTTTCTATGCGGTGGGAGTGTCCATGACGTGATTTTTATGCGGTGGACATACCTAGTTGTATGGGCAGCTAGGCAACAATGGGAGGAGTGAACTCTCGCTGGAGGGGGGATGTTGTACCTCCAGAACATTGGAATTTTAATGAATAAGTTTGAGTAGAATTTTTACTAGAATACTGTCTTGGTGTTGTTTGCAATACTGGTTGAAAGGCTGTCTTAACGAACAATGTGATTCGGAATTAAACAAGGAATGTTTATGTTGAACAACCTTTGTGGTAGAAATTAGGTCACGCATGAAAGTGTGAGTGTGGGGGTGGAAAATTGGGGCTTGGCTCGGGTTGCCAATGCCTACGAGATGGGTGGTCCCGATTGGTCGGGAACTCTCTGTCCCCATAGTGCTTACTCGATATTAGTAATACTCATTTCCCCTAGAGCGGTGAAATCTTGAGAGTACGTGCCTCTGAAACATGGGGAAAAAGGCAGTCAGGGTTTCTCTCCTCTTGGAAGGTGGGTCTTAGGATCGCTAGATAGTTTAAGTACGCTTCCCCTGCGAGGTGGAGCTAGATCTCCCTGCTAGTAGGCTCGAACTCGACTCACTTTGTGATGAGAGATCGTCCGCTAGTCGAACCCTGAACCATTTTGTTTGCTTCCGCAATAGATCTAGTGGCCACCAGGTTCACCATCACATCCACTGGTTGATACGGCGGGGTGGGGACCTCACACTTCCAAACCATTTCCATGTTAGGTTCCTTGCTCAAAGATGCCCATTTCTGTGTTTTACTCCTTGGAACCTTCTTTTGTTGGGTCGGTGAATTTTTAGGTACCCAGAGTTGAATTCGTTTATCCTTAAGCTGTTCTTTTGGTACCCAAATTTTCATGACTCCTTGCATGCTACTTGTAGCATTTGATTGTTGAGGGGATGGACAAGATTGATGACTTCGTGGTTTGGTCTATGTCTATTGATTGCTTCTTTTCTATTCCTCCTTGCTTGGTGCAATTGGAACAATGAGTTGCCCTCCTTTAGGTGATAGCTTTAGCTGATTTGTATCCCAATCTGGTACTACTTTTATGTTCGCATCCAGGGAATTCCAAGAATCATCATCTTATTCATGTGTTCATTTGGTAAGCATACAAATTGATAAGGACAGGAACATCCATGTACTATCACGTTGAAGTTGACTACTCCCAATGTTGGAGTTGGGTTCATGTTGCATCCTTTGATTGTCGTTATTCCTGCTGTCAATGCTTGACTTGTTGCCTTGTTGTATGTGGAATAACTGACTGCATTTACTCTAGCTCCTATGTCGACCAAAGCATTGGTGCTATGATTGTTGAGCTGTACTTTGATGCGCAGGTCTATTCCATCTAACCAGTCACATCATTTGTTGAAGCTGTATCTTTAGGAAATTCCCATTGTCGATCATCTATTTCCAGAGTATTGATGGAAATCGGTATCTGTAGATTCTTGAGAGCAGCTTTCCGCTTGAGTACCTGAAGTTGAGCTGAGCTTCATCAATAATCTGTTGTCGTTTAATCTTCCTTTGCTTGGCTGCATGCATTCTTTCTAGCAATTCATTGGTTAGTGGAAAATTGTATTTCTTTAAACGACATACACTAATCCAATTAGCCATTGGTTCACCATCTAGGGTGGATAACTTTACTGCTCCACTTGGAGATACATCTTCAATGAGAAACGGTCCGTTTTCCTTTTTCTTAAACTTGAGAATGTGATGCTTATGGGAATAGATTAAAACTAAGTCCCCTTTCTTGAATATTTTTGTGATTAAGTGGGAATCAAAAAACAGTTTTTGTTTCCACTTTTGTGCATGCTCATCTAGCTTTTCTAATTTTGACAATTCATGTCCAGCCCACTCAAGATTCTGTGCTACTCTTAATATCGGCAATAGAAATTCTATTGGAAGTATGGCATCAAGACCATAAACAAGGTTAAAGGGTGTAGCATTTAAAGCTGTTTTGAATGAAACTCGATAAGCCCATAGAGCAGCATGGAGATTCATTTTCCAGTCTGTCCTTCCTGAACTAACCACTTTAGTCAGCACCGAGCTAAGAGTTTTTTTGTATGATCATCTTGTCCGTTTGCTTGTGGGTGATAGGGAGCTGATTTGTTATGGATGACCATAAACTCATTAAGCAAATACTTGATTACCTCATTAACGAAATGAGTTCCCTGATCACTGACAATATCTATTGGTAGTTCATATCTCGTAAATACATACTCATTTAAGAATGCAGCAGTGGTTCTGGCATCATTCTTTTGAGTTGCTTTAGCCTCGACCCACTTGGTCAAATAGTCCGTAGCTACAATGATATATTGAGCTTGGGTTCTATAAGCAGGTAACTCTATTGGTCCAACAAAATCTATACCCCATTTTGTGAAAGCTCTAGCTTCCATCATTGGCCTTAAGGGCATGCTATCTACTCGTGTTGGCATTTTTGCTCGTTGACAAGCATCACACATTCGAACATATTTTTTGGCATCTGCAAAAAGTGTTGGCCACCATCTGCCTACTATCAAGATTGCTCTTGCGATGGTCTCACTAGAAAAGTGACCTCCAGCTAATCTAGTATGTGCTTGTTCTATAATCGAAATATACTCGTTTTCATTTGCACAAATACGCAATTGTCGATCTTTACCTCTGCGATACAATTGGTTCCCAATAAGAGCATAGTCTCTTGCTTCAGTTTCAATTGCTCTTTGACGGCATTTACTCATATCCTCAGGAAATGTTCAGCTCGATTAGATAAGCAACCAGATAATTACTCCACTTAGGAACATGTGACATTTGAAACAATGTTACATGAGGTATGGGTGTTTTTTTTTGACATTGAGGGCAATCCTTGACAAAAGATCGAACATCTCTCCTCATAATTGGCCAAAATACTCCAAGTCTCAAGATTCGTTGCATAGTTTGGTCTTCCGCAAAGTGAAGTCCTACTATGGTAACATGTGCTTGACTTAGGTACTATTATTTTTCTTCAGGATTAATGCATAAAAGTAATATTCCGTCCCGATTTTTTTGTATAGCCTACCAGCTAGTAATTGATACGTAGCCGATTGCTCGATTAATCCCATCGTGATAGGAAGTGGTATTTGTGAATCCACTTGAGCTATTGTCATCAATAACATAATGTTTTCCGACCATCTAGGTATCATTTTTGCGAAGAACAAATAGGCATCTGGTAGATCATCATCTACCCCTTTAGCTGATTCTCCTAAAAAAATCCCTGACAAATAATCTACTCGTTGATGTGTAGTGCCTTTTTAACAACCACAGTGAAATCAAATTCCAGAAGAATGATGAACCATCTCACTATTTTTCTTGTGCTGCATGGCTTGTTGACCAAATACAACAAAGCTTGGTGGTCCACAAAGAACATAAACTTGTTGGAAGGTAATGTCTATACTTTTTAATGACATAGATCATTCCTAATCCTTCCCTTTTGGTGGTGGTGTAATTCTTTTCCGCCATGTTCAATTGTCGGCTAGCATATGAAATAGGAAATTCAATTTTCCCATCTCCTGGTTGAGCTAGTATACAACCGATAGCAAAATTAGAAGCATCTACAAATACGTGGAATACCTTATTCCAATCTGGTGCTTTCAATATTGGAGCTGAGGTGAGAGCTTGCTTAAGTTTCATGAAGGATTCTTCACATGCCTTGGTCCACTCAAAGTGTGTGATCAAGCTATACATGGGTTTTGCAATTATAGCATACATGTAGATGAACCATCGGTAATATCCACAATGCCCCATGAAGGCTTGTACCCCCTTTATTGTTGTTGGTCTAGGCAAATCAGCAATGACATAAATTTTTTCAATATCTGTAGCTATGCCATTTTTAGACACTATATGTCCAAGAATTTTTCCTTGTCTACCCATGAATGTGCACTTTTCAAGATTTAAGAAAATCCTATAAAGTCTACATTTTTTGAATACCTTTTTGAGGTGTTGAAAATGATCAACCCGGATTGATGAATGTACACATAGATCATCCATATATACTTCTCAAGATTTCCTAAGATATTCTTTGAAGGCATGGCTCATCAACCTTTGAAATGTGGCTGGAGCATTAGTTAACCCAAACGGCATAACCCAATAGGCAAATATACCCCATCTGTTGCAAAAGCAGTTTTATGTTGATATTTTGGGTCAACCAAAAGTTGATTGTATCTTGAAAAGCCGTCTAAGAAGCTGTAAGCTTCTTTTCCTGCAGATTGGTTTAAAACATGCTCAGTTATTGAAAGAGGAAAGTTGTCTCTAATGGTAGCTGCATTCACCTTTTTGAGATTAACACACACTCGTAATTTTCCATTCTTCTTGGGTACTACCACAATTGGAGACACCCAATCGGTGTGTTCAATTTCATAAATGAATTCGGCTTCCTTTAGTTTTTCAATCTCTTCTTTTATTTTCTTGGCAAATGTTTCATTATACGTATATGGCCTTTGTCTACTTGGTTTCGCATCATCTCTCATGGGTATGGTATATTGACAAATTTCTGGATCAACACCCTTGAGATCCTTGTACGACCAAGCGAAGATATCTTGGTATTCCTTTAACAAGCTCAGTAAAAGCTTTTCTTCTTCTTTTGTTAGATCATTCGCAATGTAAGTAGGTCTAGGCTCTTCTCCTGGTTCATCCAAATCTATCCTTATAGCGTTTTCAGGTCCTTCATAAGACGCGCCTTGTTTCCGTAGTTCCCTAACAGGTTGTTCGACTATGATTTTCTGATCTTGGAGAGTATACTTTTTGTAATGGGATGGAACACACATTACATCCTTACCATTCTCTTCTGTGGTTTCCATTTTAGTTGTGTATATCTCCTTTAGAGACTTTTTCAACTCTTGATGTTTCTTTTTCCGCTCGACTCTGGTCATGAGTGGTTTCTTATCTTGTGATTTTTCTTGAGTACCCTTCCTTGTTTTTCTCAATGTTTGAGACATTTCTGAGTTTTTGTTTGAAGGATATCTGCCAGTTATTTTTTCCTTAACACAATCATTTGCATCTATTTGCATCAGGAATTGTGTTCTACTGGAGACTGATGGCATAGGTCTTGTTTTCACAATTTTGGTGTCTCTTTTTTGTCTATACCATTTTTTTCTTCTTGATTTTTGGTTTGGAAAGTTAAAAAACTTTTCCTCCCCTCCTTTTAAGAGTATCTTAGCTCTTATATATTCTTTTTCTGACCCCGAACCTTCTGAGGTAGCTGAGTTTTCATCTAACTCATCAATTGCATCGTAATAGAGGTCCGAAAAGACTTGTTGAGCTTTCATGAAGTCCTTGGGTTCCTCATCTTGCCTTCAATGTTGAGGATTGAAATCATTTGGATGGGAATTATGTCGTAGCCATCCTCATTGCAAAATTGAGTAGGCATAGACGTATTCACACATACATCCATTGTCGCTAAAATTTGAGTCCACTTGAATGGCTCAAGCAAATGCTCTGGAAAGGGTTCAGTTACATAGGGTTCGTCTGTGCAGTCTCTTTCTAGGATACATTTTCTAGTCTTAAGCTTCCATTTTCTGAAGCTCCACACATCCAAATAGGAGTGTCTTTGTTTAATCAGGATGGAAGTTTAGTTTCAACCGAAGAGACTAAATCAAACTCTTTGATGGGTGTTTTCAAGACATCTCTATAAGTGTGATCTTTTAGATTTACTCTTGTTATAGATCCCACTTGCTTCAAGTACATATAGTTGTTTCCCCAATCTTGGATAAGCTGTACCTGTCGCATGAAAGGTCTTCCCAATATGATTTCATAGTTGAGTTTTTTCCCAAAGTCTACTATGGAAAAAGTGTGTTGATATTCAATTCCATAGGAATTGACCATCACTTTTTTAAGCAGCCCTAATGGTCTCTCAATGTGTCCGTTAGCCAACTGCAATTTCATTTGAGTTTGTCTAATGACTGACTATCCCCAAGATTCCCATATTGCTTTAGTGGCTATGGCTATGTCTGCTCCACTATCTAGTATCAGCATGGTTTCAATGTCATTATATTTCACTGGGAGGGTGGTGTTTCCTTCTTCCCCTTCATAATATTCTCCGACTTTCTTCATGGGAACATATCAAATCTCTTTGTTGTCCATTTCATTTTTCAAATTTCCCAATTTTTTTGAGATTAACCCAGTTATCCCCACCTTCTCTAGGGTTTTCTGTAAATCATTCCATAAGTATGGTATGAGTTTTAACAATTCTCCCAAAGTAAGAGTGCATTGGATGGGTGTAGACATGATCGAATGAATGTTGTCTACTTCTAGGGTCTGTTCAACTCTTTTTACTTGAGTGGTCTTACACACGATGGATTCATCTTCGTTATCTCCCAAGTAAGAAGGTAATGTTTTCAAGGTCAATGGTTTCGACATTACTGAAACTTCAGATCCGCAATCCCCATACAAGGATTGTATATCCATGTTCATATCAGATGGTAGGTTATCCAACTAGACCTCCTCTATAGGAGCTGACTTTAGAGTTCGGATCCCATCATTGATCTCTCTCACTTTTTTCCATAAGTGTCCTAACCAGTCTTCCTCTACAAATGGAATTCTGAATAAGGCATCTTCGTTGTCAGGCACTATAAGTTCTGGTTCTTTTGTTTCAAGGTGGGGTTCTGCCACCACATCGGATTTTTCTTTAGTGTCTCTTACCACAAGCTCCTCAGGTTTTGCGATACTTTCAAGCTTGGGTTTTTGTTTTTCCAGCATTTCTTGCGTGATTCTTATCAAATTTTGATAAGCTTCCAGCTTTGCTGCTTGCATGTCTGAAGAAGGATAGTTTTTCCACTTGTTTTCCATGTTTTGGCATGCTTTAAGTCCTGCTTGGTAGGCTTCCAAGGCGGCATTATTAGGCTCAAAAATTTAATCAACCAAAATGGATCCTCCAGATTTCACGGTTGTTTCCTTGAATTCACTTCCAGTTTCTTTCAACTTTTCTTGGAATATCTTTTTGCTTTCTCCTCAATTTCAAATGCTTGTTTTTGTTTTCTCATCTCATATCTTTTGCTTCTGTTTCTTTTGATTCTTTGAGAAGAAACTTTTGTATTTTTCGGAGTTGTGTTTCTTTTTCTTGGCCTATGCTCTAGTGATTACCTTGATTGGAACAATCGGTTCACTCTCTGATGAGCTACTAGGTATCACTTGGACTACGATTACTATCGTTTTACCCTTGTTCAAAGGGTTTTTTGGACAATCTTCCAAAAAGTGTCCTCCCTTTTTGCAACATTGTATGCAATAAGCTTCAATTGGTTTGAGGTTTTTGTCAGGCTCTGGAAATTCATTTTTCCAATGATCATCAGCACCACAATTATGACAGTTTCCTGTTCTTGGCTTCGTCATGGGTCTTACCATAGGAGGTCTGACACCTTGATTAGCTACATAATACATTAGTGCGAGCTCTGGTGGAGCATAAGTCACTGTTTCTTCCACTCGTGGTGGATGTGGATTATACCAATCTCCTTCTACTATTACTGTAGATGGACTAGGCTCTGCATAGGTGTAACAGGTACTAATGCTTGTTCATCTATGTCTCCTTCAGAGTGCATGTATTTTACAGGCACTGCATTATGTCCTAGATACGGAGGTTGTTGTCCCAACATGGGTTGAGTTCTTTCCATACCCATTGGTGGTCTTTGAGCTTGGGCTATATTAGGCTGATATCTGTACATGGGTTGTCCTTGTGGCCTCATGGCCACGTACTGGACATTCCCATCATACTTTGGTCTGAAGTAGCACTCGTGGGTCTCATGGTTGGTCCATTTACCCTCGATTGCACACCCATTTTGTGGCCTAATTGGTTGTCCCTGTGGAGGTATCCCTTGTCCCGGTCCCCTCATAGGTGCTTTTTGCATGTTGTTCATCATGTCGTTCATCCTTTTTAACATATCTTCTATAGCTGAGAATGGTGCTGTAGCAGCTGTTCCCACTTGTGCTGGTTTAGTAGATGTTGTTTTCTTGCTTTGGTTATCCTTAGGGAAATCTTCTTCATTAAAAATTTTGCAATTGTCTCCTAAGTCAATAGCATCTGACATGCACGCTTCTAGGGTTGTATGCTTTTTACTATAGAGTATAGCATGAAGTTCTTTGTTTAGCAGTCCCTCTAGAAACAAAGATACAAGTCATTCTTCTGTAGGTATCTCTAGCTCTGGACATCTGATAATGTATTGTTTCATTCGAGTTGCACAATCCCTAACAGACTCACCATGTTTCTGTTTAAAGCTGTAGATTTGAGCTATTGTATTATATTTGATCCCTGTTTTGGAACAAGCAGCTACAAATCCTTGAGCTAATGTGTTTAAGTCCATGATTGACCTTGGTGGCATGTTTTGCAACCATGTCAATGCTTTTCCTTCTAATGTCATTCCAAACCCATCAAATTGAGTATGGAAATCGAATATACGCTCTTCTCTTAGCACTTTCTTAAATCTTGCTAAGTGGTCGTATGGATCCCCTGATCCACTGTATTTTTTGACCCATTTCTGAAAATCACATGGTCTGACGCGTCTGTTTGGTTAAACTCCAGGTCTTCTGACAGTTGGTCCTGTTTCGAGTCCTTCAAACCAGTCTGTTGGAAATAGTGACTCATGTAGCCCTGGACTGGCCTTAGTGTCACCCGGTTTTCTATGTGATGAGTTGTTTTTGGTTTCTTCGCTCAGATGATCTCTCATAGTGTTCATCTCTTGGAATTGTTTCTGGTCCTTGCCCCAATATCCAATATCGTATGGAATACCCTTGATATTTGGTTTGTTCTACCTCCTCAAGAGTCATCATAACAAAGTTGTTGTTATAACAATCCCTAAATAGGTAGGTTGGTAGGTCCGTTGATCCCTTATCTTTGATATTGAAGATATAGATAATCTTCATGGCCCTTAGTTGTCCTAGTTTGGCATGAGAAGTCCACAAAAGATCTTTTATGTTTCTATCTTCACAATAATAGACTCCGATCCTAGGATTATCCATACTAAGTTGTTTCAAAGGCTTCAAACCTACTTGATCATATCCCTCGAATTCTAAAGTTGGTGGTCCTTCTTTTGCTGACATATTTGGGATTATGGTGTTTACTTCTAACCCCCATTTGTCTATCACGTCAGGGTTTTTGACTTGTAAATACTGAGTTCCGTTTCGATCCATGTACATTTTTCATTGTTTGTTTGCCCTAATCTCTTCTTCGAACTCAATCCCATGGTCATCAATGCGAATAGCATACTCCTTGTTAGGGTCCAAAGTGAACCTGGGCTCCATGACGGTTAGTCTTGTAAAAAGATAGTATATGCTTATAATGCACTTTCGTTCCCGTTTCTGAGTGAGTCGAGTAAGAAGACATTTCGGATGTTGAATCTGAAAAAGTGTCTCAGACTTCTTCAAGAATTGTATGCAAGGAATTGCCTTGATTCATGCTTTCTTTGGTGGATACTCTACTGGAGGTTTCTCCGAGTATGCCCTGATTTCCTAGTACATGACTAGATCTAAGGTTCATATAGACTTATGAAGCCCTAGATAGAGTACTCACCTTTGGATTGACTTGTCGTCAATTTTCACTTGATTCGATTGCGACTTTTCGGCAAGACACCGATTCCTCGTCTGAAACCTGATTCATGTATAAATTTGATCAAGTTAGCTATTCTTCTATAAAGACAATAGAGTTTTTGCTACTCTTGTGATTGGTCTATGTGTATCACTTCAAATCGAGCTATGGGAGTCAAAATTTGACTTAGCAAAAAATCAAAGGTTTAATCTGCAACCTGGAAACTGAGTGTACATGTACCATTGTTTATCTGATTGAGACCAAAATTGCCATGTGGCTTTATATTATGTTGGTCTAACAGTGTATAAGCTCAAAAGTCAAAATTGATGTCTTTGGATAGCAGAAGTAAATAATCGCAATTATTGACTTTTTGTCAATTTTTTGCACTTGGTTTGGCAAGTATACAACTTGTTAAAGTCTTCAGACAAGTTTCAACAAGTTTGGACAAAATGTGATCAAGTATATCAACTGTTTTGCGTCCGCAGACTCTGATTTCGAGAATCTGGCTTAAGTCTCACTTTTGTGATCCAAATTTCACCAAAATTGATTTGTGAGGTCTACTTGATGTGCTTGACCTTGTGATATACTCAAATGTGCAAATTTCTCAAGTTTTGAAGCAGATATAAATAATTATGATTATTTACTCAAGCTATATTTTTGCAACTTTTTGCCCCAACTTTTACACAGATCCGTTAAGCACCTCAAGTTAAGGTCACCATCCAAGTTTCATCAAGTTTGGACAATTTTTTATCAAATGGTCATCAATTACTTGTCCACAGACTAACTTGCAAATTTGGCCACAATTCTCAATCCAGTGATCCAAATCTAGTGGTATACTGACTTGGTCAAAAAAGTTAAAAAATGGGGCAGATGTAAATAATTGTGATTATTTACTACTGACAAATTTTTGCATCTTTTTGGTCAACTGAGCATGCACACATGTTTATCACATCAATATAAGCCTATAAATCAATTTTCAACAAGTTTGGACAAAGTTTCCCCAATTTACACTCAAGATTCAAAAAGTCAATACAAACTTTAGTTTTTACCCAGTTTTTTGTCAGTTTAGTGATCCAAATCTCTTGGGCCTTTACAGAAGTTGTTTGTACACATGCAATGAGTCAATGGTATGAACCTTGGTCAATTTAGAGCAGAAAGTTAATAATCGTGATTATTAACTTCAGGCTTGAAATGAACACTTTTTTGCAATTTTTTGAAAGACAATCTTTACATGAGCTATTTTAAGCCTATGAATCAAGTCAAAACTTAATTTGGCCTAAAATATCAAACAAATTTAAATAATCTGAGTTTTGGCCAGCTCTTGAAATTTTTACCTCGAAGTGTCCTTGAGCTTACCAACTGGTTCAGACAACTCTTAGGCTTACTCTCCAGTCGGATTGAATGGTTTCGAGTCTTTTTGAGCTATTTCTAGCCGTATACCTAAAATTTTGCAAATTCCAATAACAACTCACACTTGATTCTTTCAGAGAGAGCAATGTTCTGAAATCCACCTCGGATCCTACTTACCCTACTCCTAGATTCTCATGCAATGGGGTTGTGGAAAGTGTTCACAAACACTCGTTTTCTTGTGTTTTATATTTTTTGGAGCACTGATCTTAAGACTTGTCTCGTCTACCAATCATTCTCAAAATTCTAATCTAATTCTACAATCCTACAATTCTAAAGGCACTCAACAAGTACAATTAATTTAAAACTACCTCTACACAGCAAAAGACGACAATCTTAAGCTATGCGGTTTTTAAAAGAAAGTTTTGAACTCTAGGCGAACCTAGAGGAAGTTAAAGGATAACTTCACAAGATGCTCGTGTTTTTCCCTAGTTTAGGTCTGTTTGATCCCCGACAACGGCGCCAAATGTGGGACGCATGTCTAACCTCACCATCCTATCTATTGCAGTATTAGCGAGAACCATGATTAATTTGCCAAACCATGGGACGAAGCTGACTTGACTAGTGCATAGAGGCTACAAGAGGTTGTCAATCTCTCAAAAAACAACTAACAACTTGCATCTAACTCAAGCTTTTGTTGTCTTGTTTGATTTAGTTCAGTTTCCAAAGCATCTTTCTCATGTAGCCTCTTTGCTTTCATTTTGTTTCGTTTGGCTTTCCATGATTTTCTTCTTGTTCTCACCGATATGTTCTTGATTTGTGTTTGAACAGGCAATGTGGTTTCCTCAGCTCGTTTTTTTCTGGTAGCTTCTTGAGCTTGAGCTCGAGTCATCACCTTTACAGGAATGGAGGGTTCTACCTCGGATCCGCTTGAACAAGGCATCACACCTACAATAATTATTGTTGCTTTTCCTTTGTAGTCTTGATTTTTAGCACAGTGTTGGCGTAGATGGTCTATCCCACAACGTTCACAAAATACAAATAATTCGATTTGTAAACCCTTGTTTGGACAACTTCGTGCCCAATGATCACCTCCACATTCATAGCATGGACCTTCTTGTTTCACAGTTGGTGATCCAGCCAATGGTTGTTCTATCTAGTAGAATGTTCTTTGAACCATACTTCTGATGATTGGCTATGAACATGAGTGTATTCACATCCATGGAGTATTGGTTTTTCATGGATTGTGGCACATATGCTAGCTGAATGTAGTTGACTACTGCTCTACCATCTTTAGAAAATATGGTTCTTACCCTATCATACGTTGCGGTTTTTGTTGAGTACTACACCATGGAGTGGGATGATCCCCTCCACAAGTATTACATCTCCTCAATTGAGGTTGTCATACATTTAGGTTTTGTTTGTAGCCTTGGTTAATTCTTCTAATCACCCCCTCGACCACTTGATCAATGATTGGTTCCCAAGGAGTTTGAACAACTCTCTTTGTTGTTGATTCGCTCTTCAGAGATGAGGCACCACTAGTTGTGTTGTTTGTATCTTCACTCACCTCTCCATAGACCTTGCAATTGTCAACTAGATGTAGAGCTTCTCTATTGACTTGCTCAAACATTGTGCATCCTTTCAAATGTAGGTCCTTTTTTAGAGTCTTGTTTCTCAATCCCTCCATGAAGAGAACTAATAATCTCTCATTTTGTGATAGCTCTCTCAAAGGAAATCTCTCTATGTATTGTTTGAAGTGAAGCAAAGCTTCCTTCACTCTTTTGTTCACTTTTTATTTGAAAGCGTAGATTTGTGACAGTGTGTTGTGCTTGATTCCCCTTTTTGAGAACTCCTCTACAAACTCTTGTAAGAGTTGTGCTATGTTGAGAAAATCATCTCTATTTAGTGGTTGGAACCAACTCAAGGCTGTTCTTTTCAATGTCAACCCAGATCCCTCATACTGAGTATGGAAATCTGTAATCTGTTCAACTCTCAAAACTTGTTTGAAGAGTGAGACATGAGCATATGGATCCCCTGACCCACTGTAATTTGTCTTGACACATTGAGCCACTTAATATGGTCTTAGTTGTTGTGGTTCAGTCACCAATCTAACCAATTCGTGATCTCGTGGAAAGATATCTCTCGCTTTCTCCTCTGGTCTTGGAGAAAATCCCGGTGGAATCCTCTCTGTTATGTGCTCTGGCATAGTTTTGGCTGAAAGTAAGTAGAAATTGGAGTATCCTTGTACGCGTATTGTTCTAAGTCAACTACATTGACAAGTTTGTACTCACATCCATACTTATCTACCATCAAAACTTGCACTCCGATGGCATTTGTATACGTAAATGCATAGAGGTTCTTATGGGTGGTCAACTCTCTAGCATTGGGTTCTACACACTTGTAGAAGATATATGGATCCCCCTTTGTGAACATATACAAGACCTCATGAGTGTAATTTGTAAGAACTCTGATGGATTCATTGACTTTGATGAATCTCACATTTGGTTTGTTGATTAGAGGATGCATGTCCTCTATGTATTCTCCCGATCCCACTGTTGTCGGTATTGCAACGTTTTTCATGTCTCTGAGGGGAGTAGAAAACCCTGGTGGTGGATGATTTGCCATGGTCAAGAATCACTCAAAACTCTCAAGATAGTCCTTGACAAGCTCAGTCGGCTTAGTGAAACTTATCCCTTTTTGCCCCTAGTCAAGTCTTTCAAAAGTCAAGAATTTGTGACTTTTTTGGTTTCTGCAGATTGGTTCTGGGGTACCCTAAAAGTTTGTATTTAGGAAACCTAGAAATATTCAACTCTAAAAGTTTCAATTTTGCGGGTTGCCGCGACGGACGTCTGCATCATAGCTTTTTGGTACTAACATAATGTCAATACTTAGGGAAGTGACTCGGATAGGGCATGGAGACTCTTTGAGATCGTCAATCTCAAGAAGTGAATCTAAACAAGCAAACACAACACTCTACAAGAAAACCAACACTCAATGATCAGGGAAATATGTCTATGTCCTTTCTCATAGCTCTAGGTGTCACACCATTTCCGCACTCGAACGGACTCGAAATGCAACAAAACTATAGGAGGAGGTCTAAGACACCTAGGGCACTATCCTAGCAAGTTTGGTCGCAATCCGACAAGGTACCAAAATTACAATCCATCACGAAAAAGGTCCTAAAAACTGCAACAAAACATGCCAAATATGTCGTCCTATGGTCTAAGAACACTCTCCTATGGTCAAAACAACTAAAAATAGTGATTTAAGCACTCAAATCTGCAATTAAGGCTCAGATATGGGTATTCGCAAACCACAACAAAATTGACAATGCTTACACTTAAATGAAAAAGCAAAGAGAGAGGAACACAATGCAAGTTTTGGAATTGAAAATTGATTACCGAATTGTTAGAAAAGTTGATTACAAGTTGGAGCAGCTTCATAGCTCTCAAGCTACGTTTTCAAATCCCCCTTCTTCTTCTAAAGATAAGCCTCTTTTTACATTAAGGTGATTGACCTTTATATCTAGGGAATTCTAAATGGCTAGTGGTGGACTCACATGGACCTTTACAAATATCATTACAGCATTACAACTCAGGGAATTGATCCATTACTCTGGAATCAGGAATTACACAGAGTATTACTACACTAGCTCGGCAAAATAATAAACTAAAAATGTGGTTTCTGGCTACATGTCCGACCAGCTGGGCGCTTGTTCGATTTGTCCTCAAACAAGCGGTTGCCTAAGCTAAAGGAGTAGAGGATGCTTTGATGAGAGTAATTTCACTACTAATTTTATCGGGTTTGAGTGTATGTAACTCAATTTTAGTTTAATTTAATTGTGTGTGCAAGTAATTGGAAGTTAGATTTTGAGGTATGAATATCCCAAACCCCCCATTTCATCCTCAATTTTACTAATTTCATACTAATCCTTACTAATTTCCCTTCATTTTTTCATGCTAATTTTGACTGTTTTGATGCTAGTGATCACTAATTTCTACTAGCATTTGACTAATTTCACTAACCTAACCACTAATCCTTGATGTGTAATGTATGTTAAAACCCCTTATAAGAGGTGGAATCATCAATCTAATCAAGTTAATTGTGCTAATTTATGCTTAATTTGATGATTTGAGTATTTGATTTGTGATCTACATTGGTCAATTTTGGAGCCGATTTGGTGGTGCACACACTTGTGTGTGCAATGATGCGTCTTTGCGTGGAGCAAAGGAATAGCTTGGAGAGTGATTAAGATGTAAGTGCATTCACTTGCTCATTTTAATTCTTGATTGATTAATGTGGTTCATTGTGTGTTAATCAGTTGCTAAAATTAGGTGTGTAAATCAATTGACCTACACTTTGCACCTAATTTGATTCACTTGGAATGAAATTGATGGTCAATTTTGACTAATGAAACTTGTGTGTAACAAGATAATACTTAATTTTCATCAAGAATTCATGTGTGTGCATAAAGACCATTATGTGTGTAACACACCAAAGAGGGGGAAAAATTGATGAAATTCAAGTGTGTGTGCACCTAATTTTGAGTGTGTGCATGCATAAAAATTGGAGAATTGATGATATGTGAATCTGCACTCATGTAATCAATAAGAATGTTAAGAAATTCCAATCATTGGATAGGTTGAATTGCCAAAAAAATGGGCAAAGATTAAGTGTGTGTGCCCACTTGAAGACCACTTGATTCAATGATTGATGGTCAATTGGGATACCTAAATGCTCCTTGATTGTGAAATGTGCATGAAATGTGTGTCCAAGCATTAGAGATAAGCCATATTGCATTTCCAATTGAGCCAAAATTGAACTTTTGTGCTTAATTTTTGAGTGTGTGCATTGCTTGATTGGGTCAATTTAGTGTTGATTTTTGAGAAATTGAGCATGGATGCATTTTTTTATGCTTGATCAAGTGTGCAATTTGAGCATTAAATTGTGGAATTGATGTATTTTTTGCATATGATTTTGGCTTAAATTTGGGTGTGTATGTCAATCAATGGCATGTGCAATCCAATGTGTAAATGAATAATTGGTATTTTTTTACCAATTATGATGATTAATTTGGCCAAATGATTGAAATAACGCATCACAAATTGTCTTGAAGGTTGAGATAGATTGCTCAATTAGTGCTCAATTGTCGAGATTTTTAGTGTGTTTCCATGCTAATTGATTGATCAATGTGATGAGCACGGCAACGTTGCATTCATTTGTGTGTGTAATTGTGATCGAAATTCAATCATGATTAGCTATGCAAATCAAAATGACAAACCCAATTGGGTTTGAGTGATTTGGATATTGATAATGGGCAACTCAAGGTGTTATGATTGATCGGGTTGATATACCAATAGAAGATTATGTGCAATTACATATAAGTGTGTATATTGTCCAATTGAGTATAAATTGCATCAATTTTTAAATCCCAAGTCTTTGTGCATGCATGATTTTCAATTTGACTCATTTCATGTTGTGAATGCACATTCTAGGGGCTCAAATGTGGATTATGAAAGTTGGATTGAGGCCAAAAAAGTCTTTGTAATTAAGCAAAAATGAGGCCATAATTTTATGCTTGCATGACAATCAAATGCAAAAGAGGTATAAAATTGAACATAATGTTTGTGTGAAATTGAACACCAAAAGTGTATGCTTCAATCCATCATATACAACATGAGTTCACAATTATTCTTGAATTTGTGGGCGTGTGCAAGGGAATCCATTGATAATTTTTGGATTAAGGTATTTTATTGATTTTTGTTGCTCTTCTGCCTTTCTTTTGGTTATTATATGGTGTGAAAACTCCCTCTCTCTCATTAGTTGACACAGTCAAGTTGTTCACACACTAAATTTTCTTTGCCAATGTGGGAACACCCCCTTTTAAAAAAAGTCAAACATAAACCCCACTACCCACCGCCGGCTCGTTGGTTGCATGCCAATTATCTCAAATCTCTCGTTGCACACTTGCCTAGCCCGCAAAAGGTGCACTCTGAAGCTCACCCACACAATCATCTCACGGGTCATCACGAACACGTACTGCGCCACTCATTTGAATGATTTTATTGCTCCGCCTAGCATCGCTCTACAAATGCACCTGCCGACTCGTCACAGCTCACCTATTTTTTTCCTTTGAACCCACAACACACACAAGCACACCCTCGTCAAGTGGGATCAATGGTCGCTATTAATTGGGGGCGGCGGGATTGGTTTTGCACCGTCCGATGGCGAATTAATCCCCAAGTGATCGTCATGTGATCAAAATCAAAGTGAACCTTAAGGAAACTCAATGTGAACATCAAGTGATCGCCAAGTGATCCCCGTGTGATTCCCAATTGAGATGTGATCACCCTATGAACCTACCTATTCCAAAGTGATCATCGTGTGACCCCAACCATTCTAAAGTGATCACCGTGTGACCCCAACCATTCCAAAGCGATTTCCAAGTGAACACCATATTATCCGCACCTCGTCACTTTTGCCATATCATACTATGTTCTCACCCTCTTTTCAAGTGGCGCGTGATAGCTTAATGGGAGAGCCGACGTCTCTAGTGTGGGAGGTGGTGGGTTCAAATCGTGGGGGTAGACCGGCCGGAATCTTTTTATTCTTGGGAACAAACGGACGGTCCACATCTTTCAAAGATCCTGGACCGCCGATCCCACCTGACAAGGTGGTGTCAAATAGTCCCGTGGCATGCACATGCATGCTTCACCCAACCACCTTGGCCTTCGACTACCCATGGCCCCACCTTCACCAATTACTCAATATGCTCCCTCTTGCCTGTTATTGGTGCTACCAATCAACACACACACACCCACGTTCACTATTCGGTGACTGGCCCGCCACATTTGCTTCACCCTTCGTTGCTAACTCTACAACCTGGCATATCCACCCACTAGCTGCCCTACTTGATCTCGATAAATGCATACATCATTTGTTGACCATCGTGCTGCCCTATGGTGCAACCAATGCGTGCTAGCTCAGCTATAGAAAACCCTGCATTGAGTACTTTTTGGCTTCTCGATTGTGGCACAAACTTTTGATTTGCAACACAATGAAGTTGTGAACACACCCTCGCATTTATTGCACTCACAACTGGCCCTCAATCAAGTGAACACACCCATTGTTGTCTTCAAAACTCCACACACACACACACACACACACACACACACACACACACACACTCCTCTAGTTTATTCTCTCTCACAGACCTTGGGCCAAACACACTCTCATCTCGGCCTGCCTAATTTTCTCATGGACATTTTTGTACTACTCATGAGACCTCAAATACTCTTGTTTGCTTCACGTGGCACTGCTTGAGCCTGTCCCACGTGATCTTCCTTCAGTTGCTCAGCACGCACATACACAACCATGGTAAAAATGCTCTTGGTGGGTAATTTGCAGTACCCTGACTTTAGCATGTTTCTTGCAATACTACAACTTGCGTGCTTGAATTGGCAAATCTCATCCCATGGACCCACACACTTCTCTCCCGCCTACAGATGCCAGCCTGCAATGCTCATGGTGACCTCATCCCACTTGCACCTGATTTTGTCGTCATTAAATGCTCACATATTGTCATGCATATGCCACATTCCATGGCCCCATAACTGCCTCACTGGTCCACACACCTCTCTCCTCAATATCAATTCAAACCCCACCATCCCTCTCTCTCTCTCTCTCTCTCTCTCTCTCTCTCTCTCTCTCTCTCTCTCTCTCTCTCTCTCTCTCTCTCTCAACTATAGGTTGTGTCGTTGTCAATGCCATCTCAAAAATAAAAATAAGAAAAATAAAAACTACCTTTGCCTCTTTTGAAAAAAATAATAAGATGGCGTTCCCACCCATCTCTTCACCTCGAGCTCACATTATGAATGAACTTCATCGTGAGCCGCATGAAGAGGGAAAAAAACTTTGACAACTCAAACATGACCCATGATTTAGGACTTTGTAAGAGAATCATTTGGTGTACATTACGGTTTGTTTGAGTTGTTGTATTGATGGCATTGAAAGTTTTTGGTCCATAATGTGTATGAAAAATTAATTCATGTAGTAATGTTTGCACTTTGAATGGAGAAATGGCAGTGTAAGTTGCATAGGTCATCAAGGATAAGTGATGGTCAATTTTGCTAATGCGAGTATGCTAAATCACTTTTGTGCATTTTGTAACATTTAATGGCCTAGTAACTTGTGTGTAGTGGAAAATAGCATGAACATAGTGAGCATTTCATTAGAATAGGTTCCTAATGAGCATAACAAGAGTGCTTGGGTGGAGAGAGCAACAAAAAGCATAACACCTAGTTAGATAGCATGAACAATACTTCAAAAGAGAGAGACATTAAGCTATTGACAACAATTGAGGACCGGATTTACATGGAGCCTCAGGTCCCCCCTCCAAAAGGCTTTGTATTATAGATTTCTCCCATCAAGAGAGACATTTTACAATACAATTCTTTGTGTTCCTTCAATACTAGCTAGTGCAATGAAGATGGAAGCTTCAAGCACTAAGAAAAACACTTATAAAACACAACATCAATTCCCTCACGGTCTCAGACTCAAGACCTCACACACCTTCGAAGATGGTGAGAGCTAGCGGGGTATGAGAGAAGATTGAGAGGAAGAAGGAGTAGTCTTACGAGAAAGATGTACATCTCCTCACATAATCACTCATATTAGCATAGTATAGCTTAGTAATTAGCATGGTAGAGGAGATGAGCATGCATTGAAGCTTGGCTCTTGGTTGGATTTGCATCACAAAGCCAAGAGTTGTTAGTGAAGGCCCCCCTTCTCACAAGCTTGGAGTAGGTGATAAGCTTTCCATTAAAGCTTGAGAAGGAGATAGAGAGTCTTCTTGCTTCACACATGAGCTTGTGTGAGTGTGTGTGGAGTAATGACTTGAGAAAATCATCCCCCTCTCTCTCTTGGTCGACCCCTCATGCTATTTCCTCTTGCTTACACCCCATTGGACCTCTCCAGGATTAGCCAATAGGATTTCAGGAGCATAAGTGATAGCCTTCTGACATGTGTCCCCCTTTCCCCTTTTGTGAGCGCTTTAGGCAATTAATCAAAGCAACTAAACTCTCATTGGACCCCTTTGTCTCCTGGCCAATAGGAATCAGAAAAGCCATTGGGATGTTGAATCCTCATTGGACCCCTTGGGAGACTACCCAATAGTCTTCTAGAGAGATTAATTCTTATTGGTTCTTTTATTAAGTGTTTTTAAATTAATAAACTAGATTTACTCTAGCCTAATTCTCATTGTTCCACCTCCATGGCCATCCAATAGGATTTGAGTACACCTTGTGGGCATCTGGGCTAGGGAGCTGACATGTGTCCCTCATTCCCTTTGTGTAAAGGAGGTATGTGTGTGTGTGTGTCTTTCTCATCCTCTACTTGCAAGGCTCACCCCCTCCTTTGTAGGAGTTGTGAAGACTTTTTTGGTACACACACTAAGCATCCAGTTTAACTAAGCTTTGACCATTGGACACAACCTTTGAATTTTGGAACCTTAGCATTTTGGAAGTCTTAATGGGCTGAACCTTGGAGTCTTTAAAGCCCATTGTTGCACATTGCTCTTTTGCAGATGGCCCTCCCTGTGGATCCCTATTTTCTCTCCTTTGGATCCCTATTGTGGCTGGTCTGCCAGCTTAACCAATATTCTAGATTTTTCTCCCTTGGTAGTTCCCCAGATTAAATGATCAGTTTAACATGAGAAAATCATTTAGGAGAATTAGATATTAGTTATTATGACATTACCTCAACGTTTTTCTTTGTTAGGTCATGTAATGGTCCTGTGATTTGTGAGAACTTTTCTATGAAGCATCTATAGTATGCACACATACCTGTAAAGCTTCTTAGTTCATGAAGATTCCTTGGTTTAGGCCATCCTTTTATTACCTCTAGCTTTGATGGATCCATTTGGATGCCATCTTGAGAGATAATATGACCTAAATACTGAATCTCTTGCAAGAAAAATTCACTTTTCTTTCGATTAACATAAAGTTTATTCTTTCTTAGAACTTGAAATATTACCTAGAGGTGTTGCTTGTGTTCATCTAGTGAATTAGAGTAGATGATAATATCATCAAAGAACACTCCAATAAAGGTTCGGTGAGGCCTGAATAGCTTCTCCATCGATCAGTTGAATGTGGATGGTGCATTGGTAAAGACAAAGGTCATGACAATGTATTCGTAAAGACCAAACATAGTGCAAAATGTGGTCTTTACAATGTCTTGATCAACTATATGGTAGCCACTTTTTAGGTCAATCCTACTGAAGTAGGTGGACCCTTGTAGCTTATCAAATAGGTCTTCTACCTGTGGAACGGGAAACCTATTTTAGTGATCCTATTTACTGCTTATAGTCGACACACATACAATATGTGTCATCTTTCTTTTGCACTAGTAGCATGATTGACCAAAATGGAGATGAGCTAGGACTAACCATGCCCTTTTCAACTAACTCATGCACTTGCCGCAAAATCTCCTCTTGTTGAACTTGAGAAACTCTATAAGGAGGTTTATTAGGTGGTGAAATTCTTGGAAGAAGTTCAATTGCATGGTCATCATTACCTTGTTTAGAAGGTAGTTCACAAGGGATGTCGTCAATAAAGACATCTTGAAACCCCTTGAGAAAATTGGATAACTCTAATTCCTTGTGATTGCTTATATTTTCTTTTGCTAAAGCATTAGGTTCATTTTGAGAATCTTTAACAAAAATTATGTACATGGAAATAGAGCTCTTTATTGACTTATTGAAAGCTTGTGTATGTACAATGGGTATGGTGTTACACATCTCTTTGGCATCTATGTACATATCTTTTTTCCTGAACCTAAAGTAGATTCTCCTTTCAGGTAATTTAACATTGGCAGCCATGCAATCAAACCATGGTGCCCCTAGGATTACATCCTCATGCTTGAGAGGAGAGATAAAGAAGTCCTCTTTGTCCACATAGCTTTGGACATGGAGCCTCAATTTCTTGATTAAGGGAGTGACTGAAGCTTCTTGACCCTTGGGGTAGGACATCTCCCATCTCGTAAGCTTGTATGACTAGCTTGGTGGCCAACTCTATGGATATGAAATTCTAATTAGAACCAGGGTCAACCAGGGTCAAAGAGAATAAAAGCATCATGTTCTCTTACCTTTCCCCAAGCATGGCATAGAGGAGATCCTTTGTGGTGAGTTTCCTCTTCTTGGATTTTGACCAAGGTAGCTCTAGGAGGCTCATGGTAGTTGTTCTTTTGGGGAAAAGCATGGTACGCATGCCCTTGCTCGCCGCACTTGAAACAACGGTTATCCTTGTGATAACGCTCAAGCTCTTTAGGAGAGAGTTTGTTTTTGCCTTTGTAAACTACCTTCTCCTTAGCTTTGTTGGAATTTCCCTTAGGAGACTTTTGGACATTGTCCTTCCCCTTAGGCTGATTGGAACCCTTGTTTTTCGTGGGCTTAGAATTTATCTTAGCCCCTATTTGGAAATTGATTCAAGAAGCCACCATAGTATGGTGTATAACCACCAATATGGTGTGTGGCCTTTAGGAGTTGACATACACTACCATTTCTTCAGTTAAGCCCGCACAAAATTGTTTTTTTTTCTCTCCAAAATCCATCTTTTTGAATACAGTGGCTTTGAGATGTAATTCCCAAAACTTTTCTACATATTTTTGAATAGATTGGTAGGGAGAGATCTTCAAGATTTTCCATTTAATGAGTACTTTGTCTTTGGCATCGGTGGCCAAAAACTGCTTCATAATGGAAGCTCTTAAAGCTTTCCATGTTTGTGGAGCTTCATCATTGGCGTGTGGCCCGTAGGCTAGACCACCATTGCCTGGCGGACTTTTGAAAGTGCATAGCTACGTGGTGTAGCTTAGGGGACTCTGTGAAACCCTCATCTCCAAACGCCACATCGAATTTGTGGATAAAGTCCGAGACTTTGTTCGTAGCACCAAAAGTGCCATCATAGGTAAGGAAAGAGATGCTCTTCCCTCCCTCTTTGAATTTCTTGAGCTTGGACGACCTCTTCCGCGCGGCATAGGATTTCCTATGGCCTCTTCTTTTTTATGGTTCAAAAGTTGCATCATCGCTTTCTTTAGAGGATGAAGAATTTGACAAAGATGGAGAAGAGGGTGACCTCTTTCTCGCCTTTTTCTTGCCTTGATCTTCTTTGTCTACACCATCACTTTCATAAGAGGAAGAAAATGAAGAAGATGGAGAAGAGGGTGTCCTCTTTCTTGCCTTTTTCTTCTCTTGCTTTTTGTCATCCCTCTTTGAATTATGGTGTGGAGAAGTGTGTGATGGTCTTCTCCATTTAGGAGGTGATGGAGAGCGTTCAGCCCGCCTTCTTTGTGGAGCCATCTCCATCGAGGTGGCAAGAGACTCACTTCTTTCTTGTTCCTTTGGTGGGGGCTCTTGAATTCTCCTTTGAGAAGGAGATGCGTCATCAAGAAGAAAATCTTTGAGCCCTTCGTATGGATCCTCTTCTTCTTCTTGAATCGGAGAGAGGCCTCTTTTGGGAATCTCACAAGGAGCTTGGAGAATCCCATGAGCAGGAAGCTGCCGTTGCACTTCACTTTGGAGGCATGGATTGCCCATGGCTTGTTGAAGCCTAGTAACAAGGTAGTTAAAAAGCATAGAGGCATCATTAGTAGGCTGCTCATTAGCAAAATCAAAGCTATCAACATTAATTTCACTCTCTTTAATATTGTCATCCATTCTAACAACTTTTAGGTGTAGAATTTTTTAGTTGTACCTTGGCACTTCAAGCCCTAGTTGCTACTCCTCTTTACCCCTTTAGAAAAGCACTCAAGCTACTGTACCCATGGCTCAAATACCATTAATTACAAGGAATAGAAGAGAGGGTCATTCAACACCAAAACAGCATTGGCTCCTGTCAAGCTTCTAATAGCTCAATAGTGGTTAAGCCATAGGCAAGCCCCATAGGACTCCACTATTAAGACCATAGCTCTCGATGGTGATGCCCCGTTATCTGCAGCACGAAGGGAGGCGCACTGCAAGGCTGAAAAATATCTATTCTACTTACTCAATTGCAATTACTAGTACTAACCACTTATAGCTAGCTTGAGAACCTCCCTTCTTGAGCAAGAAAAGAGAAACCTTCTGCTCTGATACCAATGTAACATTTAATGTCCTAGTAACTTGTGTGTAGCGGAAAATAGCATGAATATAGTGAGCATTTCATTAGAATAGGTTCCTAATGAGCATAACAAGAGTGCTTTGGTGGAGAGAGCAACAAAAAGCATAAAACCTAGTTAGATAGCATGAAGAATACTTCAAAAGAGAGAGAAATTAAGCTATTGACAATAGTTGAGGACCGGATTTACATGGAGCCTCATGTCCCCCCTCCAAAAGTCTTTGTATTATAGGTTTCTCCCATCAAGAGAGACATTTTACAACACCATTCTTTGTGTTACTTCAATACTATCTAGTGCAATGAAGATGGAAGCTTCAAGCCTAAGAAAAACACTTATAAAACACAACATCAATTCCCTCACGGTCTCAGACCTAAGACCTCTCACACCTTCAAAGATGGTGAGAGCTAGCGGGGTATGAGAGTAGATTGAGAGGAAGAAGGAGTAGTCTTACGAGAAAGATGTACATCTCCTCACATAATCACTCATATTAGCATAGCATAGATTAGTAATTAACATGGTAGAGGAGATGAGCATGCATTGAAGCTTGACTCTTGGTTGGATTTGCATCACAAAGCCAAGAGTTGTTGCTGTAAGCCTCCCTTCTCACAAGCATGGAGTAGGTGATAAGCTTTCCATTAAATCTTGAGAAGGAGATAGAGAGTCTTCTTGCTTCACACATGAGCTTGTGTGAGTGTGTGTGGAATAATGACTTGAGAAAATCAGCCCCCTCTCTCTCTTGGTCAACCCCTCATGCTATTTCCTCTTGCTGACACACCATTGGACCTCTCCGGGCTTAGCCAATAGGATTTCAAGAGCATAAGTGATAGCCTTCTAACATGTGTCCCCCTTTCCCTTTTTTGTGAGAGCTTTAGGTAAGTAATTAATGCAACTAAACTCTCATTGGACCCCTTTGTCTCTGGACAATAGGAATCAAGCAAGCCATTGGGCTGCTAAATGCTCATCATTGGACCCCTTGGGAGACTGTCCAATAGTCGTCTAGAGAGCTTAGTTCTTATTGATTATTTTATTAAGCATTTTTAAATTAATTAAACTAGATTTACTCTAGCCTAATTCTCATTGGTCCACCTCCATGGCCATCCAATAGGATCTGGGCTAGGGAGCTGACATGTGTCCCTCATTCCCTTTGTGTAAAGGAGGCTTGTGAGTGTGTGTGTGTGTGTGTGTGTGTGTGTGTGTGTTTCTCTCTCATCCCCTACTTGCAAGGATCACCCCCTCCTTTGTAGGAGTTGTGAAGACTTTTTTGGTATACACACTAAGCATCCAATTTAACTAAGCTTTGACCATTGGACACAACCTTTGAATTTTGGAACCTTAGCATTTTGGAAGTCTTAATGGGCTGAACCTTAGGGTCTTTAAAGCCCATTGTTGCACATTTGTCTTTTGCAGATGGCCCTCCCTTTGGATCCCTACTGTGGCCGGTCTGCCAGCTTAACCACTATTCTAGTTTTTTCTCCTCTAGCACTTCCCCATATTAAATGATCAGTTTAACATGAGAAAATCATTTAGGAGAATTAGATATTAGTTATTATGACACATTTTCATTTTGACAAGTTTCGCATGGATTGCATTGAAAGTATTGAGGTTCGTGGACTAAGCATGACATTTGGTGACTAGTGAGAATGCATCAATCCTTTTTTGGCTCTAAATATGAGCATTATTTTGAAGAGGAATTGGCATTTGAGACTAAATCAAAATTTCATTGACCACTGCAACAAAGAGAGCTAACATTCTCTTCATCATATTCTTTTCTCTCTTTATTGTGTATGCCACACTGGCTACATGAAAAATGAAGGCAAAGCATCGATTGTGTATGATGATTGTGAACACTTCTATGAATTAATGAAGCTCATTATACCTATTTTTTGGTTTATGCATTGGGATACCGCCACCTTGATTGAAAAAATTGGGTGATTCTTCTCAATGATATGCACTATGAGATTTACTTGACAGTTACATTGATACATTCATGATTGGTCAAGAGTGTGCATCAACACTTGAGCTTGGCATCGATTGTTCATTTTATTTCTTGGCTTGAATGTCAAAATTCTTACATAGCACTAAGCATTGGGGTTTTCTTGAATGACCATGGGATAGCATTAAACATTGAGTTTGTGATTATGAATTATTTCAATGCTTGTGTTATAATATAAATGTTGATGTGAGAAGGTTGAGACTTCATGTAGATCTGGGAGTTGATATTGCAATATGTTGCAATATGCGGCTATTTAGAGACATCTTGTATTGTTTGATTAGAGTGTTATGATCACTAGCTCACTGTTTTGCACTAAAAATGCTAAATTTCATTTGAGCTAGTGTTTAGCAAACTTTTTGGAGCTTTAAATTGCAAAATTTGGCTTTCAGGAGCCACTTCATTTCACTTAAAAGCTGCATTATTTCCAGCTCATAGCTTGATCCAAATCTTCACTTTCATTTGCTAGCACTTAATCAGCTTTTAATCATACCTGAGAGACTTTTACGTTGCAAATGTGCTTATGTAAAAGCATTTTCTCTCTCATTTTTTATGTGTATGTATACACTTTCTACCATAGAGCACCATGTGCATAACCAACGACACTTTTTCTCTTAGGGTTTTTTTCCCTTTTACATATTTGGTTATTTGAGACCCTAGCATTAGGTTTTCAATAATGTTTCTTTGTGTGTTTCTTGGCTTTCAATAAATGGCTTTTGGAGCTTGTGTTTGCTAACACTTAGCTTCAAGAATCTTGGCTTGCAAATAAAAGGAATCAAGGGGCTTCTACAAAAGAATGGATGCTTTGCTCAAAGATGCTCAAAGAGCATGAATAGGTGAAATCCTTCCATACTATGCTCTTTCTTATTTTTACATCTCTTTGCATGCTTGGATTGGGCGAGTTTGCTACTAATCTATGGTTCAAATTCATTTTCAAAAGCTAGACATATTGAAGTTTCAACACTTTGCTTTGTGAATATTAAACTCATTGGAAATTTGTTTTAATGTGTGGTAATCATGGGTAATTGACCTTGACCTCAGGCTAATGTAGGATCATTGCTCATTAGTCCTAGACTCCTAGTGATTGTCTTAATATTCCACTCATTTCTAACATGACCTAGGGCTATGATTAGGCTTTTATTCCCTTAGTCCATTTGCCATAAGCATTTCATGATGGAAACAATAAAAAAATCCTAAAAAATGAAACATGATGGAAACAATAAAAAAGTGCTAAAAAAATGAAACAATGAAGCAAAAAGTGTCCAAAAAGAGTAGCACGAATGCTACTAGACACATGAAAATGAAAGTTCTATGTTATGTTTGTGTCTTTGATAGGCCTAGTGTCTTATTGGCACTTTGGCGGCAACGGGAATCACCTTGGCTTGCTTGATCAAGGCCCTAAATCGATGCCCTGGGCTTATAGGGGTTAGTCGTTGCCTTGGTAGGCTAGTAGGCTTTTGGAACACCTCCTTGAGGGTTCAAGGAGCCGAGAGTCGTAGCTAGACTTTCCTTGGGGTGGTCTCCTTGTGATGTGCTTTACTTTTTTCAATCAGAAGTTTTTTAAAAAAAACTTACATGAGCCTTAAAATGCTAAGTGATAATGTACTAATATATTAGGAGCTTCTTTGTGGCCATAGACATGATAGACTTGGATACTTTATTAAGATTGATCATATAGTTTTAAGGCTAGTAGGTTTATGAGCTTGCATTAGCCTAGGGTCATAATTGATTGCATGTGTTACATCCATAAATCTGAAATTTTTAGTGTTTTAATCTTCATGATAGTTTAGGTGTTTTTTTGCTTTACATTGTTTAGTTTTTGGCTATGATGACCCATATTTTAGAAGCAAAAATTCACTTTGCATTATTGTTCATTGCACTTTATGTTTTATTCATCTTTGTTGGCCTTTGATACTCATGACTTGTTTTATGTTTTACAGCTCAACATTCCTCCATGGATGTGCTCTCTACCATGTCACCGTGCTTTGGTTCAGTGGCACACCAGGACGAGCGCCAATTAGAAGGGGGGAATGTTAGCAGCGGCTAACACATGCTACATTGATTATGCATCAAGCTAGGGATGTGATATGGGTGTGTACACTATTTCCTATTCACATTGTATAATGACTTCGGCTCATTTAGGAGTTCCAAATTGTATAAGATAGAGGGCTTAACTTTATCCCATAGTAGAAAGGCTTAGAGTGCATGCCTTTGTAAGAAGCCCTTTTATGCAAAGAGGCTTCATTATTGAGGATCCATTCTTGAGTAGTCATTCTTGAGATCCCACTCTTGAGTGCTCACTCTATGGATGGCCTAGCCTTGAGCTTAATGCCCATGCTTAGAAGGTTAGTGCTAATCCTTTGTAATTAATAGCTCTTCTTAATTCATCTAATCTCTATTTTTCTCATTAATCTTGTCTTCTCTCTACATTTCCTTAATTTCATATAGTTTTGCTTTGATCTAACTATCTTCTACCATGAGCATTTCAATTAGTTGATGATTCCTCTAATTCTCTTGATTTGTGTGGTGTGAGTGCAATCTTGGTCATGTGATTAGAGTTTGTGTCTAATTGTGTGCTTATGTGTGGAGATGTAAGAGCCTTGAGCTTAATGCCACTTATGTGTGATATGATTAGAGTACCTTGGTTGGTATGTGATGATTAGGGAGTCCAACTTCAGTGCAATTAGTGTGTGCTTTGGTCATGGATGCTTGTGTTGATTGTGCTCTTGTGACTCAATAAGATTGGCAAGTCAGACTTTTGGTGTGTGTAGGAGCTGATTGATTAGTAATTAGATTATGATTAGAGTTAGTCTTTCAATGGATAATCTCTACTTACATTGGAGAGGCATTCTCTTGAATCCTCTTATTCATTGTGTCCAATGACTCTCTCACACTTAGTTGTGTGATGTTTTCATGCCCTAGCCGGGTGATACTCTCTTCGGATTGATGATTTTGTCGGAGTTAGCCTATGCTACAACTACCTCCAACATTTGGTGCCGCTGCCGGGGAGCGGTTGCCTTAGCTAGAGGAGTAGAGGATGCTTTGATGAGAGTAATTTCACTACTAATTTCATCAGTTTTGAGTGTATGTAACACAATTTTAGTTTAATTTGATTGTGTGTGCAAGTAATTGGAAGCTAAATTTTGAGTTATGAATATCCCAAACCCCCAATTCCATCCTCAATCTCACTAATTTCATACTAACCCTTACTATTTTGCTTCATTTTTTCATGCTAATTTTGACTAGTTTCAAGCTAGCGATCACTAATTTCTACTAGCATTTCACTAATTTCACTAACCTAACCACTAATCCTTGATGTGTAATGTATGTTAAATCCCCTTATAAGAGGTGGAATCATCACTCTAATCAAGTTAATTGTGCTAATTTATTCCTAATTTGATGATTTGAGTGTTTGATTTTGACCTACATTGGTCAATTTTGGAGCCGATTTGGTGGTGCACACACTTGTGTGTGCAATGATGCGTCTTCAAATGGAGCAAAGGAATAGCTTAGAGAGTGATTACAATGTAAGTGCACTCATTGCTCATTTAAATTCTTGATTGATTAATGTGGTTTAGTGTGTGTTAATCACTTGCTAAAATTAAATCAATTGACCTACACTTTGCACCTAATTTTATTCAATAGGAATGAAATTGATGGTCAATTTTTAGGAATGAAACTTGTGTGTAACAAGATAATGCTTAATTCTCATCAAGAATTCATGTGTGTGCATAAAGATCATTATGTGTGTAATGCACCAAAGAGGGAAAAAACTGCCATAAAAATCAAGTGTGTGTGCACCTAATGGCCTAGCCAGGAGAAAGAAATATGGATTTTCTAGTCTCCTATGCCAACAAGCAGCTTAATAGTGTTGAAAAGAACTATACAACCACGGAGAGAGAGGGGCTGGGGATGATATATGTTGTTAAGAATTTTTGGCATTATCTCCTTGCAAACAAATTCATATTTTTCACCAATCATCAAGTCCTCTTATACCTTGTAAACAAACCATGCAATACCAGAAGAATTGTACGATGGTTTATCATATTGCTAGAATTTGATTTTATTGTTGTGGTCAAAAAAGAAAAGACGCATCTACAAGCATATCACCTTTCTAGATTTCCAAACGAAGAAGCTCCAGAATGGGTAGATGATGACGTCCCTAATGCATATCTTATTAACGTTGAAATGATACCAAAATTTGTCTCAAGAGATAGTCAATTTACTATCCTCTATGGAGGTGAGTTCGATAGAACAGGATAGGAAAGTAAAAGATGAACAGATCCACAATCATGGTATTTCGAATTACTTGGCAGACGTTTGTATCAATTAGGCTCGGACAACAATTTTTGGCTATGCATAAGTCCAGAGGAGTACAACTGTTATATTTTGGGAGCATATGTTCAGGATTTAGCATTTCATTGCTTGCAAAAGAAAATATACCAGCACTTGCAACAATTAGGAGTTTATTGGCCAAAGTATGTGCACTAATGTTCAGGAGTACATTACTAATTGTGCAACCTACAAGTCTAAACCACTCGTAGAATATGCTACATTGTTTCAAGTGACAATTGGACCAAAATGGAGCCAATACATAATTGACTATCTAACAATGAGGATGTTTCCTGAAAATACTTCTAGGGCACAGGAAAGGGCCATAAAAATAGAGGCTTGATTTTGTACTAATTGAACATCAATTGTATAAGAGAGAAAAGGACAATCAGCTCAAGATATGTGCAATCAAAAGCATGTGTTTACCAATCCTAGAGTAGGCACATGAAGGACTCAGTGGAGGCCGTTTCAGAGGGGATAAGACGGCCTACATTACACATGGACGTATATGTTAAGAGATGCGATGTGTGTCAATGTACCAAAGTACCGATGAAGAGAGATGAGATTCCTTCAAGGCCAATGATGGGAGCCAGAGCTTTTGCTAAGTGGGGTATAGATTTCACCCCACTTCACCCCCAGCTTACAAAACTCATGTCCAATATATCATTGTGGCTACATACTATCTCACAAAGTGGGTTGAAGCTAAAGCCACATAGAAAGCAGATGCGAGGACTATTGCATAATTTCTATACAAAAATATCTTTGTTAGATATGGACTACCCATAGAAATTGTCAGTGATCGTGGCACAAATTTCCTCAATGAAGTTATTGAAAATCTTTTGGACAAATTCATGGTAGTTCACACTAAGTCTTCTCCATAGCACCCACAGGCTAATGGACAAGTTGAAGCTACCAATAAGATTCTATGCACGGTTTTGACCAAAATAGTATCTGACTCAAGAAGTTACACACCACACTGTGGGCTTATAGGGTAGCATACAAAATCCCGATTGGGACAACACCGTACAACATGGTGTTTGGCCTGAATGTGATCTTGCCATTGGAGTTCTTGATCCCCACTCTAAGAGTAGCTAAACAACTCAAAAGGACAATGGATAAGCATGTATGTTCGAAAGAGTTTAAAACAGAAGACCTTAGACTATGTCTTGGTTTACACTTTGAAATAGCATGCAAAAAAACTTAAAAAGCGAGGGATGGGACCCTAGGTGATCACCGATATATCACCAAGTAGAGTCATCAAGCTTGCTACATTGGAGGGTGAAGAAATGCCAAATTGCATTAGTGGCTATTGCCTTAAAAATTATTGTCTACCACTAACCCAAAGCTGCTTCGACAAATCCATGCAAAAGAGAAACGATCTCAAGAAAAGCAATGGGTAGTCAAAGAAGCTCAAGAAGAAGCCAAGGAGCGCATGTCAAAACGGAAGCTTCTACAACAACAACAATAGCACGGACCACCACTATGGATCAATATGATCTCAATGATTAATTTTGAAGAGGAGCACGGTGGATACAACCATAAAAGTCAAGCTCTAAGGTAATCAAGTGGAGGCCAGGGCAATCCTAGATTCTGGAGCTCAAGGAAATTTCATTTCCTACAGCCTTTACAAGCAGCTCACACTTGAGGAGCAGCTTCAACCAACAAAACAGAACATTCAAAGTTATTTAGAGCACTCAATCAAGAAATTGGGCTGGACGGTAATACATGTGCAGATTAATCAACACCTCTATCCGCATAAAGTTTATGTGGTAGAAGATAAATCAGTGCAGCATGCATTATTACTTGATCATCCATGGCAGCAAAAGTACAACGTACAGATTGATTGGAGCTCTGATACACTCAACATTCAACATGTGCAATAACATCAAGTGATTCCATTTGTGGAAGAACCAAACCACAAACCTGGTAACGGACTTAAAACTTAAGGGCAAAACATCCTTCCCTACACCAACTCAGCAATGGATTCGAAAGCACAAAAAAGAAGGTTGCTACTGTAGAACCAAGCACCAGGAATAGTCTAAGAAGTTTATTCGGCAAACCCACCAAGCAATGACCACTACTGCAGTCAATCAAGCAGTGAGTGGCACACTTAGAACAATTGTTATTTCACCACTATCTTCTTGGTACTGAAGTAATAGGAAACCTCAACATTGAATGCCAATAAGCACACCACTTATACCCTCCTCTTGCACAGCATTAACTTTTCATATGCATTGACTGAGTATGCATATAGAGCTGCATTACATGGCCAGCATTAGCACCGCTTGGTAACCTATGCACAATACATACCCTCGGGCGATACACCATCGTCCAGGAGGACTCCGACTAGGAGGGGGGGAGGCATTCTCACGATAGACTAAGAAAAGTACTAAAAGGGCATTGTTTTCTATGTTTATGGGTTTTGATTGCGTTTTATTGCAAAAAATTGGTGAAACCAAGTATATATGCCCTTATCTAATGTGATTCTACAAAGACATGAAGACAAACGCCAGTAATGAGCCTCTAGGTGTGTGTATATATGTAAAAATAACAGCTTTCATGCACAAAATTAAGGAAAATGGAGCAATCTGGCCAAAAAAACTACGGATAATTTTACATAACGGTTCATTGTGTTTTTATTAATTTATTTTGATTTATTGGTATTTTTTGAGTTACTTAAGTTATTTTCCTTTTATTTTGTTAATTTCTTGAAAAAAATAAAAAATAGAAAAAGCAAGTGAAATGGAGTCGGAACGATAAAAGAAAAGTACAAGAATGAGCAGTAAGCAAAGGACATCATATAGTGAAGCCTGGGCACAATTATGGGAAAAAGTTGCGGAAGCCCAATCCGGTCAATTTTTAGATGAAAGGGCAAATTATCTAGATATGGGTCAAGCAGAGTCCAAATGGGGAAATTTTTGAGACTAAATTGCATTTCACGACGAGATAAGAGCACATGTCAAATTTCATGGCAAGTGGTCCGGGGACCCCCAATATAAGATATTTTGGACTCACTTATTCTCTCATTTCTACTATTCACAAGTTAGAGAGAGCTAGAGAGAACTACAGCGTGTGGACTTTCTACGGCTTCATACGATGCACACAGGACACCAGTCGGCACCAGATATGAGAGGTAGGATCCTCACCATGTACTCTCCTTGCTCTACACTAACTTCATCGCGAAAACCTACAAAAACGGCAATGGGGCATCGCCGAGAAGAGACCGAAACGGGGCCGTAACACAACAAGCACTAACCTGATAGCTATGAGACTTGATAGAGGGTTAACCCTGGGCTAGAGGAACACGTCTATGACCTACTATGCTGATTTAGACTAGTCAAAAAAACCCTAATATCTTGGAGCCTACAGAAGCCGACCCAAAAGAAAGTTGTCAAAATGCTACCAAATTTCAGGAATAGGTGCTCCTCAAGGGTGCCTACAAGCCCATGTAATTGCCTCCAGAGTCAAACTACCAGGAGTTGGTCAAAACATCAAGCTAGGCTTCGAACACGCAAAGTATCATTTGGCTTTCACGGCCAAATGGTGCGTTCGTTTGCCACCAAACTTCACGGGCATCATTGACATATCACCAACAACGAACAATCGATGTGTGTGTTGGAATTTGATGGTTGAGGCAATTTTATAATTTGTTGGACATTTGTCTTTTCTTCTCATATGTCCAGACAGCAAGAAAAATCACCGTCGACCATCTCCTCCCAAAAAGACGCTTTTTGAGTGACAAATCACCAAAAAGGGTATCCGTAGGGCCAAACACTACATTGAAGCCATGTGAAGGTTCCCTCTTTCATCCACAAGCCTGGGAGTTTGAGCTCAAGAGAAATCATCGTGAGAAGTCGTCTTCAAATGAAGAAATCCATTTTACAGACTGATGACAATCATGGAATTTCTAAGCTAAACATCTGACTTTTGAAGATGAAAACTAGCTATTAGGGCCTAAGGCACAAGCACAAAGCACTTCAAAGCATCAGAGCTGATTTTTATCAAAGTAGACATCATACGCGTATGATATCTCACAACCAATTTTTGCACAAGAACTACTAATTTGAATCCACTACCACATTGTGCATACTCTCAACATGAAATACACAAAATTTCATGAGATTTGGAGCTAGTTAGGGTGTCCAATTGCCCAAAGAACGCAAAGTCTCGGCCTAATCCCATAATTTGGCTTTAGACCTACCAAAAGTGCTCCAAACCAAGTGAAATTTCACACAAGGCAAGCACATAGCATGTACATCATACCCCTAGCCTCAAATAACCATTTTCCAAAAGTAGACATCATACACGTATGATGTTTGGACTTATCACAAAGGAGTTCTATCAACATTTTTGTAAGGTTTCTAGTTTTTGAAACCTTAGAAATTGTACAAATCCTGATCAAATTAACTTGGTTGTTAAGAAAACATTGTAGAATGATCCAACTATCGCAAATATTGGTATTTTTGGAACCGTAACCAGAGCTTTACTATGGTTAGAATTTTTCAGAACAGAATTTCGATAAAATCTGAAAAAGTTACGGGCTCTCAAAGGTTACACTATGAATTTTATTAGTGAAGTAAAATTGAAAGGTTTTAGTAATTATTACTGCTAAAGACTTTTCATCCTAAAGTTCTAGAAATTGTAGATATTTCCAAGTTTAATCATTATAAGTCAGGAAAAATAGCAAAAATTGATTATGGAAGCTAGGGGGGCTATGTGGGGCTGTGTTGAACCTGCCCAAGACAAATTTAGCAGCAGGTGGTGCTCGATGGAAGTTGGGGGCTTGCTTGAGGTGCCAGGACCTGCCAGAAACAGCCCAGGGGCCCTGAAAAGCTATAAACAGACCCTCCCTTCTTCACAAAAAATTAGAGTCGGAGTCCTGGCAAATTCTCTCTCATCTAGAGGGATCTCTACTCAGAAATCACTAGAGAGCAAAGCTCTAGTTGGTTAATCAATGATAATTATCACTAATCCTTTTTAATTAGCAGAACTATGTTAATCTATTCACATTTTCTTAATTAATTCAACTAATTAAGAAGATTAAACCTATTTATACTCTAAAATTCTCTCTTAATTTTAATTCTTTACTGATTATTGACATTAAGCTTAGGGATACTAATCTAATTAATTATTATATTATATTAGGATTGAAATTACTCATTTTAACCATAAATTAATGATAATTATATTAATTAAACTTAGATTAAGATGAGATAATTATCAGAGCTGTGTTAGACTGTCAATATGCTAGGAAAGTTATGTTTTAATTTTTTGAATAATTTTTGTAATGATTTAAGTAGAATAACATTGTTTTTAAGGAAAAATAAAATGGAAAAAATAATAAACTAATCCAAAAAGCTTTGAGATAATTATCAGAGGTAAAACTCATCTTAATAAAACTTTGATAATCATCTTAACTACAAATAATTAGTTTAACTAATCATCTCAACAAAAAAAACATTATTTTTTAGGGAAAATAAAAGAGGTAAAATAACAAACTAATCCAAAAATCTTTGAGATAATTATCAGAGGTAAAACTCATATTAACAAACCCTTGGTAATTATCTTTACTACAGTTAATTAGTTTAACTAATTATCTTAAAAACACTGTTTTTAAGGAAAAATAAAAGGGAAAAAACTAATCCAAAAACCTTCCAGATAATTATCAAAGGTAAAACTCATTTTAAAAAACCCTTGATAATTATTTTAACTACAGATAATTAGCTTACCTAATTATTTCAGCATAAAAACATTATTTTTAAGAGAAAATAAAAGGAGAAAAATAGCAAATTAATACAAAAATATTTGAGATAATCATCAGGGATAAAACATATCTTAAAAAACCCATGACAATTATCTTAGCTACAGATAATTAGCTTAACTAATTATTTCAAAAGAAAAACATTGTTTTTATGGAAAAATAAAAGAGGAAAATAGCAAATTAATCCAAAAATCTTTAAGATAATTATCAAAGGTAAAATACATCTTCAAAAATCCGTGATAATTATCTTAAACTCAAATAATTAATTTACATAATTATCTCAGTAGAAAAACACTATTTTAAAGAAAAATAAAAGGGAAAAAATAGCAAGTTAACACAAAAATCTTTGAGATAATTATCAAAGGTAGAACATATCTTTAAAAACCCATGACAATTATCTTAACTACATATAATTAGTTTAACTAATTATTTTAGCAAAAAACCATTGTTTTTATGAGAAAATAAAAGAGGGAAAAGACAAATTAATCAAAAAAATCTTTGAGATAATTATCAAAGGTAAAACAAATCTTAAAAAACCAGTGATAATTATGTTAACTTGAGATAATTAGTTTACCTCATTATCTTAGTAGAAAAACACTATTTTTAAGAAAAAATTAAAAGGGGAAAATAGCAAATTAAATTAAAAAACTTTGAGATAAAAATCAAAGGTAAAGTACATCTAAAGAAACCTGTGATAATTATCTTAAACACAGATAGTTAGTTTAGGTAATTATTTTCACTAATATTAACCGATTTTGTATATAAATTAGAGAAAAGAAATTAGTAAATAAATTTATATAATTACCTGATAATTACTAGAGATCAGAAACAAGTTTTGAAGATTGGAAAGTTACCTTAGCCCAAATAATTAGTATAACAAATTACTGTCGCTCAATATTGTCTAAAGTAGACCATAAATCTAGAAGCGAAATTTATAAATCAATTTTATGATTTAGCCAGAAAATTATTAAAGATATAACATCTCAAACTCCATCTAGCATAAATATTCCAGTAGCAGATAGGTAACTCATAATTTACTAAGGCCAAAATAGGGTATTTTGGAACATAAATTAAAAGAGAAATAAAAAAAATAGCTCCAATAATTATACGATAATTGTGGGAGAATACTAATAGTACCACGAAGCTACAGGGAGAAATATCTCATCCCAATATTTAACAAGGATACGTATTTACTCCAAAAATCCTTGTTTTTGGATAAAAGAAATAAAAGAGATAAAGGAAATCCTCTTTCCGATGAAGAGGATACAATCAACAAAAGAAATAGAGCAACTCATGACCATGAGGCTGGGCCTAGTCATAGGCATATGGAGGAAAGTCTGCTACAGGTGCCAGTGCAACAACAAATGGCTGACCAGTCAGGTGGATTTCCATTTTGTTCACTTGAATCTTTAATTAGATTAAAGTTCATGTATAAATTAACATTGCATATGTAAGGACTAACTGGTCGTAAACGGAAGGTGACTTCCAAGAAACCAATGAGCAATGATTGACCTAGGAAAGAAATGTTTGATCATCCTTAAGATAGCTTGTCTCAAGACACCTCTGCTTCCTTGGAATATTTTACTCCAGGAATGAGTAATGATGGCAACTCCGCCATGGATGAGTCGGTTTCCTCAATGCACGTGGAGTCTTTACCCCGTGCTTGTTTGTGCTTGTGGATATTACTTAGAATATTAAGTTTATCCTAGACGAACCGCCCGGTTGTATGGGCAATCGATTGGCGTATGGGCGCCCGGACTATGGGTGATGGCTTTTTCCACCCGGTTTTTATAAATAAGGAATGGGTGTCGTTTTTTCACCCCTATATAGGTGCTTTGAGACAAGCCAGTACTTGTTAGAGTTACTCCATAATGACAGTACCTTGTCTTAAGTCTGAAGATGTCTGTTTGCTAAAAGAATGTTTTCAATACTATTTTCAAAGGCTGTTTTAATGAAATTCAGTTATGAAAGTTAAAAGAAATCATTATTTTAATTGTGACAAGAATGTGGTAGTAATAAATAACAAAGCAACATGTGTGAGTGCGGGGTGGTAAGTGGGGATTGACTAAGGTTGTCAATCATGGACGGGTTGACCTGATTAGTCAGGTAACTATCCATTCTCGTGCACTGAAAGCGTCTATAAACTTCTCCACTTGGAAGAGGAGTCCACCAGCGGCTGTGCCCTCACATATGTTAGGGGGGCGAAAGTATTGGCTAAGGAAACCTTAATCCGAATGATGGAAGTTATAGGGCCGTAATAATTTTTTTTTAATTCAACAGGTTGTCCCGTTTCACTGCGAGCCAGGACTAGGTCTCCTTCTAGGACAGCTATAAACCTAAACCATTATTAATGGTAAGGGTGAATTCCCTGGATTCTTCTTAGGGACTCAGATTTTATTAGGCCTAGAGACTTGTGAGGTCCCCAAACCCGCCCTATTCCTCGCATCGACGAATTACTTGATAGATTACATGGAGCCAAGGTATTCACAAAAATTGATCTCAGATCAGGTTACCATCAAATCCGGATTAAGAAAGTAGATATTTATAAAACTGTGTTCAACACCCGATATGGGCATTATGAGTTCATCGTGATGCCTTTCGGTCTTACGAATGCTCCGGCTACTTTTAACCGTCTCATGCAAGATATATTCAGAGAATATCTGGATGATTTTGTGTTGGTATTTTTTGATAATTTCTTGGTATACTCCAAAAATGAAAAAGAGCATGAAGGCCATGTACGTAAAGTACTTCATCTTCTATGCCAACATCAGTTGTCTGCCAAGATGAGTAAATGTGTGTTCTTCACGCCCGAAGTTAGCTATCTTGGATTTATAATAAACCCTGAAGGAATCTCTGTAGACCCCGCAAAGATTAAGAACATAATAGATTGGCCACAACCAAAGACAGTCAGCGAGATTCGAGGATTCTTGGGCATTACAGGATGGTATAGAATCTTTGTCAAAGATTATGCAGTCATGGCCGCACCCTTGACGCAGCTACTTAAAAAGACAGTCAAACTTACATGGGAAAAAAATAGGAGGACTGTTTCCTCAAACTAAAACAAAATCTCACACCAGCCCCTGTCCTCAAACTCCCTGACTTCACTCAAGAGTTTGAAGTAGTAACCGATGCCAATGGCCTTGCTATAGGAGGAGTCTTAAACCAAGAAGGCAGACCAGTCGCCTTTACTTCTTGGAAATTAAGAATCCATGAGCTGAATTATCCAACACATGATCTGGAACTCCTAGCCGTCATCCATGCTCTTAAGCTCTGGAGGCACTATCTTCTAGGAGGAAAGTTTCAGTTAATCACTAATCATCAAAGTCTAAAATGGATTTTTTCACAAGCAACACTCAACATGAAGCAGTGAAGATGGATAGAACTCTTATAGGAATATGATTTTGAAATAAAATATAAACCAGGAAAGGAGAATGTGGCTGTTGATGCCCTTAGCCGTAAGGTTTTTCTTGGGGCCATTTCCACAGTCGACAATCCAATCCTAGACAAGGTTAAGGAAGCCTCCCTGGAAGATGAGGATTATCAAAAACTCCTACAGGTTATCAATCAACAAGACCTAAAAGAGAAAGAGAAAGACAGAATCAAGGATTATTCACTTGAAGATGGGCTTCTCTATTATAAGTACCGGCTTTACATTCCTAAGAATCCAACATTAAAAGAGTTAATCCTTTATGAAGGACACAACGCTCCAGTCACCGGCCGTCCTGGCTATGCAAAGACCCTTAATTCCATAAGGAAAAGCTATTTTTAGCCAGGAATGAAAGGGGATATACTTTGCTACATCAAATAATGCATTTCCTGTCAAAGGATTAAGGCTGAAAGAGTAATGATGCCAGGAAAACTTCAACCTCTTGACATTCCTCAAATGAAGTGAGAACTCATTAGCATGGACTTTGTAATAGGCCTTCCTACCGTTCAAGGGGGTTACGACTCCATTATGGTGGTAGTGGACATGCTGACTAAAGTGTCTCATTTGATTCCTGTGAAAACAAGTTACACTGCATCAGACATAAGCCGTTTATTTATCAAAGAGATCTTTAGATTACACGGCTTCCTAAGAGAATAGTCAGTGACAGGGATGCAAAATTTACTTCAAAATTTTGGAAAGCTTTATTTGAATCCTTAGGTACCCAGCTATGTTTCTGTACAGCCTATCACCCTCAGACGGACGGCCAGACGGAAAGAGTGAATCAAGTTATTGAAGACATCCTTAGATCCTACTGTAGTAGAGAACCCCAAAAATGGATACAATTTCTTCCTCTAATGGAATTCGCCTATAATTTCTCATTCCATAAAAGCATTGGGATGTCACCGTTTAATGCACTTTATGGGCATGAATGTATATCACCCCTAAACTTTTTTGAAGCTTCAAAACAAATGTTGGAGGAGATGGATGCCCAAACCAAAGCCATACGACAGGACATTCAAGCAGCTAAGGACCGCCAAAAACATTACACTGATAAAAAACGGTCTGATCGGTTTTTCAAACAACGGGATAAAGTATTCCTTAGGGTACGGCCAAAGAGAAGCAATTTATCCTGGGCAAAATTCAAAAAACTAAGCCCTAGATATTGTGGACCTTATAAGGTGATAAAAATAATCAGTGATCAAGCTTACAAATTAAAGTTACCTGAACATCTCAAGGTCCATAATGTATTCCATATCAGTCTCCTAAAACCCTATATTCCAAACCCCAATCACACTCTAGACAACGAACAGATTGTAATGCAGAAGCAAGGAATTCTTGAACTCCAACCAGATTGTATTCTCGATACTAGGGAAAGAAGTCTGCAAAACAGAGTAATGAGAGAACATTTAGTAAAATGGAAGGACTACCCCACTGAAGACGCCACATGGGAGGACGAAGTATCACTTCTCAAAGATTTCTCCAAATTCGGTTGAGATGAGGACATCTCAATTCCTTAAGTTGGGGTGATTGTAAGGTTTCCAGTTTCTGAAACCTTAGAAATTGTACAAAGCCTGATCAAATTAACTTGGTTGTTAAAAAAACACTGTAGAATGATCCAACTATGGCAAATATTGGTATTTTTGGAACCATAACCAGAGTTTTACTATGGTTAAAATTTTTCAGAATAGAATTCCGATAAAATCTAGAAAAGTTACGGGCTCTAAAAGGTTACACTATGAATTTAATTAGTTAAGTAAAATTGAAAGGTTTCAGTAAGTATTACTGCTAAAGACTTTTTATCCTAAAGTTCTAGAAATTGCAGATATTTCCAAGTTTAATCATTAAAAGTCAGGAAAAATAGCAGAAATTGAATAATTTTTGTAATTATTTAAGGAGAATAACACTAATTTTTAAGAGAAAATAAAAGGGCAAAAATAACAAACTAATCCAAAAAGTTTTGAGATAAATATTAGAGATAAAAATCATCTTAAAATCTCGTTATAATTATCTTAATTACAGATAATTTGTTTAACTAATTATCTCAATAGAAAAAAACTGTTTTTAAGGAAAAATAAAAGGGGAAAATAAAAAAATAATCCAAAAATCTTTGAAATAATTATCAGAGGTAAAACTCATCTTAACAAACCTGTGATAATTATATTAACTACAAATAATTAGTTTAACTAATTATCTCAAAAAAAAAACACTATTTTTAAGGAAAAATAACAAACTAATCCAAAAAGCTTCCAGATAATTATCAATGGTAAAAAACATCTTTAGAAACTCGTGATAATTATCTTAATCTCAAAAAATTAGTTTACATAATTATCTTAGTAGAAAAACACTGTTTTAAAGGAAAAAGCTTTGAGATACTTATCAGAGGTAAAATATATCTTAAAAAACCCATGACAATTATCTTCACTATAAATAATTAGTTTAACTAATTATTTCAACAGAAAAACATTATTTTTATGAGAAAATAAAAGGGAAAAAATAGCAAATTATTCCAAAAAAGCTTTGAGATAATTATTAGAAGTAAAACACATATTTTAAAAACCCATGATAATTATCTTGACCTGAGATAATTAGTTTACCTAATTATCTCAATAGAAAAACATTGCTTTTAATTTTAAGAAAAATAGCAAATTAAAATAAAAAACTTTGAGATCATTATCAAAGATAAAGCACATATGAAAAAACCTGTGATAATTATCTTAACCACAGATAGTTAGTTTAGCTAATTATTTTAACTAATATTAACTAATTTTGTGTATAAATAAGGAAAAGAAAATTAGTAAATGAATTTATATAATTACACAAAAATTACTAGAGATCAAAAATAACTTTTAAAGATTGAAAAAATTACCTTAGCCCAAATAATTAGTATAACAGATTACCGTCACCCAATATTGTCTAAATCAAACCATAAATCTAGAAGGAAAATTTATAAATCAATTTTACGATTTAGCCAAAAAATTATTAGAGAAATTCCATCTAGGGTAAATATCCCACTAGCAGATAGGTAACTCATAATTTACTAAGGCCAAAATAGGGTATTTTGGAACATAAATCAAAGGAGAAATTTAGAAAAATAGCTCCAATAATTATACGATAATTATGGGAGAATACTAATAGTACCATGAAGCTACAGGGAGAAATATCTCATCCAAATATTTAACAAGTATACGTATTTACTCCAAAAATCCTTGTTTTTGGATAAAAGGAATAAAAGAGATTATTCATTTAATTCTCTAATCAATTAAGTCCTTTTATAAAGGCTGTCAATATGGCTCCAAAAAGAACAAGAGAAAATCCTCTTTCCAATGAAGAGGATACAATCAACAAAAGAAATAGAGCAACTCATGACCATGAGGCTGGGCCTAGTCATAGGCCTACGGAGGAAAGTCTGCAGGCGCCAGCGCAACAACAAATGGCTGACCAGTTCACAGGTGGATTTCCATTTTGTTCACTTGAGTCTTTAATTAGATTAAAGTTCATGTATAAATTAACATTGCATACATAAGAACTAGGAAGGATTAACTGGCCGTAAACGGAAGGTGACTTCCAAGAAACCAACGAGCAATGATTGTAAATAGGAAAGAAATGATTGGGCCATGACTGATTGACCTAGGAAAGAAATGTTTGATCATCCTTAAGATAGCTTGTCTCAAGACACCTCTGCTTCCTTGGAATATTTTACTCCAGGAATGAGTAATGATGGCAACTCCGCCATGGATGAGTCGGTTTCCTCAATGCACGTGGAGTCTTTACCCCGTGCTTGTTTGTGCTTGTGGATATTACTTAGGATATCAAGTTTATCCTAGAGGAACCGCCCGGTTGTATGGGCAACCGGTTGGCGTATGGGCGCCCGGACTATAGGTGATGGATTTTTCCACCCCGATTTTTATAAATAAGGAATGGGTGCCATTTTTTCACCCCTGTATAGGTGGTCTTGAGACAAGCCAGTAATGACAGTACCTTGTCTTAAGCATAAAGATGTCTATTTACTAAAAGAATGTTTTCAATACTGTTTTTAAGGGCTGTTTTAATGAAATTTAGTTATGAAAGTTAAATTAAATCATTATTCTAATTGTGACAAGAATGTGGTAGTAATTAAATAACAAATCAACATGTATGAGTGCGGGGTGGTAAGTGGGGATTGACTAAGGTTGTCAATCATGGATGGGTGGACCTGATTAGTCAGGTAACTATCCATTCCCACTCACTGAAAGCGTCTAGAAACTTCTCCACTTGGAAGAGGAGTCCACCAGCGGCGGCTCTGCCCTCACATATGTTAGGGGGGGAAAAGCGTTGGCTAAGGAAACCTTAATCCGAATGATGGAAGTTATAGGGCCGGAATAGTTTTTTTTTAATTCAACAAGTTGTCCCGTTTCCACTGCGAGACAGGACTAGGTCTCCTTCTAGGGCTATAAACCTAAACCATTATTAATGACAAGGATGAATTCCCTGGATTCTTCTTAGTGTTGGCCGGTTTGGGGACCTCACAATTTTGGGCATCCAGATTTGTAAAGCATGGTACATATAGCCTCTACACCAAGTTTCGGAACCTTTGGGCATGTTTTAATCACCATCCTTATCATTTTCCAAATCAAAGTGTCCTAAACCCCTTCTATGGACTAGGGGACATAAGCACTAGTCCAAATTCATGTTTGCACACATCAAAGCTATACACACATCATGAGCTACCTCTCCACCAAGTTTGAGCCAAAAATGCCAACCTACACATTATACACGTATCATGTCTAGACCCTTTGAATTGACATGCTACCATGATTTTGGCAACTCTCACACTTTTACCACATCATTATGAGCTCCCCATCAAATTTTCATCACCTTTGGATGTTTTTTGACCTCAATTACCCAAAAGCCGAAGTACACTAGTGGGACAAAAGTTCTCACAAGGATTTCCTATGAAGCAATAGGAGCAAGACAACCCACATAGAATGAGTGTTTGAGATTGAAAGAGCATCTTGAAGAAGAGACTCCAGCAGGAGTAGTTCCCACGTGTCTCTACGCGGCTCAAGCAAAATCTTAAGACCATGCAGGAGGATATAGAAGAGGAGCCACCAAAGAAAAATGGGAAAACAACCATGATCAAAGAAGAGCAACTATAAGAAGCTTCTAGCCAGAAAGATGCCCGGATTGAATGCCTTATAGAACATTTCAAGGCAAAGAGGACATTCAAGGCAGACTTTGAATAATATTGGGTACAAGACCCTATGAAGGTGGGTGGTAGCTCCTCTCGATCCCTCAAAGATCAGTTCAATCATTATATCAGGGCATACGGAGAGACAGAGCAAGTAATAGAGCAGCAAATCTTGAGCCATTCACCATTGACAAGGTGTAGACTATGAAGAAGAAATAACAAGAGCAACCTAAAGTTCAAGAAGAGAAGAAAAAGACAGAAGATGTCAAGACCAAAGAATGGAGTGCAACCCCACCAGAGTCTCCCCTTGCACACATGCGATTGACAAGCCCTAAACCACCGACATCTCAACGGAAGGATTTACCAAAGAAGAGATCCGAAGCTCAATTGATGCCAGAAGAGAAAGATCACAAAAATAGATACACCTATGAAGACCTTGTTGATGGGCGAGCGTCAATGCCTGTTTGGAGGTGATCACAAGTGCGCACCTAGCCAAGGCACCGTTGGGTCAGTCGGCCAAAGTTTTGATGTGATCACATTAATTTTCCGATGTTTAATACATCAAACCCTGTAAAAGTCTAATGACAATCGTCTATGTCAACTCTAAGTCAAAGATGTAATTTTTCCAATGATGTATGTAAAGGTCCATGACAAGTTGGCCCGCCGGCCACTATAGAAAGCCCTAGGTATATAATACACTAAGATTAGTGGGAAAGGGATATTATTTTTTGAAGATAAGTGACTATTGTTGTACGCACAGGGAGCGACCTCTTGGCTCCAACTTGTAATCATCGCTATTGTGGCTACGGTAATCCAAATTCAGTTTTGTTTATTGCATTGTGTTCTTCTTACTCTGCTCTTTCATTCAAGTGTAAGAATTCAAGATTCGGTGTAGGTATCAAACGCAACCGTTGTGGCCTTAAATCATTGTTTTGAGTGTTTATATGCGTATTTTATGTTGTTTTGACCCTAGGAGAGGCTTTAGGGACCCAAAAACGACCCTTTAGGATCATCCGTTTACTGTTTTTGCATACTTTGGGACGAACGATCGCGTGTACCCATCCAGAATGCTGTGACAGTGATAGGATATGCTCCTGATATTCCTCTGTAGCTTCCCTTCAAGTTTCATGCGAATCCGATATGATTTGCATGGTAAACAGGCGTGATGACTGTAGAGCTGTGTAGAAGGACATAGGCAGATTACTTGGCTTTAGTGCGTTTGATTTGCTTGTAGAGTTAGTAGTTGCATCTCTTTGAGTTCACTTGATTAGGATTGACACCCTAGTGAGTTTCCATGCCTCATCCGAGTCGCTTCCTTGGTATTGATATTTATGTTGATGCCTGAAGGCTATGCTATGGACGTCCGTCGCGGCGACCCGCAAACAACAACATGCATTATGCTTCCATTAGGTGTGTACGCATATGTGTATGCATATATTTTTTGTATTTACGGGCTCCACAGTGGGTTCCAAGTTGTACATTGATGATTAGATGAGCCTAGATACCTGCAGCATGTTATACATTTTTTGGCAAACCGCCCATTTTTTAAAAGCCCTTGTATACAAGTCCATTCACAAGATGTGAAAGGGCATTCTTAGAGAAGAGAGTGTGAGGGAGTGTGGAGAAGAAGAAGAGGAGTGGCTATGGAGCTTGGATCTTCCACATCATATGTAGTAGTCATTGGGATTAATGGAAGCTAAGTTCTCTCTACTTTCTCTTGTCTTTCAAGCTTATGTGTGTTAATGGTGTATGATTAGTGTTAATCTTCTCTTCTCTCTCAAGTTTTCCCTCTTGTTTGAGCATTCTTGCTTCACATGTGTGCTAGATTAGAGTGTGTGTGTACGTGGGATGTATACATTTCTCTTATTAGGCTTCTTTGTGTATACTTAATGTGTAATTAGAGTGTGTGTGCTTGAGATTAGAGTAAAGGGATACACCATTGTCTGCATGATTAGAGAGTTAAAGTGTAGATTGAGAGTTTGTGTGCATAGATCTTGCTTCATCGGCTTTCCCTCTTCTCCTCTCTTGCTTTACCCCTCTTCCTCGGGGGGTCACTATGTGTAAAACTACCATATCACGTGCGTTCAAGACATGTTTGTAAAACCCCTTATCTGTGAATTTTGTTAAGAATATAATGTACCCTTTTCTTTTAAAATTTGTAAGTTTTTTTCAATTTTGAAAAAATAATGCCCTTCTGTAGATATATTTTCATAAGTTTCAAGAACTTTAAATACCCTTCTGCTAAACTCACATGATAGGTTACATTTTTATTAGGTGACCTACCCGGGCCCTCTTCCTAGAGTCTTTATTCCATCACATTAGGTGCATCCATGTCTTCATGCACTAGCCGGGTTCCGATCCACCGGATTGACATTATGTTGGTGGGTTGTGCGTTGTGCTATGACCACCAATAGACCTCCTCAAAGCTAAATACTCATTTTGAGGATGCGTCTGCGGCTTTGTATGCCACCTATATACCACCATGGGTTGCAAAAGACAAAAAGAAGGCTGAAGAAAATCTTAAGTACCAAGACACACAAAGAAGACCACCAGAAGTGCAATCAACTAAAGCCTAAAGTACCAGGTTTGGTGCAGATTCCACATGTACAACAATGGAGACCGATGGAGCACCCTTGGACACCTCCTCCGACAGGAGTATTGCTTAGCATTGGCCACCAAGTTCCATCTTTTGCACCACTCCCTAGACCATCGGCAAGAAGCATGAGAGACGCCCATCAAATACTCAACAGGATCATAACGCGGTCTCTCACACTTGTCAAACAAAACAACATGCTACGCACCATGGAAGGCAATATGCAGGAAGAGTATAAGAGAATCATAAGGAATCTACAAATAGAAAATCAAAGAGCTGAGATGGAAGAATGAGAGCTTGAAACTCTCATTAAAATGCGAAGGGATACTATTACACTGTACATGCAGATATCATGGGCAAAGTCAAGAGTTTACATGAAGAAAAGGAAAGGAGGGAAGACGAGCTGGAGGTGGCTAAAGACAAAGTACTGGAGCTACAATCCAAGAGATCCAAGATGTGAGAAAAACTTAAAGCAACCCCAAGGGTTTCACGAGCAAGTGCAGGAGTAGACAACGAGGCTATACAACCCTTGGAGGCCCAGGTTGCAAGACTTCAGAGGGAATTACGACTAGAACAAAGGCAAAGACTGCACATGGCAGAAGGTTCCCTAGCCGCTGAAGAGAGATTGATGGCCCGTCAACAAGATCTAAAAAAAGAAAATGAATATCTCAAACCCCAGCTAGAAAATCTGCAAGAGTTGTTAGTAGATCAAGCAGAGGAGGCCACAAGAATGGATAGCCGTGCACAAAAACAATTGTTGGAGCTCCAACAAGAAGAGGCAAGAACACAAGAGTTAGATCAAGGGCCTAGAAACTTTGGCATCAATGCACAAAGTGATCCCATGGAGATCCCCGAAGGTACAGAAGACCTACAACACCTAGAAGAACAGATACACTCACAAGGAGAAGGAAAACGACCATTGACAGCAGAAGAGGAGGCACACCTCCAAACTTTAATTGAACAATCCACAACGGAGGACCAAAAGCAGCCTTGGAATGGGAAAAGAGAATGATTCACTTGGTTGGAGTCCAAGGCCTAGCCACAGATGTACTTAGGGAAGAGTGTATGCAGCCATCCCTCCCCTACCCTCTCCTACAATATGAAGTTTTGGCGATAAAGAAGAGAGTGGAAGCAAAAGAAACAAAGCCAATATACGAAGGGGATCTCAAGGGCCCAGAGGCTACCAAGAAGGTAGTGGATTCCCAACCAAAATGGAGAAAAGGGTGTCTCCTCAAGTGTACACAAGATTTTTGCAATACTTGGTGGAATCCCCAAAGAACATAAGGGATGACACTTTATTTTTCCCTATACCTCGCGTACGCACTTAGGGAAACCATGCTAGACTACTGAAGAAACACCCTACCTGGATCAACTACCCATCAATGCCACCACCTAAGGAGGGAGAGAGAATAGGTGTTTCTTATATGGTGAAAACCTAAAGGGCACCATTAAGACATGCACTGACTCTCCAAACTTGACGTGCATTATGATCCAAAAAATATGCAATATCCTCCTAGCCTGCCTTGAAGTGTTTGCCCCATCAAAAGCAACAGATTCCACATTACTATTGATGGGTGACACTATAACTAGGATGACATATGACTTGTCAAAGCATCCCCGGAGGTTCTACACTTGTTTTACTAAAGGCTAATGTTCTTGCCTAGCTATCACATGCAAGCCTTTGAGGAAGCCTTCTACACCAGCTTCTTCACTTATGACAGCAGGATCTTTGGCCCTATGAAGTGTTGCCATTGAGTGCTTGTGAGAGACAATTGCCACAAGGAACCATTATCACTAATGAAACAAGAGATTCGGTGTATGCCTTTTGGACATCAGAAACCAGAGTTTCACCTAACAAGAAGGACATATGTAAGAAGAAAATTGGAAGGAAAAGTGTTGTCAAACATCTTGTGCATCTACTCGATGACTCTCAGGTACCAACAAATCTTAGCAATTCTAATTTATATGGTGATTCTTAAGGCTGATTTGGTCAAGACAGTACCAAATTTGGTGGTCTGCTATATGGCAGTGGTGGTATATAGTACCTTACAAAGGTTGTATACAGAACCAGTGCATTCCTGGGTGGTTCCAGAGCTATCCTTTATAGAACCAAAGCCCTTGTGAAATACCAAATTTGGTAGTCTGCTATATGGTAGTGGTGGTATACAGTACCTTACAAAGGTTATATATAGTACCAATGCACTCCTATGTAGTTCCAAAGCTATCCTCTAAAGAACCAAAGCCCCTGTGCAGTAGCAAATTTGGTAGTCTACTGCATACTAGTGATTCCAAAGCCTATCTGTACAGTACCAAAGCCTCTGTATAGTACCTTTTCCGTCTCTACAGGAACCAAAGCCTTAATCTTTAGTACCAAAGCCTCACTCTATTTTACCAAGGCCTACTTGTGTAGTACCAAAGTCTTTGTGCAATACCAAAACTATTCCCTGTATAGTACCAAAACATTCTTGTTTATCACCAAAGAATTTGCAAAGTTTCCATATGGGTACTCTTCTCCAAACAATTCTAAAATGAGTCAAAAGCAGATAGTACAATTTTTGGTACTGCTTACAACCAATTTGGGTTCTACAGTACTATCTTTGGTACTGTTTATACAACAATTTTGGTTCTACAGTACAATATTTGGTACTGTTTACATCGAATTTTGGTTCTACATTACTATGGTACTGTTTACATCCAATTTTGGTTCTACAATACTATCTTTGGTACTATTTACATTCAATTTTGGTTCTACAGTACAATCTTTGGTACTTTTTACATCCAATTCTGGTTCTACAGTACAATCTTTGGTAGTGTGTACATCCAATTTTGGTACATTACTATCTTTGGTACTGTTTACGACCAATTTTGGTTCTACAGTACAATCTTTGGTAGTGTGTACATCCAATTTTGGTACATTACTATCTTTGGTACTGTTTACAACCAATTTTGGTTCTACAGTACTATCTTTGGTACTTTTTACATCCAATTTTGGTACATTACTATCTTTGGTAATGTTTAAAACAATCTTTGGTAGTGCTTACATCCAATTTTGGTTCTACAATACATTCTTTGGTACTGTATACAACCAATTTTGGTACTACTACACATTAGTGGCATTTTACCATTTGCATGAAGTTGGAATTTTTTAACTCTTATTGTATTGGGTCCACAGGTAGAGCTATACCAAATATTCAAGAGGACTCACCCTACAGTGGTCGTGTCTCTTAGATGCTTTGAGGAATTAAGCCATACTTTGTTCGAAAGTTGAAAGAGCGGTATACTTGCTGCTGTGTATCCCATGTGCAGATACTCTATTTCAAAGAGGCTTTTAATCAGACGTGACAAAACAAGTTTGGGCATCATGGGAAAGGTCACCTTTGCACTTGCTCCGTGTGCTGTAGAAGTGATGATATAGGAGAGTGTTTTGCAAACCAAGTAGTATGTCATCACATCACTAGTATGTGGGAATCCATGATGTACCCAAAGCCAAGAGATAGTGAATACCATGCCAAGAAATGCTTGATGGGGGACTGCTCCCAATGTGGTGTACGGAAGTTGACACTTTGTCTAGATGAGATAGCAGAGGATAGCAGGGAGGTGTCTGTGAAGGTCTTTATGGATGTTGGAACAGAAAAATTTGATGCAGGTTGGAGTGAGAAGAAGAGAAAGGACTTGATTGTGCAACGGATGAAAAGTGCTGCTTTTCTTAGCCTGTTTTCAGCCCACCTCACAGGCTTCATCAAGCACAACTTTATCTTTCTTTGGCAAGCCCAACAATTCAAGGATTGTCTGCTCAAGTTTCCTAGCAATGTCGTTGTATCACTTATTGACTTTGCAGAGAATTATTCTAATATGAGATTCAATCAATGCATTGGTGGTCTACCCAAGTCACAATACTTGTGCACATCACTAATGTAAGAAATGCAGCAGGTTGTGTTCAAAAGACACTGCACTTTTACATATCCAATGACAAGCAGCATGATACATTGTTTGTACAACATTGTCTCTTACTTCATGATAGGTGGCTGAAACAGCAAGGACATTGTTTGCAACACCATTGGGTGTGGTCAGATGGTGCGGCTTCACAATTCAAAGCACGTAGACCTCACTATTTTGTGGCCAGGTATTATCAGAAGACAGGCTTGCACATGATGCATAACTTCTCAGCATCCGGGCATGGAAAAGGAGAGCATGATGGGGCAGGGGCAGTCATCAAGAGAACCTTGACACATGAGGAATTGAAACCAGATAGCTGGCCTATGAAGTGTGCGGCTGATGTGGTGAACTATTGGAACACAACATTTTAGCCAAGAGATCGGTCTCACAGGTGTACTACACAAAGAGTCTTCTGGCTTATTGGTGTGGATGATGTGCAACACGATCTCCAATGGTAATGTGAGTGCATTGTGGGCTCCCGATCATTTCATTGTGCTGATAGGTATTCAAAGGACAACCCGTGCGTTGTGCGCTTTCGAAACCTTTCATGCTTCTATGATCCATGTATGAGTGGGCTATGGAGAAGATGCAAAAGTAGACTACACATAGAAGAATTGAGATATGTTTCCATCAAATCACTGCCGAATTCTATAAATACAGGAAGGTATGATAAAGAGGATGAGTAGGAGGATGACAGATATTCAAATTTTTTGCCGATGAGCCAAGTTTCTAACCTGCCACTGTATGAAGGAAGCCCTGAAATGTTATGTGAAATGTTGTCCATTGTGGATAACTTTGAAGTCAAAGCAGCTGAGACTAAAGAGGACTTCTACCTTATCAAATGCACGAAGGAGTTCCACCAGACGGTGAGCTCACAAAAGGATATGTGGCATAACAAGATTGTTAGAGGCGGGAAGGTTGTTGAAGGTTTCTACTATGGCCAAGTCGAAGGAAAAGTTGATACATATAGCTTACTGGATCAGACACATGTAGTCATGATCTACTCACATCTTGTAAGGGCCATACGTTTCCCGATGGAGCCTATTGTTGGATTCCCTACTCAGTTCAAGTTATCTGCTGAAGTATATAAGAACATATACATTAGAAGGCCATATGATGATGATGATGATAGTGATAATGGTGCATCCATGATACTTGAAGTTACACAATGCCAAAACCCCTAAGTGGGCAAGTCCATGCTTTTCCTCTTGGTCAGAATATATCTTTTTATCCTCAAGGTTTACTGTTGTTCTTTCTATCCTTCACTTCCAAAATACAAGTATGCACAGTAGGGTCTCCAATTACTGATTTGTCTCTTAAGATTTGCCCCTAACCAAAACTAAAATAATACTAACCAATACCAAAAGGGTGCTAACCAGTACCAAAATAATGACAAGAAGTACCAAAATTTGGTACTTTAGCCAACTTTGCATAATCACAAGACCATGGATCCAAGCTGCAACCCTAGGCTACCAAATACAAGTATGCGCAACAGGGTCTCCAATTACTCACTGTCTCTAAAAACTTTCCCTTCACTCTGATACCATGTGAAAAATAGGAGAGTGAAGGGATCTTTGTGCCATATGTGAGAATGGCAAGTATATAACTGAAATATATGAGAGAAAAAATGATATACTGAAAGGATTATCTTTATTAATAATGAAGAAACCTTGGCATACAATGTTGGTACTACAGACTACCAAACTGGGTACTGTAGACTACCAAATTGGGTACTGTAATACAATCTTAACTTGTACCAATAACAAAGAGCAAATAGTTGGTACTGTGAGTACCAGTACCAAAGCAGGTACTATGTAACACTTAGATACACAGTATTGGTACCTACTAATACCATTATATTAACACCAATGTCAGGGATCTTAAAAAGTTTGCTTTTAGACTAGAAACTACTAGACAACACCAAAAAAAAGATAGTACAGTTCAAGTACCAAACAGACAATTTGGTACTTTGGAAGTACCGAAAAATGGTACTGTGAGTACCAAATCAGGTACTATGTAACACCCAGATACACACAGTACTGGTACTTACTGATACCATTGTATTAACACCAATGTCAGGGATCTTAAAAAAGATGCTTTTAGATTAGAAACTACTAGACAACACCCAAAAAAGATAGTACAGTTCAAGCTCCAAGACAGTGTACAAAAAAGGGGGTTTCCATTATATACGTGCATGACACGATACAAATTTGGTTCAAGTACCTAAGTTCAGGAATCTCCATTACATTTTATGTGACATGATACACAAGTTCACCAAGTACAACACTTTAGGAATCTCCTAGGTTAGGGGGATCTAATCTGTAAGAGCACCCCTCCATTTGTATGAAGTAATAAGCAACGTATGGAGAGACATCATCTTGTGTGTCAAAAATTGGGTTTTTGCGAGTGTATGTTGTTGGGTACCAATCGTGTATCCAACCTTGCAACCAGGGAAAAATACAGTCCATCAGGTAATAAGGGTAATGTTTTTCAACCACCAGAGGTTCATATGATCTAATGGCAAGACAATTCTCATAGTCGTTTTTTAGGGACTTGTATCAGTCATCCACCAGTATTGTGTTGCTAGCATCAAAATGGGGGTGCCTTGCCCACACTGTCCGTAGGTTCTTTAGAAAAATAGGCTTGTTGGCCACAACGTCAGGCACGTGCGGCACCTTCGCCATACTCTATCGCCAGGTCTCACAGTCTTCTTGTGATAGTATACCTGCCATGCCATAAAGGCGATTAGAAGTCTGAGTAGCTTAACATCTAAAGCACTCAAGGCATTGTTAGCTGCAAAATACTTCTACCTCACATGCTGGGGGAAGTAAGCGTTCAACATATTTATCAATTTTTTCCTTCTACAGCAAGACCACACAATTATCTTGGCTTTCTTCTTAAGAGTTTGTATGAACTCATCATCATCTGGCCTTACATAACAAACGAGCGAGCTATTGACATGGAAGCTCATCTGCCAAAACCCAAAGGCCTTTTGGCAGCTCTGTGTAGCTTGTCAATAAGACCCCATTAAGGTCAATCACAATCAACTGGCCAGGTTTAGCAGCCAGATCAGCCGCAAGTGTTGTGTTTGGTTGTGTCTCATCTTGCCACCAAGATCTTACTACAATACCAACAGTCCAAATGAGTGGTGGAAAGTATACAATACCAACAGTCCAAATGAGTGGTGGCAAATATACAATGCAAACATTATATAAAAAACAGAGCACCAGTATGACACAAGAAGTACAAAATTTGATACTGTAATGTACAGAATTTGATACTGTATTGTACCAAAGTTGATACTGATAGCCGTTTTTCGGCTTTCCATAATTGCCATAGTAAGCTACCTCACCCTATCAAATCACTCAAACACTGTGTCTATGCCTACCATTTCACTGTACATAGGCGTGTATGAGTTAGGGGACTTTTCCCATATCTTCTTAAAAACCCTCAATTAGCTAGTCACTGGGCTAGTTGAGCCCAAAAAAATAAAAATAATAAAAAATATAAGTATATTATGGCCCATTTGTGTGTAAATATTTTATTGTATATAGGGCCTAAATAAAATGATTTTTCATAATTATTTTGGTATTTATTTAAATATTTATACTTAGGTGTGTGTTATTTATGCTATGTACATTGACTAATCATTACCATATTTTTTCTTACCATTTTTCATACTCTTTATTCCATATAAAAATAATGTCATGCAAGCTTCTCTTATTTTTGGTGTAACTCCATCCCAATAAAAATCCAAAAAAACTAGTTTTATTTATGTGTATATTTTTTCACTATTGTCATTTTTTCCTTCCTACATCTATTCTCTATTACTCTCATAAATTAGACCACCAAAAATATTCATCTTTTTATGGTAGACTTATAATGAGAGAGATTTATTTTGACCCCTTTATATTTTTTCCACTATATTATTTATATTTGACATGTACATATTTTTTTAGACCACTCAATATTTGATTTTCTTAGTTGTACTATTCACTTATATCATGATCTCAACAATATCTTCAATTATAGACCTACCAAATAAGGTCAAGGGTATCTGGAATGCATGCATGCACCATGGGGAGCTCACTCTTGGAGGTATTCAAAAGAATCATCCAAAGAAAGACCTCACAAGGACCTTGTGCAGTGGAAAAAACAATTGGTTTTTCTGAATTTTTAAATATCACATGCTCCCCGAATTTGAAAAGGTGATACAAACAAAAGTTGTAGCTCGTGAGCTGAAATTTCACCTCAAATTTTTTCATATTTTTTTGAGCTACGAGCTACGAGCTGTGAGCTATGATTTTATTGATGGACCCCAGTTTGCCCATGCTATGCAACCACACTCCCTCTTCCACTTTATCATTTTCCTCTTTCACACACACTCCTCCCTCTCCTTCTCACTCCCAAACCTGCAACTCCCATGTCCTAATTCACCCTCTTCACCATTGCCACATCTCTCACACCTCCATAGCCTTCATCCTCCATTTCTACACCCTATGTGTCCCCCTTTCTCTCTACATATATGTCCATCTTACCATACTCTCTTCAACTTTGTAAAGAACTTCAAAAAATCAGCAAAAATCCAAGGATAACCTCTGCAAATGAAGGCTTTTATCATGAATTTTACAAGGTTTGAAGATAACATAGCTTCATCGACACGCGCTGCTTCGCCATGCTGACTGCTTCTTCCGGTGTTGTAAAGAGGTGAATGTCAACTTCTCCAAAGCTTCAACCTCTCTTTACAAGCTCATCCCTTCTCTAACTTTTCTCATCATATATCTCACCATTTGGTGAATGATTTTGTAAATATTTTTTGGTGATAATTACTAATTACTAACCACTAACCTTATTGTAAAATGCACCCTCTACTAGAGTAGGCACTCCCAAATTATTCACTCAATCCTCTCTCCTTTCATACTCAATAATTCTCTTCTCTTGAGTTCACATCCATGTGACTCAAAGGACAAGAGAGACCCACCCTCATTAAAAAAAATTAAAAATATGCATAATCTTTTATTCCTTCAAATAAACTTGATTAGGCCTAATCCTAATCGGGGCTTCTAAAACCTATAAATAGAGCCCTTCTCTCCCTTGTAAATCATCATATGATCACACTACACCACACCATTCTCAACACATAACACACCACTCTTCAAGACTAGTTGTGTAGAGTGTGTGCATTGTGAGTGCTCTATTCCATCACTACACATAGGTGCATGGAGAAGCTTGAAGTTAGTTATGCCATCTAGAGGAGTGGAGTGATACTATACTCTGCAATCACACGTGTAGCCTACTCTTGTCCATAAATAAGATTCATAGTTTTGGGTGCAATTGTATGCTGCAACTACGACTCTTCTCTCCAAATTGATTTGATAAGTTGGCTCATCAGGTGGTTGAAGGTATATTGTCCTTGAAGTTTGTTGTGCCATTTCATGCTTGGTGGTTTGAGGGCTTGTTGAATTGTTTGCCAAAACTTTCAATTGTAAGAGGGTGCTCGGTGAGAGGGCTCCCGTGACCCTAAGACAATTTGTGTATTGGCAACAAGGTCAAGTTTTGTGTTGTCTCTCTATTTCTCATCAAGCTTTGTGTGCATCTAGTCTTTAAGGCTAAGACTGAGTTGCTCAAGTTGATTTGTGCGCTTTACCTCTCTCTGGCGTGGTGAATGTCTGTGTTTGGTGTGTGTGGCTATCTTGCATTCCCCTCTCTTTGTGCGTTTGAGTACAAGGAGATATCACGTGCGTCCTAGTTCGCATCTACAACTAGGTGGTGCCCTTTTCTTGTTTGGTTTTTGGCTGTGGGTTGTTGTTGTCTCTGATTGTGCTTGCCCCAGCCCCAATTGAGCAGCACGGGAGCCTCGAAGGGTGTTTAGAGGCCGCTCTTCTTGTTGCCCGCCCCGGACCGCCTCAAATTGGTGCCCCCACTGAGGACGGCTTGTGTATGTTTTGTGTAGGCTCAACCTTTAGCATAATCAAGTAGCTTGCATGAATCATGAGAATTTGTATAATCCCTTCATTCCCATTGCAAGGCAAAAGGTACACATAATTGTTAGTACTAAGTTGCAATTTCAACGTGTAATTTGTAGAATTTTAGGTCCTCTTAGGTTGGCAGAGATAAACGCATCAGTAAATCCTTTTATTTTGCATTTCATTAGGTACGACCTTAGTTTGGACGTCTATATTTTTGTTTTGTTTTAAGCATAAGGTCATGCATAGACAATGGATAATGGCCCAAGAATAGAGGTTTTCCCCTTTCATTTCACTCCACACATTAGAATAAACATTGCAATTAGTAGAAAAATCCATTTTCAACAACGTATGGTGTTCATGTTTGGTGCCCAAAGAGTAGGAGAAATTCTCGCATCACCAAACCTTGTCATCGTGCCTCTTATTGATTATCATAGGTCATTTGATGTGAATATTTTTATTTTGTTGTAGAATAGATTGCAATTTAGTAAACATTATTGTGTAAATTTTTTTAAGAAAGAAAAAAAAAACGTGTTGTCACTTTGAAACCGATTCAATGGAGGCCCAACGCCAAATGTCCGGATATCCTCTTTTCTTTGGAGAGCTTGGAGAGGATGCAGAATTATTTTTAGCAAATTTCAAGATGTCTTGTCGTATCAAGAGGATACTAACTGATCAAGAACGCGTAGAGATGTTTGAAGTGGTCCTTAGGAAGGATGCTAGCACTTGGTTTGACTCGTTGCCTGAGGAAGTTAAAGGGAATTACACGGAAGTTGTGAATCATTTCAAGAGATACTTCTTTGATCCCCAAAACACTCAAAAACTATGGCAAGACATTGTTTCTCATAAGCAAAAAGACTTGGATGACTACTACTTGTATAAGCAAGAGTTTCTATGTCTTTGGGCTCTATGGATACAAAATGTTGCTAGCCCTGGTGATGGTGCAAAATTTCTAAAGAAGGAGAGGTTCATAGACGGACTCTTTCCTGACTTTAAGGTAAAAGTTGAGGCGGGTGAACCTGCTACCTTTGATGCAGTTGAAACTAGGGCTACTGAGAAATATAGGAAACTCGAGTGCTTAAGGGGGGAGGTTCCAATAGAAGGTCTTAGACCCAAAGGTAAGTCACAAGCATCAACATCTAAGGAGATTCTTGAGGTAACGGAGGAAGTGATTGAGATGTTAAATGAATCTTTAAGCAGCCTGTCAATTCACCTTGCACAAGTTGTAGGTCCAAAGGGACAAGCAAAGAAGTCTGAAGAGCGATATCCACGACCTAGGAGAGTCTTGCAATGTTGGAATTGCGGAGAGTCTGGACATGGGATGTATAATTGTCCTTGGCCCCGTGGGGAGCCAGGGAGACCTAACTTGAATTACCCAGTGATGAATGCAGGTGAAGGAATTGGTCAACAACCAAGGCTGCTACAAAGACCAAATGGACCAAGACCACCTCCACAAGGGGTAGAAGGAGTTCCACCTTTGCCAGATCCAAATGTGCATGTGGTAGAGGTGACAAACTCAAATGAGGTTGACATGGAAGCAAATGGCATTAAGCGTGGCCAAGGAAAAGGTAAAGAGAAAGAAGGTGTCATATCACAGAGTGACCATGGACGAGGCAAGAAGGCAAAGGAGACCAAGGAAGCTAAGAGGACTCGAAGTCGTATCAATCTCCAAGACTTCCCTCTTGGACATGGTATGGCTCCATACAACCTATTGGAAGACATGAGAGGTAAGGGTCCTTATATCTCATGGCCTCAGTTTTTTGCATTATGCCCACAAGTTAGGAGGGATTTAACGAAATCAGTTAGCACTAGGAGAAAGATAAAAGAGAGTGTTCCTGTTGTAAAAATTGCACATGCTGAAATGAATGAGGATATCACACCTGTGCTAGATTGTTACATCAAAGGAAGATTGGTTAGGAAAGGACTAGTGGATGGGGGTGCACAAATTTGCATCATGACAAAAGGACTCATGCAAAGACTAGGCATGCACATCCATGAGACACCTGAAATAAAAGTAAAAATGGAAAACAATAGCAAGGCTAGGTGTGTAGGCATTTGTAAAAATGTCTTTGTGGAGGTCTTTGGCATTAAGAAGGCAATGGATTTCTATGTCATGTCTACCAAAGGAAATGGTTACCCATTTATCCTAGGGAGACCACGGCTAATGAAAATGCGAGCTTTGCAGGATTGGGAGAGTGGAAAGCTAATTAGCAGGAATGACAATCATAAGAAGGTTGTCTTTGACATGAAGGAGCAACGCCAAGAGGAGCTCCATGAAGAATCATCTCAAAGTGAGACGGAGGAAGGCTGGATCGATAGCACTTCAGAAGGAGAAAGTAGCGGCAGCATTACTGAAGAGGATTCTTCCATCGAAGTCATGGGGGTAAGTTTTAATCCAAACAACCAAGAGACCTCTTGCCTAGGTTTGGAAGAGGTAGGTTCCCAAGAGAACCAAAATGTGCAAGATGAAGGAATGTTAGAAGGTATGTTGTCTACAACACTTACAAAGGACGAAAGTAGACCAAAACACATCAAAACTGAGAAGAAACCATACAGAGGGATAGCCTATACATAGGACAATCCCAAATAGCTTTCATTTCCCAAAACAAACACCAAAATCAAGTCAAATTGATAAATTTGGAAAAACAGGCTCTTCCAACCAAGAAATGGTAGAAACTTGACTTTTTTGAGTCCAAATTCAAAAAGATTTGGCAGGTAGTCTTAAAATATCCTAGTGAACAAGCTGGTGAAGTTTCATCCAATTTGGGCCCCAAACTACGATCGCGATCGGTGTACCTCAGTCCCAGATTTTGACCAGACTTTACCCACACATACACCTAGGTTATATAAGATACCAAGAGTTTTCAAAATTCAAAAAAGTGACCAAAATAGCCAAAAAATAGGAGACAGTCAGAAAACCACTGCAGCAGACCAAGATCTGGTAAAAACTTGACTTGTTCTTGTCCAAATTCAAAAAGATTTGGGGAGTAGACTGTACACATCATTGTCTACCATATCCACAAGTTTCATCCAATTTGGGCCCCAAACTACGATCACGATCGGTGTACCATAGTGACATTTTGAGTTGAGACTTGGTGAGTAGGTAGCTGATAACTAGACAAACAACTTTCTCAAAAGAACCAAGGTCAAAAAACCAAAAGACAGTTGTCAAATAGGGCAAACACTGATCACTGATCCTTCATACCAAAATTTTGAGAAAATTCAAGTTTTTGTGATCCAAATGCAAAGTGGGTTTGGGAATAGACTAATCATACCCATGTCTATCAACTCCTAAAATTTCATGCAAAAAGGATCTGGAACTACGATCGTGATCGGTGTACCCCAGTGACATTTTGGACTGAAAATTTATGAGTAGGTAGCTGACATCTAGTGCAACAGATTTTCCAAAAGAAGCAAGGTCAAAAAAGCAAAAGAAAGTGGTCAAAAGTCCCAGTTACACAATCAGGCCAATAACCGCAAAACCACCTGGGATTTGGGTTTTCATTGGTCAAAACATCTCCAAATTCAAAAATACAAAGACACTTGGTATCAAGACATCAAGGGCTAGCAACTGTGCAAAAATCTTCCAAATTTGTGACATGGGGTCAATGATCGCGATCGGTGTACCTCTATATAGTGAGGGTATTTGACTTCATAAGTTTATAGACATACTTGAGGACATCCCAAATCTCAAGTTTGAGCTAAAAATACCTTCGGGAGGCCAAGATAGAGGCCAAAGTTCCTGTGTTCTGGTCTTGAGACTGTTTTGAGTGCTGTTTCAGGAGCAGTTCATCAAAAGTGCTCTAACTTTTGATAGACAACTCCAAATTGAGTTAGGTATAGCTAGAAAGAAAGCTAAATTTTTCTAGGTTTCCTAATTCCAATCTTTTAGGGTACCCAAAACCAATTTCCAGAGACCAAAAAGTCACAAATTCCTAAATTTTTAGAGACTTGACCAAGAGCAAAAAGGGATTGTGTGCACTAAGCCAAGGTGTTCTTATTAAGGACCATCTTGAGAGTATTGAGTCAGGCTTAAACATGACAACTCATCCATCATTAGGGTTTCCCACTCAACTCAGAGCTATGACACCTACACAAACAACCAGAAATACTGCAAAACCTATAACAAGAGGGTTGAGACAAGACCATGAGGCTTATCAATCATATCAAGCCAAACCTCAAGGCATGGCTCATGGATATTTGTCAAGTGATCATGTAGCTCACTGGAAGCCAAACCAATCAACTAAAATGCGGGAGTTTGGAAGAGCAAAAGTGGAAATTGCTGGAGACCCAGAGGAAAACCATCCTCTAATCAACAAACCCAACGTGAGGTTCATCAAAACCAATGAAGCCACGAGAGTTCTAACGGATTACACTTATGATGGCCTTTATAGGTTACCTATTGGGGATCAAAACAACTTCTATAGATGTTTAAATTCCATCATTGAAGAGTTGACAGACTACAAGAACCTCTATGCCTTCACATACACAGATGACCAGGGAGTGCAAGTTCTAATGGTAGATAAGTATGGACGAGAGTACAAACTTATCAGTCCAAGTGAGCTAGAAAGATATACATACATGGGTACTCCAATCTCTGCTTACTACTTTCAACCGAGTGTAAGCGTACCAGGGTTTTTTGAGACTGATTTGCAAGAAGCTAACATTGAAACTATGGAATCAAATGGACCTCAAACATCCAAAATAGCTATTCACGGGAGTGTAGCTCCTACCTCATTGAGTGGAACCAAGAGACCACCAATTAGACTTACAAATCCATCAAAATTTCCAAAACATGTCTCAAAGGGGATTCCACCAGGATTTTCTCCAAGACGAGAAGAAGGAACCATGGATGTCTTTGTGAGAGACCCCAACACGCTAAGATACATGGTTGAACCAGAACCAATGAGACCATATCAATTGGCCAAATGTGTCAAGAAGAAGTATGATGGGTTAAGGGATCCATACATACATGCATCCTTGTTCAAACAAGTGTTAAGAGCCGAACAAGTATTTTATTTTCATACATAGTATGAGGGATTTGTCTTAACCTTGGAAGGGATAGCATTGAATTGGTTCCAACTGTTGGACAAAAATGCCTTCTCAAACGTTGAACAACTGTTGCAAGAATTTTTTGTGGAGTTCTCTAAAAGGGGAATCAAGCATAACACAACGTCCCAAATCTATGCATTCAAGCAAAAAGAAGATGAGAGAGTGAAGGAAGCATCGCTACGCTTCAAACAATATATAGAGAGATGTCTGGAACGCGAGTTACCACAGGATGAAAGATTATCAATTCTCTTCATAGAGGGTTTGAAAAATGAAACTCTCAAGAAATATTTGCACTTAAAAGGATGTACTTCCTTTGAACAAGTCACGAGAGAAGCGTTATACCTAGTTGACAATTGTAAAGCCTATGGCGAGGAAATTGGTGATACAAAGATCACTATGGATAATGCTCCTTTGGCATCTAGTGAAACCAACACAAGGCAAGTGGTTATGTCTCAATTAATGACCAACCTAGATGAGCTAGCAGCACAAGTAGCACAACGAATAAAATGGTATGCCTTTGAGCAAAAATGGACCAATCATGAGATGAGTGAGTGCTACTATAATCAAACCTACACGATGGGGACACTATTTGGACATCAAATAGAAAAACAAATGCCATTACCAAATCATCCATTATTTCAAAATAGGGTTGTATCAAGGGCTTCACAAAGAGCTGAGGTATCACAACCTAGGCTAGGGCAACAACCTATGAGAAAACTCTATTCATTGAATGAGGACACTCTGATGTTCATAGCCAATCAAGAGCGTAGACCAGAGACCATTCTGGCTAAGCAAGAACAACCATCAATTGTGCCACCAGTGACTCAACAAGATGGACCATGCTACAAGTGTGGAGGTAATCATTGGGCCAATAATTGTTCTCGTGTAGAGATAATTGGATATTGTTTGGAGTGTGCCATTACACACATTGTTCCAAATTGTCCAAAACAACCAAACAAACAGGGGAAAACAACAATGAATGTTGTGGGAGTGTTCCCTTCTCCAAGTGGATCAGAGGCAGAACCCAAAATTCCTGTGAAGGTAGTGACTAGAGCCCAAGCAAAAGAAAATGTAAGGACCAAGCTAATGAGGAGAAAGATCAACAACCCAAACAAGGGGAAACAACTAGTGCGTCAATGAGGACTGGGAGAAAATCTTGGAAAGCCAAAAGAGACAGAATTAAAGCAAAAATAATTACAAATCAAACTGCACTACAAACATAATTACAAGAGACAAAGGAGCAGTTAAAACAAGAACGGGAAAACAAAACGGTGGTGAGCAATAAGAAACCAAGGAAGGCGTCTTCCGGAGGATCTGTGTTGGTAGAAAAAGTCCTAGAGCCATTAGATGTTGCACTGGAATCATATAAGGCTAGATTGAAACCCAACCAAACCCTAGAGCAATGAGGGATGAAATATTCTCATGCTGAGGTAGAGACTGAGAGTTTGAAAATGTGTAAGGAATTGGTAAAAACTGCACAGGCAATGATGGAGCCTGAAGCACCAATTCCACCTCTAGAAACAAAACCAAAAAGTGTTGGATTTGAAATGCCTAAGGCAAAGGTTGTTGAAACATTGACTCAAAGAAACATTGAGCTAGAATCACAAAAGGATGTGCAAGCAAAGACTGCAGCACAAGAAACCAACAACCTAGAAATTCAACTCGATGATCAAGTAGTGGCAAGGTCAAGATCACAATTTATGGCACCTATCCCAGAGATAGATGAGCCATGGCCAAATGAATTGTGGGAAGCAATTAGAAGTGCAAAAGATGGAATTACAACTTTCCAATTGAAGGAGTACGAGCGGAAGTGCGACGGGAGAGAGAGTGCGAGAAGAAGAGCACGACAATATGGTGAACTCGCTCTACTGTAATGTGTAGAGCATAGTGAGTTCTTATTAGGTTTTTACAAAAGAATGTGTGTACATACCTGGCGGCCCGTCCACTTACCTGGGTGACCACATTGGGCTTTATACCCCAACAACCTCCCCCTTAAAGTCCAATGTGGTACTTTAAGTGTGAGAGAAGCTACTATACAAGCTAATATACAAGAGATGTAGAGAAGTGATGTACTACCCTACACCTAACTGCTTGCAAAAATGCGCAAAGCTCTCTGAGGGAAGTCCTTTTGTAAGTAGATCAGCAGGATTTTTTGTGGTGTGAACTTTGACAAGCTGAAGTTGCTTATTCTCGAGCATTTCCCTGATGAAATGATACTTCACATCCACATGCTTTGTCTTTGAGTGATAAACTCGATTGCGAGCCAATTGTATAGCACTTTGACTATCACAATATAACACAGGCATCTCTTCTTTGATTCCGAAATCTGTTACTAGTCGATTAAGCCAAATTGATTCTTTGCATGCCTCTGATGCTGCAACATATTCAGCCTCTGTAGTAGACTGAGTAACACAATCTTGTAATCTAGAACGCCATGATACTGCTCCACCAGCCAATGTAAAGACATACCCTGACGTAGACCTTTGGTTGTCTAAGTCACCTGCATAATCCGAGTCTATAAAACCCTTTACACTTAGCTCCTGACTCCCATAGCATATACGCATACTCTTTGTAGCTTTCAGGTATCTCAATATTCCTTTCATTGCCTCCCAATGTTTCTTGCCTGGGTTTGACATGTATCGACTTACTACTCCCACTCCAAATGCAATGTCTGGGCGAGTAGCAATCATTGCATACATCAAACTACCCACTGCAGACGCATATGGAATCTTATCCATTTCAGCCTGTTCTTCCTCAGACACAGGACAATCTTGTTTGCTAAGTTTCACATATGGTGGCAATGGAACACTCAATGCCTTTCCCTTCTCCATATTGAAACGTTGCAAAACCTTGTCAATATACTCTGTTTGAGATAACCAAATCAATTTCTTTGATCTGTCTCTCTCAATGCGCATACCAAGTATATGACGTGCTTCACCCATGTCTTTCATGTCAAACGATTTTGCCATCTTTGACTTCAAAGCTGAAATTTCTTCCAAGTGCTTGCCAGCAATCAACATGTCATCCACATACAAAATAAGGATCAGCCAACTGCCATCCTTAGCCTTCTTTCTATATAGACAGTGATCGAACTCACTACGTTTGTAGCCTTGAGAAAGCATAAACTTGTGGAATTTATGGTACCATGCCCTCGGTGATTGTTTTAAGCCATAAAGACTCTTTAACAACTGGCATACCCAATCTTCCTTGCCTTTCTCAACAAACCCTTCTGGCTGCTACATGTAAATTTCCACATCTAAATCACCATGCAAGAACGCTGTCTTGACATCCATTTGATGCAACACCAAATCTAATATGGCAACCAATACAAGAAAGCATCTCAATGTAGTCATCTTGACCACCGGAGAGAAGACTTCATCAAAGTCAATGCCTTGTTCTTGCTTAAAGCCTTTGGCAACAAGCCTTGCTTTGTACTTTGGCTGACTATCATGAGTGGTGATCTTATACCTGTAAACCCATTTACAAGGTAGAGCCTTTTTGCCCTATGGTAATTTAACTAGCTTCCATGTCTTGTTTTTATGCAGAGCTGTCATCTCTGACTGGATGGCCAATTGCCAATTCCCGGAGTCCTTCATTTGCACTGCTTCCTTGTAACATGAAGGCTCATTGCAATCAGTCAACATGACATAGTTCATAGATGGAACAAACCTATCAGGAGGTCGCATGACACGTCCAGATCTACGCATAATAGGTGGCTCAGGCTTAGCCACAACCTGTGGTTCCACTCTATCCTGTCCTTGCTCCTCTTGAGCCCTGACATTTTGTCTTGCACGTGCAGGTCCATCTTCTTGGAAGACAACTCTTCTAATCTCCTCAACCCTCTCTGGTTTAGAATGATATTTGGATTCATTAAAGTGAACATCATTGCTGCGGACAACCTTTCTGGATTCGGGATCCCAAAGTCTGTACCCCATCTCACCAGAATTACCATAGCCTAGAAAGATGCACTTTCTACTCTTTGGCTCAAGTTTGTTCCTAAATTCCTTTGGAACGTGAGTATATGCCTCACAGCCAAAGACTCTGAGATGCTTGTATGAGGGCATTTTGCCTGACCATACCATCTCTGGCACTGAATCCTTCTGCAAAACCTTGCTAGGAGATCTATTTACAAGATGAACAGCTGTTGATACAGCTTCAGCCCAAAACCCATTTGGCAGTTGTGCATTAGACAACATACTTCTGACCTTATCTTGTATGGTTCTATTCATCCTCTCAGCAACACCATTTTGAGGAGGATTTTAAGGAGCAGTAAGTTCACGTTTTATACCTTTTGACTCACAAAAGTCCTGAAAGGCCTTTGAAACATACTCTCCACCATTGTCAGTGCGTAAGCATTTAAGCTTCTTGCCACTCTGATTCTCCACAAGTGTCACAAACGTTTTGAAAACACTAAATGCTTCATCCTTGTGCTTGAGAAAGTAAACCCATACTTTCCTCGAGTAATCATCTATAAATGTCATAAAGTAAGAAGCTCCCCCTAGAGATAGGTTAGGCATAGGTCCACACAAATCACTATGAACAAGTGCCAACTGTGTATCTCTTCTACTGCTTCTATGCTTATGTGGCTGTTGTGTTTGCTTACCATACAGACAATGTTCACAGAATTCAAAATCATTAAATGAAAAGCCAGGCAAATAACCAAAACGAGACAAGATTTCCATTCCCTTTTTGTACATATGTCCTAACCGGCTATGCCACAAAGAAACGTTCGGCTGCTCGGTTACATTGATTACATTTTTAGAGACATTTGATACATAAATCATGTAAAGTCCTCCAGACTTTACTCCATGTGCTACTGTCATAGAACCCTTGGATATCTTCCACATGTTCTGTCCAAAAGTGGTGACGTAGCCAACATCATCAAGTAAACCTGTGCTGATCAAGCTCTTTGTAATTGCGGGAACATGTCTCACATTCTTCAGCGTGAAAGAAGAGCCATTCTGAAACTTCAATTGAATATCTCCAACACCTAAGATCTCACATGTCTGCCCATTGCCTAGCCGAACATGATCTTTAGTGGGAACATAAGAGGTAAACCACTCCTTGTTTGGAGACACATGAAGTGATGCCCCTGAGTCTATAATCCAGTCACTCAGGGCATTTCCATCAGATGTTGTAAGAAGAGCTGAGTCCATTGTATTCTTCAAGAAGTAGATGTCTCCTGACACTAGACTGTCATCCTCTGCAACAGTGTTTGTCACATTTATTTCTTGAATCTTCACTGAGGACTTGTTCTTCTCACCATGGTCTTCAGCTTTCTCTTTGCCTTTTTCTGCTTTCCATTCTCAGCAGTCTCTTTTCATGTGACCCTTCTTGCCACAATGGTAGCATTCTATGTCACTCTTGCCTTTAGCACTGCGGGACTTGCTACGAGACTGATTCCTCTTTCCACCTTTGTACTTTTCTTTGGTCCTTCCCCTGACAACTAAGGCTGTTCCTTTGCCTTTGTCCATTGTCTTTCTATTGGTTTCTTCAGTAAGCAGACTTCCTTCTACACCTGCTATGTTCAAACCATCTGGAGGTGCAGAATTACTCAAAGCTGTGCAAAAAGTGTCCCAACTTTCCGGCAATGTGATCAACAGGAACATAGCTCTAACAGGCTCATCAAACTTGACACCTTGAGCTGACAACTGACTATAGATTGTGTTGAATTCATTCAGATGATTGGACATAGGTGTCCCTTCTTTCATCTTCAAGTCAACAAGCTTCTTAAGCCAGTATACCTGTGAAGCTGCACTCTGCTTCTCATAAAGATCACTCAGCTTTAACCATGCTTGATAAGCCGACATCTCGTCTGCTACATTGAAGTAAACGCTTTCTGCCAAAGTCAGCATAATGGTAGAAAGTGCCAATTCATCCATTTCGCTCCATTCATCTTCGTCCATATCTTCTGGTTTTATCCCCTTGAGCTTTATAGGTTTTATCTGCTTCTTTTGTACCAACACGTGCCAAATCTGCTTCTTCCACAATGGAAAATTGGTTCCATCCAGCTTCTTGATATTGTAAAGAGCAGTGTCCTGTGATCCAGCCATAGCTACGCTTCACAATGGTTTACTTTCTTGGGAAAAATTCGGCAGAGTTTCCCCTGTAAACTGACCTCTAAACCAATATCAACCTGTCAAATGAACCAAGAAAGCTTCAGATTCTGCATAAATTTCGGCAGAGTGTCCTTTGTAAAATGGCTCTGGTGTACTCAAAAAACAGACCAAAAACAGCTCAAAAAACACTGTCTCTCTGACACTGTAAGCTATGGGTAAACCTGTCCTGCACCTGTACTGTCTCTGACTGTCCTGTCACTGTCCTGTAAGCATAGACTGTGACAATGCCTCAACGGCAGTAAAGCAAAGATGCAATCCCAACTGTCTAACTCACAGTCAATACATCCTAGCTGCCTATCTAAGGGTGCTCGAGGGATCGCTCCAAGACCTATATCACCGAAAGGATCTCAACATTCGAGAATCCCCCAGCTCAATAAAACCTCACTCGACCCTCAACAAAGGCTGCAGTAAATCTGACAGTACATAGACTTCCCACAAAGTCATACATCCACAAATTTCCCACTATATGTTGTAACTGCTGCGGCGGTTGTTTGCTGCGTGACTCACAGCCAGCAAACCCTCAACAGACATACATCATCTCTGACAATACATCCCATGTGGAAGTACCTGCAATGTCAGGATGAAATCTGGAATATCAAGCAGCAAACACAAGCTACCTGATGAACTAGTGGATGTCGCCTACAGTCTGTGTGTAGATGCGCCCGTGTCGTACGTGACACGCCTCCAAGAACTATGAGCCGTCCTTTGATGTGTAGACAGCCACAAATCAACACTCTGGGAGTGTCGATATCCTCAGCACCTGCAGTCGTAGGCCAAAAACCCCAAATTTGCAGAGTCAGATCTGCACCCGCTGAGACCACGTAGTCAAAAATGGCCTGCGCAGAACTTTGTCGAAGCTGAACGGTGACCGAGATGACCTCAGAATGAAATTCTGAGCACACCGAGTCCTACGGGCTCACCCACAAGTTTTGGGGCCGTGTCTTTGCCTGTCGAATTTCACTCCAATCTGAGCTGGTGACTCTAGCCTCCTGCAGTGCTGCCCCGAGCCTCGATCTGAGCTCTGATACCAATTGAAGGAGTACGAGCGGAAGTGCGACGCGAGAGAGAGTGTGAGAAGAAGAGCACGACGATATGGTGAACTCGCTCTACTGTAATGTGTAGAGCATAGTGAGTTCTTATTAGGTTTTTACAAAAGAATGTGTGTACATACCTGGCGGCCCGCCCACTTACCTGGGCGACCACATTGGGCTTTATAACCCAACACCAATCTGCACCCATAATTGAGGTCAATACAGGGCATGAAGTCTATCAGGGAGACATTCAATCTCTAAATGGAGATGCAGGGACGGAAGTTTCAATTGAAAGCAAACCAGAGTCCTTGAAGACCTTACCCTCATACATAGGAGAACATGAGGCAGGCTCAAAGACTAGAGTGGTGCCATCTTAGAGGAGAGCCATATCCAAGATGATGGATACAAAGAGTATGCAAGAGTTGATGTCAACTCCAATACAGTGCACCATTACTCTATCTGAATTTCTTAAGATTAGACCACATGTATGGGATGACGTAGGCAACAATTTGGGGAAGATGGGATTAAAGATACCTCTTCAAGATCTACCCTCAAATGAACAATCAAACAAAACTCAACAAGAAAGTGCAGATGCTAAACCTGTGTCAATAAACAAGGTGGGGGAATATTGCGAAGGAGAAGAAGGAAACACCACCTTACCTGTGGAATACAAAGGAGTTAAAACATTGGCTATACTTGATAGTGGGGCTGGAGTAGCCATAGCCACAAAATACATTTGGAAAAAATGGGGTAGACCAACGCTTAGGAAAACTAGAATGAAGCTGCAACTTGCAGATGGATACACGGAAAAAACTCTGGGTATCTTAGAGCAAATTATTGTGACTTCTTGTGGAATTGAATATGAACATACATTTGCAATAGTAGATTTTGGAAAAAGGAACAATTTTGATATCATTTTAGGAAGACCTTTCATGCGTCAACTTAAGATGGTTCAAGATTGGGGCTATGACTATATCTACTTGAGACATAAAAAGATCACCACAAAAATAAGCATAAAAGACCATAGCTATAGAGATGTGAATAGAACTCCTTTAGAAGAAATTGACTCTACTATAGTGAATGGGAAAGAGATACCTGCGTGGCTACAGACCAAACAAGAACTTTGGATGTGTGGTTCTTCGAAGTGTGGAAGCTCAGTGAAGGAGGATTGCATCCTAGAAAGATCAATGGACGATGAAGCTTACATACCGGAACCCTTTCCAGAGCAATTATTTGAGCCATTTGAATGGACTCAAATATTGGCAACCTTGGATGTGTGTGTAAATGAGGTGACCCCGACTAAATTTTGTGATGAAGAAGGCTACGACCTAGTTTCATGTTTTATGTTGAAAGTGTTGAAGGAAGCTAATGAAGTTTGTGAGTGTGAAAGCAGAAAAAGTGAGACAGATAGCTACATCATGGAGCATGAGGCAAAATTGAAAATGAAGGAAGCAGAGCAACCACAAGAATATGTCATTATTGACATACCTGAAGAAACAACAAAAGCTGTTTCAAAGAAGCCGACTCCAGAAAAAGTGCAAATGAAAGTAGATGAAGGAGAAAAGCTTCCAAGTTCAATGGAAAATCTTCAACAAACGCAAGATCAAAAGAAGAATAGGGACAAGGAAGAAGATGGACTATCTCCTACGATGATCAAATTCAATTTATGCGGACAAATGGGGCTCAAGGTTACATGTTCGGCCGCAATAGATCCATAAGCAACAAAGAATCTAATGACTTATGGAACGTGGATCATGATGGGAAAGCCACCAATCAATGAGCTAGAAGAAACAATTTACACAAGTTTAAAAATGCCGATTCCTAGCTTTGGAGTGATAGAAGCTGTACTCAAATTGAGTACCAGGGAGTATAAAGATACTTTCCACATAATCAACTCCCATCATATCAAAGAGAGTCTGGTCCTGACAGAAAGCTGGAGGAACATCTTCTTTTGACAACAATCAAAAGCTTCAACAACAACAACGGTAAGACTCCATGAAGCTTCTCAAATCCATGCAGAGAAGAAATCGCCAACCATCATGGGAAAAGGTAAAGAAAAGGTAAACATTAAAGATCAACCTCACCAGACGACTTTACCTTCAATGAGATTCCATAAAATTTCCCACGAAGCCTCTACATCAAGAGCCACACCATCAACAATGCAATGGAAACCAAAGCAAAAAGTCTATCAACCAAAGTTTCCATTACAAAAAAGCATCCAGAAGAAGCCGAAGAATGTCAACCAAGTGTTGGTATCCAAAGAGCACATCCAAGTCAAAGACCCAGTTTGGATACATGAAACACGGGTTCAACCACAACAACAAAAGGTGACAGGGTGGATAGCATCAAATGAGTCAATCACTGCTCAAGGCTATTTCCAAGGAAACATTAATGTTTGGGCCAAAAAGCCTAAAGTAACAGCCTGAATGTACTCACCTCAAGAAAGAAGTTCTACAATGAGCGAACCAAGCTATCAACGGAATAAAAACAACTCAAGCAGGAGAAAGAACAACAAAAAAGGATAGAAGAAAAGACCTTCCAAGAAAGCAACACAACAAGTATGGGTACCAAAGTCAAACTTCAACAAAGCTACCCAAGAAAAACAAGTGAAGCAACAGATGATCCCAGTCAAGCTACTTGAAGCACAAGGATTTTATGAAGGTAACACTCAAATATGGTCACCAATATTTGTAGCTCACTCTGGAACAACCATGACAAACCATGCAACACAAGCTTCTACCCCAAAGCAAGCAAAGACAACCAACATCCGACAGAAGCCAATTGCAACAAAGGCTGCTACAACCTCTAGATAGATACCTCATCATCAACTACAAAATCAAGGCTTATATAAAGGAAATCATCAGATCTGGCTACCAAAACCTAGTGTCCATCAAGTCATCGAGCAAAAGAAGCGAATACAAAAGACAGTCACACAAGGACCAAAGACAAGATGGGTTCCAAAATCATTCGTGGAAACTCAGTCACAGAGAGGCCACACATCTCGACAATCGCTTCTCATCAAGATAAAGCAAAGGCTACATCAGTCACTCGACAAGCAAGTCAAGAGGAGCCAAAATATGCCAACCTACTCGACAAAATATGCCAAAATATGCCAACCAACGCAATGGAAGAGGCCTAAATTTCAAGAACTTATGGAATTGGGTTTCCGGCCTTGAACAGGTAAGTCCAAGTCGCCATTAAAAATACATGGCATAAAAGTCAAGAGTCGGGCAGCTGAGCCACTAAATGAGCAAGGCATTAGTCCCAAAGCTTCAAGTAATATTCTCTGTGGTCTAAGAGTCTTAGCTATTCTAGGTACTGCTCAAGGTGGAGGAGTTGAGCATATTTATGTTGTGTCGCTCATGCTGGTATAGGTGAGCATAAGAGTCCAAGTCTATGTATTTTAAGTTTGGTAAAGTGAAAAAGAGAGTCCAAAAGACACTCACGCACTATGCATAGTAAGTAATGAGTGGAGAAGCTTCAACATCAAAAACCCTTCTTGGAAATGTGGAAGCTATTGAGATGTCCTTGGATATCACATGTGCTACATTTGTTCCTTGAAGCACCCAACAACTCATTTTTCACACTGCATGATTTTCTTGAAAGAACTCTTGTGTGCATATAGAGTGTCCCATAATTGGCACTTGCATTACGCACTCTTGCTTTATTTCTCCCAAGCACTCACCTTGCATGAACAGGTACTCAACTTCCAAGTGTTCAACCCCAATAAGAGCGTATACCAAAGGCATTTTTTCCCACTGGATTTTTCCCTTTGGTCATTCAGGTTCTAGCTCTAATTTAGAGACACCCATCACTTTTCTATTGTATATATTCCTTCCATCAAATGAAACCAATAAAGAATTTGTTACACGATCTTCAAAGAGATAAAGTGGGACCACATTGTTCTCAACTACGCTTCGACAAGAGCAGCTCTTATCTTCAAAGATACCAACAAAGCTCTATTAACAAAGTGGCAAAGAAAATCAAATCAGAGATGCCAATGCACACACGCCAAAGTCTCAAACATTTTGAGATACGAGCTCCAATAAAAAGTCAACTGCACCAGGAGGCAAAGTATCCAAAGAAGCAGGTATCATCGACCAACTGCACAAATTGAAAGGTAAAGCAGGATGTGCAACAACATGCACAAATGCCTCGTCCACAACATCCAAATCACGAAGAACACATGTTCATCCATCAAAGGCAAATGGGCACCCCATTTGAACAAGCAAAACATGCCAGATATAACTCAATCAAGAAAGGGGGGAGTCTCATCAACAAGAAGACCAGACTACAAATGGTCGTGTCAAGGGACGACACGAGCTAGGAAGGGGAGAGTGTTTGGAGGTGATAACAACATACAAGTGCCCACCCAGTCAAGGCGCCCGTTGGGTCAGCCGACCAAAGTTTTGATGTGGTCACATTATTTTTCCGATGTTTAATACATCAAACCATGTAAAAGCCTAATGACAGTCATCTATGTCAAGTCTAAGTCAAAGATGTAATTTTTCCAATGATGTATGTAAAGGTCCAAGAGAAGTTGGCCGCCAGCCACTTTAGAAAGCCCTAGGTATATAATACACTAAGGTTAGTGGGAAAGGGGGGATTATTTTTTGAAGATAAGTGACTATTGCGTTACGTATAGAGAGCTACCTCTTTGCTCCAACTTGTAATCATCGCTTCTGTGGCTACGGTAATCCAAATTCAGTTTTGTTTCTTGCATTGTGTTCCTCTTACTCTGCTCTTTCATTCAAGTATAAGCATTCAAGATTCGGTGAAGGTTTCAAATGCATCCGTTTAGGCTTTAAATCACTATTTTGAGTGTTTATATGCGTATTTCATGTTGTTTTGACCCTAGGAGAGGCTTTAGGGACCTAAAAACGACCCTTTAGGATCATCCGTTTACTGTTTTTACGTACTGTGCGACAAATGATCGCGATCTTTGTACCTCTTCAGAAATGCTGTGAAAGTGATAAGATATGTTCTTGATAGTCCCCTGTAGCTTCCCTTCAAGTTTCGTGCGATTCCGATATGAGTTGCATGGTGAACGGGCGTGATGACTGTAGAGCTGTGTAGAAGGACATAAGTAGATTACTTGGCTTTAGTGCGATTGATTTTCTTGTAGAGTTAGTAGTTGCATCTCTTCGAGTTCACTTCATTAGGATTGACACCCTAGTGAGTTTCCATGCCTCATCCGAGTCGCTTCCCCTGTATCGATAATTTTATGTTGATGCTTGAGAGCTATGCTATGGACGTCCCTCACGGCGACCCGCAAACAGTGAGGTCCCCACCCCGCCGTCTCAAACAGTGAATCTGATGGTAAACCTAGTGGCCACTAGATCTATAGCAGAAGCAAACAAAGTGGTTCAGGGTTCATCTAGCGGACGATCTCTCATCACAAAGTGAGTCAAGTTCGAGGCTACTAGCAATGAAAATCAGCTCCACCTCGTAGGGGAAGCACATTTAACTTATCTAGCGATCCTAAGACCCACCTTACAAGAGGAGAGAAATCCCGAGTGCCTTTTTCCCCATGTTTCAGAGGCACGTACACTTGAGACCTCGCCGCTCTTGGGGCAATGAGTATTACTAGTGTCGATTTATAACACTATGGGGACGGAGAGTTCCCGACCAATCGGGACCACCCATCTCATAGGCATTGGCAACCTGAGCCAAGCCCCCACTTTCCACTCCCACACTCACACTTCCTTGTGTGTCCTAATTACTACCGCGAGGTTGTTCAACATATAAGTTCCTTGATTAGATTCTGATTCACAAGGTTCGTTAAAAAAGCCCTTCAATCAGTATTGCAAAGCGGCACCAAGACAGTAACTCTAGTAAAAATTCTACTCAAACTTATTCATTTAAATTCCAATGTTCTGGAGGTACAACATCCCCCCTCCAGCGAGAGTTTACTCCTCCCGTTGTCGCCTAGCTACCCATACAACTAGGTATGTCCACCGCATAGAAATCACCACATGGACATTCCCACCTCATAGAAAGCAAGACGTGGGTTCCCACCGCTTAACCAGCAGACGTGGGTATCCACTGCTTAACGAGCTAGACATGGATTCAAGAGCCCTTAACCAGGAACTATGTCCCCTGTGACTAGTATCAACATTGGAAATAGAAATGAACATGTCGAGCTAAATTTTCTCTAGCAGACATTCTTTCCTATTTCAAACAGTATATACATCAACCATTCTTTCCTACTTAGAATTTAATATACAATTGAATTCAAATGCCGAGGTTTCCGTCGGATTTCTCCAACATGTTTAGGGATATGTTCTTTCCTAACTTATCGTATGCAATGTTAAATTAAACAACTCGAATAAAAATGTGACCTACCTCCTCCATTTCCTCGTCAATGGCCCATGAGATGACCGGTACTTGGTCGTCCATGGGAGCTTTCCCCTTCTCGTTCACGTTACTTGTTCCTGCCTCGCGGTCGTGGGCACCACCGAAGCGAGTTCTCTTTACCGGGGCCATTTTATACTCACTACTTAATTGACAAACTTGGAGAAAAAGAACTAATGTCCGAGAGTACCATAACGATCAAGATGACAGATTAGAATCACTGAACAATCCTTCTTATACAAGAGAATTCGATTTCCTTCGAGACATAGCAATTTTTTTTATAATACTTTACTTGTTCTATGGGAACTAACTCTAAAGTTAAGCACTTGGCCTAGGTAATTAAGAATTTCAGAATTTTACTAATCAAATTACTAGAGAGATTAACTAGACATGCTCAATCACCTTCCTAATGCAAGTAGAAAGATGTAGAATTAGCGTATGCATAGGTGAGAGAAATTTCCCTTCTTAGTGGCTTAATCACGGATTAATTTCCCTCAATTGCATCCTAATCTATGAATAAATTGAATCTAACTTAGCTACACCAATATTGTGTGGTAATAGAATGAAACTAACCAAATCCACATCATTACTTGCTTGACAATTAATTACTATGCCGACTAGCGGAAGATTTTTGCTTACTAATCATGCATTAATCTATGATTAGGAGAGGTTAATTTCTTGCGTAATTAACTATTGGATGATGATTATGTAATAGAATAATGATATGGAGAATTAGAGAGCATAGCTAGGATTAAGCATAATAGATGAAGAATTAAGAGAATGATGAAGAGGTTTGCAGAAAAGCATAACTTAAATCGATATTACCGTGATTAGGGGCTGAAATCCTCTCGAATTTCTGATCCAATGGAATTCTCAAGATGAGAATCAGGCAACACTTCCCTCCTTTGCCTCTTCTCCAAAAACTATGTGTGCCGGCAGCACCTTCCCAAGGTGTGTGTAAGTGTGTGTGTGTGTGTGTGTGTGTGTGTGTGTGTATTGAGTGGGTGTGTGAGCATGTGTGTGTGTGTGTGTGAGCACACTCTTAAATAGGCCTATCCATGCTGAAAATCGACCATGCTTGCTATTTACATATGAGAGCTACTCCACTTATGCATGGCAAGTCTAGTTACATGCCTACCAAGTGTCCAGTTTGCTAGTCTAACTGGCTCTCACACTCACTCTCAAGCTTGGCAACTCTCCCACAACTCCCAAAAGAAGAGAGGGCACCCCCTAGCTGCTAAAGCAAGCTCTGAGTGGCCTGGAACCTGTTCCCACATAGCCTCGAGCCCCGGTGCCTCCCCGCACAACCTTAGAAAATTTTGGTTTTAGGCTAAAACGGCCATACGAGTCGGAATTTAATGTCGTAAATTGCTATTCTAAGCTATAACTAAGGTGTATTTGTTCGAGTACTGCCATACTTAGCAGCCCCCGGGGTCCGAAAATGCATTTTTTTCAAATTCTGGATACGGGTGCAAATTTTCGAGACGATCAAAACTCGGCGAGTTGGGTGACCAAAAACTTACTATTTTTGGAAATTTTTTCACGAAAATTATTTTAATTCACTTTTGGAAGGTTTATAACATTCTAAACATCATGGCACTGACAGAATTTGGAAAACTGGTAAAAATAGTAACTTTTTCCATTATGTTCATTCCATAGTACAATGGTGCTCTTTTAGCTCGGGGTCAGAGACCTCACATTTCCGTACCTAGAGTTACTTAACTCGATTTGGTGTTTTTGGCCAATATCTCAATGAACAAAAATTTTGCATTTAAAGCAAGCATGAGATCAATGAAGATTTGCATGAAATGGTTTCCCAACGACAAAATCCCAAAAACATGCTCTCGGAGAAAAGAGAGGTGTGAATACCCGTCTACCAGTGTTTTTTAATTTTTCATTTAACTGCAAAATTAACCTTTACGGTTTTTTTTAATAATGGCGGGCTGGAGCTTGTGGAGGTGAGATAAGGGCGACAGTGAGGGAGGAAGTCTGTAACAAGCAGCAGCCCGAGGTCTACGACTCTGTGAGTAGCAGGCCAGTGGCTTTGGGTGGGGCGAGGATGGTGGGTCCCAGGTCATGCAAAGTAGCGGTTCTGTGTATGCTGGCGTGAAAATGCCAAGCCGAGTAATGGGCTGAAAAGCGTGCAAGGTGCCAGCATGTGTCACCACGAACGAATACGAGGAGTGATCCACTAACTGCAGTGTGTATGTGTGTGTGGGTGTGTGTTTGGTAGCGAGTCAAGGTGGGATCTGAGGCGGGACCAGCAAGATCAGGGAAAGCGGTACATAGGCTAGAGCCGCGACTTGGTGCAGTAAAGGAATGCGAGAGAGAGAGAGAGAGAGAGAGAGAGAGAGAGAGAGAGAGAGAGAGAGAGAGAGAGAGAGAGAGAGAGAGAGACGAGCCCATCAGCTCCAGATGTATGTGTGTGTGTGCTTTTGTGAAGACGACAACTGTGTGTGTGTGTGTGTGTGTGTTGCGAGGTGGGCCAACTGCAGAAAACACTATGTGTGTGTGTGCGTTGTGCGAGCCTCAAAAACGTTAAGGTAGCCTCAACTGGCTTTAGGTTGTGTGTGTGTGTTTAGAGCTACGCCATATTTGGCAGCAAGTGCGTGTGTGTTTGTCTTTATGCTCATTCGGCAGCAGGCTGCGGCTATTGTATTGCGCCATGAAGGCCACGATTTTTGGTATTTGTGGAAAAGGAAAAAATGCCAAGGAAGCGGCCTTTTGTGTGTGTGTGTGTGTGTGTGTGTGTGTGTGTGTGTGTGTGTGTGTGTGTGTGTGTGTGTGTGTGTGTGTGTGTGTGTGTGTGTGTATGGGTTTTGGGGCCTTGTTCCCACGGTAAGCCATAGGCAGTTAGGGGGACACTCTCGTGCAATATGGCATGCACAAATGGTTTCCATGCTTAACGCCATTTTGAAAAATTTGATGACATAGATTCATGTTCAAGGCAATGAGACCTCACGCGTCAAGGATTCGGCAAAAAATAAGTGAATATTCTCATAAACAAACATTCGATTATTCACTAATACAAGTAATTTAGCCATGCACTCCAAGAAACCAAAATTTTGTGAGGAATCTCAAAGGTCGAGCGAGATTTTCCGAGCAATCCCTAAAGCGAGCAAGATAGGGCAAGGCACATATACAAAACAAAAACCAAACATGATTTCTTAGGTGACTTCAAGCACAACAAAAACTGCCACATGGCAACAGGAAGTGGTTCGTGTCTACGATTCTCTCTATTTTCTTGAGTAGCGTTTAGAGATACCAAACGTCGACTTTGATCTGAGCTTGCCCTCAATGAGATTGACACCCTCCTCCTAAATCCGCCCCATGGACCTCCATATCTGTGCTACACGAGAATGGGTAGGCATGATTCTCTCTCTCTCTCTCTCTCTCTCTCTCTCTCTCTCTCTCTCTCTCTCTCTCTCTCTCTCTCTCTCTCTCTCTCTCTCTCTCTCTCCGTTGAACACTGCCTTCTGCTTACTATCTCATTGTGCCCAATCGGGAAGACCATTGACATCTTCCTCTTAAGTTGTGTCACAACTGCCTCGCACAAAGCTGTGTGCGGACATATGTGCATGAGCGGCACCAACACACCCTTAAAACATTTTGCAGACATATCCTCGACTAGCACATTGCATTTTCCATTTTTTTCTGACAAAGAAAGACGCACATTGACAACCACTATACCATTTCCTTTTTACATTTTTTCTGATGAAGCAAGCAACAATAGCAGGTAGCACATTAAATAAGTAGCATTGTTTGTTAAAGCTTGCTTATAAAACAGGAACATTTCTGGCGACGGAATTCACTTGGTGTCTCTTAGGGATAGTGATGGTTAGCACACCATCTTCAACTACAGCTTTCACATCATCAATTTGACATTATCAGGCAGTTGAAATTGTCGAACAAAATGGCCAAGCAATCTCTCTGCGGCATACCATGTCACAGATCCTTTCTCTTCCACATTCTTGAACTCCCCACTGATTTCCAAGGTACCATCTTCATGCATATGCACTTGTACATCCTTTTTACTAATACCAGGAACATCCAATTTAAAGATGTGGGCGTTGGAAGTCTTCTCTCTCTCTCAACCTGAAGAGAGAAGAGAGAGGATAGAAGAGAGAGAGAGAGAGAGAGAGAGAGAGCTAAGCCAGTCTCCATCGCTTTTTTTTTTACAACAAAGAGAAATTACACCGAAACACGTACAGATCACAGAGAGAGAGAGAGAGAGAGAGAGAGAGAGCGATGTCAAAAAAAGATCGATGGAGACTTGCTTAGCTCTCTCTCTCTCTCTCTCTCTCTCTCTCTCTCTCTCTCTCTCTCTCTCTCTCTCTCTCTCTCTCTCTCTCTCTCTCTCTCTTTCTTTTTTTTTGGAAAGCAAACTAAACTAAATAGGTGCTACGATTTTTTTTAAAGAAAATAGGATGCGAATCAAACTAAATGCGAATGCTATCTCTCACTCTCTCTTGATTGAAGCATGGATGCCCTTTCTATTCCAAGCCAAGCATGCTACAGTTGCATGCAGCAAGATCCCTCCTTTGACATATGCATGATACGAGGGCAGTGAACTCTCTTTCTCTCTCTCTCTCTCTCTCTCTCTCTCTCTCTCTCTCTCTCTCTCTCTCTCTCTCTCTGCGTCTCATAATCAATCTCGGAGTGAATTCTCTACTGTTAGGCAAGGATTGTGGTGCCAGGAAGGGTGATCTTGATCTCTCATAGTGTAACCTGTGATAAAGAGAGGTAGATTGCATAGACACTGTAGACATGGGTCTATAGAGCTCCATGCAGTGCTTAGGAGAGTGGCAAAAGCGACACGCTTGGGAGGAGAGTGCAGGGACGAGGAGGAAGCAAGGACGAGGAAGAAGCAGGGGTGAGGGGCGACGAGCAGAATATTCTCACTTAATGGATTTTATTTGAAGTTGAGCGAGTAGGAGCTATGTAGGAGCTATTAGCAATTACAAAAGCAAGAGCTTTAGGTTTACAGAAGCTAATCCACAGCAGCCAAAAAACTAGTGCTAGTAGAAGACTAAGATCGCAATTCCCACCACCGAGCACAACAAAAAGATACAATATGTGCACTAATTAAGCTAATCTACAGCCGAAAAACTACTGCTAGTAGTAGCGTAATTCCCACCAAGAACAACAAAAAGATACAATATCACTGATGGGACATTTTTTTCTACTGAGTCCTATATTTTTGACTCATCGATCGGCACTGCCTTCTCCTCAGCTGCCTCACTGCCAAACTGCTCCAGGTTGGAGAGCCCACCCTTCTTTCCCATTTCGTGGTATCATTCCATCCCCATCTGCTCTTTTCATGTCTACCCTCTCTTGATGCGCCCTTCTGCAAGGCGCCGCTCCTGCGCTTCCAAGGTCTTGCCTCCAGTGCCTCCAAGAATGACCGTCTCTCTAGCGCAGGCCTTCTGGTCAAGCTCCTCGCGAGATTCCATCGTCTTCGACGGTGTGGTTTCTCTTGAAAAAAACACAAGGCTACTAGCAAAGATAACGCTAATCGCCTCAAGCGAGTAGTGTTGGCTCATCTCTCTCTCTCTCTCTCTCTCTCTCTCTCTCTCTCTCTCTCTCACACACACACACACACACACACACACAATTTAAAAAAAAACTGTCTGAAAGAACGCGCGCTTCAGACAGTTTTTTTTAAAATTGTGTGTGTTTGTGTGTGTGTGTGTGTGTGTGTGTGTGTGTGTGTGTGTGTGTGTGTGTGTGAGAGAGAGAGAGAGAGAGAGGTTGGGTTCAGACGAGGCGAAGGTAGCGTCAGGGGACAAGGCGTGCGTCCTCTCTGGCAGACACCCATTGGGCAAAAGAAAACATGTGATATCCAGACCCTCCTTGTTGTGCAGAGTTTGCACCATTACAGCAGAGTTTGCTAGCCTGTCTCATGTGAACATCACGAGCGAAGGCACAGAGAATGCCGACGGGCTCGTCTGAACCCGCCCACACACACACACACACACACACACACAGAGATCATGCATATGCCTGTTACATTGGCTAGAGGTGGAGCTGCTAGACAGGGCAAGCTCACCCAAGTGGTCGACAAATGCGACGGCAATAAATTGGAACACCATCTGCGAAAAGTTGACAGCAATCATTGGGCGTGCTAGGCAACCCTGAAGCTTCACCTCTTTCCACATAACCTCCCACTTAGGGTTCCAAAACCTTTGAAAACCTGTAAGCTCTTCATGGGAACATATAATGCTGTTGTTCATGCCAGGTGGGCCTCCACAAGAGTCTGTGTTGTATTCCCTAAGGCTAAAGTCTTCATGAGAGGTTATGTTATGGGAGTTTCCAGTAGTACTCGTGTTACTTCGATTGAAATCAAAATATGCGTTGTGGTTGTGGTTGTGGTCGAGGCCGCCATGGAAGCTTGGGCTCAATATTTGGCTATCAGGAGGAGAGGAAGGGCAAAAGTCTTGGGCACTTTGCCTGGAGCTCATTGTGTGGGTGCAAAGGATGACTTACTGCAACACAAGGGAAGCTTGAATGATAGTAGGTACGTGTGGTGGGTCGAGAATGGAAAGCTTCAGGTGAGGTTAATAACACAGAGTGCTTCAGGAAGATGGATACCTAGAAGCGCAGGGAGGTAAGCCTCGTCTACCTTCTCTCCTCCTTCAAGGAGGCATCTCTCTCTCTCTCTCTCTCTCTCTCTCTCTCTCTCTCTCTCTCTCTCTCTCTCTCATTCTTTGATGTGGGCCAAAAATGCAAAGCAACGAAGAGGCCAAGGAGGCGTAGCATGTATGACCAAAAAGGGTTTGAAAGATGTTTCCATTGTCAAAGAAGATAAGTATAAACGCTACTTATGGCTGAAAATCAGCCCACCAAATGGTCAAGTCATGTTTGTGGCCGGCTGCTACATTCCTCACTATGACTCCAACTTTTATGCTCGCTTGAATATGGATAGAGATCAGCCCTTTGTTGAACTAGAGGAAGACATTGCTCATTACAAGGATCAAGGTGAAGTCATTGTTTTTGGAGACATGAATGCTCGCACAAATATGTTACAACACGACACACAACAAGTCGACATGCCACATGTATCAAGAAGAGTGGATGACTCATACATGTATAATCGAAGTTCTAATGATGCAAAAGAAGTGGATCACTATGGAAACTCACTTCTACATATTTGCAATAGTACCGGAATGCTCATTGCAAATGGTGTATCTCTATGGCAAGGCACCAATGACTTTACATGTAGAAAGCACAATGGTGCTAGCGTGATTGACTATATGTTGTTCTCAGAAGCCACTCTAGAATGCATACAAAGCTTTACACTTGGTGAATGGAATCCGGAATCGGATCATAGGATGTTATGTATTGACCTCAAGTGTGGTAAACGGCCCGAGCATGTAGCCTCCAATCATGATGTGAATCATTTGTACCTACGTCTAGACTTCAAACGAGCACTTATATATGCTGATATGGTGGACCAAATGTTAAGCATGATAGAGCATCAAGGGAGCCCAACATTAGAATGCAAGTGGAAAGTTTTCAAAGAAGTAATTTTCTCTTGTGCGAAGGAATGCTTTTCGGCGAAACACATGTCTTGCAAAAGGTCTAAGAAGGGTAGCACCAAGAAGAAATGGTTTGACATGGAATGTAGTCAAGCCCGAAAACACTTGCTAAGATTGGATGCAATCAAAGACAAGGAAGTTTACTTGGAATGTTCACACACATACAAAGCACTTGTTCAAAAGAAGAGGAGAAGGTGGGAAGTAGAAAAACAACTTCTTTTAGCACAAGAGAAAGCACATGCATGTGGCAAGTTTTGGCAAAATCTAAAAGGCAAGCGCGTTGAGAGCTTTGGTGACTTGACTCTTGAGGATATGTATATGCATTGTAAGAACCTCTATGAGCAACCCAATGTTGATAAGATGGAGGGTTGTAGCTCCATTCCATTTATGTCTCCCTTCTTTACCATTGAAGATGTATGCCGCGCGCTTGAGAAACTTGCTACTCGCAAGGCAGGTGACCTTCAAGGTGTCAAGGCTGAAATGATTAAATGGACAAGCAAGAAAACACGATATTGGATATGCGATATGTTTAACCTTGCACTTTAGTATGGCATGCCTCATGACTGGAGTGCAAATTGGATCAAACCTTTGCACAAAGGAGGAGATGTAAACAATGTGAACAACTATCGCACTATAATGGTTGGTTCTTTGATGGCAAAGTTATTTGGATGTATCATGGAGATGAAGATAAGTGAATGGGCTGAAAAGAATGGCAAACGTGCGCTTGGCCAAGCAGGTTTTCGAAAGCATCATAGCACTATTGATCACCTTGTCACTCTTCGAGTTCTTATGGAAGCGTCTCGATTGAAAGGAAAAAAGTTGTATTGTTGCTTTGTGGATTTCAAGACAGCTTTTGACATGGTACCGCGAGGAAATCTTTGGAGACGTATGCAAAGCCTTCAAGTGCCGAGAGAATTTATGCATGCAGTCTTTCGCATCTACCAAAAAGTGATATGTCGATTACGTATGGGAGATGGAATTTCAGAATTTTTTGCAAGCACTATTGGTGTCAAACAAGGATGCCCACTTTCCCCAACCCTCTTTGGGCTACTCATTGATGAATTGGAATACATGGTTCTTGATTTTATGCAGCAAGAAGGCATAGAAGAGGTTAAGATTGGAAATGCGGTGATCATGCTTTTGCTTTATGCTGATGATGTAGTGCTCTTGGCACATACCTTAGAAGATGCACAAAAGCTTATGAGTGTCTTGGAACGCTTTTGCCTACATAGCGGGCTGATCGTGAATGGATCCAAAACCAAGGTTATGCTTGTAAAGACCCTCAATGACGAAAATCCATGCATTGTATACAACAATGAGAAACTTGAAGTGGTAGATCACTTCAAGTACCTTGGCCTTGAGGTTCCATCCAATCATAAATGGAAGGATTGTGCAATGCGTCGCTTGGAAGCCGGAAAGAGGGCTTATTATGCATTTGAGAACATGTGCAATGCAGGAGAGATCAAGTGTTGGGCTCTCAAAAAGTACCTCTTTGACACATTGGTGGCACCGGTGCTTCTTTATGGAGTGGAGGTGTGGGGTGGAAGCATCGGGAAGTCTACTTGGAAAGAATTTGAGAATGTCCAAAAGCGTTTTCTCACCAACTTTCTCCAAGTCAAGACACAAACACCCTACATGCTCTTACTTCTTGAGTCCGGATCGCTTCCCATTGAGGTCTTGGGCATGGAAAGGGTTGTGGAGTACATGCGTAAGACACAACGTAGCCCTTTGCATCGACTTCCTAGAATCGCATATGAAGCAAGTCAAAAGGTTCAAAAGACATGCAAGAGCAAAATACTAAGTTCGGGGTGGATGCTTGATATCAAGAAATGGTTTGGAAGATGGGATGCATGTCACTTGGTCAAGGATGCGTCGATCGACTCCCAAGTTAATGAGGCCTTCTTACAACGCCAATGTATCATGGCTTGGGAGAAATCCGGAGGTTCTCGCTTCAGCCATTACACCACACACGTTGCCCCAAACTACAAATCTCTCTTCTTCTCGGAACGAGGTAACCGAACCCATTCCTACATCCTTGAGCCCATCCCGTTGAGTGCGATCCGCACCATTGCCTCCATTCGTCTTAGCTCCCATTCTCTACGCTGCGAGAAAGGACGTTGGGGCACTGGCGAGAAGTGTCATCGACTTTGCACCTTATGCCCTCGTCAAGTGCGAGAGAGTGAGTACCATACACTACTTGAGTGCTCAGCTTTTGACCACATTAGGTCCTCTTTTCCCCATATATTCAGCCATGAGCTCTCCCTACATACCTTCCTCTCCCAACCACGATGTGGACTCTCTATTGCGACGCTCATTTCAGCCATTTTTGAGCATCGAGAGTCACTTATGAACTCCACTCACACCACGTGACATGTTCATTTGGTCCCATAGGTCATATTTGACCTCCCAGGACGATAATAGAACTATCTATCTATCTATCTATCTATCTATCTCTCTCTCTCTCTCTCTCTCTCTCTCTCTCTCTCTCTCTCTCTCTCTCTCTCTCTCTCTCTCTCTTTTATCGACTTCTGCCCGCATACTTGCCAAAGTGGGCTGGCAAGCTCAAGCTCAAGCTACAATTTTTTGGTAGGAGAGAAGAGACGAGCACCTCTCTCTCTCTCTCTCTCTCTCTCTCTCTCTCTCTCTCTCTCTCTCTCTCTCTCTCTCTCTCTCTCTTAGCTTGCCTGCGTCAACTTATGGCCAAGGTAGGTTGTGAAACAGTCCCCCAACCAAAAACTTAGCAAGCTAGACGCGAACTCTCACTGCTTCACATGCGCATCTTCCAATCAAGTGCGCTAACAACGTAGGAGGCTGCATAGTGCTGCCCGACATAGTGTAGTGCATTAATGAAAAAATATAACCAAGCCCCCAAAAACCTGCCTGGCAATGATTTTTTAATGATTGTGTGTCATTGACCCACGCTATTGCTCATGCCAGCGTGCTATAGTAGATGACTCCACGTCCTTCCTTTTGTCAGTCCTGTCCTTTGTCTTTGCAACAGGCATCTCTTGGGATTTGTATCGTACTTTTTTTTTCAAAAATTGTTGGGACATATTGGCATTTTTGAAATTGAAAAGGGTATGATATTAAGCTGAGACACATTTTTCCGAAACACCTAAGAATCAATGGGAAAAAGGAGAGCATTGAAAATCTCCACATAAAATTTAGGATTTTTTAAGGGTTTAACACTTTAATCTTCCAAATCTAACCGGTTTCCTTCTAGGTGACCCTCAAAACTAATCGAGAATTTTTAATTTTTGTGCTTGAAAAATACACTAAAGACCGGTTTTCTATGGCACTTTTGTTGAAAATCAATCGCTAATTAATGTGCCCCTGATAGTGATATTGTTTCTCATTTTTGACACACAGAGAGAGAGAGAGAGAGAGAGAGAGAGAGAGAGGTCTAAGCATCTTCTCTCACGTAGCGTCGTTCTTTCATGATCCATTGCAAAACAATGCGTTCTCAATACGATGCAGCTCTTTCCCTCATCTAGCTAGTAAGATTTCCATACAATCTTATCTTGAGCAAACACAAGCTCAAAAAAGATTGCATTTTTTTGCAACAAAATTACTATGCAAAGTCACTACAACGGCTTCCCCTTTTGTTGAAACTATCGTTTCAGATGTGAAGAAGGTTCCAATACTACCTTTTAGAGTAGTGCATGGCTTTGATCTTCATAGATTGGAGAAGAATTTGCCTCTTATAATTGGTGGTGACATGAATATTCCACATGAGCAAGGATGTAAATCATATTCCAATTATAATGTGCTTGTCCATTGAGTGGTAAATGTTATGGCCTTTCTGATATCTGACATCTGCCATACTTATTCAAACAATGATTCACAATAGAAAGGAGTAGCATCTTCAATCTTTTGTGAAAGAAGCTCTTCATATAAAGACTCACGCCCCTAAGCTTTGAGGTTGTCATATTGTATGGTAAAAAGATCCTAATTATTTTATTTATTTACAACTAATTTTTTTCAGTTATGACGATGGTTTTCTAGAAAATTTTAGGCATAGAACTCTATAAATTTTGGTTGTTGTTTTTGTAAATTGATTAAAAAAGTCCTATATTGATCAATTAAGGAAATACATGATTCTATTGTAACAAAATAAGTCTTTCATAATTAATGGTGTTTACTAGCAATGTGTCGTGTAAGAAGGGTGTCTTTTATGAAGATCACAGTCTTGTAGTATAGATAGGGCAAGACGACATGGAAAAGACGATTGGCCAAATGTTGGGAAGTGTTGTAGCACAACCTAATCGCAACCCACACAAAATTATCAAATCCGTGGATCGGAAACCCGGCTAGGGCATGGAAGTACGAGCATCGGATGAATAGAAATAGGACTCAAGAGATCACCTCTCCAATGCAAGTAGAGATTAGCCATGGCAAGACTAACTCTAAACATACTCTAATCACTAATCAAACAACTCCTACATACATCAAGTCCACCAAAGTCCGACTTACCATAGACTAGAAACCTCAAGCACACTAATCATAAGCACACACTAATTACCACATGTCAATCACGGCACTTCATCAATAAATACACACACGAGGTGACTGATGCTAGAGTTTCATAAAACCTATCTACACACAAGACCCAACTTAATCAACCTAATTAGTGATGCTATATATCACAAATAGAAGAATAGGAGTGGTTAATAGCAAGAAGTACATACCTCTCTCAAATCTAGAATAATGAGAGTGTAATACTACTCCATGACATAATGAAATGTAGAGAAAATAAGACTAATGAGAAATAAGAATTAGATTAATCAAGAAGAACTTACTCTAATTACAATGATTAACACTATCCTCTTAAGCATGGGTATTAAGCTCAAGGCTAAGCCATAGAGTGAACACTCAAGAGAGAGGGTCTCAAAAGTGAATCCTCAAGAGTGGATACTCAAGAATGAAGCCTCCTTGCATAAAGGCTTTCTTTTAAAGGATTTCACCGCAATCCCTTCTACTATGGGTTTAAGCTTGAGCCCTCAAACTACCATATACAACTTTGGACTCCAAGTGAGCCCAAGACTTATACAAAGTGTGTTGGAAATATTATGCACAACCATAGATATCTCCCGCTTGATGCATATTCGGTGTAGCATGTGTTAGCCGCTGCTAACAATGTTCAACACAAGATTGAGCTAAAGCCAGAGGTCACACCTAAGGATCAAAATCTACAAAGGCTAGGAGTCATCAAGGAGCAGGCTTTACTCAAGGAGGTAAGAAAGCTTCTAGCAGCAAGTTTCATTTACCAAGTGGAAAATTCAGAGTGGATCTCTTCTGTTGTTGTCACTCCTAAAAAATGGAAAGTGGAGCAAATTTAGCGCCATTATGCCGTTGAAATTGCGGTAGAAATTACGTGTATGCACTAATTACCGGATTTATGCTTAATTTGCTAGTTTTTGCATACATAGTAATTGGTTGCAAATTGATGTGTAATTGATTGCATTGCAAAGTCCAAAGCACAATAATCAAGCGTATGTGCAGAAATTTGCCTAATCGCATCATTAAATTTGTTAATTTTTTGGTCAAATTTGGACAAAAAAGAGGTAAAAAACGGTCAATTTTACATCGGTTTGATTGTCAGATGCATTGGAAATTGATTGGGATTGTAATCTTGATATTCCAAGTGCTGAAAATCAAGTAGAATGAGCTACATATTTTTCAAAAAGAAATTCAGCTAATTTTTTGTAATTATTTCGTAAATTTTTGGTATTTTTGTGCTAATTTAGTGCTTAAAATTGTTTAATTTTTATCAAAAACTTATGAAATTGTAAAAATATGATGTGAACAATCGATCCAAAATGAAATTTTTGAAATGATGAACTCTCACTAAGTTTCTGGTTGTTTTTCAAGTGTATTTTGAGTAATTTTACCTTCTCGGGCAAATTTTTTTAACTTTGTTGCATTTGTGTATATTTTCACCCGCCCCGCTTCCGTGACCACCGGGGCCCGCTCAACCTCGTCTGCATCTACGTTTGCACTTACCTTGTCCCGTACTCGTTGCCCCCGTGCATACACTCTCTAACCAGTCTCCACTCCTTGACCTCGTGTGACCCAACCCCTGCACACACACACACAAAACAAAAGCAAAACAAACCAAAGAAGAAAAGACAAGAAAGTCAACACACAAAGAAGCAAACACACAAACAAACATACACACACACATATACACAAACATACACACGTTTTCTCTCTCGCGCACATACACAAGAGACCCAAAAAAAAAAAGTTAATTGAAAAAAAAATCGAAAACACAAAAAACGAAATTTTTCGTTTTGATTGCTTTTCTCTGTCTTGTTTCTCTTCATTGCATTGCACATGCATCAAACATCCGCACACGCCCTGTTCACACGCATTTAAGCACGAATAGACTCATTTAGAGCCTCGAGAGTCAGATTTCATCCAAAATTGTCCGATTTTGTCGATTTGAGTCGTTTTTAGCATATCCAAGCCAGATCACACATACAGACCTTGTTTGACACGAATTTTGATTTTGGGTCTACGATTTTTTAGATTACACGCTTTAGAGCTGTTTCACGTGCAATATTGCATTTTGGCTCGATTTGACCGCAGAGTCCCATGATTGACTATATTTGACCTTGACTTGCGATAGAGATTCATTTTGGCCTTGATATTGACTAAATTTAGCTAGTTAGAGCCTGTTCACACCCCGTGAGATCTTGATTTGTCCGCTTTTGGCTATTCTTAGCACACGGACGTGCGATTAGAGCTCGATTGGTTACTAGACCTACATTTGGCTACGACTTTGATCGAGTGACTGATTTGAGAGCATGATTACACACAAAGATCCCAATTGCCATTTGGATAGCCATTCATTGCCAGATTATGCCTTGCACCTAGTGCATTGGTTTATTGCCCCTAGCACCAGATTTGGCCTAGACTACTAGACTTTGGCAGTCATGGATCTTGAGGCCACATTTGATCGATTATTATGGATCCATGGCGAGTTAGATGGATTACTTGTGTACATCCATGTAGATACCCATCAGAGGTATATCCAGATTCAATCCACATACAGCCAGCAGGCCCCCAGATTTCAGATGCTTAGAGCCCGGGCACATGCCACATTGCCATGTCATCTTCTTGATGGTGTTGGTAAAGTATATAGACACACGACGGAGGATAGTCCGTGGAATATCACTTTAGCCCATCTTGAGGATTGGAGAGACATGCTTGAGCTGCCACAGACTGCATCATTGCGAGTGTGTGACACTGGACCCATATATACAGATGAGGATACGAGGTTTTACATGGGAGAGCTTGCTAGCTCTGGAGAGTGTCCCTTCTATGATACATTGATTGTGATTCCCCCAGGTTCCTTCTGAGGTACCTACAGGAGTACATGATGATTCTACATATGTATCACTATGTGGACTACGATATTGTCCTTCACGGCCTAGTGATACTGAGCATACAGTAGATATGATGACTATACAGCCTACAAGACTTCGATCACCTCCAGGATTTCCATCCTCACCACCATCTAGGAGACTGACCTCAGCAGAGATCACAGCAGAGGCTAGGGCATATATGGAGCGTAGGATGCAGAGCCATACTAGTGCACAACCAGAGTTATGAGCCATAGAGACAGCTACACCTCAGATTTTGATTGTTCATACTATTAGCACACATGCTAGAGAGGTTGTAGACATGGTACCACCTTCCATATTTCTAGCCGTGAGCACACCAAATACTAAAATTTTCGCACCAGATTTATCGATGATTGCTAGATCACGTAGAGCTACCATATAGGCACGAGACTGACACTCGAGTATTGAGGACCGAGATGAGAATGTGCTACATTTTGTAGTCCATAGAGGAGCCATGCCTTGGTTTCTTGACCATGAAGGACGTTCCTATACCAGAGGTACCTTCTCAGACGACATAGACCCTTCTATACGGTAGATAGACAAAGTTCAGACGAGACATTTTGGTACGGCTGAGTTCTTTACCGATGAACTCAAGGGCACATACATGTCCCTGCCGACCAACCCATATGATGTTATTGACAGAGCACATCCCGATGATTGTTTAGATACCCATGTACATCCTAGGATAGTGCAGTTACATAGATTGGAGCACACATTGACTTATGTTGATGATTGTGGGTGTAGATACAGATATGAGCAGATGAGATGGTATATTGAGCCAACCATAAGTGTTATGGGATATCGTATTGGAGATCTTTGCGATAGGATTTATAGGGACACATTGGGTGAGATTTACTATTTTATGATTGGATTGCCTTATTCTCCACGGCATGACTAGGAAACTAGACATATACCCACCGAGAGTTCACATACACCTCCTAGACAGATATTGCGTTCCAGGTTACCTCCCAGAGCTTCATCACCTAAACAGATTTTTCCACAGAGCACAGTTGATAAGCTACGATCTAGAGTGATTGAGATGAAGAGGACGAATGCTTAGAGTGATGATAGGACAAGTACGCTAGAGGGCCCTACCATGGAGCCACCTACATTGCTAATTCCACAGGTTGATACTTGTTCTACAAGGGATGTACAGCCTAGAGAGATTGCTCCTATACTAGAGACGAGCAATGAGCCACTAGAGATTGATAGAGTGCCAACTTCCATAGCTATTATTGATGATCCCCTTGCACCTATCATAGAGGTAGATGTCCCACCATAGCCTATACATGAGGAGATAGCCGATGCACAAGACCATGAGAGTGTTGACATTACTACAGAGCCTTTAGAGACCGAGATACCTATACAAACAGATGCCTTCATAGAGACACCTACTCATGAGCATTCACCACTAGATTCATTGATGATTGAGCACACAGACCCCCCATGCGATACATGGATAGATTAGGTATTTAGAGACCATGATTGTCACCCCCCGAGTGTAGATGTCACACATCAGGATCCAGAGACCCCTTTGATGAGAGTGACTTCTACCATTGTACTTGAGATACCCCGAGAGGTAGAGCCTACATTAGAGGATGTTCCCACCAGGAGTGGTCCCACCCATGAGCCACCTAAGACATATCAGGCCTATAGCTCATCACTCGAGAGCTTATGATAGGACTACTAGACATGTTTATGTGTATCACATGATGACACATGTTAGACCTTTAGCTAGTGACGACATGCCAGTGTGGATTGAAAGCCACAACACACATGATGGACTATCACATGGTTGGCTCACATCTAGGCAGTCACTAGAGGCACAGGGATTTTATAGGGGGCATACACAAATTTGGGTTCCTAGACCACAGACCATTGCACATCCTCCTAGATCTACTACAGTTTCTTTGACCACACCTATGCGAGATCTAGACCATTTTCACGACCATTAGAGAGGCCTACTCCACGCCGAGGACATATACGAGCTAGATATCCACAACCACATATGAGGAGAGCTCAACATACCTTCCTTGAGATACCGCGAACATTGAAAATTTGGCTACCAAAGAGACTACCACTTATTACACCACAAGGTGCCATGAGCCATATCTCACCATAGATTCCTATTGATCATGCTATTGATTTAGAGCTAGGCAAGAGTCATCCACTGAGGTATTCTAATCTATAGAGCTATTTGATGACACAGTCACAGGCTGATATCCTTCCTAGACCCATTACTTGTGCTATAGATTCTGCCATCCATATGGAGCTAGGTGCTAGCCAGCCATTGACCATTAGACAGAGA